>NC_138774.1:268619301-269219301 GCF_965119305.1 Pelophylax lessonae | reverse complement strand
CTCTTTCCATTGTAATTTTTCTCTCAACTACAAGACATATGTATGGGCCATGAGTACAACTACAAGACATATGAGGGACAGTGAGGTCAACTACAGGACATATGAGGGACAGTGAGGTACACCTACAAGACATAGGACGGGGGCCGTGAGGACATCCTACAAGACATAGGACTGGGCCGTGAGGACATCCTACAAGACATAGGACAGGGCCGTGAGGACATCCTACAAGACATAGGACGGGGGCCGTGAGGACATCCTACAAGACATAGGACGGGGGCCGTGAGGACATCCTACAAGACATAGGACGGGGGCCGTGAGGACATCCTACAAGACATAGGACGGGGGCCGTGAGGACATCCTACAAGACATAGGACGGGGGCCGTGAGGACATCCTACAAGACATAGGACGGGGGCCGTGAGGACATCCTACAAGACATAGGACGGGGGCCGTGAGGACATCCTACAAGACATAGGACGGGGGCCGTGAGGACATCCTACAAGACATAGGACGGGGGCCGTGAGGACATCCTACAAGACATAGGACGGGGGCCGTGAGGACATCCTACAAGACATAGGACGGGGGCCGTGAGGACATCCTACAAGACATAAGACGGGGGCCGTGAGGACATCCTACAAGACATAGGACGGGGGCCGTGAGGACATCCTACAAGACATAGGACGGGGGCCGTGAGGACATCCTACAAGACATAGGACGGGGGCCGTGAGGACATCCTACAAGACATAGGATGGGGCCGGGAGGACATCCTACAAGACATAGGACGGGGCCGGGAGGACATCCTACAAGACATAGGACGGGGCCGTGAGGACATCCTACAAGACATAGGACGGGGCCGTGAGGACATCCTACAAGACATAGGACGGGGCCGTGAGGACATCCTACAAGACATAGGACGGGGCCGTGAGGACATCCTACAAGACATAGGTCGGGCCGTGAGGAAATCCTACAAGACATAGGACGGGGCCGTGAGGAAATCCTACAAGACATAGGTCGGGGCCGTGAGGACATCCTACAAGACATAGGTCGGGGCCGTGAGGACATCCTACAAGACATAGGACGGGGGCCGTGAGGACATCCTACAAGACATAGGACTGGGCCGTGAGGACATCCTACAAGACATGACAGACCATAAGGACAACTACAAGACATATGACGGGATATGAGAATACCTACAAGACAGGATGGGTCATAAGGACAACTACAAGACATATATGATGGGCCGTGAGGACAACTACAAGACATACACAGATCAGCCATAACTTTATGGCCATTGACAGGTTAAAAAGGATAACAGTGATTATCTTGTTCCAATAGCATCTGACATTTGGTGGGATATGATTAGCAACAAGTAAACACGTTGTCCCTGAAGTTGATGTGTTGAAAGCAGAATGAATGGGCATCGCAGTTTGCTATGTATGGAGGGGTGTAACCTCAGCTCAATAAGGGTGCCCATGCGTTACCACAGACAAAAGCACAAACAGTGGACACATAAGTGCTGGTTCACACTGAAGCGGCACGACTTCGGGGGCGACTTGTGAAGTCGCGTGCAGCGCGACTTGCATGGACCTCATATAATGAATGTCTATGCAAGTCGCTCCAGGTCGCCCCGAAGTAGTACAGGACCCTTTTTCTAAGTCGGAGCGACTTGTGTGTTAGAACGGTTCCCGTACCACACAATGGACCCCGACTTGTCAGGCTGATAAGTCGTACTAGTGTGAACCGGCACTTAGCATCAAAACTGGACCACAGAGCAATGGCAGAAGCTGACCTGGGTTGATGAATCACGTTTTCTTTTACATCATGTGAATGGCCGGGTGCATTGCTTACCTGGGAGAAGAGATGGCAGCAGGATGCAGTATGAGAAGAAGGCAAGCCGGAGGCGGCAGTGTGATGCTTTGGGCAAGGTGTTGCTGGGAAACCTTGGATCCTGCCATTGATGTAGGTGACACGTACCACTTACTTTGACATTGTTGGTGACCAAGCGCACCCCTTCATGGAAACCGTATTCCCTGATGGCAGTGGCCTCATTCAGCAGGATAACGCACCCTGCCACACTCCAAAAATTGAAAATACAAAGCAAAAGAAGGGCGCACCAGCCTAGCGCATTATCCTCAGCAAGTTTATTTGGATAAAATTGTTTAAAATCAAATACTCACAAACAAACAAGAAGTTTCAGGCACATCAATTCCATACACCTGCCTCCTACCAGAGGATCAACGTCTTTACTGGAAGCAGAGGGCTGACGCGTTTCGAGGCCGTGCCTCTTCCTCAGAGCCTGGATGGCCTCCAGGCTCTGAGGAAGAGGCACGGCCTCAAAACGCGTCAGCCCTCTGCTTCCAGTAAAGACGTTGATCCTCTGGTAGGAGGCAGGTGTATGGAATTGATGTGCCTGAAACTTCTTGTTTGTTTGTGAGTATTTGATTTTAAACAATTTTATCCAAATAAACTTGCTGAGGATAATGCGCTAGGCTGGTGCGCCCTTCTTTTGCTTTGTATTTTCAGTGTCTGGTCGACCACCCTGGTCGTAAGGGGCAGCAAAGCCTAGCCATCATGGATGCCTAATACCAGTACGAGTTCCAGGATTGAAACAGCCTGAGGACCAGGTTCCGAGCGCAGGAAAGGGGGTGCTGTCCAGCACACTACAAAAATGGTTTGAGGGACACAACGTGTTTGAAGTGTTGACTTGGCCTCCAAATTCTCCAGATCTCAATCCATTGAGCATCTGTGGGATGTGTTGGAAAAACAAGTCCTATCCATGGAGGCCCCACCTTACAACTTACAGGACCTATAGGATCTCTACTGATAGCTTGGGACCAGAAACCACAGAATAACTTCTGAGGTCTATAGAGGGTCCAATCCTTAGCTGGGTGGTCATAAAGATATGGCTGATCGGTGTATAATGGACTATGGGGATAACTACAAGACATATGATGGGATATGAGAACACAGGATCACCCCTCCCCTCCATCACACATACATACAAGCTAGGATCATGAGAACATCTCCTGTTACCCAGAACAGCCAATCAGAGTCATTCTGTCATTCTCATCCTTGGACTACAGAAATGACAGCTGGAACCTGATTGGTTACTCTGCGTAATGGGGAAACATTCAGTTTATCACACTCTTCATACACAAGCCCCTGACATCCAACTCACCATAGCGCCAGCACACTTCCTGCTTACACTGCTGACCAATTAGAAACCCGCGTTCCGCGCTATGCATTCTGGATGATGTAGTTTAAACGAGGCAAAGATTCCCAATTGGATGAGGCAAGTCGTGTGACCGGGTTGGGAAGGCGGGGCTTAAAGTCGAACGTCTGCACAGGGTTGCAGAGGCGATAGGCGCCTGAGAAGGACGATCTTCTTCAGCATAGGACAGCGGCCCCTGGTGGCCAAGTGTGGGTACAGTGCAGGGATTTACCTTGAGGTAATGATAAAATGGGATTTAATAGCGAATAATGACTTAAAGAATTATCGTTTTCTGCACCTTAGAGCATCCCAGTGCTGGCTGTGTTACACAGATTTGGCTGTACATCGCCAGTTGTCACCTCCTTTCCTTTTTATGTATGGGGGATTCTGTGTGGCCGCTCACCGTATAGTGCAGAGGCTCTCGTTCTGGGCCGACGTCATATGATGTCACAGCCAATCACAAATTAAAACAAAGATCATCTGGCTGTTACCGACTCTTCTCTCCTCACACACCATTTCCAGTGTGAGGAGAGAAGAGCCAGGATTAATGAATTACCGATCTGTGTATATTTTGTACTGCACCAAACACCTGAAATAAAGAGAACCTGTCACATCACCCCATCAGCAGTGTAACAGTCCTTATCAGTGCCCTGCAGTGTTACTGTCACCCCCCCCCAGTGCACCTGTCACCCATCAGTACCTATCAGTCACCCATCAGTGCCCAAAAAGTGCACCTGTCACTATTACAGACTGCCATCAGTGACAGTCAGTGTTGCACCTGTCACCCATTAGTGACTGTCGCCTGTAACCCATCATTCACCGTCACCTGAGGCTGTCACCCATCAGTAACCTATCAGCGATCATCACCTGTCACCCATCAGTCACCATCACTTGTCACCCATCAGTCACCAATCAGTGACCGTCACCTGTCACCCATCAGTCACCATCACTTGTCACCTATCAGTGATCATCACCTGTCACCCATCAGTCACCATCACTTGTCACCTATCAGTTATCATCACCTGTCACCCATCAGTCACCATCACTTGTCACCTATCAGTTATCATCACTTGTCACCCATCAGTGCCGGCCACCAACCTTTACCTGATAAACAAAGTCACTACAAAAACATTACCTGATAAAAAGAATCCCTCCAAAAACATTACCTGATAAAAAAGAATCCCTCCAAAAACATTACCTGATAAAAAAGAATCCTTCCATAAACATTACCTGATAAACAGAATCCGCTCATAAACGTTCCCTGATAAATGGAATCCCCCCAAAACCTTTACCTGATAAACGGAATTCCCCCCAAAACTTTACCTAATAAATAGAATCCCTCCAAAATCTTTACTTGATAAACAGAATCCCCCCCCCCCAAAATCAAAACCTGATAAACGTAATCCCCAAAAAACTTTACCTGATAGACAGAATTCCTCCGAGCACTTTACCTAGTGAATGGAATCTCTCTAAAAACTTTACCTGATAAACATAATCCCCCCAAAATACAATCCCTGATACATGGAATCCCCCAAAAACTTTACCTGATAAACAGAATCACTCCATAAAACTTTACCTGATAAATGGAATTTCTCCTGAATTTTATCTGATAAACAAATTCCCTCCAAAATATTTACCTGACAAACTAAATCCCCTCAAAAATTTACCCGATAAACGGAATCCCCCCAAAAACTTTATCTGATAAACAGAATCCCTCCAAAAACCTTACCTGATAAATAGAACCCCTCCAAGAACCTTACCTGTTTATCAGGTAAAATTTTGGAGGGATTCTGTTTATCAGGTATAGTTTTTGTAGTGATTCTGTTTATCAGATAAAGTTTTAGAAGGATTCTGTTTATCAGGTAAACTTTTTTGGGGGGATTCAGTTTATCAGGTAAAGTTTTTGGAAGGATTCTAATTACCAGGTAAAGTTTTTAGAGGGATTCCATTTAAACTCAAAAAACATTACCTGATAAACGGAATCCCCCCAAACCTTTACCTGATAAAAATAATCCCTCCAACATTTTTATCTGATTAACAGAATCCCCCCCCAAAAGCTTTACCTGATCAATGGAACCCGTCTAAAAACTTTACCTGATAAACAAAATCCCTCCAAAATTTTCCCTGATAAACAGAATTTCTCCAAAAACTGTACCTGATAAACTGAACCCCCCCAACCTTTACCTGATAAACGAAGTCACCTGACAAACAGAATCCCCCCAAAAACTGATACATGTAATTCCTCCAAAACTTTACATGATAAACAGAATCCCTCCAAAAACATTACCTGAAAAACGGAATCCGTTCATAAACGTTCCCTGATAAATAGAATCCCCCCAAAAACTTTACCTGATAAATAGAATCTCTTCAAAATCTATACCTGATAAACAGAATCCCCCCCAAACACAATTCTGGAATCTCTCCAGAATTTTACCTGATAAACAGATTCCCGCCAAAATATTTACCTGACAAACGGAATCCCCTCAAAAAGTTTACCTGATAAACAGAATCCCCCCAAAAACTTTACCTGATAAATGGAATCCCCCAAAAAACTTTATCCGATAAACAGAATCCCTCCAAAAACATTACCTGTTGATCAGTTACAATTTTGGAGGAATTCTGTTTATCAGGCATAGTTTTTGTAGTGAATCTGTTTATGAGGTAAAGTTTTGGAAGGATTCTGTTTATCAGGTAAACTTTTCTGGGGGGATTCAGTTTATCAGGTTAAGTTTTTGGAAGGATTCCATTTAAACCCCAAAAACATTACCTGATAAACAGAATCCCCCCAAACGTTTACCTGATAAAAAGAATCCCTCCAAAATCTTTATCTGATTAACAGAATCCCCCAAAAAACTTTAGCTGATAAATGGAACCCATCTAAAAACGTTACCTGATAAACAAAATCCTTCTAAAACATTACCTGATAAACAGAATCCCTCCAAAATGTTACCTGGTAAACAAAATTTCTCCAAAAACTGTACCTGATAAACTGACCCCCCCCACACCTTTACCTGATAAACAAAGTCACCTGACAAACAGAATCCCCCCAAAAACTGATAAATGTAATGCCTCCAAAACTTTACCTGATAAACAGAATCTCCCTCCAAAAAAAATACCTGATAAACAGAATCTGCTCATAAAGAGTTCCCTGATAAATGGAATCCCCCCAAAAACTTTACCCAATAAATAGAATCCCTCCAAAATCTTTACCTATTAAATAGAATCTCTCCAAAATCTTTACCTGATAAACAGAATCCCCCAAACACAATCCTTGATAAAAAGGAATACCCCCAAAACCTTACCTGATAAACAGAATCACTACATAAACGTTACCTGTTAAATGGAATCTCTCCATAATTTTACCTGATAAACAGATTCCCGCCAAAATATTTACCTGACAAACTGAATCCCCTCAAAAAGTTTACCTGATAAACAGAATCCCCCCAAAAACTTTATCTGAGAAATAGAATCCCCAAAAACTTTATCTGATAAACAGAATCCCTCCAAAAACCTTACCTGATAAATAGAACCCCTCCAAAAACCTTACCTGTTTATCAGGTATAGTTTTAGTAGAGATTCTGTTTATCAGGTAAACCTTTTTGGGGGATTCAGTTTATCAGGTAAAGTTTTTGGAAGGATTCTAATTATCAGGTAAAGGTTTTAGAGGGATTCCATTTAAACTCCAAAAACATTACCTGATAAACGGAATTACACCAAACCTTTACCTGATAAATGGAACCCCTCTAAAAACTTTACCTGATAAACAAAATCCTTCTAAAACATTACCTGATAAACAGAATACCTCCAAAATGTTACCTGATAAACTGAACCCCCCACCCAACCTTTACCTGATAAACAAAGTCACCTTACAAACAGAATCTACTCAAAAACTGATAAATGTAATGCCTCAAAAACTTCACCTGATAAACAGAATCCCTCCAAAAACATTCCCTGATAAATGGAATCCGTTCATAAACATTCCCTGATAAATGGAATCCCCCCAAAACTTTACCTAATAAATATAATCTCTCCAAAATCTTTACCTGATAAACAGAATCCCCCCAAACACAATCCTTGATAAAAAGGAATCCCCCCCAAAACCTTACCTGATAAACAGAATCACTACATAAGCTTTACCTGTTAAATGGAATCTCTCCATAATCTTACCTGATAAAGAGATTCCCGCCAAAATATTTACCTGACAAACTGAATCCCCGCAAAAAGTTTACCTGATAAAAGGAATCCCCCCAAAAACTTTACCTGATAAATGGAATCTCCATAAATGTATCTGATAAACAGAATCCCTCCAAAAACCTTACCTGATAAATAGAACCCCTCCAAAAACCTTACCTGTTTATCAGGTATAGTTTTAGTAGAGATTCTGCTTATCAGGTAAAGTTTTGGGGGGGATTCTAATGATCAGGTAAAGGTTTTAGAGGGATTCCATTTAAACTCCAAAAAAATTACCTGATAAATGGAACCGCTCTAAAAGCTTTACCTGATAAACAAAATTCTTCTAAAACATTACCTGATAAACAGAATCGCTCCAAAATGTTACCTGATAAACTGCCCCCCCCCCCCACAACCTTTACCTGATAAACAAAGTCACTACAAAAACTTTACCTGATAAACAGAATCACCCCAAAAACATTACCTGATAAGCAGAATCCGCTCATAAAGAGTTCCCTGATAAATGGAATCCCCCCAAAAAACTTTACCTAATAAATAGAATCCCTCCAAAATCTTTACCTGAGAAACAGAATCCCCCCCAAAAACAAAATCTGATAAACCTAATCCCTCATAAACTTTACCTGATAAACAGAATTCCTCCAAACACTTTACCTAATGAATGGAATCCCTCTAAAATATCTACATGATAAGCAGAATCCCCCGAAAACAATCCCTGATAAATGGAATCCCCCAAAAACTTTACCTGATAAACAGAATCACTACATCAATTTTACCTGATAAACAAATTCCCTCCAAAATATTTACCTGATAAACGGAATCCCCCCAAAAAGTTTACCTGATCAAGGGAATCCCCAAAAACTTTATCTGATAAACAGAATCCCTCCAAAAACTTTACCTGTTTATCAGGTAAAATTTTGGAGGGATTCTGTTTACCAGGTATAGTTTTTGTAGTGATTCTGTTTATCAGGTAAAGTTTTTGGAAGGATTCTAATTATCAGGTAAATGTTTTAGAGGGATTCCATTTAAACTCCAAAAACATTACCTGATAAACGGAATGCCCCCAAACCTTTACCTAAAAAATAGAATCACTCCAAAGTTTTTATCTGATTAACAGAATCCCCCCAAAACCTTTACCTGATAAATGGAACCTCTCTAAAAACTTTGCCCGATAAACAAAATCCTTCTAAAACATTACCTGATAAACAGAATCCCTCCAAAACTTTCACCTGATAAACAGAATCCCCCCAAAATTTTACCTGATAAACAGAATTCCTCCAAAACTTTTAACTGATAAACGGAATCCCCCGAACAACTGGACCTTACAAACTGAACCCCCCTAACCTTTACCTTTATTAAAACAAAGTCACTACAAAAACTTTACCTGATAAACAGGAATCCCCCCAAAAACTGATACATGTAATGCCTCCAATATTTTACCTGATAAACAGAATCCGCTCATAAACGTTCCCTGATAAATGGAATCCCCCAAAAACTTTACCTGATAAACGGAATCCCCCCCCCAAACTTTACCTAATAAATAGAATCCCTCCAAAATCTTTACCTGATAAACACAACCCCCCCCCCCCCAAATAAGACCTGATAAACGTAATCCCCCAAAAACATCACCTGATAAACAGAATTCATCCAAACCCTTTACCCAATGAATGGAATCCCTCTAAAAACTTTACCTTATAAACAGAATCCCCCCAAAAACAATCCCTGATAAATGGATTCCCCCAAAAACTTTACCTGATAAACAGAATCACTACATAAACTTTACCTGATCAATGGAATCTCTCCAGAATTTTACCTGATAAACAGATTCCCTCCAAAATATTTACCTGACAAACTTAAACCCCTCAAAAAGTTAACCTGATAAATGGAATCCCCCCAAAATGTTTACCTGAGAAAGGGAATCCCCAAAAACTTTATCTGATAAACAGAATCCCTACAAAAACCTTACCTGTTTATCAGGTAAAATTTTGGAGGGATTCTGTTTACCAGGTATAGTTTTTGTAGCGATTCTGTTTATCAGGTAATGTTTGTAGAAGGATTCAAATTATCAGGTAAAGTTTTTAGAGGGATTCAATTGAAACTCCAAAAACATTACCTGATAAATGGAATCCCCCCCAAACCTTTACCTGATAAATAGAATCCCTCCAAAATCTTTATCTGATTAAAAGAATCCCCCCAAAAACTTTACATGATAGTTGGAATCCGTCTAAAACTTTACCTAATAAATGGAACCCCTCTAAAAACTTTACCTGATAAACAAAATCCTTCTAAAACATTACCTGATAAACAGAATACCTCCAAAATGTTACCTGATAAACTGAACCCCCCCCCCCCACCCAACCTTTACCTGATAAACAAAGTCACCTTATAAACAGAATCCCCCCAAAAACTGATAAATGCAATGCCTCAAAAACTTTACCTGATAAACAGAATCCCTCCAAAAACATTACCTGATAAACAGAATCCGTTCATAAACATTCCCTGATAAATGGAATCCCCCCAAAACTTTACCTAATAAATATAATCTCTCCAAAATCCTTACCTGATAAACAGAATCCCCACAAACACAATCCTTGATAAAAAGAAATCCCCCCAAAACCTTACCTGATAAACAGAATCACTACATAAACTTTACCTGTTAAATTGAATCTCTCCATAATTTTACCTGAAAAAGAGATTCCCGCCAAAATATTTACCTGACAAACTGTATCCCATCAAAAAGTTTACCTGATAAAAGGAATCCCCCCAAAAACTTTACCTGATAAATGGAATCCCCAAAAATGTATCTGATAAACAGAATCCCTCCAAAAACCTTACCTGATAAATAGAACCCCTCCAAAAACCTTACCTGTTTATCAGGTATAGTTTTAGTAGAGATTCTGTTTATCAGGTAAACTTTTTGGGGGGATTCAGTTTATCAGGTAAAGTTTTTGGAAGGATTCTAATTATCAGGTAAAGGTTTTAGAGGGATTCCATTTAAACTCCAAAACAATTACCTGATAAATGGAACCCCTCTAAAAACTTTACCTGATAAACAAAATCCTTCTAAAACATTACCTGATAAACAGAATCCCTCCAAAATGTTACCTGATAAACTGCCCCCCCCTCAACCTTTACCTGATAAACAAAGTCACTACAAAAACATTACCTGATAAACAGAATCCCCCCAAAAACTGATAAATGTAATGCCTCCAAAATTGTACCTGATGAAAAGAATCCCTCCAAAAAAATTACCTGATAAACAGAATCTGCTCATAAAGAGTTCCCTGATAAATGGAATCCCCCCAAAAACTTTACCTAATAAATAGAATCCCTCCAAAATCTTTACCTATTCAATAGAATCTCTCCAAAATCTTTACCTGATAAACAGAATCCCCCCAAACACAATCCTTGATAAAAAGGAATCCCTCCAAAACTTTACCTGATAAACAGAATCACTACATAAACTTTACCTGATAAATGGAATCTCTCCAGAATTTTACCTGATAAACAGATTCCCGCCAAAATATTTACCTGACAAACTGAATCCCCTCAAAAAGTTTACCTGATAAACAGAATCCCCCCAAAAACTTTACCTGATAAACAGAATCCCTCCAAAAACCTTACCTGATAAATAGAACCCTCCAAAAACCTTACCTGTTTATCAGATATAGTTTTAGTAGAGATTCTGTTTATCAGGTAAACTTTTTTGGGGGATTCAGTTTATCAGGTAAAGTTTTTGGAAGGATTCTAATTATCAGGTAAAGGTTTTAGAGGGATTCCATTTAAACTCTAAAAAAATTAACTGATAAATGGAACCCCTCTAAAAACTTTACCTGATAAACAAAATCCTTCTAAAACATTACCTGATAAACACAATACCTCCAAAATGTTACCTGGTAAACAGAATGTCTCCAAAAATGTTACCTGATAAACTGCCCCCCCCCCACAACCTTTACCTGATAAACAAAGTCACTACAAAAACTTTACCTGATAAACAGAATTCGCTCATAAAGAGTTCCCTGATAAATAGAATCCCTCCAAAAACAAAATCTGATAAACATAATCCCCCAAAAAACAATCCCTGATAAATGGAATCCCCAAAAAACTTTACCTGATAAACAGAATCACTACATCAATTTTTCCTGATAAACAAATTCCCTCCAAAATATTTACCTGACAAACTGAATCCCCTCAAAAAGTTTACCTGATAAACGGAATCCCCCCAAAAAGTTGACCTGATCAAAGGAATCCCCAAAAACGTTATGTGATAAATAGAACCCCTCCAAAAACTTTCCCTTTTTATCAGGTAACATTTTGGAGAGATTCTGTACATCAGGTATAGTTTTTGTAGTGATTGTGTTTATCAGGTAATGTTTTGGAAGGATTCTGTTTATCAGGTAAACTTTTTAGAGGGATTCATTTTAAACTCCAAAAACATTACCTGATAAACAGGATCCCCCCAAACCTTTACCTGATAAAAGGAATCCCTCCAAAATCTTTATCTGATCAACAAACCCCCCCCCCCCCCAAAACTTTGCCTGATAAATGGAATCCCACTAAAAACGTTACCTGATATACAAAATCCTTCTAAAACATTACCTTCTAAGCAGAATCCCTCCAAAATTGTACCTAATAAACTGAACCCCCCAACCTTTACATGATAAACAAAGTCACTACAAAAACTTTACCTGATAAACAGAATTCCCCCAAAAACTGATAAATGTTATGCCCCCAAATTTTACCTCATAAACAGAATCCTTCCAAAAACATTACCTGAGAAACAGAATCCCCCCAAAAAGTTTACCTGATCAATGGAATCCCCAAAAACTTTATCTGATAAACAGAATCCCTCCAAAAACCTTATCTGATAAATAGGACCCCTCTAAAAACTTTCCCTTTTTATCAGGTAACATTTTGGAGGGATTCTGTTTATCAGGTAAACTGTTTGGAAGGATTCTAATTATCAGGTAAAGTTTTTAGAGGGATTTCATTTAAACTCCAAAAACATTACCTGATAAACGGAATCCGTTCATAAACGTTCCCTGATTAATGGAATCCCCCCAAAAACCTTACCTGATAAACAGAATCCCCCCAAAACTTTACCTAATAAATAGAATCTCTCCAAAATCTTTACCTGATAAACAGAATCCCCCCCCCAAACACAATCCTTGATAAAAGGAATCCCCCCAAAACTTTACCTGATAAACAGAATTGCTACATATACTTTACCTGATAAATGGAATCTCTCCAGAATTTTACCTGATAAACAGATTCCCGCCAAAATATTTACCTGACAAACTGAATCCCCTCAAAAATTTTACCTGATAAATGGAATCCCCCAAAAAACTTTACCTGATAAATGGAATCCCCAAAAACTTTATCTAATAAACAGAATCCCTCCAAAAACCTTACCTGATAAATAGAACCCTCCAAAAACCTTACCTGTTTATCAGGTATAGTTTTAGTAGAGATTCTGTTTATCAGGTAATGTTTTGGAAATATTCTGTTTATCAGGTAAAGTTTTTGGAAGGATTCTAATTATCAGGTAAAGTTTTTAGAGGGATTCCATTTAAACTCCAAAAACATTACCTGATAAACGGAATCCCCCCAAACCTTTACCTGATAAATGGAACCCCTCTAAAAACTTTACCTGATAAACAAAATCCTTCTAAAACATTACCTGATAAACAGAATACCTCCAAAATGTTACCTAATAAACAGAATTTCTCCAAAAATGTTACCAGATAAACGGAATCCCCCCAAAAACTGTACCTGATAAACTGAACCCCTGACCCCAACCTTTACCTGATAAACAAAGTCACTACAAAAACGTTACCTGATAAACAGAATCACCCCAAAAACTGATAAATGTAATGCCTCCAAAATTTTACCTGATAAACAGAATCCCTACAAAAACATTACCTGATAAACGGAATCCCGCCAAAAACTTTACCTGATCAAGGGAATCCCCAAAAATGTAATCTGATAAACAGAATCCCTCCAAAAACCTTACCTGATTAATAGAACCCCTCTAAAAACTTTCCCTTTTTATCAGGTAAAATTTTGGAAGGATTCTAATTATCAGGTAAAGTTTTTAGAGGGATTCCATTTAAACTCCATAAGCAATACCTGATCAACAGAATCCCCCCAAAAACTTTACCTGATAAATGGAATCCCACTAAAAACATTACCTGATATACATAATCCTTCTAAAACATTACCTGATAAACAGAATCCCTCCAAAATTTTACCTGATAAACAGAATCCCCCCCAAAACTGTACCTGACACACTGAACCCCCCAACCTTTACGTGATAAACAAAGTCACTACAAAAACTTTACCTGATACACAGAATTCCCCCAAAAACTGATAAATGTAATGCCTCCCAAATTTTACCTCATAAACATAATCCTTCCAAAAACATTACCTGATAAATGGAATCTGCTCACAAACGTTCCCTGATAAATGGAATCCCCCCAAAACTTTACCTAATAAATAGACTCTCTCCAAAATCTTTACCTGACAAACAGAATTCCCCCCAAAAACAAAATCTGATAAACATAATCCCCAAAAGACTTTACCTGATAAAGAGAATTCCTCCAAACACTTTACCTAATGAGTGGAATCCCTATAAAAACTTTACCTGATAAACAGAATCACTACATAAACTTTACCTGATAAATGTAATCTCTCCAGAATTTTACCTGATAAACAGATTCCCGCCAAAATATTTACCTGACAAACTGAATCCCCTCAAAAACCTTACATGATAAATAGAACCCCTCCAAAAACTTTACCTGTTTATCAGGTAAAATTTTGGAGGGATTCTGTTTACCAGGTAATGTTTTTGGAAGGATTCAAATTATCAGGTAAAGTTTTTAGAGGGATTCCATTTAAACTCCAAAAACATTACCTGATAAACGGAATACCCCCCCCCCCCCAACCTTTACCTTATAAACAAAGTCACTACAAATCTTTACCTGATAAATGTAATCCCCAAAAAACTTCACCCGATAAACAGAATTCCTCCAAACATTTTACCTCATGAATAAATCCCTCTAAAAACTTTACCTGATAAAAAGAATCCCCCCGAAAAACAATCCCTACTAAATTGAATCCCCCAAAAACTTTACCTGATAAACAGAATCACTACATAAACCTTACCTGATAAATAGAACCCCTCAAAAATATTTGCCTGACAATCTGAATCCCCTCAAAAAATGTACCTGATAAACGGAATCCCCCCAAAAACTTTACCTGATAAATGGAATCCCCAAAAACTTTATCTGATAAACAGAATCCCTCCGAAAACCTTACCTGATAAATAAAACCCCTCCAAAAACTTTACCTGTTTATCAAGTAAATTTATGGAGGGATTATGTTTATCAGGTATAGTTTTTGTAGTGATTCTCTTTATCAGGTAAACTTTTTTGGGGGGATTCAGTTTATCAGGTAAAGTTTTTGGAAGGATTCTAATTATCAGGTAAAGTTTTTAGAGGGATTCCATTTAAACTCCAAAAACATTACCTGATAAACAGAATCCCCCCAAACCTTTACCTGATAAAAAAAGAATCCCTCCAAAATCTTTATCTGAATAACAGAACCCCCCCAAAAAACTTTACCTTGATAAACGGAATTTCTCCAAAAACTTTACCTGATAAACTGAATCCCCCCCAAAACTGGACCTGGTAAACTGAACCCCCCCTAACCTTTACCTGATAAACAAAGTCACTACAAAAACTTTACCTGATAAACAGAATCCCCCCAAAAACTGATAAATGTTATGCCTTCAAAACCTTACCTGATAAACCAAATCTGCTCATAAACGTTCCCTGATAAATGGAATCTCCCCAAAAACTTTACCTGATAAACAGAATCCCCCCCAAAATCAAAACCTGATGAACATAATCCCAAAAACACTTTACCTGATAAACAGAATTCCTACAAACACTTTACCTAGTGAATGGAATCCCTCTAAAAACTTTACCTGATAAACAGAATTCCCCCCAAAACTTTACCTAATAAATAGAATCCCTCCAAAATCTTTACCTGATAAACAGAATCCCCCCAAAATCAAAACCGGATAAACGTAATCCCCAAAAAACTTTACCTGATAGACAGAATTCCTACAAACACTTTACTTAGTGAATGGAATCTCTCTAAAAACTTTACCTGATAAACAGTATCCCCCAAAAAACAATCCCTGATACTTGGAATCCCCCAAAAATGTTACCTGATAAACAGAATCACTCCATAAACTTTACCTGTTAAATGGAATCTTTTCAAAATTTTACCTGACAAACAAATTCCCTCCAAAATATTTACCTGACAAACTGAATCCCCTCAAAAAGTTTACCTGATAAACAGAAACCCCCAAAAAACTTTACCTGATAAATGGAATCCCCCCAAAAAATATATATCTGATAAATAGAACCCCTCCAAGAACCTTACCTGTTTATCAGGTAAAATTTTGGAGGGATTCTGTTTATCAGGTATAGTTTTTGTAGTGATTCTGTTTATCAGGTAATGTTTTGAAAGGATTCTGTTTATCAGGTGAAATTTTTGGGGGGATTCAGTTTATTAGGTAACGTTTTTGGAAGGATTCTAATTATCAGGTAAATTTTTTAGAAGCATTCCATTTAAACTCCAAAAACATTACGTTATAAAGGGAATCCCCCCAAACATTTACCTGATAAAAAGAATCCCTCTAAAATCCTTATCCGATTAACAGAATCCCCCCCAAAATGTTACCTGATAAATGGAATCCGTCTAAAAGCTATACCTGATAAACAAAATCCTTCTAAAACATTACCTGATAAACAGAATTTCTCCAAAATTTTACCTGATAAACAGAATTTCTCCAAAAATGTTACCTGATAAACGGAATCCCCCCCAAAACTGTACCTGATAAACTGAACCCCTCCCCCCCAACCTTTACATGATAAACAGAATCCCTCCAAAAACTGATAAATGTAATGCGTAGTGATTTGTAGTGATTCTGTTTATCAGGCAAAGTTTTTGGAAGGATTCTAATTTTCAGGTAAGGTTTTTAGAGGGATTCAATTTAAAATCCAAAAACATTACCCGATAAACAGAATCCCCCCAAACATTTACCTGATAAATAGAATCCCTCCAAAATCTTTATCTGATTAACAAAATCCCCCCAAAAACTTTACATGATAGTTGGAATCCGACTAAAAACTTTACCTAATAAATGGAACCCCTCTGAAAACATTACCTGATAAACAAAATCCTTCTAAAACATTACCTGATAAACAGAATTTCTCCAAAAAATTTACCTGATAAATGGAATACCCCCAACAACTGTACCTGATAAACTGACCCCCCCCCCCCCCCCCAACCTTTAGCTTATAAACAAAGCCACTACAAAAAATTACCTGATAAATAGAACCCCTCCAAAAAACTTTACCTGTTTATCAAGTAAAATTTTGGAAGGATTCTGTTTATCAGGTAAACTTTTTGGGGGGAATCAGTTTATCAGGAAAAGTTTTTGGAAGGATTCTAATTATCAGGTAAAGTTTTTAGAGGGATTCCATTTAAACTCCAGCAACATTACCTGATAAACAGAATCCCCCAAAACCTTTACCTGATAAATGGAATCCCCCCAAACCTTTACCTGATAAAAAGGATCCCTCCAAAATCTTTATCTGATTAACAGAATCCCCCAAAAAACTTTACCTGATAAATGGAACCCCTCTAAAAACATTACCTGATAAACAAAATCCTTCTAGAACATTACCCGATAAACAGAATCGATCCAAAATTTTACCTGATAAACAGAATTTCTCCAAAATTTTTACCTGATAAACAGAATCCCCCCAAAAACTTTACCTGATAAACTGACTCCCCTAACCTTTACCTGATAAACAAAGTCACTACAAAAACTTTACCTGATAAACCGAATTCCCCTAAAAACTGATTAGGCCCCTTTCACACTTGTGCGACTTCAAAGTCACGCGATTTTACCGCGACTGTGTTGCCGCGATTTTGATGCGATTTTGATGCGAGTTTGACTGGGCTTGAATGTCTTTGGCCTTAAAACACTTTTTTAGCTGGCTCCTAGATTTCAGGAACATTTGTCAAGCCCTGTGTTAATCAGATAAATATTTTGGAGGGATTCTATTTATCAGGTAATGTTTTTGGATTTTAAATTGAATCCCTCTAAAAACTTTACCTGATAAATAGAATCCTTCCAAATCTTTACCTGAGAAACTGAATCGCTACAAAATTTTACCTGATGAACAGATACAGTTTTTAGAGGGGTTCTATTTATCATATAACGTTTTTAGGGGGATTCAGTTTGTCAGGTAAATATTTTGGAGGGAATCTGTTTATCAGGTAAAATTCTGGAGAGATTCCATTTATCAGGTAAAATTGATGTAGTGATTCTGTTTATCAGGTAAAGTTTTGGGGGGGATTCCATTTATCATGGATTGTTTTTGGGGGGATTCTGTTTATCAGGTAAAGTTTTTAGAGGGATTCAAATTCATTAGGTAAAGTGTTTGGCGGAATTCTGTTTATCAGGTAAAGTTTTTTGGGGATTACGTTTATCAGGTTTTTTTTTTGGGGGGAATTCTGTTTATCAGGTAAAGATTTTGGAGAGATTCTATTTATCAGGAAAAGTTTTTGGGGGGATTCAATTTATCAGGGAACGTTTGTGAGCAGATTCCGTTTATCAGGTAAAATTTTGGAGGCATTACATTTATCAGTTTTTGGGGGGATTCTGTTTATCAGGTAAAGTTTTTGTAGTGACTTTGTTTATCATGTAAAGGTTGGGGGGGGGGGTTCAGTTTATCAGGTACAGTTTTTGGGGGGGGGGGTTCCGTTTATCAGGTAAAATTTTTGGAGAAATTCTGTTTATCAGGTAATGTTTTAGAAGGATTTTGCTTATCAGGTAAAGCTTTTAGACGGATTCCATTTATCAGGTAAAGTTTTGGGGGGATTCTGTTATTTAGATAAAGATTTTGGAGGGATTCTATTTATCAGGTAATGTTTTTGGAGTTTAAATGGAATCCCTCTAAAAACTTTACCTGATAATAAGAATCCTTCCAAAATCTTTACCTGATAAACTGAATCCCCCCAAAAATTTCACCTGATAAAAAGGGGTTCTATTTATCAAGTAAAGTTTTTGGGGGGATTCCGTCAGGTAAATACTTTGGAGGAAATTTGTTTATCAGGTAAAATTTATGTAGTGACTATTTATCAGGAAAAGTTTTTGGGGGATTCCATTCAATAGGTAAAGTGTTTGGAGTAATTCTGTTTGTCAGGTAAAGTTCTTGGGGATTCCACTTATCAGGTAAAGTTTTGGGGGGATTCCATTTATCAGGGAACGTTTATGAGCGGATTCTGTTTATCAGGTAATGTTTTTGGAGGGATTCTGTTTATCAGGTAATGTTTTTGGAGGGATTTTGTTTATCAGGTAAAATTTTGGAGGCATTACATTTAGGCCCCTTTCACACTTGTGCGACTTGTCATGCGATTTGGGACTGCAAAATCGCATGACAAGTCGTTCTCCATTATTTCCAATGAGTACCATTCATATCTGTGCGACTTGAAGTCGCACCGACTTCATAGTAGTCCCTGCACTACTTTGGCACAATTTTGAAGCGTTTTAAGGCCAAAGACATTCAAGCCCAGTCAAAATCGCATCAAATTCACGGCAACACAGTCGTAGTAAAATCGTGCGACTTTGAAGTCGCACAAGTGTGAAAGGGGCCTAATCAGTTTTTGGGGGAATTCTGTTTATCAGGTAAAGTTTTTGTAGTGACTTTGTTTATCAGGTAAAGGTTAGGGGGGGTTCAGTTTATCAGGTACAGTTTTGGGGGTGATTCCGTTTATCAGGTAAAATTTTTGGAGAAATTCTGTTTATCAGGTAAAATTTTGGATCGATTCTGTTTATCAGGTAATATTTTAGAAGGATTTTGTTTATCAGGTAAC
The DNA here is from genome assembly GCF_965119305.1 of Pelophylax lessonae. Classification (NCBI taxonomy): domain Eukaryota; kingdom Metazoa; phylum Chordata; class Amphibia; order Anura; family Ranidae; genus Pelophylax; species Pelophylax lessonae. The sequence continues at coordinate 269,199,946 of NC_138774.1, read as the reverse complement.
GTTTTTAGAGGGGTTCCATTTATCAGGTAAAGTTTTTGGGGGGATTCTGTTAATCAGATAAAAATTTTGGAGTGATTCTTTTTATCAGGTAAAGGTTTGGGGGGATTCCGTTTATCAGGTAATGTTTCTGGAGTTTAAATGGAATCCCTCTAAAAACTTTACCTGATAATTAGAATCCTTCCAAAAACTTTTCCTGATAAATGAAATACCCCCCCCCCCAACCTTTAGCTTATAAACAAAGTCACTACAAAAACCTTACCTGATAAATAGAACCCCTCCAAAAACTTTACCTGTTTATCAAGTAAAATTTTGGAAGGATTCTGTTTATCAGGTAAACTTTTTTGGGGGGATTCAGTTTATCAGGTAAAGTTTTTGGAAGGATTCAAATTATCAGGTAAAGTTTTTAGAGGGATTCCATTTAAACTCCAAAAACATTACCTGATAAACGGAATCCCCCCAAACATTTACCTGATAAAAAGAATCCCTCCAAAATCTTTATCTGATTAACAGAATCCCCCAAAACTTAACCTGATAAATGGAACCCCTCTAAAAACTTTACCTGATAAACAGAATACCTCCAAAATTTTACCTGATAAACAGAATTTCTCCAAAAATGTTACCTGATAAACGGAATCCCCCCAAAACTTTACCTGATAAAAGGAATCCCCCCAAAACTTTACCTAATAAACAGAATCCCTCCAAAATCTTTACGTGATAAACAGAATCCCCCCCAAAAACAAAACCTGATAAATGGAATCCCCAAAAAACTTTACCTGATAAACAGAATCACTACATAAATTTTGTCTGATAAACAAATTTCCTCCAAAATATTTACCTAATAAACAGAATCCCCCCAAAAGTTTTACTTGATAAAGGGAATTCCCAAAAACGTTATCTGATAAACAGAATCCCTCCAAAAACCTTACCTGATAATAGAACCCCTCCAAAAACATTCCCTTTTTATCAGGTAAAATTTTGGAGGGATTCTGTTAATCAGGTAAACTTTTTTGGGGGGATTTAGTTTATCAGGTAAAGTTTTGGAGGTGTTCCACTACTAGGTAAAGTTTTTGGGGGGATTTTGTTCGTCAGTTGTCCACTTTAGGCTCCGTTCACATGTGAGCGTATGGATCACGGGCAGAACCGCCGCGGTTCTGCCCGCGATCCGGAGATTTATTGCAAATCGCGGGACGCCTAGCGTTGACCGTTGATTTGCAATAGCCCCCCAAACGCCGAGCGATGTTGCTGCGATTTCCGCCTGCCGAATTGCGGCAACATCGCGCAAACAAAATCGCGGGACGCAATACGCTCCAAAGAAGCTCTTGTACTTCTTGACAATTACTCAGTCATGCAACACTGTACCCATAAAAAAATTAGTGTTCTTTTTTTCACACAAACAGAGCTTTCTTTTGATGGTATTTGATCACTACTGGGTTTTTTATTTTTTGTGCTATAAATAAAAAAAGACTGAAAATATTGTGAAAAAACGCATTTTTCTTTGTTTCTGTCATAAAATTTAGCAAATGAGTAATTTTTCTTCACAAATTTTGGCCAAAATTTATACTGCTACTTATCTTTGGTAAAAATAACCCAAATAAGTGTATATTATTTGGTCTTTGTGAAAGTTATAGAGTCCACAAGCTATGGTGCGAATCATTGAAAATTGATCACACTTGACCACACCTGATGTACTGAAGGCCTATCTCATTTCCTGAGACACTAAAAAGTCAGGAAAGTACAAATCCCCCCAAATGACCCCTTTTTGGAAAGTAGACATTCCAAGGTATTTAATAAGGGGCATGGTGAGTTTTTTTAAGTTGTAACTTTTTCCGATAACTCTTTGCAAAATGAAGATGTTTTTTTTTTTTCTTTTTTTTTACAAATTGACGTATTAACAGGTTATTTCTCTCACACAGCATATGTATACTTGCAACTACACCCCAAAACACATTCTACTACTCCTCCTGAGTATGGCGATACCACATGTGTGAGACTTTTTCACAGCCTGGCCACATACAGAGGCCTAACATCCAAGTAGTACCGTCCGGCATTCTAGGAGCACAAATTACACATATCATTTCCTGACAACCTATCGAAATTTTGAAGGCCCTGGAGCACCAGGACAATGGAAACCCCCATAAAATGACCCCATTTTGGAAAGCAAACAGCCCAACGTATAATTTTTGAGGCATAATGAGTCTTTTGAACTTGTCATTTTTTTCCACAAGTTTTTGGAAACTGTGGAAAGAAAATGAAAACACATTTTTTTTACACAAAGCTGTCCATTTATGCAATATTTCTAACACATAGCATGTACATAGCAAAAATTGCACCCCAAAATACATTCTGCTATTTCTCCTGAGTATGGTGATACCACATGTGTGACACTTTTGCACAGCCTAGCCACATACAGACGCCTAACATCCAAGTAGCCCTTTTCACAAAGTTGTCCATTTATCCACTTTAAGACTGGGCCTATTTTTGACACTTGGTGTTTACAAGCTAAAATCATTTTTCTTGCTAGAAAACTACTTAGAACCCCCAAACATTATATATATTTTTTTAGCAGAGACCCTAGCCCAATTTTTTTCCATAATGTGAAAGATAATGTTACGCCGAGTAATTAGATACCCAACATGTCATGCTTCAAAATTGCGCATGCTCACAGAATGGCGCCAAACATTGGTACTTAAAAATCCCCATAGGCAACATTTTAAAAATTTCTGCAGGTTACTAGCTTAGAGTTACAGAGGAGGTCTAGGGCTCAAATTATTGCTCTCGCTCTAACGATCGCGGAGATACCTCACATGTATGGTTTGAACACCGTTTACATATGTGGGCGGGACTTGCGTATGCGTTTGCTTCTGCGCGTGAGCTAACGGGGACAGGGCGCTTTAATTTTTTATTTTTTTCCTATTTATTTTATTTATTATTTTTTTATTTTTACACAGTTTAAAAAAAAAAAAAATGTTTGATCATTTTTTTTCCTATTACAAGGAATGTAAACATCCCTTGTAATAGAAATAGGCATGACAGGTCCTCTTTATTGTGAGATCTGGGGTCAAAAAGACCTCACACCTCACAACTACACTAAAAAATAAAAAAAATAAAAATTGTTGAAAAAGGAAAGAAGAAAAAAAAAAAACGGCCCTTTAAACCGGTTGCTAGGCAACGACTTTTGACGTAGCTCCGGTCCTCCAAGACCATAGAGTCGACCATAGAGTCGGCCATCTTGCCCTCACTCGACTTCCTGTCTCTGCGGATCCGGGACCGGATAGTTTTCCCTGCTGCCGGCGGGTACGGTAAGCTGGGAAAACGTCTTGGACGCGGCGGTAGGGGGGGGGGGCACCTCTTCCCCTGCACCGTAAGGGTAATTCCGTGGCGAATCCGCCACTGGGACCACCGTTATCTGAAAGCCGACCGCCCGCCGTTTAAAAAAATACCGGGGTTATGGCAGCTATCTGCTGCCATAACCCCAGTTTTAGCTTTTAATGGCCGACGCATATAGTCGTTAGGCGGTCGGTAAGTGGTTGCATGTACATGGCAAACAGGTAACGATGACTGATGGGGTGACAGGTGACTGATGGGGTGACAGGTGACGATGACTGATGGGGTGACAGGTGACGATGACTGATGGGGTGACAGGTGACAATGACTGATGGGGTGACAATGACTGATGGGGTGACAGGTGACGATGATTGATGAGGTGACAGATGACGATGATTGATGAGGTGACAAGTGACGATGATTGATGGGGTGACAGATGACAATCACTGATGGGGTGACAAGTGACGATGATTGATAGGGTGACAGATGACGATGACTGATGGGGTGACAGGTGACGATGACTGATGGGGTGACAGGTGACGGTGATTGATGGGGTGACAGGTGACGGGCGATGGTCACTGATGGGTGACAGGTGACGGGCGATGGTGCACGGCGGTACTGATGGCAGTCTCTGGTGACCGGTGAACTTTAGGCTACGTTCACATGTGAGCGTAGCGATCGCGGGCAGAATCACTGCGATTCTGCCCGTGATCCAGAAATCATTGCAAATTGCGGGGCGCCTGTGCGTTGCCCGTGATTTGCAATAGCACCCCAAACGCTGTGCGATGTTGCCGCCATTTCCGCCTGCCGAATCGCGGTAACATCGCGCAAACAACGCATGACACTCCAAAGAAACTCTTGTACCTTTTTTGGGCGTCATGCGATGTTTGCGCGATGTTACCGCGATTCGGCAGGCGGAAATGGCGGCAACATCGCACAGCGTTTGGGGTGCTATTGCAAATCACGGGCAACGCACAGGCGTCCCGCGATTTGCAATGATTTCCAGATCGTGGGCAGAATCGCTGTGATTCTGCCTGCGATCGCTACGCTCACATGTGAACGTTATGGGTGTCAATTTCTGGGCACTGATGAGGTGACTGTTGGGTGACAGGTGACATTGGGGGGGGCTGAGGACTGTGTGGGGACCTTTATTTTTGTGATTTTACATTTTACAGGTACACAGAGCAGTAACTCACTATTTCTAGCTCTGCTCTCCTCACTTTGGAAACTGTATGAGGAGAGAAGAGCTAGTAACAGAGAGAGTTACTGCTCTTTGTTTACATTTTGTGATCGGCTGTGAATGGATTCACAGCCGATCACTTAGTAAACAGTCACTGTCAGTGACTGTTTACTACCGCCGGTGACTAGCTGTGTTCCTACGGAACACAGTGCCACCGACATGACCGCGCTGCGCGCTCCCGATCGCGCATGCGCGGTCATCTTGTGGGCGCCTCCATTGTGATTGGCCGTGTCATTGGAACACAGCCGATCACGTGGGAAACAGCCACACCCATTGGCTGTTTCCCCCCTGCTGGTGATGGGGGGTGTCCCGGGGACACCCCGACACCGGCAGTGCAGGGCGGCGCGCACGCGATCGCGCGCCTGCCCTGCTTAAAGTGCCGCCGTCACATGACGGCGGCCCAGAACAATGGTCGCACCGCTCCGCCGTAATATGACAGCGGGCGGGCGGCATCTGATTAATGACCAGGCCCTATTTTGCGATTCTGCACTGCGTTACTTTAACGGACAATTGCGCGGTCGTGCGACACTGTACCCAAATAAAATTGAAGTCCTGTTTTCCCACAAAAATTGAGCTTTCTTTTGGTGGTATTTGATCACCTGTGCGACTTTTATTTTTCGCGCTATAAACAAAAAAGAGCGACAATTTTGAAAAAATCACAATATTTTTCACATTCTGTTATATAACATTCCCCCCCCCCCCAAAAAAAAAATATGTAAAAATCAAAATTGCAAAAAAAACTAACATTTTAGGCCAATTTATTTTCTGCTGCATATTTTTGGTAAAAAAAATTGCAATAAGCGTATTTTGATTGGTTTGCGTAAAAGTTATTGTGTTTACTAACTACAGGAAAGATTTATGTAATTTTATTATTTTTTTTTACTAGTAATGGCGGCGTCTGCGATTTTTAGCGGGACAGCATTGGTGTGGACAATGACTTTCTTCCGCTACCAATGTGCGAGAGAGTCCTAGAGAGGAGGCGTGTCGCGCCGCCACAGACGTCACGCACTGCCCGATCTGCAGCCGGGCATAGGCGGACTCATCGGTTACTGTCGCTTGTATTCCCGCTAATCCATGTAAGTGCATAACCTCATTTAATAAACTTATCTCGGGGGTATTACACTATTGTCCGCTTATTCCTTGTCCCTCACATGATACCTTGGGGAGTTAAAAAGAACACGGACGCACATTGGTAGCGGAAGAAAGTCATTGGTATCCGATCAACTGAAAGGACATCTGTATAAGAGAATCTCCTGTGCTTTGTTTTATATGCCATTCGGTAAGAGGCCATTTTGCATCCTACCACAGGGTGGAATTGCAGTGAAGTTTCCTCCTTTCCAACCGATTGATTAGAGTTTTACTCTGCGCCTAGCCTTATCCTATCTGGTAAGCAGGGGAGGACTGGGCCAGGGGGCAGGGGGGCAATTGCCCCCTGAGCCGCTCTGATGCTCCTTAATAAGGCTGCACCTCTTCTGCCACAAACATGCCTACAGGGTTCCCTTGTGAAGAGAAGTAAAAAGTCCCCATACTGAATGTGGGATGAAGACAAGGACAGAGCACAGCCCCCCCCCCCCCCCCCAGCATGGATGGTGTCATCTGTGTCTGAACAGAGGCCATTTCTATGCCCCACTGGAGACTCTTCTCCCCCTGGCAGCCCTGACCGAGCTATCCCAGCTCCCCCCAACTGCCCCCTGCTGACCAGTTCAGGAAAACCCGGATTCGGCCGGTGAGTAGAGAGTACCTCGAGTGGAGCTTCATCCTGGAATGGGGGTCAGGAGGAGGCCGGGAAGAGGGAGGGTGGCAGGGGGGCAGAGTCGCTGCACCATGGGCCTCTGGTTTATACTTTCCCCCTGGGCCAGAAGTTGCCAGTCTGCCCCTGCTGGTAAGGAGGAAAGCCTGTTGGTGGTGGGATCTTCATTTCACAGCACTGGAAATATCACTTTAAGTTCTTTCACTATTTCATGTATCACTTGGTGAAGATATTTGGACTTTGTGGACTTATATCAGTTGTTGCACTCATTTGAGTTTTGCAGTATCACTGGATCACCAGCACCTTGATTTATTATTCATATATGTTCATTATTGTATATGTTCATTTATTTACATTGTGCATTTGTGTCACTTTGGTCATTTGTTTATATTGTTTAGCGCACCTATTTTTTCAACAGTTATATATTCCAGCCAGGGAAATACAAATAATCAGATCATTATCTTGGATCTGTTAAGGCCCGTACACACGATAAGAAAATCGGAAGGAAAATTTCGCCAGACGAACGTTCTGCCGATTTTCGGATTGTTAGTATAGTGCTTTCGAACAGCCGATTACGATTTTTCGTACGATAAAAAACTGGATGTGCAGGCTATAAAATTGTTATCGTATGTGAACACAACGTCCGATTTTCGTTTAATTAGTACAGTTTTCGTTTGAAAAAAGCGTAAGAGGAAGACTAGGCATGCTCAGAAAGGAAATAATCCATACAAAACAATTCAACACATGACATCACTTCTAAAGTTAAATTCTGTTGTACGAGAATTTTCGTATGAAAGTAACCTCTTCACTGTGCAAAAAAAAAAAAACCCCTAAGGTGGGTGGGACTTTATCGGTAACAATAAGTTTGCTTGGATAATTTTTCTTTTAAAATTTCATTGGATTTATTTGATTGTCAATATTAAGAATTATTCATACATGATATTCTAAAAATCTTTCTAAAGTAACCTCTTCACTTTCCATATGAGACTAGCATGCAACAAAAAACTAAAGAAAATGTGTCTGATAATCTGATCGCGTGTACGAGGCTTTATATGTGCTTTGCCTAAATATGTCAATTTTTGTTGAAGTTCAGCTCATTGCTACATAAGTAACAATATGTAAGTTTTCAGCTTGAAGATAAATACAATGTTGCATACAAGCTTGTGCTGACAAACTTACTATATATTATATAGCATTGTCAGGACTGTCAAACATTTATGACAGCATCTGGTGCATAGAGAGTAGAGCCCTGCCTGGGACTGTTTTATTAAACCCGCACCCGCCCGCACCCACTGAATGTATGACCAGAACTGCCCACACCCGCAATGTTTGTGTTCCACTTCCGCCTGCACCCGCAATGTTTGTGTTCCACTCCCGCCCGCACCCGCAATGTTTGTGTCCATTCCTGCCCGCACCCGCAATGTTTGTGTTCACTCCCGCCCACACCCGCAATGTTTGTGTCCATTCCCGCCCGCACCCGCAATGTTTGTGTTCACTCCCGCCCGCACCCGCAACGTTTGTGTTCACTCTCGCCCACACCCGCAATGTTTGTGTCCACTGCCGCCCGCACCCGCAATGTTTGTGTTCCACTCCCGCCCGCACCCGCAATGTTTGTGTCCATTCCCGCCCGCACCCGCAATGTTTGTGTTCCACTCCCGCCCGCACCCGCAATGTTTCTGTTCCACTCCCGCCCGCACCCGCAATGTTTGTGTTCCACTCCCGCCCACACCCGCAATGTTTGTGTTCCACTCCCGCCCGCACCCGCAATGTTTGTGTCCACTCCCGCCCGCACCCGCAATGTTTGTGTCCACTCCTGCGGTTTTGCCCTATACTCGCCGTATAAGACTATCCCCTCTTCTGAGGCAACACCATTTCATAACATCAGTGGAGCCATCACGTCCCTATTAAATATTTTAGCCCGCTGGATGTGCCCTAATATGTACTGTAGCTTCTGCTACATACAGAACGTCTCTATTATTAATAGTTTAGCCCGCTGGATGTGTATACAGTAAGCTTTGGCTACTTACAGAACGTCCCTGTGCTGTAATACTCTATGTACCGCGCTGAGCCAATCACGGCAAGCTGTGTATTCTATTATTGCATACAAAGCCTGCTCGGATTGGCAAAGGTTGTATAAGCCCGTCACTCTGACTCAGCCAATCCGAGCAGGCTGTGTATGCATTAATAGAATACACCGCTTGCTGTGATTGGCTCAGCATGGTACATAGAGTATTACAGCACAGGGACATTCTGTAAGTTGCCAAAGATACTGTATACACATCCAGCGGGCTAACATTTTTATTAGGGATGTTCTGTAACTAGCTGAAGCTACGGTACCTGGCATATAAGACGACCCCCGATTTTTGGGGTATCTTTTTTATTATAAAAAAAATTTGTCTTATACGCCGGAAAATACATAGTTACATAGTTAGTGAGGTTGAAAAAAGACACCAGTCCATCCAGTTCAACCTATGATGTGTGTGTGTGTTTGCTGTTAACCGTACATTGTATACCCCTCCATGTTGTGGTCTTTACGGTGCCCATCTAATAGTTTTTTGAAGCTATCAATGCTCCCTGTTGATACCACTGTTTGCGGAAGAGAATTCCACATCCTTAACGCTCTCACAGTGAAGAACCCCCTGCGTATTTTAGGGTTAAACCGCCTTTCCTCTAGTTTTAGTGAGTGGCCACGTGTCTTATTGTATTCCCTTTCTCTGAATAGGTTTTTCCTTATGCTAGGGTTGCCAGTACAATATTTGTACATTGATATCATATCTCCCCTCAATCGTCTCTTCTCCAGAGAGAATAAGTTCAGTGCTTGTAGTCATAGCTGATGCCCTCCATTCCCCTAATTATTTTTGTTTCCCTTCTCTGGACTCTCTCCAGTTCCAGCACATCCTTCCTGAGGACCGGTGCCCAGAACTGGACAGCATACTCCAGATGTGGCCAGACCAGAGTTTTGTAGAGTGGGAGAATAATCTCTTTTTTATACATCCCAGTATTCTGTTGGCTTTGCTTGCAGCGGCTTGGTATTGCATGCCACTGCCAAGCCTGTTGTCTACCAGTACCCCCAGGTCCTTTTCCATCCTAGACTCACCCAGAGGTCCCCCCCCCCCCCCCTAGTGAGTAGCTTGCTTTCTGGTTTCTGGCACCCAAGTGCATTACTTTACATTTTTCAACATTAAACCTCATCCTTAATGTAGTTGCCCACCCCATAATTTTGTTCAGGTCCGCTTGTAAGGTTTCCACATCCTGCCCAGAAGATATTGGCATGCTTAGTTTAGTATCATCCGCAAATACTAAGATTTTACACGATATCCCCACCTCTAGATCATTTATGAATAAATTAAACAGGATTGGCCCTAGGACAGAACCCTGGGGGACCCCGCATTCCACACCCGCCCAATCTGAGTCCCCATTAATCACCACCCTTTGCAACCTCCCTTGGAGCCAGTTCTCTATCCAGGTACTCACCTTATGGTCCATACCTACCTTCCTTAGTTTGAACAGTAAGTGTTTGTGGGGAACGGTGTCAAAGGCCTTTGCGAAGTCCAGGTACACCACATCCACAGGCTTACCTTTATCTAGGTGGCAGCTCACTTCATCATAGAAGGTTAATAGATTGGTTTGGCAAGAACGATTTTTCATGAATCCATGCTGATTACTACTTATAATACCGTTTTCATTACTAAAGTCTTGTATGTGGTCCCTTAACATCCCCTCCAAAATCTTGCAGACTACTGATGTTAGGCTGACCGGCCTATAGTTACCCGGGATATATCTCGGCCCCTTTTTAAATATTGGTACCACGTTGGCGTTTTTCCAATCAGCTGGCACCATACCCGTCTGTAAACTATCCTTAAAGATCAAGAATAATGGTCTGGCAATCATCTGGCTGAGCTCTTTAACCACTTAAGCCCCAGCCCTATTTCGGACACTTTTTGTTTACAAGTTAAAACCAGTATTTTTTCCTAGAAAACTACTTAGAACCCCCAAACATTATATATATATATATTTTTTTAGCAAAGACTCTGGAGAATAAAATGTCGGTCATTGCAAAATTGTTTGTCACGCGGTATTTGCGCAGCGGTCTTTAAAACGCCATTTTTTGGGGAAAAATTTGAAAAATCACATTTCACTGCATTTAAAAAATACTAAACAGTAAAGTTAGCCCATTTTTTTTGTATATTGTGAAAGATGATGTCACGCCGAGTAAATAGATACCCAACATGTTACGGTTTAAAATTGCGCCCCCCGTGGGATGGCGACAAACTACGGTCAATAGAGATCTCAATCTGCGACGCTTTATTTATTTAACGGTTACCAGTTTAGAGGTAGAGTGTAGCTCTTTTTTTTAAATTATTGCCCACGCTCTGGCGATCGCGGCGATACCTCACATGTGGGGTTTGAATAGCGATTTCATTCGCGGCTCGACTTGCATATACGTTTTTTTTGTGTGCGCGAGCTAACGGTGACGGGGGCAGCTACATTTTTATTTTTTTTTTCCTATTTATTTCTTATTTTTTTTCAACTTTATTACAGGTTTTTTTAAAAAAAAAAAAAAAATATGATCACTTTTATTGCTGTCACAAGCAATGTAAACATCCCTTATATTGCCCTTGTGTTTCCTATTACTGTAATTAATACTGAAACCAATTGACCTATGGTCACTGTTTCCTAAGTTGTCCCGTATTTCTATATCCGTGAGCAGGTCTGTATTGTTGGTAATCAGTAGGTCAAGTACCGCATTGTTTCTTGTCGGTGCATTCACCATCTGACCCATGAAATTGTCCTGCAAAACATTTAGGAACTGCCGAGCCTTGGCTGAATGGAGCCTTGGCTACATTACACCAAATTGCATCGTTCCCCATACCCGCGGGTCTCCGCAAAAGTTTTTGACCGCCCACTCTCGCCCGCAGCAGAGTTAAAACCGCCCGTTCCAAAACCGCCCGGTCCAAGATTTGTGTTGGGTCCCGTGGGAGTCCAAACCCAATGCAGCCCTCTAATAGAGAGGCATAAACAAGACGCTCAATCACAGGGTGCCAGCGCCCTTCTGCAGGAGACCTAGCTGGTAAGTGTGCCGGGTACACCTTTGTTTTGTTTGTTCTGTCCAAAACCTTCCATCTACACCTTACTCTAAAAGCTAGTTATCAGCTGGGGCTGTTGCCTTTTTTGTAAAGTTTGGGGGGAATCATGTTCGCATGTAAACTCTGTGGGTATTCAATTTGGCAAGAATGATTAAATTAATAGGAAAAGGGCAGAGAATATACAGTAAATCTCCAACCATAAATCCTTATTGTAAGCCTAAAGATCTAAACTCTGCTCTCTAGAAGTGTAATAGGGAAAAAACGCCACAAGATGGCGAGGAAACAATATTTAATATTACATGTAAGTGAATGAGTGTATATACAGTACATAGGAGAATTTGGTAATCTAGGTACAAAGTGTTGTGCTTTAAAGTGTTATTTTGCCTTTACAGAAAAAATGAAAAGAATACACAAATAAAGCTTTCTTTTGGTGGTATTTAATCACCACTGAGTTTTCTTTTTTTTTTTTTTTGCTTAAAAAACAAAACAATACCAAAAATGTTGAAAAAAAAAATAATTTTTCATAATTTGTTATAAAGTTTTGCAGACAGGCAATATTTCTCCTTCACTGATGGGCACTGAGGAGGCTGCACTGATAGGTGGCGCTTATTGGCACTGATAGGTGGCTCTAAGGAGAACAGATAGATGGCACTGATGGGCTCTAATAGGCGGCACTGAAGGACACTGAGCTGTGGCACTGATAGATGGCACTGATGGGCACTCATAGGCTGGACTGATAGGCACTGGTTGTTGGCACTGAAAGGCAACATTGATAGGTGACACTGATGATGAGGTACTGATGGGCAGTGATTGGCAGCACTGATGGGCACTAAGAGGTGGCACTGGTGGGCACTAATTGGCAGCACTGGTCAGCACTGATAGGGGGCACTGATATGTGGCACTGGTGGGCACTGATTGGAGGCATTGGTCGGCACTGATAGGCGGCACTGATATGTGGTATTGGTGGGCACTGATTAGCAGCACTGGAGGGCACAGATTGGGACTGATGCCCCTGTAACAGAAGCCGGTTACCGTCTTTCTTCTTTTCTCCTCATGCTGATTGTGAGGAGACAAAAAGCCAATATCCTGCTTCTATTTACTTCCGTGAATAGTTGTCATTGGCTAACAGCTGATCACGTGATAAAGGCCCGCTGTGATTGGCCTTTTTACCCTGTTCTGTGATCAGTCCAAAGGACTTGATGACCACAGAGCACACCACTCGTGCTGTAGCTTTCGAAAGTGGTTAACTTTTTCAGCAATTTGAGCTACAGCAGCTCTTCTATTGGATCAGACTACACAGGCCTGCCTTCGCTCCCGACGTGCATCAAAAAGTATTGGCTGCCTATGACCCTGTCACCAGTTCACCGCTTTTCCTTCCTTGGATCACTTTTGGAAGGTCCTGACCACTGTAGACCTGGAACATCCCACAAGAGCTGCAGTTGTGGACTTGCTCTGACCCAGTCCTCTAGCCATTACAAGTTGGCCCTTGTTAACCAATTCTGGACTGGGAAGGATTTGCCCCCTTAATGACCAGGACATTTTTTCGGCACTGTGTTATTTAATGGAAAATTGCGCGGTCATGTGACGCTTTACTGAAATAAAATTGATGTCCTTTTTTCCCACAAATAGAGCTTTCTTTTGGTGGTATTTGATCACCTGTGCGATTTTTTTTTTTATGTGCTTTACACAAAAAAGGAACGACAATTCTGAAAGAAAAACAATATTCTGCTATATAACATTATTGACACACCTTGTATATTTTTGGTTATTTTTTGAAGACATCACTTTCATTTGTTTACCGCAGCTACATATCTATATTTCTATTACATTTCACTCAGGTTTGGCAAGGCTGACTGGGCTGCTGCAGCTATCACTTGCTTTATATTGTTTCACAGGATAGCGCAGGGGTCTCTCTTTCTTTTTTTTTCCATATATATATTTTTTTTTTTTTTACTAAATTTTATTTATTTATCAATTTTTCCATTATACCTTTACATACATTTATAATATCAAACAGTATTTACAATTGTAGCAGAGGTTACGATTTTTTTGCTTCAATATCCTTCCCGCATAGGGGATGAATAACACCACCAGTGTATTACAGTCATAACACTGATATTCCTTAGTTGTCAGTTTCATTTATACCCTTTTCATAATCTAACCTCTGCCATACTACATCCCCTAAAGAAAAACAACCCACTTTAAAAAAGAAAAAAGGAGAAAGAAGAATGAGAGAAAAAAAAAAAGGGGGGGGGTAACTCAAAAGGTCTGGTTGGCCTGGGGGGGGAATCGGGAGTTTCCTCTATCTCCTATTCCCTCATACAGAATTCTGCCTTCTTGAGGTTATAAATTCGTTCCATCTATTCCAAATTAATTTATATTTATCTAGTTTGTGATTGGCATTTAGTACTAGGTTCTCTAATTTATTGACCTCTTCTATCTTGTTGATCCACATATTTAAGTCTGGTGGTTCCTCCTTTTTCCACTTTAGGGGGATGCATATTTTGGCTGCATTCAATAAATGAGGTAATATTGAATTTTTATATTGTTTTCTTGGGATATTAGTTTTGTGGAGAAGGAAGAGGGCCGGATCCATTATCAATTGGTGTTCTGTCAAATTTTGTGTTATTTCATAGATCTGTTTCCAAAATTTTTCCATCTTGGGACACGACCAAAAGATATGGAGTAATGTCCCCTCACCTTCTCCACATCTCCAACATCTGTCCGTATTCACTGATGATATTTTGTGCATTTTTACCGGAGTTTGATACCATCTCGACAGTATTTTAAAATTAATTTCTTGTATTTTTGTATTAATGGATGTAGTGTGGGCCATCTGGTATATCTGTCTCTTCTCTTCTATCGAGAAAGTCTGATTTAATTCTTTCTCCCATTCCTTTATATATACTAATTGGTTATTGTCCCCATTTTCCCCTAACAGTGAATATAGTTTGGATATGGGGTGTAATAACGGCCCCTTTCGTACGCAGATCTCTTCGAATTTTGTATATTGTAAGTCCCCCTCCCTAAGTTTTGGCAGAGTCCTCAGGAAATGGCCAAGTTGGGTCGCTCTCCAGCGATCCAGTTGGAATTCCCCAAGGGGATCCATCATCTCCTTCTCTGTTATCCATCCCTCCGATTTCATATAATGGTCCACCTGATATATTCCTTTTTCCTTTAGGTCCCTAAATTTTTTATCTTGGAAACCCGGAGTGAATCTAGGGTTACCCAGAACCGGAAATATGGCGGAATATTTTTTTGTCAATTTATATTGCTGAAAATTTTTTGCACATGTCCTAATTGTGAGGCAGATGTGTTCTCATGTGGATTGGTAGGTATCTACTACAAAACGGTGCTCTTTCCAATGGGATTTCAAATTGTGCCTGTTCCATATTTGGCCATAATTTTGTCTTTCTATGACGGCACCAGTCCACAAATCTGCTTAGATGTATGGTCTGGTAGTACCTCCTCATGTCTGGGACGGACAATCCTCCTTCTTTTCGTAATGACATTACTCTCTTGCTCAGTCTTGAATGTTTAGCTGACCATATAAATTCCTTTAATGTACTGTCTATTTGTTTAAAATAGTTCTGAGGTATACCTATTGGTAGGGTTTGGAAGAAATATAAAAATTTTGGTAAAATAGACATTTTTACAATGTTACATCTAGCCCACCATGATAGCAATCCCTTACCCCATTTTTGCAGGAGGGTTCTAATAGATTTCAGCAGGGCAGGAAAATTTTCATCATACAACTGGGAGAATTTCGGTGTTATTTGGATGCCCAGATATTTCAGGGCTCTGCCTGTCCACCTTAACTTAAAGTTTAAACTTAGCTGTCGTTGCAGTTCTTGTCCTAAACCCACCCCCATTGCCTCTGATTTCTCTAGGTTTATTTTGAGATTGGACAACTCTCCATACTCTGCAAATTCTTTTAAACAGGATAGCGCAGGGGTCTCTCTTTCTTTTTTTTTTTCCATATATTTTTTTTTTAACTTCCCTATTTTCAAAAGTTTCTGACCTTTAACCGGTTGCCGACCGCCGCACGACTATATACGGCGGCGGTCAACCCCGGCCAGGCAAAGTGACATATATATACGTCACTAGCCTGTCACTTGCTTGTGAGCCAATAGCGGGCGAGCGCGCGTCCGCGGAGGCGTGCTCCCGCCCCGGCTCGTTCCCTAGCAAGTCCGTGCGTGTGACCGGTGGACCCGGTGTCCGCCGGTCACTCGGTGATTGTCGGTGCAGAGGGAGAAAGGCAGGCGGCTGATGTAAACAAGCCGCCTGTCATTCTCCCCTGTATAGGAATGGTGATCATACGGTTCTACTATGTAGAACCGTTGATCATTGTTCCTACACCAGTAGCCATGTCCAATCACAGTTAGAATCACGCCCCTAGGGACGCACTTAACCCCTCCTTCCCCAATAAAGTTAACCCCTTCCCTGCCAGTGTCATTTTGCAGTAACATTGCATATGTATAGCACTGATTACTGCAGTAATGTCACTGGTAACCCCAAAAGTGTCAAAAATGTCAGTCAAGGGTCTGATCTGTCCGCCGCAATGTCGCAGTACAGCAAAAAAAATCGCAGATCGCCGCCATTACGCGTTAAAAAAAAAAACAACAAAAATGACAAAAATCTTTTCCTTAGTAAACGCAATAACTTTTGCGCAAACCAATCAAAATACGCTTTTTGCGATTTTTTTTACCAAACATAGGTAGCATAAAACAAATTGGCTAAAAATGTAAAAAAATTTTGATTTTTACATTTTTTTGGGGGAATTTCATATAAAAAAATGTGAAAAATATTGTTATTTTTGCAAAATTTACGCTTTTTTTTTTTCATAGCGTAAAAAGTAAAAATCGCACAGGTGATCAAATACCACCAAAAGAAAGCTCTGTTTGTGGGAAAAAAAGGACGTCAAATTCGTTTAGGTACAGCGTCGCACGACCGCGCAATTGTCCGTTAAAGTCACGCAGTGCCGAATTGCAAAAAAAGCCCTGGTCAGGAAGGGGGTAAAATCTTCCGGGGCTTAAGTGGTTAAGTGCCAGAGTGGGTCCTCCTCCTCTCCTCTCCTCTCGTGATGAGTGCTGTTCAATGCGTTGTGAGTGTGAAGTGCTGTGATGACATTGGTTAAAAGACCTATGACTTATTGCAGGTTTAAAGTATAAAAAAAACAGTGCATTTGGCCATTAAATGGCGCTAAGTATCATAGGAAATGTCTATGATACACATCACCCTCTAAAAGCAAAATGTAGTATTTTTTGTTTTAAATCATATTTTTTTAGATGCTTTTTTTTTTACTAAAAACAGTAGTAACATACTGAACGATGAAAAACTCCAAATTTAAAGACATAATGATACAATGATACATAATGATCTTTATATGCAAAAAGTGAGTTTAAAACTCATATTGAAAGATGATGGGGATAAGAAATGCTGAAGACCAGCATAGAAGAGAAGTACTACCTGAGTCGCAATGATAACCTGTGTATTACTGCTTATGCTAATTCATCAGCTATTGCAGTTTGCATGTTGTCCTTTTGCCTCCAAATCAGACAAATGTATTATTTTAGCTATATTTGTATACATCAACACATTGCAATAATGTCCCAAAAATCTCAGTTCATGCCCCAAAACTAAAATAATCAAAAACAACCTCTTACTGTTATAAAAGTGTTGATTCTTGCTCTAATTTTGTATCATGTGTACATTGAATTTATATGTGCATGTTGGCTTATTCCATATACATTCTGCGCTTCCTGCCTAGTCGTACAAAACACTATTTAGTGCATATACTGTATATACGTAGCTATTAATACAAAGGCTGGGCAAAAGGTATGACTCTCCTGTTCAGCGGCAGGTGGCCCCATCTGTTATAGATCTTCCTAAACACGGTGGTGGACAAATTGGATCAATGTGTGTGTGCTGCTGTGGAGGGACAGAAAGAAAATTGTGTGATGACCTCTACAGGTTAGCAATGCACATGCCTCCCTCCCATGGAACCTCCAAGTTGGCTTTTAATATCAGATTGCATTCATTATAAATATTAGTTACTGGGGAAAGCTTGATTCGTTTCTTATCCTCTCATCCTTCAGTATGAGTTTTCAACTCACTTTTTGCATATAAAGGTCATTCATAGATCATTATGTATCATTGTATCATTATGTCTTTAAATTTGGATTGTTTTTCATCGTTCAGTATGTTACTACTGTTTTTAGTATAAAAAAAAAAATTATCTCAGAAAATATGATTTAAAACAAAAAATACTGCATTTTGCCTTTAGAGGGTGATATGTATCATAGACATTTCTTATGATACTTAGCGCCATTTAGTGGCCACATGCACTATTTTCGTATACTTTAAACGTGCAATAAGTCATAGGTCACTTGACCAATGTCATCACAGCACCCCACACTCACTACACAATGATGTAGAGGCGGAATTACAGGGTTGCAATTGCAACCGCGCCCCATGCTCCAGGGGGCCTGTGTGGCTCCCCTGTACACCTGGATAGGAGGGGCGGCGGGGGCAGCATGTAGAGAAATCATTGTCCTCCTTTTCCTTCCTGTAGCTGCAAGAGGAAAATGGAGGAGATTGGTTCCTCTGTATGCTGCCCCCGCCACTCCTCCTATCCAGTTCACTTGTGTTCTGCTGTCTCTGGGCCCCTGTGTGCTACCCTGGTCGTCTCCCCCCCCCCCCGTCTCCCCCCCCCCCACACTGTGCTCCCTTCCCTCTCCTGCCGGCTGCTGCAGGGGTTGTATCACAATAGAGAACCAGGAAGGGGGTCGGTAAATATGTAATTTACCAGCTCCTTCCTTTTCTGAATGGACAGAGTCATAGTCAGTGACATTGTGAAAAAATAAAATAAAATGATGAAAAATAATACAATTAAAATACCAAAAAATAAAAACTACTGACACCAGTGGGTGAACTTCCAGGAGCAAAGGTCACACTTGCAACCGGGCCCTGGCATTTCACCACCGTGGGGAGGCCCCAAGATGGCAGGAAGGGGGCCCACTGCAGAATTTGTGAAAGGGTCCCACTGCAGGACCATAATAAAGGGCCCCGCAATGACAGTAAAGGGCCCCAGGATCAGTGGGAAGAGCCCCAGGCTTGAAGGCAAGGGCCCCAGCCAGGGGTCCGGGGGGCCCTTCATGGTTTCTTGCACCGGGGCCCTGAAGGTTCTAGTTACGCCTCTGCAATGATGCTATGAACAACATTCATCACAAGAAGAGAAGAGAGGAGAAGGACCCACTCTGGCACATAAAGGTGAGAAAACGTTTGAAAATAGGGAAGTATAAAATATATGCTGTGGATCATCTAGGGTAGGGATAGTAGAGCTTTGCTTAAAAGAAATCTGTGCAGAGAAAATGCAGATGCTGCCACTGTTAACAGCTTTCTGAAAATATGGGTTACCTTGCTTTCTCTGGTTCTAATACTCAGAGTCACTGACCTGAAATAAGCATGCAGCCAGTGAATTCAGAGCTCCTGGATTGCACACTCATTAAAACCTCTGTTTCAGGATTAAAGCCCCGTACACAAGCACAGATTGTTGGCCAACTGATCGGCCAACTTTTGTCCAGTGTTGTTTTTTGGTTGAAATGTGCTCTAGACTTGCACTGGACTTTTGTTGGCCAACAAAAACCAACTTCAGAAGTGATGTCATGTTCTGGTTGACTTTCAGTGTGTTTTTTCTTCTCTGAGCATGCCCAGTCTTGCTCATCTGATTTTTGTCTGCCGAAATCTGTACTGACTGAGGAACAATCGGCCGTTCTGTTGACGGCCAACAAAAATTTTATAGCATGCACACCAGATTTTTTTCGGCCGAAAATTCGCAGTTGGTTGTCGGAAGCATCATACTAACAAGCCTACAATCGGCAGATCGGATGTTGGCCCACAATTTACGGCCAACAATCTGTGCGTGTGTACGGGGCTAAAATCTGGAGTTAGCTATGTTTCTTAAGTATTAAATAACTCTGGTTTGAAATCATATGCACAACTGGTGGTGCAAGGTAGATTCTCCACCATGAGATTAGTAGAATCCCTTTTCCTTGAATCAATATACACTGACAGTGAAAAGAAGGGTATTATCTCTTGGATTTATGCACATCTCTTGTCTTACATAAAGGCCCCTGATCTTTTGCCCTGCCGAGAAAACTTGGAGAGAGATGTTGGCCCTATTGATAAGAAAAAAGGAAACAGGTTCTTTAAGCGGACCCTCTGGTGTCGGTGACGGCAACACAAAAGTTGTCACACCTGTTTATTTTGCATTGTGTATAATGCACACCAGTACAGCTTAATGAATGGGGCAGGAGAGAGTCCCCTATTTGCCCTAAATGTCAAAGCCCACGCTGAAGACCTCATTCAGATGCTATGGCGATGTCCCAAGCTTGTGAAATACTGGCATCATGTTATTTCGATATTCAACAGTGCATATCAGGTTCAACTGGCTGTGGGTCCGCTGATGTGCTTGTTGGGTAGCCTTAACCACTTGCCGACTGCCTAACGCCGATCTACGTCGGCAGTCAGCCCCTCACAGGCAAAGTGACGTAGGGCTACGTCACTAGCTTGTGAGGGTCTAGGGAGCGAGCGCGCGCCCCCGGAGGCGCGCTCCCGCGTGGTCACGGACTCCCCCGCGCGTGTGACCGGCGGACCCGATGTCCGCCGGTCACTCGGCGATCGGCGGGGGAGAAGGAGAATGTCAGGCAGCTTGTGTAAACAAGCCACCTGTCATTCTCCTTGCTGTTAGGATACTGATCACTCGGATCTAGTATGTAGATCCGTTGATCAGTGTCCATACAGCTCAAGCCCCAGCCAATCACAGTAGAAAGCACGCCCCTAGGGATACACACAGCCCCTCCCTCCCAAATAAAGTTAACCCCTTCACTACCAGTGTATTTTTACAGTAACAGTGCATATATATAGCACTGATTACTGTAGAAATGTCACTGGTAACCCCAAAAGTGTCAAAAATGTCAGTCAAGGGTCCGATCTGTCCGCCCCAATGTCGCAGTACCGCAAAAAAAATCGCAGATCACCGCCATTACACGTTAAAAAAAAAAACAACAAAAATGACAGAAATCTTTCCCTTTGTTAGTAAACGCGATAACTTTTGCGCAAACCAATCAAAATACGCTTTTTGCGATTTTTTTTACCAAACATAGGTAGCATAAAACAAATTGGCCGAAAAAGTAAAAAAATTTTGATTTTTAAATTTTTTTTTTGGGGAATTTCATATAAAAAAATGTGAAAAATATTGCTATTTTTGCAAAATTGACGCTCTTTTTTTGTTTATAGCGCGTGATCAAAAAATCGCACAGGTGATCAAATACCACCAAAAGAAAGCTCTGTTTGTGGGAAAAAAAGGACGCCAAATTCGTTTAGGTACAGCGTCGCACGACCGCGCAATTGTCCGTTAAAGTCACGCAGTGCCGAATCGCAAAATACCCCCTGGTCGGAATGGGGGTAAAATCTTCCGGGGCTTAAGTGGTTAACATGGAGCAATATCTTCCTCCTGTTTATATGGCTCTTCCAAAATTTTGTACTTAGCCAGAAAGCTGATTGCTCGGTTTTGGCTCTCCACACAACCTCTGATTGCACAGTGGATCCAGGTGGTTAATAACATACTTGTTTGAGAAAGAAACACCTATTACCATAGGAATTCTCCAAATAAATTTGTAAATATTTGGCAAGTTTGGTTAAATACCCTAGGAGTAGCACCCCCACGATTGGTTTTAATAGACTGTTGCCGAGATAGTTGGATAAATACCTCAGACTTAAGGCCCGTACACACGTACCGATCGTCGGCATACAAACGTCGGTGGACGAAGGATCTGCCGATTGTACGCGTGTTAGTATGGTGCCTCCGACAGATGTCTGCGCACAATCCGCGGACAAAAGTCTTTCTTGCAAACATGAAAATTTTTGTATGCCGACACCAGAACGGACGATTGTTCGCCTGTCAGTACACAATTCGGCCGACACACAGCTACAAATCCCAACACGCATGATCAAACCAAATGAGTTCCCGGAAGAATTTTCTCTAGTAAACTCAACATTTTATTCAGAAAGAACTTTCGGCTCGCGGAAGTCCAAGAAATAGGTGAAATGCGGAGCACATGCTCATCTTGATAAATGTGAGAAGAAGGAAGATGCTGCTCATAATGCCATACTTTTCTAATAAAAAGGCATGTGTTCTGTTATGATGAAGATAATGTTTGTCTATTCTATCTGTTCTATCAAATTTTAGAATTAAATAATTTGAACTCTTCACCATTATTTTTGTATTTTCACACCAAAGATCTAACTATTGATATGACCCTTTATTCTTGTATGAATTAATGTCTAAAACATATTTTTCAGGTTATGCACAATATTAAACATGTTAACAAATTCTGATAGGCCATTTTTTATTTTAATTTTCTTTATTTTTTGGATCTCAGCAAAAAAAAAACAAAGCAAACATCAATACTTTCCGTATAATAAACTAAACATAAAAAAGGTCCATTTGGACAAAATTAAACTAGAAACTGGCAAACAGGGGTAAAATAAATAATAGGGGGTTGCAAAAATTAAAGTTGCTGGTAACTGAAATCAGGTTGCCATGAGGGCAGGTTTGGATCCTGCTGGCCATATTGCCACTGGCCATGTGGCATTTGGCGAGGTGGTGGGTGTTGTGGAGGTGGAGGGCACGGGTGCTCCTGGCATGCATGGCTGTGCTCAGTAAGGACGCCGTTTTCAGCCTTTTGCAGCACATCGAGGATGATTTTTCTGGCATACTGACACTGCCTGAGGTCCACCTTATCCAAAATTTTTGCCGTCATGTTGCCGAAGGACTCATTGGCCTCCGGTTTCCGACGTAGGGCTATGGTGGCCTCCTGGATAAACTCGTCGGTGATGTCATCCACGTGCTTCCTCTTTTGCCTCCGTTTGGCAGGAGGAGGTGGTGGTGGAAATAGTTCCACAGGCTCCTCAGGCTCCGCAGGCTCCCCAGGCTCCTGGCTGCAACCTGGCTCCTCCTCAGTGACACTTCCCTGTTGATGAAATGAACAATTGATTAGAATGTTATAGTGTATATAAAAATGCATGTTTGTTATATTATTGTGAACAAATAGCAGACTTTACATACAGTGGCGTATCTAGGGTCTCCAGTGCCCTTGTTGAGGAGCTGTATTTGGCAACAACCCCCCCCCCCCCCCCAAGATCAATGTAAAACTGTAACCCACCCCCCCCAAAAAAAATTTAAGGGCATTAAAAGTTTCTAATTTGCCCCTTGTTTGCCCAGTGTAGAGCTCTCTAGTGGGCAATCATTGTCTCAGGTGTGAAAAAGAAAGAGAGGGTTGAGAGATAGAGAGAGGGAGAGAAAGAGGGGGTGTGAGAGAGAGGAGGGGGTTGCAGAGAGAGAGAGGGGCCTGAACTTGCAGAGGGCTTGATGTAGGGCATTGAGGGTGAAGCAGTGCAGGGAAACAGGAATAAGGAAGCCACCTGCCTTGCTGACCCAGAGTGAGAGACCAGAGACATGGAAGCAAGGATGGATGTATCATTTGCAGGAGCTGTTAGTTTTGTATTAAAAAAGGTTGAGCCAGAGGAATGCTGAGGCTACAGCAGTGTTTGTTAGGACCAGAGGTGTGCTGGGGATGCAGCAGTGTTTGTAAGACCGGAGGGGTGCTGGGGATGCAGTGAGAGGCAGTCTCAGTCTCCTGGTCTTTTGGCTCAGCTGCTCTCAATGTTTTACACCTGCATGAAGCAGCTCTCAATGTTTTACACCTGCATGAATCCGCCTGCAAACTGGGGGTTCTGGGGTGTGCAGGCTGAGTGGATTGTTAAAATAAACAATAAAACAATGCCAATGTTTTTGTGACCCACCCCCCTTGGCCTGCGCCCCTGGCGGTTGCCTGTCATGCCAACCCCTTGCTATGCCCGTTTACATAAAGGGTCAATTATGGTTTAGCTTATAATTTTGTTACATGATTACATTTTAGCAGACAATATATTGTGAAATGCCATACCTGAGTAAAACTCTCCTCCAGGAAATCCTCATCCTGGCTTGGATCAACCGACACTGAGCCCTCTGCCGATGTAGAAGGCAGTGTTGAAATTGACGGCCTGGATTCCATGGTGTCTGCCAGGAATCGCATGTTATCATAGTACCACAGCCGTGGTACATATACATTCCGTGCACCTGCTCCAGACTGGGTGGACTCCTCTATTTTTTTTAACTCCCGCCTGTAGGCAGTGCGAATACTGTTTATTTTTTTGCGGATATACTCAAAATTTGCCCCAGGACAGACGGGCTTGTAGAAGGCCACCAAATGTTCCATGGCCTGTTTTCTGAGTTTTCTATTTTTATAATCTGCGGACTTGACTTGCCACAAACACGGCAGTTGCCTGAATTCATCAATGAAACTGATGAGAAAGTTGTGGGTGGTGAAATTGTCCACCATATTGCAGGACAGTATATGCCTGCAAGACACAAAACAACACAAAACATATTAAAATAGCATGTATTTTGGCACATAATAAAGATATTCCTAATAAAAGCTGTATAGGGCCCAAAACACACACTTTCTATTAAAAGAGTCGTACCTTTGTTTGTGGGGAAAAGTCGTGATTCGCCGCTCGATCGTGCTCCAACTCTCGATATGTCCGCTAGCGAATCGTCGGCCGAACGATCTGGCGTCCTTTAAATACAGCGCAGGCGTCAACTCCTCCTCCAGTGGCGGGCTTGTGCAGGGGTGTGTACGTGCCGAAGATCAGGCCTACATGCGGCACTCACACCTGAGGCAGTGGAATAATCATTGTTTAATTACGAACCATGTCTCAACAATCTGGGAGCTCAATTAGTGGGGGCCGAAGTGATTGGGCCACCCGAAAATCAAGGGCTACACCCATGTCAAAGCCAGAAATGGTGGAGATGGTCTCCATTTTAGAAAAAATGGATTACGATGGAAAGTTGGCAAATTACGATCGGCCCAATGCCAGGAAAGATGGCATCATGGACAAGGTGGTGGCCTGTTTGGTCAAAAAATTCGGTGTCGAGCGATCGAAAGATCAGATTCGGAAACGGTGGTCTGACCTCAAACACCGTGAGCAGGATCAGCTTTCCCAAATCCATCGGATTTTGAAAAAAAGTAAGTTTTTTTTTTTTTTTTTTTTTTTAATCATGCAATATGTTTTTTATAATTTGGTGTATGTTGTATTAACATGTCTAGATTATAATGTCTATGTAAAAAGTTAGATTACTCATTTTAGTTGTCATGTCGTGATTTGATCGATCTATTGTTGATGTTTTAGTATATGACATTAAAAGTCAGGAAGCCATAGTTAAAAATATATGTATTGTGTTGCAACGAACGTTCTTTCCTGCACGAATCTTCTCAGCAAACATTCCTATTAATCACAGATTATTATTCAAACCTTTAAATAGGAGAAAAACGTAAACTCCGTGCCAAACTATGGGAAAGGAGGAGGAGAGGTTTGGCAGCTCCATCGGCAGTTGTGGAAGAAGAGGAGGACATGGGCCCAGATGGTGGCACAGATTCCACTAAAGGTAATTGGTTCCTATGCACTGTCAAACATTAATGTACCATATTTTTCGTAGATAACCATGTACATGTCTTCATATTTGTTACTAAAAGAGCTATCAAGCAGGGCACCATGTCCTAACAAATGTACCTCTTGTGACTTTTATGATATGGCCAATTTTTTGTATTATGTAGATGAAGACATTATGCCTGAGGTGATTCTGGTGGAGCCTACAAGTGACCAGACACCAGAGCAACAAGAAGGTTGGTAGTCACAGATTTTTGTGT
This sequence comes from Pelophylax lessonae, assembly GCF_965119305.1. Taxonomy (NCBI): domain Eukaryota; kingdom Metazoa; phylum Chordata; class Amphibia; order Anura; family Ranidae; genus Pelophylax; species Pelophylax lessonae. The sequence continues at coordinate 269,174,731 of NC_138774.1, read as the reverse complement.
AGTGGGATCATAGAAATATGTGTATTTGCAATGATTGTTTAACCTTATATTCTTGTATTCCCTTACAAATTTACATTGCAGATGTTGCGTCATGCCAGGATGTGGCATCCCCAGCCAGGTCTGAACCAATATCTCCTGGCAACTTGCCAAGCAGCATGGAAGCCACTTCCGAAACTGTGGAGGAACTAGGACCAAGTGTCCAAGAGCCAATTGTGTGCCCACGTAGGTTTTTTCAGAATGATTTTTATCAGTGTTATTTTTAGCCTCCAATTTACAACACTAGTTCCCTATGGGAGCCTCTTTATTTGAATGGAAGTCGCACCGTAAGTCGGATCAGGATGCTCTGACTTGCGGGGCCACTTGCGTTGTGAAGATTTTTGAGGGGGAACTACACCAAAAAATTGAAGAACCCACCGTGGGTGTCCCCCCAAGTTCACAACCAGGCCTTTTGTGTGTGGTATTGAGTTTGAGGGTATGCCCACAACAAAAAGACAGCGTGGGTTACCCCCAAAACCCCTACCAGACCCTTATACAAGCATGCAGCTTGTCAGGCCAGGAAAGAGAACGAGCAAGCGGACCAAACACCCCCTGGACCACAGCAGGACACATGCCCTCAACATGGGGGGGTTTTGTTGCTTTGGGCCAGGGGGCCTCTGCACCGCACACCCAAAAGCACCTTACTCCCATGTAGAGGAGGACAAGAGCCTCATCCCCACAACCCTGTCTGGTGGTTTTGGGGGGTCATGCGGCCAGGGGGTTCCTAGGACTTTGGAAGCAACCTTTAACAAAGGGTGGCCCCCAGATCCCAGACCCCAATCACTATGTGAATGGGTATGGGGTACATAGTACCCCTACACATTAACCACATAAATGGAAGTGTATGTGAATAACGACAGGAGACGTTTATGAAATGTTCTTAAAGATCTTCGTCCGGTCTTCTCCACTCTGCTCTTTGGATCTTCTCCTCTCCAATCTTCTGCTGTCCAATCTTCTGCTCTTATGTTGTCTGCTCTTTTGCCCTAGGCTCTTCTTCTTCCTCCTGTCCTCCTCCAATGCTGTTGCCGTGCATTCTGCCCGTCTCTGGTCTCTGCATCTTAATATATATACATTACAACCATGCCCTCACAATGACGTCATCATGTGTTCACACCCCTAATGAATATATAGTAAGCTCAGGAGACCGGCAGAATCATCAGCAACAGCATTGGAGGAGGTCAGGAGGAAGATGAAGAGCCTAGGGCAAAAGAGCATAAGAACAGGGTAGGTATTAACTCGAGAGGAATTTAAAGATTACCTGCACACCAAATGTTTCTATATTATGACCTCATGTAGGTGATTCACATTGACTCCGTTGTATTTTATTTTCCAGATCATGTATTACATAGTTGCACATTGGCCAAATTGACCCGTGAGGCTCTTCAATGCTGCTCAGACCTCGAGCAAATAAAAGAGACTGCAACGGCATTGCAAGGAAAGATGCGTGATTTTGTGGACATGCTTGCCAAATTTTAAAAAAAATTAATTTAAAATTTTTTACTGTTTGTTTTGGGATGTTCCTATTTTTATATAATATTTTATGCCAGTTTTATGACACTCAGATGTTAAAGAGTGTACCCAAGTTTGGGAAAAGCACTTTCCAACACCCTAACCCTAACCCTAACCCTAACCCTGTGAATGTTTGATACTAAAACATTTTTACATTCAACAATGTGTGTTCAATTCTTTATTAGACTTTCGTTGGGGGGTCGAGGTCTAAAGCTGTGTAAAGAAGCACTAAATGTATGATGGCTGTCCTATTCACATATTTACATGTTAATGAAAGCATTTGGGACACTGCCATATGCAAGTTGCTGGAGGTGTCAATGAAATGTTAAAGATACCCCCAGTTTTAACGCATATCACAGTGCGATCTGACATTTCACACAGGATCGGATCACACAAGTTTGAACGACTGTGCGATCCTATCCTGATGCGGCTGAATAAATGCATCATGTGCGACTTTTGTGCGAGTGCAGTGCAAATTGAGCCATACAAACTGTATAGCTGATTTTCGCATGAACATCTGATCGCATGTAATAAAGGAGCAGTGCGCTACGATATTACATGCCATCAGATGTGCAGTGTGAATTGAGACATACACTTTGTATGGCTACATTCGCACTGAACACGCATACAAGTCGCACATGACCCTTTATTTCTGATGTATCTGGATTGGATCGCACAGTGCTTAACACTTGTGGAATACAATCCTGTGGAAAAAGTAAGTGGCGGGTCACCCTTATGCAATGCTGGAAGGCTGCAAAGTCGCAGACTTCCCGCATCGCATAAGTGTGACTCAACACTCAAGGTACTAGCAGTCCTAGGATTCAATATGGCATTGATATTGCCAGTAGCAATCAGTGTAGGGAGATCAGTGTAATCTATAGTGTATTGCTTGTTCGTTGCTCTAGTTCACTTTCCATTACCTATATATATATAACACTTTGAGATGAACAATGATCAAGTTTCACATAACACTGACATATCCTAACATTGGTGGGCAGTGAGAAGGATGTCATAAATGAACACAACATAACAGGTGTAGGTACTTTGTTAATACCCTAATGTATTATCTGAAATATATAGTATGGGCAACTTCTGGACAATGAACACCAATATAAGGTGACATTAGATGAACCTTGGGTGTGACCTAGTTCTCAATGTGACAGGGTTTGTGTACATTTTGTGGGGTGCAGAAGGCCCTTGTATTTACACCACTGGCTAAAAAATAACACATGGCCATCATCACTTTGGATCAGCTGGTGAGAGACTACAGTCAAGAAACACACTGATGAATGTATTAACCCTTCCAAAGTCACACATATATAACACATGATTAACCCAAATAATTGTGTTTGGCATATGTGCCCAAATGATTATAATCCACAATACAGAATCATTGCAATTTTTGTTTAATGTGTTGAAAAATAATATATCTCTGACATTTATCTTGTGTGTCCAATCTTTAACAAGATTAATGTGTTTGTGACAGTGATTGCTGCCAGGACACAGCTCCTCTCCCCACAAAATAGTCCAGATATTCCTGGCGGATCTGACGGGCCCTGTGTGATGCCAATGCTGACCGTCCAACTTCCATTGACGGCATGGACTCCACTTGGTTAGAAGGTTGGGCCTCTCCACTTGTACCTGGCATAGCAGGGTCAGTATCCAGTTGCTGCAATACATAATTTTGTGCATTCCTGCGTAGGAAGTTGTGCAAAATGCAGCAACACAAGACCACATTATCCACTTTGTACAGTGCCAGGTTTATGGACGTCAGGAATATCCGGAACCGGTTGGCCATTATCCCGAAGGCATTCTCCACAACTCTGCGAGCTCTGGACAACCGGTAGTTGTAAATCCTTTGGTCTGGGGTGAGGTTCCTCTGAGGGTAGGGCTTCATGAGATGCTCCCCAAGCGCAAAAGCCTCATCTGCGATAAACACAAAGCTCATACCCTCAACAGTTTGCTCCCTGGATGGCAGGTTCAGAGTGCCGTTCTTTAGACGACGAGCGAACTCCGTCTGATCAATAACTCCCCCATCCGAATTGCGGCCATTTTTGCCAATATCCAAAAAAATAAACTCATAGTTTGCATTAACTATGGCTAGCATGACTATACTAAAAAAACCTTTATAATTATAATAAAATGTGCCGGAATTCGGAGGGGGGACAATGCGGACGTGCTTCCCATCAATAGCACCCCCACAATTGGGAAAATTCCACTTCTCCAGAAATTGATCAGAAATCTCCAGCCATTGCTCTGCGTTTGAAGGAAACTGTGGGGAAAAAATAAAAAAAAATAAAAAAAATAAAATTAGTGCTTGAGCACATCACATTATTAATTACACACACAGTTGTCTGTTAAATGCTTATGCAACTTGCTAAAAAAATATACAACAGGAAGGCAAAGGTTTGGATATGGGGATGTAACATCTACATACATTTATTTTCAACCTCCTATTGTTCTTATATTGTAAAGGGCCATACACACTAGAAGATTCTCTGAAGACTTTTTCGTGCAGATTTACCTTTTCTATGTAGTGCAAGGGCCTACCAGATTGCATAGGATTTGAAAGTGTTTGTTGGACCTCATATTATTTGGTTTTGGTAAATCGGAAGGATAAATTGTTCTGACAATCTTCTAGTGTGTATGGCCCATTATACTCACCAGCTAGAGCTGAGATTTACAAACTACGGCCCTCCAGCTGTTGCAGAACTACACATCCCATGAGGCCTTGTAATTCTCTGACATTCACAGACATGACTAGGCATGATGGAAATTGAAGTTCGTGAACAACTGGTGGGCCATAGTTTGAAGACCTCTGAACTTGAGCTTTGGTATATGCTGACTTTGAGATTTAGCATGTGGGTGGGGGATGGGTAAGTAAAACTGGGCATTTATACATCAATAAGGGCTTGTGGTCAGTGAAGGTTTTAACATCATTACATAAACATACAGAATCATAGGTGGGAATGGATGGACTGATGTATTTTAGATAAATCATTAACTAGGTACTAAAACATTGGCCAAGGAATAATTGTTTGAGGGAAAGCAATAAAATGACCCAAATTCAAAATACTGTTAACAGGCAATGCGTTTAGGGACACATAGGAGAGAATGGTGGGGTGGTTAGTGGGTAATTTTACAAATGGTTAAAGATAATCTACATCTTTACTACTATGTGCATGCGGACAGAGGGTAGTTTACAAATAATGGCCTGTATCAATTGCTGTACATCCAAAAACATCATAATTCGGGTGAAACTAGTAATACATGTAATGTAATGTAAAAAATCAAACATACCTTGATATAGTCCTTCTGCAAGACCTTGATGATGGCAGAGCAGGTCTCAGGGATGATGATACCAAGTGCTTGGGGGGAGATGCCTGTGGTGAACTTCAGATCCTGCAGGCTTCTCCCTGTTGCAAGATACCTCAACGTCGCAATTAACCTTTGCTCAGGAGTAATTGCAAGCCGCATACAAGTATCCTGCTTCAGAATATAGGGGGACACCAGGGCAAGAAGACGGTAAAAGATGGGATCCGTCATCCTCAAATAATTCCTGAAGTCATCAGGATTATTTTCCTGGAGCTCCCTCAGCAAGGACATATGAGAAAATTGATCACGGTTAAGCAACCAATTTTTCGTCCAGGAGGTCCGCTTCTTCTTCCTATTGCTCGTACGTCGTCTCAGAGCCAAAACTCCAACACTAACGACAGCAACGGACGAATTCACGGTCGCCATAATAAATTCTCGAACGATGTCTCGGAAAATAGCGAAATGTCGTCAACCAAACAAATGCTACCGAAATCAGCGCGAGATGCCCAGAAGGGTCACGGCCAAACACTCACTTCCGCTTTTGTAGCGGCGAACGTGCGTGGAACGTAGTGACGTCATTTTCTGTCGGAAGACAAATGTCCTGGGCAAGTTTAGAGCACTTTTCAACAGACAAACAACAAACACACCAGCCGCGAACATTTGTAGGACGTTCTGTCGGCCGACGATCGGTACGTGTGTACGGGGCTTTAGTTCTGCAATCTCATGAGACCCATTACAAACAAGACAAAAAGTTAACCGTTAAGGGCTGTCAACCTACAAAATAGAAATATCAGAAGTACCTTATTCCAGGTTGTTCGAACGTTTGGTACAAGTTGGTTTTGTTTTATTTATTTGCTTTTTATTGTTGTTTTGTTTTATTGTCTGGAGTTACAATCATGTGGCATTACACCAGTGGTTCTCAACCAGGGTTCCGTGGAATCCTAGGGTTCTTCCAGAGGTTGCTGGGGGTTCCTTGAGCAATGAGCAATTTCTGCCTCTCAGATAAGTTCTCCTGACACCATTGATCTTTTTAGTTATCTGGAAGAAGGTGATTCTTCCCAATATCCACAAGTGTAAGGAGCATTCATCCCACTGACCATCACACTAATGTATTATGAGTTGTTAATATAGTCATTTTTAGCAAGGGTTCCCTGAGACCTGAAAATTATTTCAATGGTTCCTCTGTGTTGAAGGGGTTTAGAAAGGTTGCCTTACACATTGCATATACTTATTATAATGTACCTGAATGGCTATACAGTTGTTAAGGAACTATGTTGCATTGATTTGTTAATTCCCTACTCTCAAAGACTAAGTGCCTAATTATCTGTACATTGTAATGCCTTGTGTTTTAGTTCATTAAACAACTTCTTTGATTAAAACAAAACAAAACAACTTTTGCTCCACCATGACTACCGGGGCAGCTAGCATTTTCAGAAGCAAGTCAGGAATGATAACTAGTGATCGACCAATATTGGTTTTTCGTTCCCGATACCGATACGGATATTTTGGCCATTGCAAATCGGTATCGGCTGATATTTTTGTACATTTAAAAACATTTTTTTTTTTTACTTGACAGGTACTCTTGTGGAGGGATCTGGGATTCTAAAAGACCCCAAACCCCTCCTCTGCACTTAAAAGCACTCAAAACGCCAAGTTTGTCTGTTTTGAAAGCTGTAATTTTTTTAAATCTGGTGCCGAGTACCCGGAAGTGATGTCATGACATCACTTCTGGGTTTTTGCATGGAGACCCGATCAGGTGGCCATGCAGGCTGGTTGCCTGTGTCTCCCGGTGGGAGGGGAGACCTGGGCGAGCCGCGGAAGGCGCCCCCCCTTCCGCTCCTTGTAATGGCAGCCGAGCGGCTTCTCAGCCGCATTGGTTGTCACTACAAGACAGCCGACCGTCGGCTATGGACGCCGGTACCGGGGTGATGCCTCTAGCTACAGGCATCACTCCAGTACAAGCACTTTCCGAAATATCGGTAATATCGCCCACCTTGGTGGCCGATTCCGATATATCGGGGAAAGTGCATATCGGCCCTCAATATATCGGCTTTGCAGATAATCAGTCGCTCCCTAATGATAACCTTTGCATTCCTCTCAGCACAGATTCAGTATAGTGCTAGTTTACACTTCCAGCCTGGGGGGCTGTAAAGTAGGTGGTTGAACCATGGTTTTGCCACCCACTGACCACCCCTTTCACCCAACACAGAGGCCAGAAGAGGTTATACACATGCTGCGACAAGAATGATACCCCCGTCGTGTCAAGTGAATAGGGGCCGCATTGCAACTGCTTTGCAATGTGCACAGTTGTGACATGGTGGTGCTGGTCTACAGGGCTAAACCAGGTGATGATGTATTGCCTCCCAGCCGCCTGTCAAATGCATTCCAAAAAGCGATCCACCATAGACTGTGCTACTGATAACAAAGAAAAAGTGGAACATTAGATGTTAGTAAAGAAGACAAACATCAGCTTGTGCGTGCAATGCTCCTTATGTTTTATTTCATGATCATTTATATAATTGGGTATTTCCTGCATCATAGCTCAACTTCCACTGGAATTAATTTTCCATTTACTGTTGGCCATGTAACAGAGCTTTCATATTTGTTTACTTTTCTTCTTCTCATAAAGATAAGTTAACTGAGCTTTTTTGGGAAGTGGTGTCTTCAAGTTACTCATGACCCTTGTTCACAGAAAGCCTGACTCACTGTACAGACTGCCTCGGTTTTACCATTAGAATGTGAACTTTTCATTAGGGGGGTTTACAGTGTTAATCAAAAACTCCATTGTATGCAAAATCCCTAAGGATGACAAATCCACTGGGGAATACTTGTATTCATAATTTTCCCAGCTGTGTAAACTCAAAAAGTGAGCCTGACGTGTGGAGGACACATGACTACATATGCAATGATACCAAACAAACTCCTCTTCACTGAGCACTGCACTCAGCTTCATCTCTGTACAGTATCTGTAGTATAAATGTATGAGTATGTACAGCAGCTACACAGAGAAAAAAATGCTCAGAGGAGCTCTATTGCTTTGGAAATTTTTTTTATTAGTTTTAAAATGGGTGTACAACATACAAAACATGTCATGTGCTTTTACCCAGTTCATTTTAAAAAAAAATGCCTCGTTTCCACTGAGCGGTATGGTTCGGTTCGGTACGGTACGCACTTTTTGCCGTTTCCATTGTCAAAAGTTGTGAATGGTACCCTAATTCCGAACCTCACCGTACCACTTTTTTGGGACCCGTACCAAGCACAATCGTACCGTACCAACAGGGTGGAGCTACACTCTGCAGAACGTTGATTGGTTGACAGAGAATCGTCACTTCCGCCACATGCCAAGAAGCAAGAACAAAATCTGCATTACTTCCTCCTTTGTTGTTCGCTGTGTAGCTTTCTTTTTCGCACGAGAATTCTCTACTTTCCAGCATACACCACGCCTATCAAGTGACGTCGATCACTACTTTCCGGCTACGCCACGCCTATCATGTAAGGGTACTGTTGGCGGTGGAAATGCAAGCCTGATCAAGGTGTACTGTTCTGAACCATACTGAAGTGTACCGAACGGTACCGCTCAGTGGAAACGAGGCTAAAGTGACACAAAGTTTCCTAAATGTTTGCCTGGAACTTATTCCCAAGCAGCATCATTAGAAGTAATCATTTCTTCTGTACTCAAAATGAAATGGCGAAAAAGAATGACAATCATGAAAATGGAAACCCATAAATCAAAAGGGTTTGCAACTACCATGACAATGCTAATGTAAGCTGCTACACACATAAACAGATATCATAAACATGAATAAAGGGGATAAACTGGGTGGAAACAGGGAGGAAGAGGGAAGAAGGAAAAGACAAGAGGGGGAATGCGAAGAGATGTATCCCATCTCTCCATCTGTCCCGTTTGTAGTCATCACTCTATACTATGTCCTGAAAAAGCTGGTCTATCAGCGAAACACGTAGACGCTTTGTTCTACTGCTCCAGATGCCAATGATCACGCGGATCATTATTTTTACCAATTTGGGAGCGTGCTACAGGAGCAGCCTCGATAGGATCAGTAGGAGATGCAATGTAGAGCAGTGACTACACATCAGGTTTAAGGCATTGTGGGTTTGCATTCATGATATATTCTGATGGAGATGGCGGTGACATACTGAAGGCATATGAAAGAAGGAGACTCGGATATACCAGGGACCAGGAACCAGGTTTGATTTGTCTGTGACTATTCCCACTCAGACTGAGCTATAGGATTGGCTCTTTACACTCGGACTGTTGGGTTTATGATGGAATATAGACTTTGAATCCAGACCCATACACTACAGGCTTTAGCCCAGTGATTCTTAACCTGGGTTCGATCGAACCCCAGGGGTTCGGTTGGTCAGTCTCGAGGGTTCGGCACACCCTCCGCTAGTACCACTTCGCTGTCAGGAACTATTTCTAAAGTTTCGGGCATGTACTTCCGCTCCCGCTCCACTCGCACTCGCAGCTCTCTCTGCCCCTGGCTCACTCTCACTGCTGGCTGTGCAGCTCGGCTCCCGGCCGAATCCGATCCAGCCGGAGCCGGCGTCGCCCACTGTGGAGTGGTTGGGGGGGGGGGTCCCCCATATAGATACCCCCTTACAGCAGGCGAGGGTGAGGTCCCATCCCCCATATAGATCTCCCCCCTTACAGCAGGCCAGGGTGAGGTGAGGTCCCGTCCCCAAAATAGATCCCCCCTTACAGCAGGCCAGGTTGAGGTGACATGAGACATGATAATGACATGAGAGTGGCACTTGCCAAGATAAAGCCACGCATTTCTGAAGTGGTCTCTGAAAGACAACAGCAGAAGTCACACTAATTTGCAGTAAATATTCATTACTATGTTTTTGTTTTTGTGTGAAAATCATGTTTTAATAGTTTTGTTCATTTTGTGCACCTATGTATAAATATATACCTAAAATAATATATACCTATGTTTTGAATTTGAAAAAATCATATTTTATTTTTCCAATTAAGAAGGGTTCGGTGAATGCGCATATGAAACTGGTGGGGTTCAGTACCTCCAACAAGGTTAAGAACCACTGCTTTAGCCTATCAATCTAAGTGGTCATCCTGCTGAATTCTCCGTATTTTGCCTATCAGTGCCGTACCCTGCTGCAACTATTCAATTGCTGTGACACATATCCTCCTTTGCTCCATCTGCTGCTCTCTTTGTCCCTGCTGCTCTGACTGATATACGTATACTGCTCATTGGCCACTTATGCTGTTACTACATATGATGAGTTTATGACGCCCCGGTCTATGGTTAAAGCTGCTGCATTGTCATTCGCTGCTGATTTTCCACTGCCGCTTACCTGCTATTTCATGCTACAGCTGCCGTATTTAGCAATCTGTCTTGTCAATTACCTCTTATCAGATGGACACCTGTTGTCTAGCAGCCCAGTTCATCCAGTATTCATCAAACTACGGCCCTCCAGCTGTTGCGGAACTACACATCCCATAAGGCATTGTAAAACTCTGACATTCACAGACATGACTAGGCATGATGGGAATTGTAGTTCCTGAACAACCGGAGGGCCATAGTTTGAAGACCCCTGGTAGACTTTCACTTCTCTGGGCTATGCCTGAATTACTGCTTCACTATATATATTCAGCAGGCTTATGATATACTATTGTTTGGCGCGCATTCACTGACTCTATTCAATGTCGCAGCATCTTTAGAACACTGATTACCTATATTTTAGGTGGCCATACTCATTGATCTGTATTTGATCTATACTTGCTGCACCATTCATGGAGTCATTTTCGGTGAATTCCATGCACTTTTTATTGGATTATTGCTTATTGCTGTACCAACATTTATGATTTAACTTTCCTGTGTATGTGACGTATGTGGCGTCTGGTGCACCGTATGGTCTTTTGTTTTTAAGGCAATGTTGTTTTTTTTAAATGGTGATGGTGGGAAGGTGTTTTGTTTTACACAATTTCTCTACATGTTGCATTTGCTTAGATTGTATTTACAATAACATTTGATACTTTTTGCTACACCTATTGTAGGTTGATATGTAGCCATTTCCCGTTGGCTCATCAGATATGGTGCTTTATGGCCCGTACACACGATCCGAAAATCGGACGGAAATTAACGCTTGTGAAAGGATCGGACGATAATCGGATCGTTAGTACACAGCTTACGAGAGGCGATCACGACAGTTCGCCCGATATTATCCGATCGTGCAAGCATAAAAATTTTGATCGTATTATAACACATCGTACGATAATCGTATTATCAGTATGTTGTTCGTCCGAAAAAAATGGTGAGCAGTAGACAGCGCATGAGCAGTAGACATCATTTTCCCCTCACAAGCTATAGCGTGGTTACGCATACCGGAAGCTTTTGAATCATCGTCCGAGAAAAATCGTATCGTAAGTAACCTCTCCCAATTGCGAATATAATTGAGAGTTCCTAGCAACCAAACAAAAACGGACGGAGAGTCGTCCGATTTTTGGATTGTGTGTACTGGGCATAAGGCTACTATTTCTCTTTGCCTAATTTTTCTTGTATGCTGTTTTTTTTTGCCATTGAGCCCCACTCTTTAATCTGCTGTATATTTAAGAGTGAGTGGGTAGGTTACTAGAGGGTGTTCACTACATCCTAATTTATTAGCATTCCCATTTTTTTTTCTTTTTTTTCCTACTCTATACTATGTCCTCTAAAATATAATGTATGGACGGATGCCATGTTTTTTCAAATAAAGGTAATTTACCTTGTAATGTAGCAGACAATGTTTTGTTTATCATCATCCATGATAGCTTTGATTTCAGTGAGAACTGGATAGTCGAGGACCGTGATCTAGAAATTGCTATCCTGGCTGCTAAGAATATGAATAAAATCAAATTGGTAGTATGTTTTGGTACCTCCTCTGGTGGGTGGCCCAGTAAGGCGTGCCATGTGGAATTTTTTGGATTTGTCTGGGTCAAAGAGTAGGTAAAGGTATAAACTCGGATCCAGAATCTCTTGACCTTCGAGCATGACCAATATATATGTAGTCCGTACCCTTATGTCTGCATCATCTAAAACATTTTGGGGAGGCACCTGTTATTATAGGTACCATATACCAGCATAATAAAACTTTATAGTTGGCTTCAATTATAATGAATTCATAAGCTATTGATAACAGATTTAGAAGCCCAAGGCCAGCCATACACAGTTCTAATCTCTTTGAACTGGTAATGGGCAGGCTGAATGTACCAAGTTGATTGATCGATCAACTTGGGTACAACCAGCCTGCCAGATTCTCGTACGAGAATCTGGCAGCCACTAGCAATAATCACTGTCTCCTGCCGCCAGGGGGCAGACAACTGCTCAGTAGAAGGGAGTCCCCTGTCAACACTGTCTGAGGTTGCAGGAAAGAAATTTGCACCGTGTATGGCCTGCCTCATGAGCCAGAGCCTGCCACTCGGAGATGAGGTCTATTTCAATACAGTATATTAAAATTACCTTTTAATATATCTCTATTTCTCTGCCCACAGGCTAGCCATAGGTAGTTTGAAATTGGGCTGGTTAAGTATGAACCTGGCTGAGTTTTGATCTATGCGTGGCTGTCCCTGTCTGACAGAAGGTGATCGTTAGATCGACTTCTGTTGAATGAGTATGTTGGAAAACATTTTGTCGATCAGCAGCTGCCACTGATCAGTGAATTCAGACAGCGGAGAGTCCCACTGTCAGAATACCATGTCCCAGGGGGGATTCTTCCACCAATTTTGTTTGTGTGGATGGAAGAATCTGTTCAACTTTTTTTCATTCAGCGGGCTGACTGATTGAAAAAAAAAGAATCATCTATGGACAGCTTAAAGCGACTGTAAACCCAAAAACAAACATTTGCTACATTGCAGCCTACCAGTTTTTAGATGTTTTACCTGAATTCATTTTCTTTTTTAGGCTTTCTTTCCTTTATTTTACCTGGTGATCCTGACAGTAAGTCTGCTGTTTTTCAACAGAACAAGATGTACAATGGTCAGCTTTTTACATAACTTTTATTTATGTAAAACCTTTATCTTGAAAGGAAAAATAAACTGTTGTCGTAACTGCTTACAAAGTGTTAGCTGGAGTCTGGTTTCAATTTGTTAGTGTATCTAAAACTGCTAGTACTGAAGGGTGGTTTTGCCCTGCCCATAATCCCCTTCGTGGACTGTGGAATCCATGTCTCTAGCAATACAAAAGCCTTCTTAAAAAAAAAAAAAAACCTTTAAGACCCCTTTTACACGGGCTTTCCGATCCGGTTCGCCTGTCAGTTTTTTCAGGCGGAGCTGATCAGATGCTCCGTGCACCCCTATGGGGCAGCGAATGTCAGCGGGGACATGTCCACTGACACCCACTGCTATCCGATCCGGTCTGTGAAATCCAGATAAATTGAAATCCTATTTTACATCCGTCAGGAGGATCGGATCGGATAAAAACAGGTCCGTTTTCATCCGATCTTCCATAGAGGAGAGCGGAGCTCTGACAGGTCTGTCTCTGCAAAGTAAGCGGAGATTGACTCGTCATCCGCCTGCTTAGCAGGGATCGGCGGATCGATCCCCGCTGAGCAAAACTGAGTCCGCCGGGCGGAAAGCCCATGTGAAAGGACCCTAAGAGATCTGGAACTTGGCTACTGATTTCAGGTATATCTTCTACAAAAAATCTATATGCACTCTATATCGCTTGAGCATATAATGTGGATTCATGGGGTAGGTATGCCTGTATGACAATATGTAATGAAAGCAGTCTTGCATTATCTGTCTCCTTGGTTTTATGGCCTCCTGTGTCTAAATTTCCCCACCAAAAGCGTAAGTCCCACTTTCAAAACGTAAGTCCAACTTTCAAAACTGCCACCACACAGCTTCTCTCTCTAGAGCAACATGCTCTGGGTTTCCCAAAGTTTGTGGATGTTTGAGAGACCCTGATGAAAGCAGCTTCCTCTTCTATTAAGGGCAATCACAACTGCGGTAAAGTTCCTCTGGATTACTCCAATTCCTCCGGTGCAAACAACAGCCTTTCCCGGCCTTCACAATGCTTTTTTCAATAGTCAGATTAGCCGATTACTGAATGCAGCTCTGCTTTAATAATTCACCAATGCAGAATGCATTTATTTCTAATATTTTAGGTGTACTGTGCAACCCTCAATGATCTGAAGTCATAACTGGCTGAATAATTTTTATTTATTTATTTCAGGTTCTTATATATCGCTGTCAATTTTACGCAGCGCTTTACATATACATTGCACATTCACATCAGTCCCTGCCCTCAAGGAGCTTACAATCTAAGGTCCCTAACTCACATACATACACAGTAGGGCCAATTTTTTATACAGGATCCAATTAACCTACCAGCATGTCTTTGGAGTAATAATCCATGTGGCATGTGGGGAGGTGGGGATGCAGATGTAGTTAAAATCTTCCTGTCGTTTATGGCTGTGATTGTGGATGTTGTTTGCAGTCTGTACAATTGGTGGGGGTGTAAAGCCTAAGAAGGGCCAAAGCATAAGGTCCAAGGACCCGCTTGGTATTCACCAGCCCAGTCTCCAAGGGGTGATGAACAGCTCCCAGGTTGCGATCCTCAGACACATTTGTGCAGATGGCAGATGACCTGAAAATGAACCAGAATGTAGTAAAAAATTGACAGGTCCAGAAATGGGGAAAGGCTAAAGGTCAGGGCAGGCAGCAAACGAGTGAAGTCAGATACAAAGCTGAGATCGATAACAAGAAGAGAACCCTCGGTGACACAGGGATCACAGGAGGAGTGCACTTGGTGACGGAGTCTCTGGAGGCACAGGAGTGCAGGGACCACAACAGGCACAGTAACTCTGGAACATGGGAACAAATGAGCGTAGGGATTCGGGAACTAACAGAGTAGAGCCTGAGACAGGGCATAAACCATAGGTGTGTGCAGCCTATTGCATTAGGGTGTGCACCCCAAAGCTGGACAGCAGGGGTAATTAGGGTGTGCCCAGGCTCACCCAGCACACCCCCTGCACACGTCTATGGAATAAACCCTATAGTTCCAGCCAGGAGTGTTTATCTGAGCATGGCAGAATATTAAAGCTGATTGACAGGCTGTACAGGGACTGGCCATATAGATAGCTATATCAATAAGCAGATGCAATCCGGTGATTCCTATAGCTTCCAGTCCAATGCAGCAGCAAGGTAGGAGAAAACCACATGTTTGTAGAACTACAAGTAACAGGTCAGCTTTGTAACCAATCTGTGGAACTACAAGTAAGGCTAGGTTCACACTGCCGCACAGAGCAGCTCACAGCAGGGGTTCGGTGCACCCCGTTGACCATTTTAGGTCAGATTTAAATCTGAATTTTTGGCTGAATTCAAACCTGAAATGGACCAGAAGACGCACAGGACTCCTGTGCAATTTGCACCAGAGCTGTTCTCTGGAGATATGTGAACCGGTGTTCCGTGAAAAAACCATACCCGTGAGAAAACCATACCCTCGTCACTTCCGGTGCACCTACGGAGGGTATGGATTTCTCACGGTACTTACACTTGCCGCGATTACATTAAAACAGCTCCTCTGCAACATAAATCATCTCCGCTCCTTCCCCTCTCACTTCCCTGCTCTCGGCTAATAAATATAAAAGCGCATCATGGAGCCGAGATCTCCGTCATTTCGAATTCATACACCCGCCGCCGCTTTTATATTTACTAGCCGACATCAGGGAGGTGACAGGGATAGCAGAGGAGATGATTGATGTTGCAGCCGAACTGTTTTTATGTAACCGCCGCAAGTATAACATTACACACAATACCGTGATTATTTCATTCCCTCCGAGCATGCGCACTCCTCAACTTCACAGCTGTTCAATGGTGTTTTCGGGGCTCTGAGCATGCGCACTGTTACGCTGCTCAGCTGTTTCGGACATGGAAGTGACGAGGGTATGGAAGTCTAACCAGGTATGGAATTCTAACGTTACACCGGCTCCATAGAGAGCTGGTCACATGACTAAGGCACCCCAGATGTAAACCTCAACCTCATATAACCTCAAAACCAACCCCCACCCCTTTTACCCCAACTGCCTGCAAAAAAAACTCAATTGGTGGAGTAAAATTGGCCGTAATGACCATTTATTAAAAACATTAACAAAATATAACTTTCCTTAAAATAGGAACCAAAATAATAATACAATAACAATAAACATAAGGTTGCCGATCTTTGGAGGCACCAAGGATCAATTATCCACTTAGTATCTGCGTAACTGCTTACACGGTCCCCAGCCGCACCACATCGGCTCGGGGACGACCTCCACATTCTGCAGATACCTCACAATTTTTAACCTACCAGTTAACCCACCATTAACTGGCATTCCACAGGTGACTCCATACTTTAGATGGGTCCCTAAACAGATTAGCACAGCAGGTTATTTTTTCAAACGCCTCCAAAGACCCCAACCGCCAACGGGAAGACACGTACAAGTGAACAAATCCAATGTAGGGGCGGATAGGCGGGAACGATCTTCCCCCACGTGTTCTGCCGACTGCTGGGAAGATGGGAAAAACTCTTCGATGACCCCCCTTGCAGCCCCTCCTTCCTGCTGGAACCACCAATTAGATGAGACCCAAAACACAAATAATTAGTTAACCCTAGCTCTCCCTGCTTCCCCTGTCTGCCCAGTCATGCTAGCCCTATGCCTACTTCTTGTATTCTTGTATTCTTTTGCTGCGGGCTGTACTATCTCCTGACATGCAAATTGGATGCAGAGAAACCCACATCCAATTCGCAATAGTGTGAACCCAGCCTAACGGGTCAGCTATGTTGCTGAGCTGTGACATTGCCACCTAAAATCACAATGCTACAATGGCATTTATTGAAGGAATCCAAGCCTGCCTGAAATCTGCAAAATTTTAATATTCGAGGAAATGTGGGACATATTTGCATATGTGCACAAACACATAGATTGGTACATCAAACGGAAAAACTCATTTGCATTCTCAGAAACGACTCTCGGTCCTACTTGCCAAGTTGGTAGACATTCAGTCAGTTTTATTTAGGCTTTTGTTTTACATTTTTAGGTTTCGGTTGTCATTCTTTTCATTCTCCTGATTCAAACACAGCTATAAACGGTCTCCCATAATAACACTGCTTCCAAAACCATAAATAACATATAAAACACATGCAATAGGAAGATATTTCTGTTCAAAAACCCTCTTTGCAAATTAATTTGAAAAATCTTGTGTTGATTCAGTACTTTTCTAGCTTCCAGAAGGCTTCAACACGGGCTGTACAGTCACAACCTGATAATTATGTTTATTTTAGGTTTTGCCTGTTATTTAAAGCAGAGCCGTGGATAGGCTATAGTTCTTGTCACACAGGCACCTATTCATTTCATTCTCTGTAATTTCTGTACATTTCTGACAAGTCCCTGCTTTTATGAGTACAGAGGAAAATAAACATGAAAGAATAGCCCTGTGTACATTTGTCTCCAGCCGCCCAGGAGTCTCCACAGAAAAGACTACTTACAACAGTCATTACATATATATATATATATATATATGTATATAGACACACATTTATACATACCGTTTAAATTAAAGGGAAACTCAGTTATTATTGCACCATTTAGTTTAGAAGTAATTCTCTATATCGCGTTTATATTTTATTTGCTGTTTCGTATTTCGATTATTTAATGGTAGTGGTACTGAAGGCAAAATAAAAAATGACATAAACTATATTACCAAAAGTATTGGGATGCCTGCCTTTACGCACACATGAGCTTTAATGGCATCCCAGTCTTAGTCTGTAGGGTTCAATATTGAGTTGGTCAACCCTTTGCAGCTATAAGAGCTTTAACTGGGAAGGCTGTCCACAAGGTTTAGGAGTGTGTCTATGCAAATGTTTGACCATTCTTCCAGAAGTACAGTTGTGAGGTCAGGCACTGATGTTGGGGAGAGAAGGCCTGGCTCGCAGTCTGCACTCTAAATCATCCCAAAGGTGTTCTATCAGGATGAGGTCAGGCCAGTCAAGTTCCTTCGCCCTAAACTCACTCATCTATGTCTTTATGGACCTTGCTTTGTGCACTGGTCCAGATCATTTGGTGGAGGGGGGATTATGGTGTGGGGTTGTTTTTCAGGGGTTGGGCTTGGCGCCTTAGTTCCAGTGAAGGGACCTCTAAGGCGTCAGCATACCAAGACATTATGGTTGATTTCATGCCCCCAACTTTGTATGTATGTATCTTAGGGCATTCCCACCAAATATGTATCATTGTAGCCTCAACCTGACACCCCCTCCAACACAGTTCTGACTTCTCTGGTTGATATTGATGCGCAATAACTGGCGTTATATACCATCTCACGAGGCATTTATGTCTCTATGGTATTTAGGTCTCTAGCAGTACAGTGGACAGCTCTCAGCGTGGTTTTTCTCTCCCTGAGGCCTCCAAACTAACTCCAATTTCTCTTTCCCCTTTTTCAATAAATGGAGGCCTCCTCAGTCCCACCAGATCAGTAAGTATCTTTTATACCTGAGACAAATCACGTCTTACCTTCTTTTGTGAAGCGCATCATTTTTCCATAGGGAATAATTCCTTTCATGATCTTATGGGTTGTGGCAGTGATCTTACAAAATGTGATAATTGTTTATAACTCCAATCATTCAGTGGGCCAACTCAATATTAAACCCTATGGACAAGTTCATGTGCGTGTAAAGGCAGGTGTCCCAATACTTTTGGTAATATAGTGTATACGATTCAGTCTGTCAGTAGCATTAACAGAGCAGCCTTTGTTTTTCTGAGTACCCCCTGGAACTTAGGCAGGCCATATTGTATTGTGGCAGAAGAACGTTTCCCAACCTTTAGAATACAATGATCACTGCTGGTGGCTATAATCCATAGATGGATATAACCCATAGATAGATCTAAATTCGGCTGGTTCCTGCTGAACCAGCTGAATTTTGATCCATCTATGGCTGGCTTTATTTTCCAAAGCTAAGTATACACGGGGAGTCAAAGTCATAACAAAAGCTAAATATTTTACAAGTTGTAGAGGTGCAGAAAATACTTTTCTCTTTTGTTCATTGACAGACAGAGCTTCTGATCTTCTTAACCATTGGGTTATACTGCCCCCTACAGGAGTAGGACACTAGGCAGAAAAACTCTGGCTACGCCTATGGGCAGTCCCAGGGGGTATACTCCCTCTCTCTGCTATAGGTACTTTTTTTTTCTGCCTAGCCAGGAGTAAGGATCTAGTTCCTTGCTAGGATCTCTGGTCCTGGCAATTTTTATTTTTTTGGTAGAATTTTTTCTCCTGTTTTTTTCCTGTGAGATCTACAATTAACTGCCGGACTGGACGACTAGGCTGGATAATCTAGATCCAGTGGTCACCCTAGTCTGGCCAGCACGCGAGCGCAGTCCTCAGCTCTGCACTTGGTTGGCCGCGACATGGCCCCCCGGTCTGGGCCGGAGTCGCAGCGTTCCTCTTGGCTGACAGCCCCCCATTTCGATGGCGATGGGTTCTGTCTGGAGCGGTGCCCGTCTGGTTCCTGGTATGGTGAGTAGCTGTCCCCCCTCTCCCTCTGGAGGGTTTTGGGGTGGACAGAAGCCCCTCCTTGGGACAGTCGGAACCCAAAGGTTCCTCTCCTTCCCGTCAGGCACCCCCCATCACCTGTGCCCCCATTCTAGCCCCCCCCCACACTTATGCTGGGGCTATGTGAGTGGTCTGGTCCACCTCCTGTGGTGGGGGCAGGGCGCTATGCGTACGATGGGGGTGGGTGTGCACTGCTGGTAACCGGACGATTGGCTGTGTGTGTGTGTGGGGGGGGGGCGGTTGTACCTGGTGAGGGCTCCTGCCAGGGCCCCCTGTCCTGCCTGGGCCTGTTCTTGAGGCGCATTGTGGTGCCGCACAGGGCCGTCATTTTATTGTAGCCTGTGTACTCAATGTACAGCGGCCATGTTAGTGTAGTCCGGCGGCCATTTTGTGGTGGTTTGCCTTTGAAAATAGTGGCAGCCATGACAATGGAGCCCTCTGGGTGATAATTTTGGCGGTGGGAACCCCTCCTCATCCCCTGGTGCTGACTCCTGGATCTTTTATTTCCTGATCGCTGCTTGTGCAGTGCAGATTCTCCTAGTGGCTGCGGTACCTGGTTTCTGCGGGGTGGTGAGTCTGGTGGGGTCCTCTCCCTCGATTTGTGCTCTGTGACTGGCAACCGGGTGGTGCTGCCAGAGCAGTGGGGGGTTTCCCTTAGCAGTGTTTTACACTTTTTTGTGGGGTCCCCCTGGTGACTCATGGAGTCTTTGAAGCACATCTCCCCACCTGATCCCCTCTCTGGGGTTGCGGGACCCCCCGGGTCCCATCCATTAATCGATGCACTGACAGCAGTCCTGGAGTCCCTTGTGTCCTGGGTGGGTGTGGCTTTTGGGCAACGGCTGGCATAGAGTGCCCCCATCTTCCCCTGCCTCATCTGTCTCATCAGATCAGATCCTGAATCTGATTCTGCCGCCGCAGACGTGGGTCACCCTGCTGGGTTTGCGACCACGCGCCCTGAGTCCTCAGATAGTGAGGATGATTCCTCTCCTTCTGCAACCGCGCATGAAAAAGCGCTGGTGGACGCACTGATTGTTATCTGTGCTTGAGACTTAAAGTTGGAGGACACAGCTTACTGCTGCAACAGAGGCGCAGGTTCCCTTTGGCACTCACAAGCCATCCAGAGCGGCAAAGCAGTTCCCTTTCCCCTCCTATTTAGACAGAATTGTCACTGAAGAGTGGGGACAACCAAAGTGTCCCCTTGGGGTCCCTAAGCGAGTTGCTAGGCGATACTGCTATGAGGAGTCCCTTCTTAAGAAGTGGACCATTCCACCGTGTGTCTGTCCCCGGTCTGCTTACAGGCTCTTTTTGGGGCGATGCAAGACCTTTTACTTTACGGGTGATGGTCCCAGTTCTGACTTCAGGACGTTTTCAGGGGTTTTACTCAAACCTGTTTACAGTCCCCCGGAAGGAAGGCAAGGTGCGTCCAATTCTGGACCTCAAGGTGCTAAACTGCTTTGTGCGGGTGCAGAAGTTCAGAATGGAGTTCGTTCACAAGGTGGTGGCTTCCCTGCATCAGGGGGATTTTCTTGCCTCCATCGACTTCAAGGACACTTACCGTCACATTCCAATATGTGTTGGTCTCCAGCGCTTCCTTCGCTTTGCCGTAGCATAGGAGCATTATCAGTTTGTGGCATTACCTTTTGGTCTCGCCTCTGCTTCTTGTGATCCAAGCTCTACCTTCTCCTATATAATCAAAAACATATGGGTTCTTATTTGTCTATGTGCGTCATCAAACCAGTTGACCTTGAAATTAAAGGAGAGTGGATGGTAAATAATGTGCGGTTACTCTCATCAGCATTTAAAAAATAGTCACCTTTATTTGAAATCAATTGTAAAATCCACATATATGCAAACGACAAGACACATAAAAAGAAACTGCTCCTCACTGGTTTACCTATATCTGCATGTGCACCTGTATGCAATATACAGTATCTAGCATGCTACACTAGATTTTAAACATATATAGCAGGTAGGTGATCACCCAATGGCCTATAGAATATATAAAAGTTCATAACTTAGACGCTGTGGCTCTCAGGATATCTCCTTTGTGCATGTTCTCCCATGGGTTTTATTGATGTTTGATGTATTGGCTTCTTACATACTGGGGAAATTTGGAGCGAAGGCTCCCTATTTTTGGATAATAATCATGCCTTGGAAAATAATGTTCAATGATTTTAGTGCTTCTGGAGATCAAAGAAAGAATTGAAATCAATTGCTCTGTCCCTTTAAATTCACCTGCATTCATGGTCTAGAGGAGGTATACTAGAGAAATAATATACTGTATATCCTCTCAAAACCTAATGATGGAATTTTCACCTCCGTCACACGCGTGTATATGGGGTGAACAATCCCAGTGAAGTATAGATAAGTATTCCCTACTCAAGAAGCATATCTCATTCGTGTCATCTTCCAAAGATGTATATATAATGTATTATACACAGGCTATATATACAGTGCCTTGCGAAAGTATTCGGCCCCCTTGAACTTTGCGACCTTTTGCCACATTTCAGGCTTCAAAAATAAAGATATAAAACTGTAATTTTTTTGTGAAGAATCAACAACAAGTGGAACACAATCATGAAGTGGAACGAAATTTATTGGATATTTCAAACTTTGTTAATAAATAAAAAACTGAAAAATTGGGCTTGCACAATTATTCAGCCCCTTTACTTTCAGTGCAGCAAACTCTCTCCAGAAGTTCAGTGAGGATCTCTGAATGATCCAATGTTCACCTAAATGACTAATGATGATAAATAGAATCCACCTGTGTGTAATCAAGTCTCCGTATAAATGCACCTGCACTGTGATAGTCTCAGAGGTCCGTTTAAAGTGCAGAAAGCATCAAGAAGAACAAGTAACACACCAGACAGGTCCGAGATACTGTTGTGGAGAAGTTTAAAGCCGGATTTGGATACAAAAAGATTTCCCAAGCTTTAAACATCCCAAGGAGCACTGTGCAAGCGATAATATTGAAATGGAAGGAGTATCAGACCACTGCAAATCTACGAAGACCTGGCCGTCCCTCTAAACTTTCAGCTCATACAAGGAGAAGACTGATCAGAGATGCAGCCAAGAGGCCCATGATCACTCTGGATGAACTGCAGAGATCAACAGATGAGGTGGGAGACTCTGTCCATAGGACAACAATCAGTCGTTTTCACAGAGTGGCAAGAAGAAAGCCATTTCTTAAAGATATCCATAAAAAGTGTGGTTTAAAGTTTGCCACAAGCCACCTGGGAGACACCAAACATGTGGAAGAAGGTGCTCTGGTCAGATGAAACCAAAATCAAACTTTTTGGCAACAATGCAAAGCGTTATGTTTTGGCGTAAAAGCAACACAGCTCATCACCCTGAACACACCATCCCCACTGTCAAACATGGTGGTGGCAGCATCATGGTTTGGGCCTGCTTTTCTTCAGCAGGGACAGGGAAGATGGTTAAAATTGATGGGAAGATGGATGGAGCCAAATACAGGACCATTCTGGAAGAAAACCTGATGGAGTCTGCAAAAGACCTGAGACTGGGACGGAGATTTGTCTTCCAACAAGACAATGATCCAAAACATAAAGCAAAATCTACAATGGAATGGTTCACAAATAAACATATCCAGGTGTTAGAATGGCCAAGTCAAAGTCCAGACCTGAATCCAATCGAGAATCTGTGGAAAGAACTGAAAACTGCTGTTCACAAACGCTCTCCATCCAACCTCACTGAGCTCGAGCTGTTTTGCAAGGAGGAATGGGCAAAAATTTCAGTCTCTCGATGTGCAAAACTGATAGAGACATTCCCCAAGCGACTTACAGCTGTAATCGCAGCAAAAGGTGTATAATTAACACATGTGCACTTATTATTTTTTTGAATTTTTAACGCATCTATTTTATTTGTTGAAGGTAGCGCCCACTTTATTATTTTTTTTTATGAATACAGAGCTGCATTGGTGTGATGCCAGAAATCTGACTTATATCTTAGGCTGACTTCTGGGAAAATTGGTGAGCCAATCACACAAGCAGGAAATTATGTTTCTGGGGGTGTGGTCAGTACACATTCTGTATACAGAACAGCTCCAGGTAGCCACATTGCATTGCATTTGCAGAAAATTACAACAGCTGCAAATTGAAAAGGAAAAGTAATTTTTAATAACATTCAATTACAATATGATTTGTGTCACAATTTTATACGCTCTATTGTTTTTTCTTTATTTGCTATTTTTTTCCCCCACAAAAGTGGAGTTACCCTTTAAGCTTATGATCTACCAGAACACCCACATCCTTTTCCACTATGGATTCCCCCAGTTGTACTCCCCCCTAGTATGTATGATGCATGCATATTCTTAGCCCCCAAGTGCATAACTTTACATTCATCAACATTAAACCTCATTTGCCACATAGTTGCCCAATGAAACAGTGCATTGAGGTCAGCTTTTAGATTTTAGATATTCTGTAAGGCCCCTTTCACACAAGCTTTCCAAACAGTTCCGCCTGTCAGTTTTTCAGGCAAACCTGATCGGATGCTCCATGCACCCCTATGTGACATGTCCGGTGACATCCGTCCCTATTTTACATCCGTCTGGAGGATCGGATAGGATCAGATGAAAATGGAGAGGCGGCCCGCTATCATCTGATCTCCCATAGAGGAGAGTGGGGATCTGACAGGTCTGTCTCTCCAAAGTAAGCAGAGACGGAGCTGTCATCGGTGGGGGATCGGCTCAGTGGGGGATCGGCAGATCAGAGTCCGCAGGGCAGAAAGCCCGTTTGAAAGGACCCTAAGGAAGTTAATCCACCCTTGGTGTCATCTGCAGACACTAAGACTGAAATGGTACTTTTAATCCCAGACCCTATATCATTTATAAAATATATTTTGGCCTCTTGCACACGATACTCCTGTTTGAACATCTACTTTTTCAGCCTTTTTTTTTTTTCATGTATTTGCGCGTATTTTAGCGCAAATGCATTCGCACATTTTCGAGTAAAAACTTTTTCTCGCGTTCTTGTTCAGTACTATATGTAAATGCATTTGCGCATATTTGTGCGCAATCGCACGTATTTGCGCGCATTGGCATGCATGAGCAGTGCTGTATTTTGGCCTAGGCCAACAAGGCCCAGGCCTAGGGCGGCACTTTGCAGGGGGGCAGCAAAAAAGCCCCCCTCCACCTGAGACTCTATTGGCCACTGGTTGCTAGAGCCGCCTCTCTCATTCCCCCCTCTCTCGCTCTCATCCCCCCTCTCTCACCCCCCCTCTCTCTCTCTCTTACCCCTCCTCTCTCTCTCACTCCTTCTCTCTCTCTCTCTTTCTCTCTCACCCCCCCCCCTCTCACTCTCTCTCTCTCATTCCTCCTCTCTCTCTCATCCCCCCGCTCTCTCTCACCCCCCCTCACCCCCCCCCCCTTATGAGATCTCAGGGGTTCAATTGGTCCTTCAATTTTGGAGGGAGCCACATCTGTTTAAAAATAAGGAGTGGGGCAAATTTACATTTTACATGAGGGGGCGGGGGCGCCCAATTTTAGTCTTGCCTAGGGCAGCACAAAACCAAAATACACCACTGTGCATGAGGCGTAAATTACTGACCAAAAATGCAGATTTTTCTATTTTGTTTTTCTAGTTTGTTTGTTTACGCGCCGGTGTGCATAGGCACATTACATTTAATGGGCAGTATTTAAGCTCATTCAAAAAATAGCTGTACTAAGCTTTTTCAAGCTGCAGTGTGCAAGAGGCCTAAAAAGTAAGGGTCCCAATACTGAACCTTGGGGTACACCACTGATAACCTTAGTCCATTCAGAGTAAGATCCATTAACCACTACTCTGAATTCTATCTTTTAACCAATTTTCTATCCGTTTACAAACTGATCTTTCCAAGCCAGTAGACTTTACCTTACACATTAGCCGTGTATGGGGAACTGTGTCAAACGCTTTTGTAAAATCCAAGTATATTACGTCCACAGCCACCCCTCTGTCCAAGGTTTTACTTACCTTAAGTGTTAAGTTACACTTAAAAATGCACTGTTTCGACTTACAAACAAATTCGACTTAAGAACAAACCTACAGCCCCTATCGTGTTCGTAACCCGGGGACCGCCTGTACATTATTAAAGAGGAACTTCACTCAGCCTTTCAGCCTCTTCAGTGTTGTCACATGAAAAGATATAATAAAATAGTGTGTGTACTTACTTTGGTGAGATACTGTGTATATACTGTATATATATATATATATATATATACAGGTCCCTCTCAAAAAATTAGCATATTGTGATAAAGTTCATTATTTTCTGTAATGTACTGATAAACATTAGACTTTCATATATTTTAGATTCATTACACACAACTGAAGTAGTGCAAGCCTTTTATTGTTTTAATATTGATGATTTTGGCATACAGCTCATGAAAACCCAAAATTCCTATCTCAAAAAATTAGCATATCATGAAAAGGTTCTCTAAACAAGCTATTAACCTAATCATCTGAATCAA
Organism: Pelophylax lessonae; assembly: GCF_965119305.1. Classification (NCBI taxonomy): domain Eukaryota; kingdom Metazoa; phylum Chordata; class Amphibia; order Anura; family Ranidae; genus Pelophylax; species Pelophylax lessonae. Next base: position 269,148,866 of record NC_138774.1, on the reverse strand, counting down.
CTAATTAACTCTAAACACCTGCAAAAGATTACTGAGGCTTTTAAAAACTCCCAGCCTGGTTCATTACTCAAAACCGCAATCATGGGTAAGACTGCCGACCTGACTGCTGTCCAGAAGGCCATCATTGACACCCTCAAGCAAGAGGGTAAGACACAGAAAGTCATTTCTGAACGAATAGGCTGTTCCCAGAGTGCTGTATCAAGGCACCTCAGTAGGAAGTCTGTGGGAAGGAAAAAGTGTGGCAGAAAACGCTGCACAACGAGAAGAGGTGACCGGACCCTGAGGAAGACTGGGGAGAGGGAAATGCCAAAATGCCTGAAGTCCAGTGTCAAGTACCCACAGTCAGTGAAGGTCTGGGGTGCCATGTCAGCTGCTGGTCCACTGTGTTTTATCAAGGGCAGGGTCAATGCAGCTAGCTATCAGGAGATTTTGGAGCACTTCATGCTTCCATCTGCTGAAAAGCTTTATGGAGATGAAGATTTCATTTTTCAGCACGACCTGGCACCTGCTCACAGTGCCAAAACCACTGGTAAATGGTTTACTGACCATGGCATTACTGTGATCAATTGGCCTGCCAACTCTCCTGACCTGAACCCCATAAAGAATCTGTGGGATGTTGTGAAGAGAAAGTTGAGAGACGCAAGACCCGCTATCGAAGCATCCTGGGCCTCCATAACACCTCAGCAGTGCCACAGGCTGATTGCCTCCATGCCACGCCGCATTGAAGCAGTCATTTCTGCAAAAGGATTCCCGCCCAAGTATTGAGTGCATAACTGAACATCATTTTTTGAAGGTTGACTTTTTTTGTATTAAAAACACTTTTTTTTTTATTGGTCGGATGAAATATGCTAATTTTTTGAGATAGGAATTTTGGGTTTTCATGAGCTGTATGCCAAAATCATCAATATTAAAACAATAAAAGGCTTATACTACTTCAGTTGTGTGTAATGAATCTAAAATATATGAAAGTCTAATGTTTATCAGTACATTACAGAAAATAATGAACTTTATCACAATATGCTAATTTTTTGAGAGGGACCTGTATATATATATTTATATAATATATTGTATATATCTAATATATTGCATTGTATCTAATATATTGTAAGCAGTGTAAGTACCTGAATTTAACCCGGTACCAGCTTCCTGCATTCCCTGTACAACAGAGCTCAGATTGGGAGAGGAAGAAGCAGCACAAGCAGCCAATCAGTTGTGCAGCAGTGTAATAATTAGCATGCTGATGAGAGGAGAGAGCAGAGTAACAAAGAGATGAGTTTATCAATCTGCTGTTTCTCCTTTCACTGTCCAGTCACAGGCTGGGGAAGAGACAAGACCCGTTTGTATTACTTACCAGAGCAGGAAAAAGCCAGGTTTGTGCTGTGTGGCAGAGCTGTGTGAATCTTAGCACAGAATGGCAAGTAAAACATTTCCCTATGTATTTTATCTGTGTATTTGCTGGTTGCTTTGAGTTCAGCTTTAATGACCGGTCAGATAAGTGAAGTTGGAGTTCAAGAGACCTGTAAAGTTTCAGTTGGTGCCTTTGCGTATTTTTTATTTTTTACAGAATCCCTATTAAATGAGTTTATAACACAGAGGCCGTATATATAGCAGATGTCCCCTCTGACAGTGTACTGCTACTCTGGGCTGGGCTCCCTTGTACTATTTGTCACTCTGGTGCTACAAGTTGGGAAATGCTGCAGTATTGATGTTCAGTGATGGGGGTAAGACACGTTCTTCTGCTCTGTTGTATGAGACTGGTGATGGGTGACCTCAATGACTGTATGAAAGTGAACCCCTGCAAGTGCCTAATGAAGGATGGATCTGGTGTCATTAACTTGTCAGCCTTGGGGGATATGGAAGGCTTCCTGATCAGGGACAGGAAAGTGGAGCGTAAAGTGGACGGGACCAGAGTGGACCAGACTGTCACCTTCAGCCCTTGCCTTCCTTTCAGCGAACCCATGGCTCTTGTCAACTGTTCCCGGGTTGCTGTGTGCGTTGTCACCAGGTAACCTTAAGGCTTTGTGTAATCATTGGGAAGTGTTAAGTTTAATGTTTAATCGGTGGCAAGCACAAGCTTGAGAAAGCTATTTTTATTCCTTGCATGAAGATTTCAACATGCTGGAAAATGTCAATGACTTGTGAGACATTTGGGTTGATTTACTTAAGGCAAATAGACTGTGCACTTTGCAAATTGCAGTTGCCCTCTGCAAGTGCAGTTGCTCCAGGGCTTAGTAAATGAGGTAAGGCTTCACTTTGCAAAGAGTACCCAATCACATGCAGGGAAAATAAAAAAAAAAAACAGCATTTTTATACTTGCACATGATTGGATGATGGAGGTCAGCAGAGCTTCTGCTCATTTAGTAAGCTCTGGTGCAACTGCACTTGCAGAGTGCAACTGCATGGTGCACAGTCTTTTCCCCTTTAGTAAATCAACCCCATTGTTTTTTTTTTTTTTCTACATGAAAGAACAAGCCTTTTTTTTTACAGGTGTTCCATTGCAAATTTCTGCTAGGTATAGATACAGTATATCACTGTAGGTCTGGTCACTATGTGATTGGAAGACCTTGTGTAGCTTTGAAATGGGTAGATACATTTCAATCTGATTGTACAATCTCCTTTATGGTGGCCATACGTGGTGCTAAAAAAAGGGATGATCGATTGGAAACATGCCTTCGATTGACCCTATATGATCAATTTTTTTTCCCACCATAATGGATCCACTTGAAACAATGAAAACTGTTACTTTTCACTCAGCCATGCCATATGTGTCTCACTCTGTCAATGTCAGATTCAATTGTTATGTCACATTGGACATTGATCTTATAGTTATATTGCACTGTGTATGGTTGCCGATAGATATACTAACATATACAGTATATCTGGTTATTAAGGCCTTTTCACTTTTCAGTTGTTGGCAGATTTAAAGCGGAGTTCCGGCCTCAAAATCGAAAAAATCGATTTTGGGCCATCCGCTTCCTATGGGCCACCTGAAAAAGAAATGGATGCTCCCAATTTTTAATTTTTTTGGTCACTTACCTTGATATTGAAGAAAATATACTCACCTTCCTTCTACTTCCTCCCTCTGCGGCCACGGCCCGCTCCCCTCACTTCCGGCTTGCGATGACTCCTGGGAGCTGAACGTCATCGCTCCCAGGAATCAATGCGTCTGCACTGGCCCCGCTCGTCACTTCCGGTGCAGGTGTGGCATTCCCTGCTAAACAGCTTCTGGACGAGCGGGGCCAGTGCAGTGCATTGTGGGACTCCGACGTCACTGAAGAGGCTGCAGAAGAGGATGCGCTGGCTTCAGCTTCCCACACCTGAGATGGCAGCACTGGAACTTTTCAAGGTAAGTATTTCTTCTTACAGGTAAGTGCGACCCGGGACAGTTCAGAGGCTATCCATTGTGGAATGTAATAGCCCTGACTGTCCCAGGGGTATTTTTATCTAAATTTGATCCCCGAGGCCGGAACTCCGCTTTAATGTAGCCTGTTCAAACAGATTGAATAGAGTGTGACCAACTTAACCAACTCCAGTCCGGATCACTTATGACTTTTCTCACTCATACATGTAAAAATGTGCATTTTTGCTAGAAAATTACTTAAAATCCCAAACAATATATATATATATTTTTTTAAGTAGAGGCCCTGGAGAATAATATGGTTGTTGTTGCAATTTTTTATGTTGCACGATATTTGCGTGGCAGTTTATCAAATGCAAATTTTCAGGAAAAAATACACTTTAATAAGTTTCAGTGCACACAAACACAATATAATACTCAATTTTTTGGTACAAATATAAAAGATGATGTTAGGCCAAGTAAATAGGTAACTAACATACCTATTTACTTGGCCTAACATCATCTTTTATATTGCTTTAAAATTGCCTATGCCTGTGGAACACCAACAAACTACTGTACCTAAACCAAATTCCATAGGCAACGCTTTAAAAGCCTTTACAGGATAACCGTTTAGAGTTTCACAGGAGGTCTGGCACTAGAATTATTGTTCTCCCTCTGATGTTCGTGGTGATACCTAACATGTGTGTTGCAATCATTGTCTACATATGCGCGTGGGACATAAGGGCGTGTGAGCACGGGAACAATAACATTTTTTTTTTATTATTATTATTATTTTTTTTTTTTTGTTTGATACTCTACTTTAAATTTTCTTTTCTTAATTGAACGTTATTGCTATCACAAAGGATGAACAACATCCTTTTTGATAGCATGAACTGTGACAAGTCCTTTACATGAAGTCTATCTGCCCTTCAAAGCATCTAATCAAACTAAGATAGGTTTGGTCAGGCGCTTTATAAGCCGGTAGTGGCTTGTAAAAAAAACAAACCGAAACTAGAAGTGACCAAATCCTCATTGCTTCCAGTTTCTGACATCAGGGGAGAAACCACAGACGTTTCTCATACTCTTGCTAGTGCAACAACAGGTCCCATCAGTACCGGGCTCCCCTGTGGGATGGAAGAGCCAAGTAAAGGTGGCGGACGGTGGCAGGGGCAACCCCTTCCACCGCCTGTATAAGTAATCAGTTGCCTATATAGCTGTTCAGATCACTTTTACATGAAATCTTATTGCCGGCTCTAAAAAAAATGATACCACCATCATGGAGCCATGATTGTGATATCACCACTCTCCAGGCCGAGGACGTATGCTCAAAAAATGTAAAAGAACAGTTTTTAATCAGAGTATAGCATCAAGTCAATTAAACTCCTGGGATATTGATCTGGTCAGTTATGAATCAGAGGGGTTTGTTATTTAGTTTCAGCTACTTTGGTGGTAATGACATTAACAAGGTGCACTAGATGAGCAACAATGAGGCAACCTCCAAAACAGGAATGTTTTTACAGATTGAGGCAAATTAATTTTTTTTCCCTACTCATCTTTTCTGACAGTTTTTCACTAGTTTTGCATTTGGCTAGGGTCAGTGTCACTACTGGTAGCATGGAGCGATACCTGGCCCCCATAGAGGATGCACAGGCAATCCAGAAGGTTTGCTGTGCCTCCAAGCACAGTCTCAAGAACATGGAGGAAATTCCAGGAGACAGATAGTTACTCTAGGAGAGCTGGACAGGGCCGTAGAAGGTCCTCAACCCATCAGCAGGACTGGTATCTGCTCCTTTGTGCAAAGAGGGACAAGATGAGCACTGCCAGAGCCCTACAAAATTACCTCCAGCAGACCACTGATAATGTCTCCAACCAAACAATCAGAAACAGACTTTATGAGGGTGGCGTGAGGGCCCGACATCCTTTAGTGGGATCTGTGCTCACTGCCCAGCAAAGTGGAGCTCGATTGGCATTTGCCATTGAACACCAGAATTGGAAGGTCCACCACTGGCGCCCTGTGATTTCACAGATGAGAGCAGGTTCACCCTGAGCACATGTGACAGACGTGAAAGGGTCTGCAGAAGCCGTGTAGCATGTTATGCTGCCTGTAACATTGTTCAGCATGACCAGTTGGGTGGTGGGTCAGTGATGGGGAGGCATATCCATGGAGGGACACACAGACCTCTACAGGCTAGACAATGGCACCCTGACTGCCATTAGGTATCGGGATGAAATCCTTGGACCCATTGTCAAACCCTACACTGGTGCAGTGGGTCTTGGGTTCCTCCTGGTGCATGACAATGCCTGGCCTCATGTGGCAAAAGTATACAGCCAGTTCCTGGAGGATATAGGAATTGATACCATTGAATTGCCCCCATGCTCGCCTGAGCTAAATATAATAGAACACCTCTGGGACATTATGTTTCGGTCCATCCGACGCTACAAGGTTGCACAGTCTGTTCAGGAGCTCAGTGATGCCCCGGTCCAGATCTGGGAGGAAAAAACCCAGGACACCATCCGTCGTCTCATTAGAAGCATGCCCCAATGTTGTCAGGCATGCATACAAGCACGTGGGGGCCATACAAACTACTGAGTACCATTTTGAGTTTCTGCAATAAAATTTCAGGAAAATGGACTAGCCTGCTGCATCATTTTTTCACTTTGATTTTTGGGGTGTCTGAGTTCAGCCCTCTGTAGGGTGATCATTTTCATTTCCATCAAACAATGTGGCATCCTTTCATTCCTAACACATTACCCAGTCCATACCAGTATAGATATCCAGCATGAGATTTTTCCCCATTGAGACCTGATGTGTTTTCAAAGTGTTCAATTAATTTTTTTGAGCAGTATATATATATATATATATATATATATATATACACACAGTATATGTACAGAAGAAACTTATTACAGTCTGATTGGCCAATCTCTGTACACCCTTTCTTTTTGGTGTCCATACACGCTTCATATTTTACTATCAATATGTGGTTCGATCAAAACAATAGAATCTGCAAACAAATGAATAGCTATAACTTCCCTTCTGATTGATTTAGATTCCATTTCGATCGGATTATATCAAACTAAGTCAATCAGCTAGAGCAAAATAATATTAAGCGTTTTGGATCAGTCAGTAGCACTGGGATGCTTTGTTAATGACTATGACTGTATTTCGATCGATTGGATTATGAGATTATGATCAGAAATTACGTATCTTAACTATCAATCGAAAACTCACTTCTCCATTGAGGTGGGGACAAGGAGAATGAGCATCATAAAAAGAACAGTTCCTAGTCGGTGGCGATCAGGTTAAGGCTTGTCAAGCCCTAGAGGTTTGCAATGATTCCAGGGCAGAACTCAGCAGCAGTATCATGGGTCCAAAGAGAGATCAGCATCTTCCTGTAGCTTTCCCATAATTAAAGTGTAGCCTTTTTTGCGCGGGGCTATGAGAAATGGCCCTCCCCAAACAGGATATTGCGCCAAAACCTATAGGTAAATAAGAGAACCAGAACCTTCGCTTTGTAGAAGGGTTGGATTGATAATAAATAAAGTTGTCAGTGCCTCCACCCAGGACAGAGCCTCTGTGAACAGAGGGATTTTTTCTTGGGAAATTAACCAAGAATCGAATCAAAATAGATATTATCAGCCAAGAGTCTTGGCGGAATTTTGTACATATACCCAGGTACAGTGCCTTAAAAAAGTATTCATACTCCTTGAAATGTTCCACATTTTGTCATGTTACAACCAAAACGTAAATGTATTTTATTGAGATTTTATATAATAGAACAACACAAAGTGACACATAATTGTGAAGTGGAAGGAAAACTTTTTCAAATAAATATCTGAAAAGTGTGGTGTGCATTTGTATTCAGCCCCCTTAACTCTGATACCGCTAACTAAAATCTAGTGGAACCAAATGCCTTCAGAAGTCACCTAATTAGTAAATAGAGTCCACCTGTATATAATTTAATCTCAGTATAAATACAGCTGTTCTGTGAAGCCCTCAGAGGTTTGTTAGAGAACCTTAGTAAACAAACAGCATTATGAAGACCAAGGAACACAACAGACAGCTTAGGGATACATTTGTGGAAAAGTTTAAAGCAGGGTTAGGTTATAAAAAAATATCCCAAGCTTTGAACATCTCACGAAGACCTGTTTAATCCATCATCCGAAAAGAGAAAGAGTATGGCACAACTGTAAACCTACCAAGACATGGCCGTCCACCTAAACTCACAGGCCGGGCATGGAAAGCATAAATCAGAGAAGCAACCAAGAGGCCCATGTTAACTCTGGAGGAGCTCCATAGATCCACAGCTCAGGTGGGAAAATCTGTCCAGAGGACAACTATTAGTCACACACTCCACAAATCTGACCTTTATGGAAGAATGGCAAGTAGAAAGCCATTATTGAACGAAAGTCATAAGCAGTCCCATTTGCAGTTTGTGAGAAGCCATGTGGGGGACACAGCAAACATGTGGAAGAAGGTGCTCTGGTTAGATGAGATCAAAATAAACTTTTTGGCCTAAAAGCAAAACACTATGTGTGGCGGAAAACTAACACTGCACATCACCCTGAACACACCATCCCCACTGTGAAACATAGTGGTGGCAGCATCATGTTGTGGGGATGCTTTTCTTCAGCAGGGACAGGGAAACTGGACAGAGTTGATGGGAAGATGGATGGAGCCAAATGAAGATGGATGGAGCCAAATACAGGGAAAACCTGTTGGAGTCTCCAAAAGACTTGAGACTGGGGCAGTGGTTCACCTTCCAGCAGGACAAAGACCCTAAATATACAGCCAGAGCTACAATGGAATGGTTTCGATCAAAGCATATTCATGTGTTGGAATGGCCCAGTCAAAGTCCAGACCTAAATCCAATTGAGGCAAAACTTGAAAATTTCTGCTCACAGACGCTCTCCATTTTATCTGACAGAGTTTGAGCTATTTTGCAAAGAAGAATTGGCAAAAATGTCACCCTCTAGATGTGCAAAGCTGGTAGAGACATCCCCAAAAGACTTTCAGCTGTAATTGCAGGGAAAAGTGGCTCTACAAAGTATTGACTCAGGAGGGGGGGGGGGGGGTGAATACAAATGCATGCCACACTTTTCAGATATTTGTAAAAAAAATTAAAAACGATTTATCCCTTCACATTTCACAATTATGTGCCACTAAAAAATATTTACGTTTTTGTTTGTAACATGATCAAATGTGGAAAATTTCAAGGGGTTTGAATACTTTTTTTTTCAAGGCACTGTATATATAGTTAGTTATAGAGATACATTCAGTTGAATGATGCAGCATTCCTGTTCCAGTCCTGGAAGCCCTGTTGCAGGACTGACTGAGGATGCAGCACTATGCTTTTGTCAGAGATATACTTAGGTAATCTGGTTGAAAAAGGACACATTCATCCAGTTCAATCAACACAAAAAAAAAAAAGAAAAAACACAAGACAAGATCTGCAGTTACCTAACCAGTCTGGAACACAGTCCTAGTTATCTGGCACTGTGCATGTGAGATAGTAATAGAACAGATATACTCTGTTTGTCATGCAGATTCAGCAACAGACTCAAGAAGCTATGGGCAGCTGCATTTAAACTATTAGAACATAGAAATACTTGCATAATGGTCTCTTCTGATCTGGCTGAGACTTTCTCTCTCTTCCTCCTTCCAGGATCTTTTCCCAACAACTCCAGAGTCAGGAAGTGACATACATAATTTTCCATTACAGTATGTTACTAGCAGCTGACCCTAGAGGGCAGCAGATCCCTACAAATGTTTTTAATTTGTAACTAGTCAGGAAAGCCCTTGTTGCATTACTTACGGTAGTTTTTGGTAAATGTAAATGAGTTTGAACAATCAGATCCTAACATCATGGTCACTAGTTATTACTCCAATGCAACATTTCCTTTATTGCGGTCTGCTTTAGTAGCTTCTTTTGGATCAAATGATGATTGCTGTTTTTTTATATACTGCTTACAGAATCATAACATTTTTCAAAGAAAACTGGAGGAAGGGAAAACTGCTGATCATAACAACCAATCATATTGTATTTCCAATATGTATATACTTAGCTCCAACGGGTTACGCATTCCTTTACAGAGTACATAGCACCATGCACATCAGTCCCTCTAATGTTCCTATTGTAGTCACACATATTGTATATTGTGCTCAGATTGTTCAAATGACAGGTATTATAACAGCTAATACTGGCCATACAGTGGCAATTGTGTAAAAGTGTAATGGCTTTCAGGCAGCTTTCAAAAATAATTATTTCCAGTAGCTAGATTTTTGTATAGAAAATTATCAGGACTGGCTGATGGCAATCACATCCCAATGGTAAATCGATCCCTCAATTGGTCACTTGATAATCCTTACAGTGGAAAGCTGATTAAAACACCAAACTTGCCATGTATATGGCCAGCAAAACACTATGTTTTTGGGGTTATTAGGTAAAATTGGGGCCCACAGGGAAAATGCATGGAAAATATGAGATTATATAAACCCTTCAGCCTGCCAAGCTGCATGAGCAGATAAGGATCTGGTGTAGATTTTGGGAGGGACTCACAGCGTTTTTTTTACATTTTGCTATTGGGTTCCCCTTAAAAACCATACCTTACCTGAACTTCCTGCAATTATTCTGTTTACATTCAGCTGTCAGCAGGGAAATCTGATCCTCTTAAAATCCATACCAGACCCGAATTTCTGGCAATTGTTCTGTTTACATTCAGCTGTCAGCAGGGAACCCCGTTCCCCTTAAAATCCATACCAGACCCGAATTTCTGGCAATTGTTCTGTTTACATTCAGCTGTCAGCAGGGAACCCTGTTCCCCTTAAAATCCATACCAGACCCGAATTGCCAGCAATTGTTTTTTTTTTTAAATTAGTCTCAATTATTTAGGGCAGCAAGGGTCCATTATATTAATAGTAAGACTCTTTATTGTATCTATGGTGCTGTTTCCCGAATAGATAGAAGTGTATTTTTTTACATTCAGAAAACCCGCTGACAGCTGATAACTCAACTATTGCTAAGGACGCAGCGGCTGACTTCCCGGCCCGCTCCTTTTCAAACAGCTATTTACTGGTTGTTAAGGATGCCAGTGGCCTCCACATACAAAATAAACCCAAAATCGCTGGGCACCGGTGTTTAGCAGAGTTTAGGAGCTGTCAGCGTTTTTTTCTACCAAAAAGCTGCTTTTCCAGAATGTGCTGGTAGAGGGGTTTTTTTTTTTCTGCCACTAAACTCTCCGGTTACAAAACTCTGCTAAAAACCTACATAGGATAACATGCTGGGGAGCTTAGAGGCAGTTAAAATAAAATGTCTGATGCCCAAAACAGTAGCTGTAAAAACACCCAGTGTGCATGAGGCCGATGTCAACTGAGTTGGACCCAGAGGTAAACAGTTGCCAGCTGCAGCCATGAGAACTATAAAAAAAGGAGAAATGCAGTATTAAATCTGTTAAAGCGGTGTTTATCTGGTGATCTGGCCAGTAAGTCTGTGGTTTTTCAAAAGAACATGCTCTGTTGCAAATGTATATTACATAATAAATAACATTTTTGGTTTTGGGTTTAATACTGCTTTAAATAGGTAACAAACAGAATAAAACCTTTATTGTTTTTTTTTCCCTTCAGAGGGTCACAGACAAAGGGGAGTCTCCTCCAGTATGTAGGCTATGGACAACATGAGGGCAATGAATTCAGTTACAGCAATGAAAGTAAAATTCTGACAGTTACATACAAAGGTAAGTAAAACTTAATATAGGGATAAACAAGTTATATCGGGATAAATATGTATATATATATATATATATATATATATATATATATATATATATATATATATATATAGTAGTTTTCCTAGTCAGGTAGGTGTAAAATATTGCAGATTTTTGTTGTGTATTCTTATTCCAGTACGTGGGGTTTTAGGCTGCTTTTCATGGTTTCTTGCATTGCCTTCATTTATAAAAGACTGCCGTTCACAGAGCTCAGAAGCTAAATTTATACACAAAAGTGAATGAGTCAGAGCAATTTCTTACCCCTATTGGCTCTGCTGCTCTGTCCGAGAGTCAAAGTGAGCCAAAAGGCAAGCATTTGCTGCTGTGCTTTGCTAGATGATCAAAAATTGGAATCCTATTTTATGTATATTAAACATAATAAATATATATTTATATACTTATACACAGTATATATATATATATATATATGTAGCACTGTCCCCTTAAGGGCTGCTGGTTTTTCACACTTTTGGAATCCCCTGGGTTACCCATAGCAACTGCATGCAAGATCTTAGCACTTTACTTCCTTGGCTCAGTCAATGAACAGTCTAGGGGTTGTTGTTTTTGTGGTTTTATTTAATGTTGGGATGGGAAAAGGGATGAGTGGGATACTCCCAACAACTGAACTATTCACAATGCTGAGGACTTGTGACTGAGAATGCAGCAAGGCCGAGGCCTCATCCTGCCACTAGATGAATCTGAGGTAAATGTTCCTTTTAGTACTTATCTTCGGGGCACACACCTAGTACCCCCTTTCTCTCCACCAGCTGTCACCCGTCCACTGACTACTCTACTCCGGAGTGGCCCCCTTCCTGGTCAGGCCCTTAGACACGATCCGCTGTACTCACGATACTGCTTTCCAGGTTCTAAAATGCCTCAACTCCTCCAGTAAGCTCTCCTGGACTTCTGGGTTCAGCTCCAGACTTCTGGCTCACCAGGCCGACTGCCTGTGACCATACACCATCTGCTGCAGAAGAGGAGGCAGCCGCCACCCTCCTTCCGGGACTCTGCTCACCAGCCAAAGACCTTGAGCACATGTGCCCCTGGCTTTCAATACTACACCCTACAATGCGCCAAGACAGCAGTCTGTGGTAATCCCATGGGGCTGTATCTCTCTCACTTCTTGGTGTAGAGCTGGTGGGGGACAGCTGCAGCATCGGATTAATAATTATACAGAAAAAAGGAAAAAAGAGCTAGCACAACCAAATGTCCATGCAAATGTTGTTGTCCCTAAATTATGCTTAACAATCCCCACACCAAGTGAAGAAATCTTCTATATGTGACTGATGTTCTTCCAGTAGTGCATCCATGGGTGTCCGGAAGGCAGGGCAAGGGGGGGCATGTGCCCCCCCCAGAATCTTAACTTCCCTTTTAATATAGTTGTTAAGCCACTTTAGACCATTCTGTCTGGTCTGTTTAATAATCCTGTCTGCCCGTGCCCCTGTGTTTGTGTCTGTATTTAAAAAAAATAAACCGTTCTTTACCAGTTTTCAAAGCGCCGATCGCCTCTCACGTGACCCGCCGCCTCTCTCCTCTCCCCGGCAGTGGGTCACGTGAGCGGCGATAAGCACTCTGAAAACTGGTAAAGGACGGCTTATTTTTTATAAAACACAGACACAGGGGCTCACAGGATTGATAAACAGACTGTAGACAGGATATTAAACTTTAAATGAAACTTCAGCACAAGGAGGGGAGGGGGAGGAGCACTGACACCGAAGCAGACAGACAGGGAGGGAGGGGAGAGAGAGGACAGAGGAGGACAGAGGAGGGCTGTGGATGACAGGGGCACCTAGACTGACCACGGTGTCAGGGCTCAGCAGCCATGGTATACCGTGGTCAGTTTACAGAGGGGAGGACATAGCCAGATACGATCAGCCAGGTATTTTAGGAGATAGAAGGGACCAAATTACACAGCACAAGCACTGTGCTGTATAACATGCTGTAAGGGAACAGGATACATTTTTTTTAGTTTAACAAAGGTTTTAAAAATAAATTGTGCCGTTTCCCCTTTAAAAATAAATACTCGTTGCTCGCATGGTGACTGACGTCGCCTTCATGACATTGTTGAAAAGGGGCAGAGCATGGGTGACCTTAAAATGATTCCCCCCCCCCCCCAGAAAGAAGTTCTGTGGACGCCCATGAGTGCATCAATTTACAACACCACCACCACAACCAAGGATGCCCACTCACCGCCAATCCAGTGACCTCTAAATTAATAAAGGTCAATAAGTGCTCTGGGATAAGCCAAATACACCTCCAAATCGATCACACCATTCCTTAGTAGATCTTCTTAGACATCATCCTATCCTATCAATCCTATCCTTATAATTTTTCCGGGAACACCACACCATCAGACCACCAGAGAAATATGAAATGAAGCGTAGTATTTTATTAAACAGATAAAAGCATAAAAAAGATATTCCACTCACTTTTAAAAGTGCCCAACCTCTGCACCAATATAAACAGCCTTGAAAGAAGCTAGCACCACCTTATCTCCGAATGTGAGGAACGCACAATAAGTTCGGGCTGGAAGGGACGTCATATGCCGAGGCTCCACGTATGCCCATCACTTCCGGGTCCATTATATTTCTTGGCTGGTCTGATGTGGTGGTGTTCCAGGTGCCTAATTTATGGACATCAATATTTGCATGTACATTTGATTGTGTTGGTGCTTTTTCGTTTTTTTTTTTTTGTATAATTATTGAAGGTGTAATTTTCACTTTAAGGAGGGTAGCTTCACATTTACATGAGTCACAACTAAAGGGCCAGCGCTTTTAAATACATTATCAGCATCGGATCAATGCTGCAGCCATCTAGGTGAGTATATGTGTTTTTGTAAACTCGCACATCTCCTAATTAGCACATTGGTATATTAGACTGGTGTGTGCAGCTTAAAGATTTTCATTACTAATTCTATTCAGCAAACAATGTAGCTGTTCTAAAATCACATTTCACGCTGATTACCCAAATCTAAATTCTATGTGATCCCCCATAATCCGATTTTACAGAGCTCATCACAGGTGTTGTGGATGGGTGTGCTTCCTGAATCTGTGATGTGTAACTTCTACTCGCTGCTCGTTGCATGGCTAGTCTTCAGACTCCCAGTGCAGCTTTTAGTTCAGGTGGTGTATATGAGAACCTTCTGACACTTTGATATACAAGATTTCAGCATGAGGGAGAGAAAGGCAGGCCCTTGTATTGTACACTTGTGGTTAAACCTAATGGAGACTGTACAGATTCGACTGCAATGTGTGTGTGGCCAACTAAGTAACTATGTCAGTCATAGACTCTTTCTTTCTTTCTCCATCAGGGAGCCCTTTCAGAACCATTGTCCACTTTAATTGCAGTTCAACCACATTGGTTACCTTTCCAGCCATTTCAGACAGTAGTGAGGTTCTGGAGATCACTGTGCACAGCCCCTGTGTCTGCCCCAGCAGCTGCCAGGCTGAGGATGTGGGCCCCGGGAACATCATTCTTCTCATGTTTGCTGTGTCCCTGACGGCTTACCTTGTATTTGGTGAGTAATTGTGATGAAGATGGTCATGTAGGTTGTAAAGGACTGTACATGTATGATGGGGCTTAACAAAAAGAATAGTGGCAATGGTGTGGTTGGTTCTGTTTAACATTTTAATACAGAAATTCTATTTTAATGTAGTGCTACCCCCATAGGAGCTGTTATACTTGAACTAGTTCTTCCACAAGACAAGTGCAGCAGTGGCCAGGCACACGTCAACAGTCCATTCAATATAATAGGTCTATGGCAGTGATGGCGAACCATGGCACCCCAGATGTTTTGGAACTACATTTCCCATGATGCTCAAATACATTGCAGAGTGCATGAACATCATGGGAAATGTAGTTCCAAAACATCTTGGGTGCCAAGGTTCGTCGTCACTGGTCTAGGGGATGTCTTTTTATGATTTTTATCGCAGAAGTATTTGGATGGGGTGTAGGGTGATATGGGATACACACTTTGCTAAGCCTGAACAGTCTTTATACAGGAGCAATCACTGATGGCAGAACTGAGTCCTTTTTAAAAGCTATCCCAGTCAGAACTGCCACTGACTCTTCCGTGTAAAGGAAAACAGCACACAGTCACTAGGACTGTGAACTCACAATGTCACAGGATCATCAAATGACTCCATCCAGTATCCACTGGACACTCTTCAGTAAGGGAGAGGTTAATGCTCACAATGTCACAGGACAGCCAGACCCTTTCCAACTTCCAATAGTAAGCTTTCCAGACCAGGTCCTTAGGCAAGAGTTCCCTTTGAGTAGCTTCAGAAAAAGGATCTTTAGAAAGTAGGCCCCCCACGTATGCCACAGCTGGGACCTCCAAGAAACTGCATCAAAAAAATGCAGTCTGCCCAGAGGAGCAGAGCCCCTCAAACTGGGGAATCTCCCCACAGGATTAGACCCAGGACTAGACCATGATTGTTCCAAGCCAGACCCTTTCCAACTTCCACTGGACACTCTTCAGTGAGGGAGAGGTTAATGCTCACAATGTTACAGGACAGCCAGACCCTTTTCAACTTCCACTGGGCACTCTTCAGTAAGCTCTCCAGACCAGGTCCTTCGGCAAGAGTTCCCTTTAAGTAGCTTCAGAAAAAGGATCTTTAGAAAGTAGGCCCCCCCCAACTATGCCACAGCTGGGACCTCGATGAAAATGCTGCAAAAAAATGCAGTCTGCCCAGAGGAGCAGAGCCCCTCAAACTGGGGAATCTCCCCACAGGATTAGACCCAGGACTAGACAATGATCGTTCCAAGCCTTAGACTATTTATGTGCTGTTCAGTCACCATGTGCTGTTCAGATTGGCTAAAGCAGAGTGCTTATTTGACTTTCCAGCTCACTATGATTCCAGAATCCTCTAGAATACAGGGGAAAACAATCAAACATGCAGCCTGTGAAACAAAGACAGCCTAAAGCAATCTACTCCACTATAGTGTGTACCAGCCTCAATCCAAAGCACCTATTTGCTGTGTCTTCCCTTTGCTATCTTCTGCATGGGTCACTTGTGACAGGCAAAGCCAACCCTGCGAATCTTGGGGGGATGGAGGTGTGTCCATTACCTTCACTCAGGTCTCGGATTACACACAGCTCCCTACCCCCTGCCTTCTAGGACTCAGAGATGCTGTGTAAAATATGTGCTTTGGGAGACTATAGAAGAGAGAGGGCTGCAGATAAACAGGTATAACGTATATATGAGGATTTGTTTAATCTCTGTATATCACTCAAGGCTAGTCACTTCACTGGATATATTTAAGGGTTTACAGACACTTTAAGAAAGGAGAGGGCAGGTTAAAGGAGGCAAAACTGTCCGGTTTTACATCCCCGCTCTCCAACCACAAGTCTACATGAACCCTCGCAAACTTCTCTTCTCTTTCTGTTCTGTCCAAACCTCCTTGGCAGAAAGTAATTGCCTGTACACACAATCAGAAAATCGTACGAAAAATATCTAATTCGAAGCGATCGTAGGATAGTCTGATTGTTAGTACACAGCTTTCGGGAGCTGATCACGACAGTTCATCTGATGTTAACTGATGGGACAAGCATGAAAATGTTTCTTGTACAATACAAGATCGTAGAATTTTTCGTCTAAAAATATAATACAAATGCAATACAATACATTACCTCACTTCCAAGTTTTTGTTGTTGTACGAGAATTTTTGCAACTTTAGTAACCTCTTCATTTGTGATATAGGATTAGTGTCAGGGTCCGGACTGGTAGCAGGAGCGGTGCAGGGAGTGGATCCGCTGTGTCAGTGAGGGATTGGCGTGGACCGTACCGGAGGATCGGTTCTAAGTAGTTACTGGTTTTCACCAGAGCCCGCCACAAGGCGGGATGGGCTTGCTGCGGCGGTGAGAAAACACACATTACCAGTCCCTGCGCAGATCCTGGAGATTGATTCTCAAGCTGGGGAATCTTGTAATATGGCCTGTGGTGAAACACCATGCGGCGGTAACTACCAGGTTGTGTCCTCTGGTAGCGGCTCAACCTCACCGACTGCTGATATAGGCGTAGTACAAAAGGGACAGGCAGAGGCGTAGTCAGACGTAGCAAAGGTCAGGGCAGGCAGCACAGGTTCAGAGGCGATAGTCGTTAGCAAAGGGTTCGGCAACAGGCAAAGGATTACACAAATAACGCTTTCACTAAGGCAACAAGGCAACAAAGATCCGGCAATGGCTGGAAGGGGCAGGTCACTTATATAGGAAACAGGAAACAGGAAACAGGTCACAGGAAACAGGTCACAGGAAACAGGAAACAGGTCACAGGAAACAGGAAGGGAGGTTTGGACCAGGCACCAATTACTGGTGCACAGGCCCCTTAAATTTCAAACGACCTGCGCGCGCGCGCCCTATGGTGCAGGGGCGCGCGCTCCGGGAACCATGTGAGCGGGGAGCGGAGGAGGGAGCCGGAGCGGGCACAGGTGAGTGGATCTGGAACGAACGCTGCGAGCGCTCCGGTCCAGAAGCAGGGACCGGAGCGCTCAGCGTTACAGTACCCCCCCCCCTTTGGTCTCCCCCTCTTTTTGGTACCCAGAAACCTGAGGATGAGGTTACGGTCCAAAATATTTTCCTCTGGCTCCCAGGATCTCTCTTCAGGACCGCAGCCCTCCCAGTCCACCAAAAAATATCTTCTCCCCCTGACCAATTTAGAGGTCAATATCTCCTGAACGGAGAAGACATCCGAGGTACCGGATACAGGCGTGGGAGGAAGATTCTTGGGGGAAAAGCGATTAAAGACCGCAGGCTTGAGGAGGGAGACATGAAAACAGTTGGGAATTTTAAGGGAGGGAGGGAGATGGAGTTGGTAACACACAGGATTGATCCTCTTCTTGACCTTGTAGGGTCCCAAATAACGAGGACCAAGCTTGTAACTAGGAACCCTGAAGCGGACGTACTTGGAGGAGAGCCAAACTCTGTCCCCAGGAACCAGGACAGGAGGAGACCGACGTTTCTTGTCCGCTTGGATTTTCATGCGGGATGAGGCCTGTAAGAGGGACAGGCGCGTCTCACGCCAGATGGCAGAAAAGTCTTGCACCAGGTCATCCACTGCAGGTACACCGGAGGAGGAGGATAACGGCAGAGGAGGCAGAGGATGACGACCGTAAACCACAAAGAAGGGAGACTTGTTGGTGGCGGAAGAGTCTTTGTGGTTATAGGAGAACTCCGCCCACGGGAGGAGGTCGACCCAATCGTCTTGACGGGAGGAAACGAAGTGGCGAAGGTAGTCGCCCAAGATTTGATTGACCCGCTCTACTTGTCCGTTGGTTTGGGGGTGGTATGAAGAAGAGAAATCCAGCTTGATTTTAAGCCGTCCACAGAGAGCCCTCCAGAACTTGGACACAAACTGGACTCCTCTATCGGAGACAATATGTGAAGGCAGGCCGTGTAACCGGAAGATGTGTCGGAGGAAATGCTTGGCCAACTGAGGTGCGGATGGTAAGGGTGGCAACGGGATGAAGTGCGCCATCTTCGAGAAGCGATCTACGACGACCCAAATTATCGTTTTCCTGTGAGATGGTGGTAGGTCCGTAACAAAGTCCATCGCGATATTGGACCAAGGGGTCTCTGGTATGGGAAGTGGCTGGAGAAAGCCGGCGGGTCTTTGGCGAGGGGTTTTGTCTCTGGCACATACAGAGCAGGACTGTACAAATTATCTCCTGGAGATAAGTTGTAGAGTCTTTCGGACGCCAGGATGTCCTGCGAGAAGAGAAGAATGTCCCCACTTAAGAACCTTTAGGCAAAGACGGGGAGAAACATAGGTCTTTCCGGGAGGGAGGTTATGCAAGTCTATAGGTGCCACGGTGACCAGACATTCCGGGGGCACAATGTGCTGTGGCTTGACTTCCTCTCCTGTGACATCAGACGAACGAGAGAGGGCATCGGCCCTGAGGTTCTTGCTCGCTGGACGAAAGTGGATCCGGAAGTTAAATCTGGCAAAAAATAGAGACCAGCGAGCTTGGCGGGGATTTAGTCTCTGAGCAGACTGGAGGTAAGATAAATTTTTATGATCCGTGTAGATGTTCACGGGATGTACCGATCCTTCCAGTAAATGCCGCCACTCTTCCAAGGCCAGCTTGATGGCGAGTAATTCTCTATCCCCAATAGAATAATTTCTTTCAGCGGGAGAGAAAGTCTTAGAGAAAAACCGGCAAGTAACCGACTTGCCTCTCGTAGTCTTTTGCATGAGCAAAGCACCAGCACCAACAGAGGAAGCGTCTACTTCCAGGTAGAACGGCTTAGTAGGATCCGGTCTGGACAGAACTGGGGCGGTGGCAAAGGCAGACTTAAGAGCGCTGAAGGCCTTCTCGGCCTGGGGCGGCCAAGATTTCGGGTTAGCCCCCTTCTTGGTTAGGGCTACAATTGGTGCCACAAGGGTGGAGTAATGCGGGATGAACTGTCTATAATAGTTTGCGAATCCGAGGAATCGCTGGATGGCCTTAAGGCCAGAGGGACGAGGCCAGTCCAGGATGGCAGACAGTTTGGCAGGATCCATTTGTAGTCCCTTGGCAGAAATGATGTAGCCCAGGAAGGGAAGGCTGGTACGGTCGAACAAACACTTTTCAAATTTAGCGTAGAGACGGTTCTTTCTGAGACGGGAGAGTACTAAGCGGACATGAGCACGGTGTTGATCCAAGTTAGTAGAGAAGATGAGGATGTCATCCAAATAGACCACGACACAGGTATAGAGCAGGTCTCGGAAAATGTCGTTAACGAACTCCTGGAAGACCGCTGGAGCATTACAGAGCCCGAAAGGCATGACTAGTACTCAAAATGCCCATCTCGGGTGTTAAAAGCCGTCTTCCACTCGTCACCCTCTCGGATGCGAATAAGGTTATAGGCCCCTCTGAGATCCAACTTGGTGAAGTACTTGGCGCCTTGTAACCGGTCAAAGAGTTCCGTAATCAGGGGAAGAGGGTAACGGTTCTTTACAGTAATGCTGTTGAGACCCCGAAAGTCTATGCAAGGCCTAAGGGTACCGTCCTTCTTCGCAACAAAGAAGAATCCTGCTCCGGCAGGAGAAGAGGATTTCCTGATAAACCCTCTCTGCAGGTTCTCCTGCATATACTCTGACATGGCTAGAGTCTCTGGAGGGGAGAGAGGATAGATTCTTCCCCTAGGCGGCGTAGTGCCAGGTTGCAAGTCAATGGGGCAGTCATATGGCCTATGTGGAGGCAACACCTCCGCCTGTTTCTTGCAAAAAATGTCTGGAAAATCCGCATATGGTTCAGGCAGACCGGGAGGAGGAGAAATAACAGGTGCAGACTTGACTCGTACCGACTTGAGACATCTGCCGAAACAAGCCGAACCCCAGCTTCGAACCTCTCCGGAGGTCCAATCCAGAACGGGACAATGGCGCTGGAGCCAGGGCAGACCCAAGAGGAGTTCTGAGGTGCAATGGGGTAACACAAAAAACTCCAATCGCTCAGAATGCAGGACTCCAATGTCCATCTGGAGGGGTTCTGTACGGAACTGCACCATACCGTCGAGTCTCTCTCCATTAACTGTGGAGATGAAGATGGGCTTCAGTAAACGAACCACAGGGATGTGGAACTTGTTCACCAGCGAGGCGTCGATGAAGTTACCGGCTGAACCGGAATCCAGAAAGGCAGAGGCAGCAAAGGAGATCTTGGCGGACACGGAAATCCGCACGGGTACCGTAATGCGTGGAGAGGAGGTATTCACACCTAGCAATGCCTCTCCCACGTTGACTAGGTGCGAGCGTTTCCCTGACGCGGTGGACGGAGAGGACAGTCCTTTAGAAAGTGCTCAGTACTGGCACAGTACAAACAGAGGTTCTCGTCTCTACGGCGGTTCCTTTCTTGCGTGGTCAGGCGAGACCGATCCACCTGCATGGCTTCCTCGGCGGGAGGCCCAGAAGAGGGTTGCGGTGGAGGCTGGAAGATAGGCGCCAGACGAGGAAAGCGCCTGGGACGAGCACTTCCCTTTTCCTGTAGCAGTTCCTCTCGTCGCTCAGCAAAACGCAGGTCAATCCTGGTGGCCAAATGGATGAGGTCACTCAGGTTGGTAGGGACTTCTCGTGCGGCCAGGACGTCCTTTATGGCGCTGGACAAGCCTTTGTTAAAGGTAGCACAGAGCGCCTCGTTATTCCAGGAGAGTTCCGAAGCCAGGGTGCGGAAACGGATAGCATAGTCTCCGACCGATGAACTCCCCTGGGACAAGTTCAATAACGCAGTCTCTGCTGAGGCAGCCTGGGCTGGCTCCTCAAAAACACTCCGAAATTCTCAAAGAAACTCTGGACACTGGCAGTGGCAGGATCGTTGCGGTCCCAAAGTGGTGTAGCCCAGGCCAGGGCCTTCCCCGAAAGCAGGCTAACGACAAATGCCACCTTGGCTCGCTCCGAGGGGAACTGGTCAGCCGACATCTCCAGGTGAAGGGAGCATTGGGATAAGAATCCGCGGCACAACTTGGGATCACCGTCGTACTTGGCCGGCATGGACAGACGGACTCTAGAAGTGGCGGCGGCCACAGGCTGCGGTGGTGAAGCAGATGCAGGCGGTGGAGGCGGCTGCTGCTGTGCTGGAAGAAGCTGCTGCAGCATGGCGGTCAACTGTGCCAGCTGTTGACCTTGCTGAGCGATCTGCTGCGACTGCTGGGCCACAACTGTAGTAAGGTCCGCGATACTAGGCAGAGGCACATCAGCGGGATCCATGGCCGGATCTTACTGTCAGGGTCCGGACTGGTAGCAGGAGCGGTGCAGGGAGTGGATCCGCTGTGTCAGTGAGGGATTGGCGTGGACCGTACCGGAGGATCGGTTCTAAGTAGTTACTGGTTTTCACCAGAGCCCGCCGCAAGGCGGGATGGGCTTGCTGCGGCGGTAACTACCAGGTCGTGTCCTCTGGTAGCGGCTCAACCTCACCGACTGCTGATATAGGCGTAGTACAAAAGGGACAGGCAGAGGCGTAGTCAGACGTAGCAAAGGTCAGGGCAGGCAGCACAGGTTCAGAGGCGATAGTCGTTAGCAAAGGGTTCGGCAACAGGCAAAGGATTACACAAATAACGCTTTCACTAAGGCAACAAGGCAACAAAGATCCGGCAATGGCTGGAAGGGGCAGGTCACTTATATAGGAAACAGGAAACAGGAAACAGGTCACAGGAAACAGGTCACAGGAAACAGGAAACAGGTCACAGGAAACAGGAAGGGAGGTTTGGACCAGGCACCAATTACTGGTGCGCAGGCCTCTTAAATTTCAAACGACCTGCGCGCGCGCGCCCTATGGTGCTGGGGCGCGCGCTCCGGGAACCATGTGAGCGGGGAGCGGAGGAGGGAGCCGGAGCGGGCACAGGTGAGTGGATCTGGAACGAACGCTGCGAGCGCTCCGGTGCAGAAGCAGGGACCGGAGCGCTCAGCGTTACAATTAGCATGAAAAAAAAAAAAAGGACAATCATTCCTCCAATAATCTCATTGTTGTGTACCAGGATTTAGAGGCAAAAGCTTGTCCCTTTCAACTCTATCTAAAACTAAAGAAAAAGTTTGGTTATAATCGGGCTTTAAGGCATGCCAAAGTGACCTGTGAAGCACTATAATTCTATATGTAAATACCTGAAATCCACTTTAGTATCCTTTAAAGCAGAACAAAACTCTTAGCAATGTGCAGTGTTTTACACCCTCCCCACTGAACTTTATTACACTTTGCAATGAAACAATTCCGTGCAGTTACCTAACATCAGACTTGGCCCATCTGCTGGATGGTCATGTGAATGCTATTACCTTCAATGCAGTATCTTCAAGCAGAGCCACTGGTTGGCTGGCTTTGTACACTTCTTGGATAGTGACAGCTGTAACATGGCGTCCTCGGGCCGCAGCCGGACCAGGCAAGCCACATAGGTACACATAGCATTTTAGGTCGCGCAGTGTATGATTGCGTAGCAGGCAAGTGGGGGAGCACTAGGTACTGCTGAGAGTCTGGGTTCGCTAAGCGCTATTGCAGCTTCAATCAAACACAATGTCATATGATAATATGCTTGTTCTGACCACATTGTATCTTTTTTGTTTTCTAGGAGCACGCTCCCTGCACTCCATGCAGAATCTGGAGGGAAGTCAGGTCAACCCAGAACCCAGAATCTGGTTCTCTGTTTGCTGCCCAATCAAGAAGAAGCCAGAAGAAGCCAACTTGGCAGACAGTTACAGTGACCTGGACACTACAGACTACTTCAAGGTGTAGCTTGATAAGACAGCGATTATATTTATATATATACTAGGGATCAACCGATTATCAGAAAAGCCGATATATCGAGGGCCAATCTGCACTTTCCCCGATATAGCGGAATCAGCCACCAAGGTGACCGATATTGCCGATAGTTCGGGAAAGTGCTTGTACCGGAGTGATGCCTGCAGCTAGAGGCATCACCCCGGTACCGGCGTCCATAGCCGACGGTTGGCTGTCTTGTAATGACAACCGATGCGGCTAAGAAACCGCTCGGCTGTCATAACAAGGAGTGGGAGGGGTGACATCCCCCCCTCCCGCCGCCTTCCGCGGCTCGTCTGGGTCTCCCGTCCCACCGGGAGACCCGGGCAACCAGCCTGCATGGCCGCCGAAGACCCGATCAAAGCCGCATTCGGCTCTGATCGGATCTTCATGCAAAAGCCCAGAAGTGTTGTCATGACATCACTTACGGGTACTCGGCGCCAGATTAAAAAAATGACAGCATTCAAAACAGCCAAACTTGGCGTTTTGAATGCTTTTAAGTGCAGAGGAGGGGTTTGGGGTCTTTTAGACCCCCAGATCCCTCCACAAGAGTACCTGTCAAGAAAAAAAAGGAAAACATTTTTTTTTTAATGTACGAAAATATCAGCCCATACCGATATGCATTGACCAAAATATCGATATTGGCAACGAAAAACTGATATTGGTCGATCACATATATATATATATATATATATATATATATATATATATATATATATATGTATGTAGGGTTGCAACATACATAAAGAAACAAAAATCTGAGCTCTGTTACTTCTGTTACTTGTTTCTTTATGGATGAAATAAATCACTGAAGTACTGTATGCTGCAACCCTACTTGTGGACTATTATATAAAATTGAATTGAAGTGGGTGACTCTTCTGTACACACACTACTTTTCCAAAAAGCATAGATAATTTAATTTTGCATAAACAGTATGTATATATATATATATATATATATTTTTTTTTTTTTGCATAAACAGTATATATACATATAATATATACATATACTGTTTATGCAATTAAATATTTTCTAAACACAGCTAATTCTTTTTTTCCCAGTTAAATTGACTCTTGACACAAATTCCAGGTCTTTACCGGGCAACAAGTTTCATTGTTTGTCAGATCTGGCCTGACAAGCAACTGAGATAACAGGTCACAATAGGACAAAGCTGGCCATACAGGGCTCAGTCTTCTGTTTATTCTTGCTGACACCACATGAATTAACAAATTTAAATTGAGAAATGAATGCTGGCTATACATTGATTGAAATTTGGCCGGTCCAGCGGAGACCAGATGACTTTCGATCAGTGTGTGGGCTCCCCTGCTCGACCGAAGTTTGACTGTTTAACCACTTCACCACTGTAAGGTTTACCTCCCTTCATGACCAGGCCATTTTTTGCAAAACAGCACTGGGTTACTTTAACTGACAATTGCGTGGCCATGCGAAGCTGTACCCAAATAAAATTGATGTCTTTTTTCCCCACATATAGAGCTTTCTTTTGGTGGTATTTGATCACCTCTACGGTTTTATTTTTTGTGATATAAACAAAAAAAGACCAACAATTTTGAAAAAAAAAAAAACTTTAATTTTGAAAAAAAAATTTGAAAAAATATTTTTACTTTTTGCTGTAAAACATATCCAATAAAAAATGTAAAAAATTAAATGTTTTCCTCAATTTAGGCCAATATGTATTCTGCTACATATTTTTGGTAAAAAAAAAAATTCAATAAGTGTATATTGATTGGTTTGCACAAAAAGTATACTGTCTACAAACTATGAGATATATTTATGGACTTTTTATTTTGACTAGCTATGGTGACGACTGGCGACTTATAGCGGCACTGCCATATTACTGTAGACAAAATGGACACTTAACGGCCATACACACTATAAGATTTTCTGAAGACTTTTTCCTTCAGATTTACCTTTTCTTTGTAGTACAAGGGCCTGCCAGATTGCATACAAATTGAAAGTGTTTAGGTTTGACCTCATATTATATGGTTTTGGTAAATCTAAAGGAAAAAGTCTTCAGAAAATCTTATAGTGTGTATGGCCCATTAGTCACATACGATCTATCCCACCACAATTAATAGATGTGGCAGGTGTTCTTCATACGCTAAAGAAAAAAGATCATAATTGCAAAACCTTTTAATTAACCAATTGTATTATTGAATATATTTTTTTTATTTAATGTCTTTTATTCATAGAATCGCTTATACACATACATCTCCCCCATTGCACTCCTGATAAAGGTTTTCCTGTAACGCATCGGGTGGAGTGGAGACAACATGTGATTTATACATGCATTCAATTTCATATATTGTATTGGAATCGTATGTTTGTACATGCACTTCTGTTAAAAAAAGCTTAGTTATATAATGGACATGGGCTGAAAATGCATACATTCTGGTTTAATTTGAAGGTCTGTACATCCAAATCTGAGGAAGGGTTTAGAGATTCCAGCTCTTAAGAATAACCCCCCCCCCCTTTTTTATTCCAAGGGACCAAAAGTAAATGGACAATTGAATAAAAAGCTGTTTCATGGCCAGGTGCGGGGTACTTCTTGGTGATGACCATCCGCTGACATCCGATTTGCGTCCTTTCAGTTCTGTTCTGTTTTTTAGAACGGAACAGAACCCTATTTTTTCTTCCGTTTAAAAAAAGGAAAGGACACAAAATCGGATGTCAGCGGTGTCATCCGCTGACATCCGCAATGCCATAGACATACATTATGTCCGTATATCATCCGCAAACGGATGGGATGATATGTGGACATACGGACCGGATGACACAAGTGTCATCCGTGTCCGTAAAAAAAAAAAAAAGTGCCGGAGCGGATCGCAATACGGTCCGCTCCGTGTGAAAGAGGCCTTAGAGTATCACAATGATGCTGCAGCATAGAGGTGGGTATGAGTGTTTATCTTTTTTTAAAACACACTTCTTCTCCTTAAAGCGGTAGTATACTCTGCTTTTTAACTTTTACCTACAGGTAAGCCTTTAATAAGGCTTACCTGTAGGAAAAATTAATATCTCCTAAACCTTTCTCCTGGCAGCAAAAATTACTGTGGCACGGGCTTGGAAAACACCCGTGCTGAATATAGTGCATGTAAAAACCAAAATGTCGTGGATTATGCTTAACGAAAAGTTGGCCAGCATCCGTATGGATAGGCAGCGTAGATTTGACCGAGTGTGGAGCCCCTGGGTAGAGTATTTACAGGCTCCGTAGTTGCGGCTGGGTGGATTGGAGTCCGTTGCGGGGGGACATGGGATGGGTGGCTGTTTGCCTTTGTCTTCTATCTATTCTTCTCTTGGTTTCCTTTCTTTTCTGGCTCTTTCCTTCTCTTTTCTGTTTTCTTGCATGGTTTTTTCTTTCTCTACCCATTGAGATGTGGGCTGTTCTTCTCTTCCTTTTCTTTCTGGTCTTCTGCTTTTCCGTTTATTTACTCTCTTGGGGGTCTGGCTGCTGGAAGGGCGTTCTTGACTCAGGCTCCGGAACTCTGGTTTGGGTTTTCTGCTATGGGCCAAGGATGCTTTCTACTATTTGACCGTTGGTGGGAGCCGGTTGGTTTCCCCTTTTGGGGCGGGAGGCTGGGGGGGGGGGGCTTCACCCTTTCGTGGACACAGTTTGTGCCCTTTGGGGGTATCTGGGGGGTGGGGGGAGCCCTCTGCTGGCTGATATCTTATTGGAGTTTGGTGAGTCCTCTGGACTCTTGATGTATCTCCTATGGAGGGGACTACAGCTGTTGCGATTTAATGTATTTTGCTGTTTATTTTTATCACTTTTATGCTAATACTGTTTGGAGTCATGTTTTGTTATGTATTGTCCGGGTACAGAGTGCCTTTTCGCAGGCCACCCCCTTTTCTCTTGCCTATGTTTTCTACATTTTCTATTTTATGTTGTACTACTGCAATATATTGTTTAAAAATCAATAAAAAACTATTGAATACTAATATCTCCTAAACCTGCACGGTTTAGGAGATATTCGCCCTGCATGTAGCCGCTGACACCAGCGGCGCATGCGCTCTCAAGGTCCAGCGGACCTTCAGAGCTTCTTGCCGGCACATTGCCGGAAAGTGAACTCCTGCGTCATCGCGGCTCCAGCCAGTCACAGCGCCAGAGCCGCCGAACTCGGAAGAGACACCGAGCGAAGATGTCGGCTACCTCAGTGGTGTCCGGGCGACCGTGTCGGGGCTTCGTTCTAAGGTATTTCATAATGTGCTAGAATGCGATGCATACTAGCTCATTATGCCTTTGTCCTGCAGGGTTTGTTTTTTTTTTGAGGATACAACCGCTAATATCTGCCTCCAGATAGACAGGAAGTGACAAGAAATCTCCCAAACAGCTACACAAACACTTAGTTGCTATGGTTTACTGCACTTAGTTCTTACATCATCTATGCAGTTATTAAATTAACCTATTTGACCAAATTGCTTTCATTTCAAATCTAGTGGTTGTATAATTATTAATAGAATATGTGCTGCAGGGTCCTTGCTGCAATGGGATGAACCATCATCACTGGTGCCCCTAGGGAACGGTGTGTATGTTCACATAGCGTGAGTTGCAAGGAGGCAAGCTGCTCAATGCTGGAAGCTATTTCGGCTCACTGTGTACATGTTCGCCCATGGGTGGGGTGTGTAATCAGTATGCTATCAAGGCTCTTGTTTTCAGTTGCTAACAACACGAAGACATGACACAGGCAGGTCAGTCTAAAAACAGGTGAATGCCGCCTATCCTTTAGTGTTAGCACAACAAACAGCACAGGTTTACATTGAGGGCGCCACTCTGGAACACGGACAGACAGCTGAGAATTGGTGAAGGGTCACGCACTCCTAGTACTCTGATCCACTCTACTCACCAGACAGCAGTTGATAAAAGATAGAATGCATGTATCCATCAAATAATCTTTAAAGGAGAAGTATAGCCAAAGCTATTTTGGTTATGCCTCCCCACTGGATCACGGGAGTAGAGTTCCTTCTGCACTCCTGTGACCCATTTTCACCTCACAGTGAGCTAAAGCCTGCTGTCGGCTGATGTCACTTAGCCAGTCTAGGCTCAGAAAGCTCCTGACTTTACAGTTGGGATCCATTTAGATGCCTGACCGGCAGCTGAGCACTGGAGGGGAGAGCAGAGAACCAGTGACTGATAGTAATAACTCTCTGCAGACTGAAGCACGAGAGCTGAGTGATCAGTGGTGTTTGATTGCTTAGTTCTCAATCTTAGTGGCAGCGGGGGACAGCTGCAGCTGGGATTGGTTCCGCAGCCATCTAGGTAAATATGGTTGTTTATTTTATTTTTTTTAAAAAGCAACATTTAAGGCTAAGTTCACATGTAGGCGTTTTGGGGCGCTTTTGGGAAGTTTTTCTGATCTAGGATCGGCTCAAAAAACGCCCAACAAGACAAATCCTATTCATTTCAATGGCCCCTGTTCACATCTGAGCGTTTTGACGTTTTAAGCAAAATGCCCAACGCTCAAAAAATGGGCAGATTACAGGCGTTTTTTTTTTTTTCCATTGGTTACTAGTCAACCTAAAAACGCCTGCACAAAAATGCCTGTAAAAATGCCTGCAAAACACCTGTAAAACGCCTGAAAAACGCCATTAAAAACACCTGAAAAAACGCCTAAAAAAGCCTGTAAATAGCAACGCCAAGATGTGAACGTAGCCTAACGGCTGGAATACACGATAAGAATCGGCCGATATTCTACTCGTTAATGTCCAGCCATCAATGAGCGATATCGATATTGAGAACGAAAAATACTGTTTGAAAAACACGAAAAATTCATCGTCTCGTTTGCGAAAGAACGATATTCTATACGTTGGTGTTGAGGTCGTTCAGTTTAAATCTGTATAACCTCATCACTCACGAACACTGTTTCGATGGTCGGCGGGCAACGGTCGGGCGATATTTGGACCGTGTATGTTGGCAACGTTTTCGACCGACAAATACTTTTTCAAAAGTCGGTGGTCGAATGATCGGGCGATATTCTAATCGTGTATTCACACCATAAGACCCAATTTTCCTAGCTGTATCCCCATTCAGGTGACAGTGCTTCAGAAAGGGGAGAGAGTTATATTCTTCCCCATAGACAGGATTATTCGTTTTTTTTTTCAGTTCCAGTAACTGAAGGGAGTTGTAGAAAGCGAAAGGAATGGGAGTATAAGGTGCTTGGCGGTGCCATCTTTTTAGTGAACCAGTGGCTTTGCCTTCCAAAAAGCTCAAGTGCACTTTAAAAGCTGAACTGTGGGATAAGCAAATATTATCTAAATAGAAGAGGCATGTGTATTTGTACTTGAACCTTGGTTGTGCTTTGTATCGTTTCTCCAGATCTGTGTTATACTCTGGCATGCCTTTGTGGAAGAGCTCCTTGTAATAAAAAAAGAGAAATTGCTGCTCCCTCCTTGTGCGGGGTGACTGGTCTTGTATCTGCCCCCCCCCCCCCTCTGGTTTTCTGCAGGCAGCCTGTAGTGGGTGGAGCCTGCTGGGTTCCTCCTACAGCTCTGCAAAGTCTATGTACAACACTGTGATGATGTCACTGCTACTTTTTCAAAGTAATTAAAGTAATTGTGACTTACCTGTAAATTCCATATTTTGAAATACAATCCAGGACCTAGGCTGTATATTTCTAGACCCTGGGACACTGGAAAACTTTTGGACATGCACCCTTGGACTTAACCCGATAATCCTACCCCACTCTGAGAGATCGTATTTTAGCAAGCACAGAAACAGAGGGAATGGTGGCCTGTGTTGTGTCCTGTACTGTACTCCATGATATGGATTTTACAGGTAAGTGAATATTCCTTTTATTTTAATCATAGGGTACAGGATGCAGGCTGAGTATTCACAAATCCTGGGACACCCAAGAGTGGGCACAAACATAATTGTGTCAACGGGCCCAACAAAACAGAAAAGGGTTAAAAAACTCAGAAACTTGCGGCCAAAAGCTGAATCCACAGAGGCCTGGACAACCACCTGGTAGAACTTGGAGAAGGTATGAATTGAAGAGCAGATGGTGGCCTTACAAAGTAAAGCAACGCTGATTGCAAAATGCTCAGACAAACCACACTGATCTGGTGGAATGGGCATGTAAAGGTACAGGAATTACCATACATTTTTTTTACATTTTTCAGTATAGGCTCTGACAATGAGCTGTCGTATTGACAGTCCATCTAGTTCAACCAACTTTTGCTCTCCTGTGATCCAGAGTCAGCTGATAGTGGGCTATTGCTCTCTTTCAGCTAACATGGCAGAGCATGGAGACAGGTTGAAGTTTATGAGATATGGCAGGACAAAAAGAGTCTGTTTTTTTGTATAGAGGCTGGGGCTTTCAGATAGACTCCGACAATTTTGACTACATCCAAACAATGGATGGCAATTTCCTTGGAATGTTTGGGAGCAGGACACAAGAAAGGAAAGACAATGTCTTCATTAAAGTGGAAGGCCGATATTGCTTTCAGGAGAAAGGAGGGTTTTTGGCATAGGATTACTTTGTCCCTGTGAAGGATTAAGAATGGCTCCTTAAAAGAGGGGGCCACTGACTCTGAATCACATCCGATAGACATGATAGCCCACAGAGAGGACCAGATTGCAAACCCAAAGGAACATGCATTGCAATAATGGCAGCCTGATATGTGACGCACTTTGAATAAACGTGAGAAGAGATAGTGGGGAAAAAAATGGTAGGCAGTGGGGAAAAATTGCAAATTGCCTTAGGGAACTTTCATTGTAAAAATACATTGCCTGAGATTAGTTTTAGCAATAAGGATGTAATAAGGAGGTAACATAAAGAGGTAATTATTAGGAATGGAGATGGGAGTAGACAACCCTGAGGCGTTTATCAGGTTTACATTTCCCCACTGCCTCCTCCCTCTTCCTTTGGGCTCCTCCCTTGTCCTTTGAATTTCTTTTTAAATAGTTTTCCTTCAACTCTGGGTCACACAATTGACAAGGCTTTATTGAGCGAAACGCGTCTTGTTGACTGCCTTACAGGCTTCTGTGTGGAATCCCCCTCCTCCACATCACACAGCTCTGAGCAGCAGCCGCAGCCCCGCCCGTGATGTCATCTCCTGGTGACGGCTGCCAAGCGAATCGGCTTCCTGGATCTCCATCCTTCTCTGCGCTCAGCCAGCCCGGCGTGAAGCAGAGACGTCTTCTCAGCCGTATGACACTGGCACTCACCTAGGGTTGGGCTGCCTATGACACCTCGAGCTACCCCATCCAAAGGCTCTGTTCAAGTCTGCAGTGAGTAGCACGGCCGCAGGCTACAGCTCATCAGCCTCAGGATTGTCAGATACATCTTATATAGAGGAAAGTAGACTGTCCAGTGGCTGTTGTTGTTAAAAGAGAGGTGACTCTAGGAATTTGCCATTTTATCCACAAGTAATAAGGTTTTGGACATTGCTCAGTTTTTATCAATTTTTTGTCTTCTTTTTTTAAGCAAGCTGGTCTCGAAGACATGACTGACTTCTTATGTTTTAAGCCACAAGCGCAGCAATGTGTATATTGTAAAGCGCTGGGTAAACTGTTGGCGCTATATAAATCCTGTATAATAATAATAATAATATGTCCTAAAGCGCTGTCTCTGAGAGAACTCTCAAGTTTTTTGTGGTTTTCCTTCCCAAGGATACACTCTAGCTGCTACAGATTATTGGCCTTTTACTGGTAGCTTCCTGTAACAAGATATACACAATATTCTTCTGGCGCCTGATCGTATTGATATTGGTTTTTGCAGTGCCCGACCAAACATGGGCCGCACAGCTCGCACTGGTGTGAACCGAGCCTTACTTCAAGGTTTCCAGGCTCCTGGTTCCCCCTTGATGATTGATTTAGGCCACATATGTGACATTGTCTAATTTCACCCTGATTGTGTGTTCCTGGAGAAGGGGGGGTACTTGTTTAGGGATTTTAGGTTCAGGATAGGACGAATATACCCGCTGGGTTTTGGTTTAAGAGGCACAAATTATGAGGGGAGTTTTGAACTCTATTTTGTTCCCTTTTGAAACCACTGATTTAGATCTGGATGTCTGTGACCCAGAGGAATGCAAACTGTGACAGACAAGACACCCCCCCCCACTCTTTGGACCCCTTTATTTTATAGAGGGCTTTTTGTATCATGACATGCTCTAGGGTACTTTCAGAGAAGAGGTTGAACCTGTCCTACCTTTCCACTTCACTGGTCCCTCTATAGGTCCAAGTTTCACCCATCATGGTGGACATACATCCAGATTGGTCTTCGGGTCCAGGCCCTATATAGCGCCCTGCAGCTAACTACATGTGTTGCAAGTGCAGAGATGAGCACACAATCGGGATCCAGTGCTCAAAACAAAATTACAGGTTGTCCCCAAAGCATAAAGTCCAGGTTCAGTTCCTAGGGTTGTACTGAAACGGATGTACTGCTTCCCTGTGAAAAAGCTGATTGAAGAATTTGAAGTAAATAAGAACTAGTTAGGCATAGAAACATCTTCATAAGGTAGAAGAGGTCCATCATCTATAGGTCACTAGCAAAAC
This sequence comes from Pelophylax lessonae, assembly GCF_965119305.1. Classification (NCBI taxonomy): domain Eukaryota; kingdom Metazoa; phylum Chordata; class Amphibia; order Anura; family Ranidae; genus Pelophylax; species Pelophylax lessonae. Next base: position 269,116,038 of record NC_138774.1, on the reverse strand, counting down.
ACTTGGTCTTGTGTAATGGGCATATTAAGGGAGGGGGGGAGTGGTATTTACTAGGTGCCAACTTTGGCTGCTTGAAATATATTTTTTTGTGTAGCACTGCACCATGACCACAGCTCCCCTAAATGCTGCAATTTTTTTTTGCGGTTGGTTAAAAAAAATGATCTTTGCCTGGTGATCTCCATTGACCCAGAGGAGTGGAGCAAAGCCTGGTCCTCCATTGTAAAGTGCTCCTTCAACACTGCAACCTTAGAGGCTGCATACAAGGTCCTCCTAAGATGGTCCTGGGTCCCAGTCCAGATAGCGAGTTCAAACCCATCCTATAGTGACAGGTGTTTCAGGGGCTGCGGTCGAGGGTATGTAGTTCATACTTGGTGGTCATCCCCCGTCGAATGGGTTCTGGTCTGGGGTGTTCGGGTTCCTCTATTCCTTGTTTCATATGCCAATTTGCAAGGATGCTAAAGTGGCCTTTCTGCATTGTCTGATCAAGGGCCTGTTCTCATACCAGCAAAAGTTGGAGACCTATTTGTTTATTGCTGCTGAACATGCAAGAGCCTGAAAGAAACCCTCTGTTTTGTTTTTCTGTGGTGAAGAGCATTTTGACTGACCTCATGGTCAATGAAAAAATGTCTAGTATCCTACATGACTCATTCCAAATTCCACAAAGTTTGGTCACTCTGGTGGTCTTATGCTCTCCCCACCCTGCATCCAAACAGCCTGGGCCTATCTTAATTGATTTTATATAATTACCCCAGCCATACTGGGCATACGTCCGCCCTCACCCTTACCTCCCCACAGTATGCCCCTAAGTCCTCGGACTTGTGGCACTTTTGCTAACATGCGGCTAGTGCCGCAAGATCATCATTTTTGGCATTTACCCCACAAAGTTGACACACCATAAATGTACTTATCAATATCCTAAATTTTTACCTTCTCACTCTGATCCCCCTGCGTGGGTGTTCAGTTGATCTGCTTATGTAAATTTTTCAATGCATATTAGTGCACCTGACACATGGGTTCCTCCCCTATAGGCCCTTGGGCTAATGTGGACCTCCAGCGCATACCGTTAGGTCGTTCAGTGAACATTTTTCACTTTTAAAAAATATTTAGTTGAATGTGCTTTTTGCCCATGCCTTTATGCCATGATTTGTGTAGTGTACCCCCTGTATGGGTGATCAGTTGTTATGCTTACCACAATAAAAACCATTGTACCAGAAAAAAAATGATCTTCCCCGGGTGCCATATATGCTAGGTACACCACTGGGGTACACCCAATGGGGGCTTTTCCAATCACCTGAAGGTAGCAGCCTTTAACCCAGGGTCTATGAATATCTAACCTGTGTCCTGTACTGTGCAATTAAGATAAATGGGTTTGCAAAAGCATTTGGTGTACACAAATACATACTGAGAAAAATATTTAAAAATTTGTGCCTTAGACAGTAGGGGCCATCAGACCACAGGCACAATCAGATCGCCATAAAACATTGGCATTTTTTGGTGGGTCCCTAAACACAAACATGCCATCAGCTTTGGTCTCTATTACACCTATAAAACAGGAGTACAGAGGCTTAAGGTAACAATAAAGTCTATTAAAAAAACAAAACAAAACATAATAGTAATATAACTTACATGTGCAATATTTGCTGTTTTTTTCTACATTTACTTTTAAAAGTGTCCCACTGTGAAGGAGGAGAGGTGTAGCTTCTGCAGTGCCTGTGTGTGCGACGTTTGGAACGCTGCATTACATATGTAGTACACAATTGGAGTGCACACATATAGGGGACCCTTCAGGACTCCATAGGTCTCGGTGGTACGGGGGGAATATATAGAACAGCTGGGTAAACGCAGAGGAGGAACTTTTTAGAAAAATAGCAAATGAAGCACATATAAATTAAATTATTGTTTTATGAAAAAAATATACAATGTCACTTTAAAACCAAGAAAGGTATTACCTAGGATGGGGTTTTCGGCACCCATAAAAAAATAGTAAAACAGACAGTGATCTCTGACACTCCTAAACTTTACCCTACCTTAAATGGTTTCCTTGAAAATACCATGTTATCTTCCCTCTAGACTTTAACCCAACTTTACAACTCACACAGGGCAAAGAAACAAGTTCATTGTTTGCTGGTCCCAGTATCTGCTTATATAGTGCCTTGAAAAAGTATTCATACCCCTCGACACTTTCCACATTTTTTCATGTTACAACCAAAAACATAAATGTATTTTATTGGGATTTTAAAGTGGCACATAATTGTGAAGTGGAAGGAAGATGAAAAATGGTTTTCAAAATGTTTTCCAAATAAATATCTGAAAAGTGTGGCGTGCATTTGTATTCAGCCCCCTTTACTCTGATACCCCTAACTAAAATCTAGTGGAACCAATAGCCTTTTAGAAGTCACCTAATTAGTAAATAGAGTCCACCTGTGTGTAATTTAATCTCAGTATAAATACAGCTGTTCTGTGAAGCCCTCAGAGGTTTGTTAGAGAATCTTAGTGAACAAACAACATCATGAAGGCCAAGAAACACACCAGACAGGTCAGGGATAAAGTTGTGGAGAAGTTTAACGCAGGGTTAGGTTATAAAAAAGTATCCCAAACATCACATGCAGCACTGTTCAATCCATCATCCGAAAATGGAAAGAGTATGGCACAACTGCAAACCTACCAAGACATGGCCGTCCATCTAAACTGACAGGCCGGGCAAGGAGAGCATTAATTAGAGAAGCAGCCAAGAGGCCCATGGTAACTCTGGGGAAGCTGCAGAGATCCACAGCTCAGGTGGGAGAATCTGTCCACAGGACAACTATTAATCGTGCACTCCACAATTCTGGCCTTTATGGAAGAGAGGCAAGAAGAAAGCCATTGTTGAAAGAAAGCCATAAGAAGTCCAGTTTGCAGTTTGAGAGAAGCCATGTGGGGGACACCGCACACACGTGGAAGAAGGTGCTCTGGTCAGATGAGACCAAAATGTACCTGTTTGGCCTGAAAGCAAAACGCTATGTGTGGTGGAAAACTAACACGGCACATCACCCTCAACACACCATCCACACTGTGAAACATAGTGGTGGCAGCATCATGTTGTAGGGATGATTTTCTTCATCAGGGACAGGGAAGCTGGTCAGAGTTGATGGGAATATGGATAGAGCCAAAAACAGGGCAATCTTCAATCTCCTTTCAATCAGAAGAAAACCTGTCTGCAAAAGACTTGAGACTGGGGCAGAGGTTCATCTTCCAGCAGGACAACAACCCTAACATACAGCCAGAGCTACAATGGAATGGCTTGGATCAAAGCATATTCATGTGTTAGAATGGCGCAGTCAAAGTCCAGACCTAAATCCAATTGAGAACCCGTGGCAAAACCTGAAAATTGCTGTTCACAGACGCTCTCCATCTAATCTGACAGAGCTTGAGCTTTTTTGCAAAGAAGAATTGGCAAAAATCTCACTCTCTAGATGTGCAAAGCTGGTAGAGACATTCAAATTTTGAAAACAATTTATTGATTTCTTTCTACTTCACAATTATGTGCCACTTGTGTTGTCTATCACATAAAATCCCAATAAAAATAAATTTACAGTTTTGGTTGCAACATAACCAATGTGGAAAATTTCAAGGGGTATGAATATTTTTTCAACACACTGTACTTACCTTCTGGGTATGGGGGATCATGTGACTCACTTCTTCAGTGCTGGTAATTATTGTCTGTTCATGCACCCAGCACTGTTACACTGGGGGAGGCAAAGCTCTTCTCTCCCTTCCACAGAATAGAGCAGCAGGTAGAGGCTGTAAGTATGGGCTACTGGTATGGTTCCCTTCCTTATTTCCCTGATGAAAGGCTTTTATACATCTAAATGGCAAATTATAGGCTTCTAAGAAACAATGTTGCGCCACCAAGAATTGGAATTACTGCCATCTCCAATCGGAACATCCCAAACTACCCTGAAAGCTTGGATCTCATTGGTGAGTTTGGGAAATTACTCCAGTGCACAGTGGTACATTAATAGGGAAGGCGCAGTTATTACCCATTTGTTCAATGGGTCTCATTGGTATCACAGACAGCACTAGATCACTCTGTAATGTCCATAATCTGGCTTTGCTCTTCCTTTCATAGCTTGGTACAGGGTTTCTCTACCAGGGTTCCTCCTGAGGTTGCTAGGGGTTCCTTGAGCAATGGGCAATTTTTACCTCTCAGATAAGTTCCCAATGCCACCATTGTTCCTTTTAGCTATCTGTAAGGGGGTAATTCTTCCCAATGATGATACGAGTAAGGAGCATTCTTCCCACTGACTGTCACACTAACGTATCATGAGTTGTAGATTTTTAATTTTTAGCAGGGGTTCCCCCGAGACCAGAAATTTATTTTAAGGGTTCCTTTATGTTGAAAAGGTTGAGAAAGGCTGGCTTGGTACAAGTACTTTATTGAGTATTGTGGTTTCTGTCCATATAAGTGCTTTCAGGCTTCTTTCCCAGCACACCTCCCGCAAGTGATATGGTTATGCCGTCAACATTTGGTTGATTTGATTGGCCAAAGCTTGTTCTTCCTACATCATATTTTGCATAGATTATACAGAAGATAAATAATAATTATAACAAGCATACTATTGTGAGGCAAAAGAAAAAGTGACTTTTGTATAAGCGAAAACTGGCCTTTATAAACACTGCACGCCATTCATATTGTGCTTACTGTTCTGCTGATTCCTTCAGTGTGATTTACACATAATTGAGGATATTAAACAAAGGCCAGTTCAAGCGTTATCCCAACAAACAATACTGAGCAGGTACAGTGGAAATTTTATGTGCAGTGAATTGTGCACAGGCAGAATCTGCAGGTTCCAGATTTCCAATGGCTCTTTCGCTTTCATTTATCTTTTTATCTTGAAAAAGTTTTACAGTGTATAACTGGAATAATGTAGGAATGTTAAAACACTACAGAATGGAGATCTCATACTAGGGTTTTCCTAAAATCTACCTTAGTAGGATGAGTGTAGGGGATTCCAGTAGCGGCTGGTGCTCCATGGGCCGGGGGGTCGCCGGCTCACTCACCATGTGGAGGGCAGGCGGCGGTGGCTTCCCCTCGGTCTCCTACGTTTCCTCCCTCCTCCTCCTTGGCCAATGGCATGGCTTCTCCTTTCGGCCAATCGGGAAACGGGTCTCAGGACCCACTTCCTGATTGGCCAGGAGGAGGATCCATGTAACAATAGCGAATATTCATTCGCTATTGTCACACAACTGGGTGGGTTCAGGGCGCAGTGCTCTGCGTCCCGAGCCCACCCTTTGGCTCTAATCACGTGCTTAAAAAAAAAAAACCTTTTTTTTCTGTGCAAAACCACTACAGAGCAGGTGATATGCTTAATATTTTATTTAAGACACAAAAAAAAAACACGAGACTTTTGTATCACTTTAAGAACGAGATCTTCACCAGTCTATGCAGTCCATTGCAGTTTTCCCTGCAGCTTATTCTTCTGATCTCTGATGCTGCCATTATGGATTTCGGAGCTGGCTGTGACCTCTGGATGTCTCACAGCTGGCTCTACACTGCGCATGCAGGAGGCATGCATCTCAGAAGGTGTGGGTGGCAAGTCAAACATAGGTCATTGTCACCTAGGCCAAGATTGGAAGTGGCTTTCTGTGAGGGGGAAATAAAGGGCCTGCTCCCTGAAGAAAAAAAAAAAAAGCTGCAAATGTGTTAAGAGGTTGGAGGGCGAAAGAGTGTGAGCTTCACTTCCTTTTTGGGTGAGGGTCCCGCTTTTCTTCACCTTTCCCCCCTCCCTGTACATTTCTGGCCAGTGAGGCAGCCTAATCTAGTCATAATTCAGTAAGAAAGTATGTGGCAGGACTAGAGACAAACTCCAACACTACCCTTGCAACAGAGCTGTCAGCCCCTTATTTTGCTGTAACAGTTAAGTTTTGGAGGCCTTCGAAAGTCCATATATGTTCCCTGCTTACCTGGAGCTCAATTTTAACCAGAACATATCGGGGCAGAAATATGCGAGCTGCATTGCCGCCTGGATTGTTGAAAAATGCAGCTGCATCCCTAGTTTACTACTTGGTGACTGGCTGACCCTGTACAAGTATACTTTAGTAATAGTACAAAGAGGAGTGTTGGGTTCACTTTTTATTTTTTTATGGACTTAGGTTTGGTTTTGCTGAGGATGCGCTCTAGTATTCTTTTGTGGGTTTAGCTGGAAGCTTCCCATCTTTACAGGTGGTCCAACCCACTAATAGGTGTCTAGAAAGCCCTTTATTAACCACTTTAGCCCGGGAGGATTTGGCTGCTCAAAGACCAGGCCCTATTTTGCGATTCAGCACTGCCTTCATTTAATGGACAATTGTGCAGTCGTTCGAAGCTGTACCAAAACAAATTTGACATCCTTTTTTTCCCACAAACAGAGCTTTCTTTTGGTGGTATTTGATCACCTGTGCGATTTTTATTTTTTTGCACTATAAACAAAAAAAGAGCGACAATTTTGAAAAAATAACAATATTTTTCACATTCTCAAAAAACAAAAAATTTAAAAATCAAAATGTAATATTTTGGCCAATTTGTTTTCTGCTACATATTTTTGGTAAAAAAATAAATAAAAAAAAATAAAATCGCAATAAACGTATATAGATTGGTTTGCGCAAAAGTTATCGCGTCTACTAACTACGGGAAAGATTTATGTCATTTTTATTGTTTTACTAGTAATGGCGGCAATCTGCAATTTTTTGCAGGGCTGCGACATTGCGGCGGACAGATCGGAACCCTGACTGACATTTTTGACACTTTTGGGGGGACCAGTGACATTACTACAGTAATCAGTGCTAACAATATGCACTGTTACTGTAATAAGGACATGGGCAGGGAAGGGGTTAACATTATAGGTGATCAAGGGGTTAAATGTGAGCCTAGGGGAGTAATTCTAACTGTGGGGGGGGGGGCGTGGCTTCTGAAATTACCATAGAGACATGGGATCCTATATAGAAGGATCACATGGGCTCTATGATACTTTCAGGGAGAAGAACGGTCAGCTGTGTTTACAACAGCCGACTGTTCTTCTCTCTCAGCAGGGAACGATCACGGGTGTCAGGCGGCAATCGGAGTCGCCTGCCCGCTGCATCAGCTTCCCCAGTGACGAGCGGGCGGGAGCTCCCCTCTAGCCTCCCTAGAGCGAGCGCTGTACATGTACAGCGATTTGCCTGGGAGCGGCTGCCTGCCACAGTACATCTGCGGTGGGCAGTCGTAAAGCAATTAATACGGGCACTGTCCATCTAAATCAGGCATCATGACATTGACAGTCTCATGCGGGCACTCGTGAGATCGGGAGGTGCATGCTGGGTAGCCAGCTGCACCGGATTCCAGAAATGAAGAGTAGAGGGCTTCAGATGCCCACACCCGACATGGAACCTGCCTGCTTCCGAGATCTGGTTAGTATTCCACTATTTTCAAAGAAACTACAAGGAACACACAATTAACATTATCTAAATGTAACTTTATATGCGCAAACAAATACGGCAGAGTGTTTAAAAAAACAAAAAAGTTTTAGGGACTGGAACTCCGCTTTAAAGTCCACTTCTCAGGCCTGGCGCATTTTCGCAATGGGAAGTCCCATGTTTCCATTGTTACAGGTTCCCTTTAACAAAGACCATATCAAATGAACTGTGGAAGAAAGACAACCAAACGACAATTGTGTTAACCAAAGAAAACTTTATTTTGCCCAAATCTCTCCCGAAGACCTCTGATAACAATTGGAATCAGAATTGCCATTACAATGTAGGAATTGAAACAGGCGAGACGGAGGAAACAATGAAATGTCTCAAGCTTATCTTAAACTCCAGAGAATTAAAATATAGAAGCAGAATCCTTTTTTATTTAAACATTTTGACTTATGAAAACTATACACTTCACAATGCTGATGGCTTCTGCAGTATGTGCACCTTTGGACCAATCCTCTTGCAAAAATAGCTTTTTATATGTTGTATAATATATCTCTCCATATACTTTATAAAGTAGAAAACAGATTTTTTTTTTTTATGGGAACTCATTTAAATTTAGTAATAAGCAGCACAAAAATAGTGGTATTTAAATCTAATTTTAAAGAACCACCCAGGCACAGTTTAAGCCAAGCCAAAATTTGCACAAGAGAATTTTTACACTTTTCTTGGGGGAAAAAGGAGGGCAGTTACAGAAGTGCTCAAATGTCAGTTATATCATTTATAGGAAATATATTTATATACATATATGTAAACAAAGTGTAAAAATTAAGTTTATCACATTAAGAAAATATAATCTAGTATTTTGTGCAATAATGCGCATAAAATCTGTGGGACTCAAAATACGTCTTAAGTTTTGAAGGGAATATCTTTTTGGACAGTTCCAGCAGAGGCTCTGTTTCTGAGTGAAACGTTCTGTAAGTGAAACGTTCTAGAAATACATTAGACTTCATTAAATTATAATATTTATCTGCAATAACCAAATATTATTTTCAGCAATGATAGCCAATGAGAACTGAAAGTAAGTCACATGGTGGTAAATAACGTTGGTATGGCCAATAACACATTTTAAAGTGGTTTTAAAACGAATGAGAACCCCTTTACTAGATTCTACCCCAGAATAAAACGGTCATTGTTTTCCCTGCTTGAATATAGCTTTTAGCTTTACCTGAAGAGATCTTGCTTTTCTGATTGGTTTCTTTACAGTATATAGAACATATTTTTAGAGGGATCCTTCAGTTAGCTGATTTCTGACTAAGGTGCTTCCTGTAGCAGGAGGATTTTATCCCTTGTTGACTAACCTTTCTATGCTGCAGTTGACTCCTCTCCTTATTCTATGTTGTCATGGTCTTTCTTGGGAGCAAACCAGACAATACCAAGGAGGAGTTGTACAGTTGTGGAAGGAAGATCTTCAAGTGTACATTTTAGCTACCCACAGACATGTCTATAGGCAATGCCATCCTATCCTGGCCATTAGATCTAAGGAAAAACAATGACTAGTCCTTCTCTAGAGATATCTAACAGTGCCTACCATGCACACTCAAGTGATCCAATGATTTACACGTTTAGCGCCCTGTGTGGTCAGGTTTGTATGTCCATCTGTCCTCAAATATCTTTGTCCTGCCTTAAAGAAGAAGTATAGACAAAGCTTTTTTTGGCCACATTTCTACTATGGATAACAGGAGTACAGTCATTCTTCACTCCTGTGATCCATTTTCAGCCGACAGCAGGCTAAAGACCTTATCGGCTGACATTAATCAGCCGGTAAATGCTTGGAAAAGATCTTGAATATGTTATCCTAGACCAGCACCTGGCTCAGCCTCCAAACGTTCTGTCAAGAGCCTGAGCCAGCCCCTCCCGCCCCCTCTACAGCCCAGCACTCCAGTGAGCACTGGAGGGGAGAGCAGAAAGCCAGTGACTAACAGTCACAGCTCTCTGCTCAGAGCAGAGGGGGAGAACTGAGTGATCAGTGGTGTTTTATCGCTCAGTTCTCACTGCAGAGCCGGTGGGGGACAGATGCAGCATCACTTCAATGCCGTATCCACCTAGGTGAGAACAAATATTTGTTTTTTTAAATTCATAACTTCTCTTTTAAGGTTCTCATAGATGTTAAATGGGTTTCCTAATCTGGCTAGTTCCAGAAAACAATGTCATATCTGTAAGTTATCTTCAGACACCACTGGCTGAGGAGTAACACCGTTTGGACGGATTAGAACATCTTTTCTGATTGCTATTGTTTTCCCCTTGATCAGGAGTGCACCTCTACTGTCCGGCTTCACAGGCCATGACAATTGTCATGATATGGAGGCCAGAACAGATGCTGGAGGGTGGTCAGACTGTGCCAGCACTGCTCACCACCCTCAGGCATACAACTTTCTAAACCTTGGACAGGCCAAAAAGCTGAATGTACATAAAACGAGGCTTAGTCTGTCAGAATCAAGGTAACAAAAAAGATTAATAATGTTTTTGAGGGCTCAAACAAGGAAACAGTGGCAGGTTCTTGAAGAGAAAGCATTTTTTTAAAGCAAGGAAAGGAATAAAAAAAAAAAAAAATCCTTGTACACTTAATGCTCTATACCCCTGAATGTATTCTTCTAGAACGTTGTACAGTACACCTCTTTACTGTATGAATTCTGAAACATCCACTTTGTGCAAATTTTGGTTCTGGCTTAAGACTTGTGATCTGGTTGGAAAGTCCTGAGACTATTACAGCCGCAACAGCGCTAATCTGATCGGTTGTAACGTGGGCCTGTCACCTTCAAAAAGGTGGTCACTATGTTCTGAATGAATATTCCTCCCCAGCCTACAAATGTGCTGAGAAAAACTGACACCACTGAGGTCGTAAAACACTTTTCCCTTCATACCTCAGTGATGCATTCATGTTTTCATGCTGAAAAGCAGTTTAGGCCCCTTTCATACTTGTGCGACTTGAAAGTTGCGCGATTTTACCACGATTTTGACTGGGCTTGAATCAATGCCTATGTCTTTGGACCTCAAAACGCATTAAAATCAGGCCAAAGTAGTGCAGGGACTACTTTGAAGTTGCTGCAACTTTAAGTTGTGCATATATGAATGGGTATCATTGGAAAACATGGCGAACAACATGTCCTGCAACTCTGATTTCGAAAGTTGCATGACAAATCGCACAAGTGTGAAAGGGGCCTTAGTTGCACTACCTGGGGCACTTGTAAGAAGCGCCCACAACAAATAAATACAGAAAACCTTTGGCACCTCAGCTGCTGCTGACCTACATCTCCACCAACCAAAGTGTGCTGTCAATGATAGAGCTAAAAACAACACCCCCTCCAAAGAGAATGCTGGGAAATGTAGTCCAATAGCAGCATAATCTACGTGTAAAGCCATAAACTGGCTATCCCAAAGATTAGCTATCGTGCAACCTCTCCGTCACCAAGAAAACTCCCAGAATGCAGTAACCTTTACCGCACCCAGGTAATTATGCTATTTTTAATGCCAATGAGTTTGACTAATTACTCTTGTACTTCAGTACATAATCCAAAGATGAAGATCTGAGCATTCATCTCTTGTCAAACGCAAAGGACTTTAGTAGTATGGGAAAATGGTGGTTAGTCGATTCACCCCCTCAAGTGCTTAGGATTCAATTAAACAGAGGTATTGCAATTGTTAGGAAAACAGAAGATACATATTACATGCTTCTTACATTTACATAGAATTATTTTGTAAAGTTATTTTGAAGAATTTTTCGATGCTCTGAAGAAAAAAAAAAAAAAAAAAACAACTTTAACAATACAAACATTTAAATTCCCTGCACCAACTCCATCGATCAATAAAGTGCCCCAAAGAAAAGTGGTCATTTAGTTGGAACTGTAACAGCAGTACAGCGGCTGTACAAAGTTCCTTTTTTATTATATTACGAAGAGAGAACTCATTCACAAGTAAGCAGGTAGTGGTATAGGTGGCTGGTTTGGAGGGATATTCCAAAGACGAATGGGGTGATAGGCAACACCTCCTTGCGGAGTTTGATAAAGCTTTATGTAGAACAGTTTTTGCAGTTTTCGATACACCCATGCTGGCCATACACGGGAAGAAGGATCAGTTTAAGCTTTGAGATTAAACCCTGTAAGGCCTTCAGTCTAGTGACCTTGATTATCACTTTTCTTTCCATTTGAGGTTTCACAGAAATGACTACCACAGACAATAACGAGAGCCGAACAATATCCACCCATCCGCACTGTGTAGTATTGATGGAATACATGAAGAAATTAGTCGCACACCACCAGAAGACTGAGTGAAGATGATCTACCATATCCATCCTGCTGTACCTTCTACCTTTGCATGTACAATAAAGATCTAAAGCCCCGTACACACGCACCGATTGTTGGCCGACCGATCGGCCGTCTTTTGTCCAGTGTTGTTGTGTTGGTTGAAATGTGCTCTAGACTGCACACGAATTTTGTCGGCCAACAACAACCAACTGCAGAAGTGATGTCATGTTCTGGTCTACTTTTTGTGTGTTTTTTCTTCTCTGAGCATGCCCAGTCTTGCTCATCTGATTTTTGTCGGCCGAAATCTGTACTGACTGACGAACAATCGGCCGTTCTGTTGTTGGCCAACAAAAATTATATAGCCTGCACACCAGATTTTGTTCGGCCGAAAAGTCGTAGTTGGTTGTTGGAAGCATCATACTAACAAGCCGATAATCGGCCGATCGGACGTTGGCCGAAAATTTACCAACAATCGGTGCGTGTGTACAGGCCTTTATTCTTTACTCAATCTCCTGGTGGTGTGCGACCAATTTCTTCATATATGTGGTTTGCTGTGGCGAGCCGAAGTCCAGCACCCTCCTTGGATTGTAGACACAGACTCACCTGAGCGGTGTTACTCCTCTCTAGTATGGATGGAAGACTCTGCCCAACCCGCAGGCTCAATGGAAAGAAAAATGCGCATGGCCAGCTTAAAGTGTTACTAAACCCACAACAGTAAAATCCGTCTGTATATGCAGTAAAGCATGTTTGTTATACTCGCTGTGGAACTTAAGGGGTTAATCCTCTGCATTGTGTAAAAATGCTGTTTGATTCTGTCTTCTCTGATCCTCCCCCTTTTTTTTACTGTCCCCAAACCATCTCCTAATAATACAGAGCCTTGGGGGCACTCTGCACATGCTCAGTTTTGGTGTGTAATGCTAGAGTTTTTTTTTTCTCTAGAGCAGTGGTTCTTGGGACCCACTAACAGGTCAGATTTTAAGTATTACCTTGGGGGGATGCAGACTAGAATACTGCAATCACTGAGCAGCAAATGAGATCACCTGTGATGTAATTTAGCTATCTTGCAAACCTGGCCTGTTAGTGGGTCCCGAGGACCGGAGTTGAGAAACACTGCATGTGATCAGCACAAGGCCAATCAGCACTGTCCAGACAGAGGGTCGGGGGTCATGCAGCCTAATAGGACAGTCAGTCAGAGGAGAATGAAAACTCCTTCTACAAGCTTTAACCAGTGCTTGGCTCGACACTGATAGAAGTCACAAGACTGCTATATACTGCTGATGAGAAAAAGGTGTTTAGCAGTTTATATTTACTAAAACCATTGCATTTCCATGTTATCTGTACTGTGGGAGACCAGATATAGTGACTGCATGCTCCTGGGGAGACCATATATAGTGAATACAGGCTCCTGGGGAGACCAGATATAGTGAATGCAGGCTCCTGGGGAGACCAGATATAGTGAATGCAGGCTCCTGGGTTTAGTAACACTTTAGGTTCCAGTTGGAATCACTTGCTAATTAAACATATAAAGATTATTTTAAAAGATGATCAAATCTACTACGGATCAACCAGAAATGGGGTCCTGTGTATGGCCAGCTAAAGCATGAGGTTTGTACAGCATTTAGTGAACTCAGCTCATACCATATTATCCAAAAGGGAAGATTTACCTCTTGTTGTATACTTACAAGTTAAAGACCAACTCCTGCCAAAACCTGGTTTCAGTTTTGTATAGTGAGGAAAGGGCTTTTTTCATTGCTGCCTGACACCATTATAATGATTTCCTTCATTTCCTGTCCCTGTGACACTGGTACACCCAATCAGGAAACGGGTGTAACTAGGCAACAAATACTTAAAAAAAAGTTTCTGTTACTTCTTACCTGTGGGAGAATTCCCAGCCCTCCCTGCAGCTGTGACACCCTGTCATGGGGACACTGAATTGAGGGGAAACTTGTATATGGTGACACAGACAGCAATAAAAAAAAAAACTTGACAATGGTTCTTTCTAATCTATCCAAAACAACAAGAAAGCTTTGGCTGGAATTGGGCCTTAAGCATGAATATACAGCAATATAATCTTGTAACGAAAAATTTAACTGCTGCTGAAAAGGTGCACCATGATAGGATCTATCATCCCCTAGCCTGGGTTCACACTACTGCGATGCGGGAACCAGTGCGATTTTAGTGTGGATTCTCGCATCGCATCTCCCCCGCAGGCAGTCCACACTGCCCTCTGCGAACCGCTGCGGGTGTCAATACAAAAAGGTAATGACACCCCCAGATCGGTTCGCGAATCACAGTGCGAACTGTAAATTTGAACAGGAATCAGATCGCTTGGGTGTGAATCCGATTCCAGTGTAGGAAAAAAAAAGGTTCATGCGAATCCAAAATGCATGTCTGAATTTGCACCGCACAGACACTGCATATGACCTGCAGAGCAATGCTGTGTGATTCAAATGCGATGTCTGTGTTCGCAATAGTGTAAACCCAGGCTGAAAGTTACAGTATGAGCGGAGTACAGCTAGATGTTGGACACCACCATGACAGAAAGAACTGTTGTGTACACGGCCTTAACCCAAATCAGAAAACTCCCTGCAGCTCTCCATGAACAAAAGTATAAAACTAAAACATAAACAGCCCTGAGCACCAGATGACTCCACAGAAAAAAAGAAATTCACATTGACAATCTAGATTAGACACAGGAATGAAATGAAAACACCAGCCTGCTGGCTTTTTGAAATTGTTGTGCAGACTTTGGCGTGCGACAGTGAGTGCGTTGGGAGCCGGTACTGGACAGGGCTGGATCCAGGCTTAGAGACAGGAGTTGTGGCCAGCACAGCTAACCCCCCTGGTGACAACTGTCTCTTGGGCTTCTCGTTTCATGGAATGTCTTAAAGAAAGACTCCAGTACAGAAAAAAAGTGGACCTTCACTATCTGACCAGACGTCTGAAGGCCACGCTTCTGGGATGCACCGTCCAGCTGTGCCTCCCATGAGGTGCTTCCCTAAAACATTATGTCACAGTCCTGCTGTGTAACATGTATTTCCTTAAGGATTTCCACAGCTCAGCTGTGCTTTGTGACTCCTACCTGAGGAGTCCTTAAGGGTTCAATACAGACCTGCTGTGTCACGTGACCCCTTCCAGCGGGTGTCTACAGTCCTGCTGCATCTTATGGCCCCAGCCAGGGGGCACTATTGTAACAGTCCAGCTGCTTTCATGACCTTGTATAGGGACAAGCCTCTGTTCTGCACTGACGTCTTCCTTTATGGAAGCTTGGAGAATAACCCAAAGTCATGTTACAGGAAACAAGAATGGTACCGTATGAGGAGGAGGAACAAATTGAGTAAAAAAGGCAATCAAACCATTAGTATACAAGGCAAACTGCATCTGCCATCAGGCTGCAATTCAGCATATTATAATTGGTGTCAACAGCTGCAGATTTATCTGCCTTCCTGTTCAGGTAACTCAGGTGTAAGTCATCCAGTGAAAAATGTGTTCATGGTTGCAGTGGCCGAATTTGTATTTTTATATAGTGCTGTGATTGGTTACATCAGATGTTTTAGGCCTCTTGCACACTGCAGCTTAAAAAAGCTCAGAACAGCATTTTTTTTTTATTTTACAGAGCTAAAATACAGCCCAATCATTGTAATGTTCCTAGGCGCACAGGCGTGTAAGTGAGCGCCTTGCAATCTTCAGTAAAATAGAAAAATCTGCATTTTTGGTCAGTAATTTAAAATACAGTCCAATCCAGGGGAGGCCTGGGAAGGGGGGCAGGGTGGCAATCGCCCCCCGGGCTGCTCTGATGCCGGGTGAAAAGGCCACCCTCGGGGCTGGATTAATGTAGGGGCTAGACGCTGTATACAGCTGCCGGTTGTTGCTACACAATGTATATATTTGCAGAGCTGCAGCGGAGCTGTATGAGTGTGCAGAGTCGCTCCTGCACCCACCTGGCACAATACTAACATAGTCACTTCCCTGTCAGGCAGAGTGATCTCCACCCGACAGGAGCTTCCTAGGCCCCGCCTGGCTTGATGTCATGTATTTCTGTTAAACCTCCTTTGTTGCAATTAACATTAAATTATGTTACCACATTGCATCATGTTTGTCTTGCTTCATAACATCAATATCCATTAAAAAACCAGGTGGGCATGGATGGCGAGCTGATTCGATGGTTCAACGGACCACTTGACTGGACTTGCCCCCCAGGCTTAAGGCTGCCAGCCCTCCCCTGGTCCAATCATTGTAATGTGCCTAGGCGCACAGGCGCGTAAATGAGCGCCGTGCATTCTTCAGTAAAATAGAAAAATCTGCATTTTTGGTCAGTAATTTACGCCTCATGCACGCAAATGCGCGCAAATGGCCATTTACATAATACACAAAACAAAAACATGAGAATACGTTTTCGTGCATTTGCGCAAAAATGTGTGCGAAGTTGTGCAAACGCACATGTGCAAAAATACACGCAAATACATAAAAGAAAAAGAAAAAACCAGATGAAAAAGTAGATGCTCAAATTGGAGTATCGTTTGCAAGAGGCCTTTAAATCACTTAAAAACTGAGAGAACCGATTATAAAACAGCAAGAGTATAGTTCTGTGGACTGCATTGTGGAAAGGGCAGTGCCGGCTGCCCTGGGTGCAATGGTTTATTGCAGGGATGGGGGGCACCTTGATCCTAACCCTAAGGGAAGGGGGGGCGCAGTTTGGCATCCTTGCCCTGGGCACTGGATGACCTTGTCCCGGCACTGGGAAAGGGGTGTCAATAGGTGACCTGTGCAAGTTGCAACAGTTGGCTTTACATGGAAAACAAAGTATCCGTATAAAGTCCTCAGTACCCCTCCCTCACATATTTGCATCATTTCTGATTTCTACATTTCTGCATCAATATCAGTTAGTACACACGTGTTACAGTCTGTAGCAACCAACCATAAGACAGCTTCCATAAGTTTAAGATGTGAGGGATCTGAAAATGACAGAATGTTTTGTGGTCATAGTGACGTTACATTTGGGCATTTACTGTACTTTGCTGAACTGCAACCTAACGTCATATGTAGAGCCTTATACTGCTCAAGGTGAGAGCTTAACAGAGCCAAGATGGCCTACTGAGCATGCAAAGGCTGGAAAAGATAGCTAAAGAGGGAACAGAAAAAAAATGGCTGCAGTTGTCACTCAGTAAGGCAATGCTTTGTCTCTGCCTTTGTCCTGCTGGAACAATTGGTCTGTTCTACCAAAGAGCTGTGAGCAGAAGCTGGAGTTGCCGAGAGTCTGGGCTCTTCTGGCCAGATGCCTTGTCCGATCCTCTCTGATTAGAAGCAGACGAAAACACGGTCACACATTGAGGAGCTCAAACACGCTGGATATGTGCACACGACAACTGGACAAGTGCCAGGATGGAACAGGAATAGAAGAGGGGGGGAGATCAAGAGAGTCCGATGAGGGCTTCCAGCCCCGAGTGTCTCACCCACCCCTCATAAGGGGAAGATCCCAGCTTTTCAACTTGGAATGCAGAGCTTGGCTTGGAGCCTGGGAGATCTGACTTGGACATGCAGCCTCTCATGGATTTAATGAATCTCAATCACAACGGGCTCAAACACCCCAGCAGAGACTCTGGAAAAAAAGAAAAGGAAAATCGTTACTGAGAATTATGTAATGTCAAAACATGCACAGGCTTGAAAACTGTAGACTTGTATTTCCAGAATGGAGTTCATTTAAAGCTTTACTTAAAATCCATCAACCAATTTAGAGTCTCACCAGCTGCTGCTGAGCTAGAAGCCCTGCGGGTCAACACACTGCCTGCTGGGACTTGCGGTTCCAAAACTGCTGGCACAAAGCCCAACTGAACCTTCAGTTTAAATGAGCTAAATACATTCCAATTCTATTCCAAATGTATCTAAACGAAGTAGTGCAAAGACTAAGGCCACTTTCACTCGGGCTTTCCGATCCGGTCCGCCTGTCAGTTTTTTAGGCGGACCTGATTGGATGATCCATGCACCCCTATGGGGCAGTGGAGACATCTCCGCTGACACCCGCTGCTATCCTATCCGATCCGATCCGATCCTCTCCGTCAAATCCGGACGGATGGAAACCCTATTTTCCATCCGTCTGGAGGATCGGATAAGATCAGATGAAAACGGACAGGCGGTCAGTTTTCATCCAATCTCCCATAGAGGGGAGCGGGGATTTGACAGCTCTGTCTCTGCAAAGTAAGCAGAGACGGAGCTGCCATCCACCTACTCAGCGGAGATCAGTGGATCGATCCCCGCTGAGAAAAATTGAGTCCGCCGAGCGCACCGCCCATGTGAAAGGGCCCCTACGGTTCACTTTCATTCTAAAGTAGCCAGCAGTCTGTGCAGAAAGTCCTGCCCTCTGCCAGCATGCTAGAGAGAAAGACCCCTACTTTGTATAGAAAAGCAGAGAGATCTTTACAGAGGTCCAACACACCCCTTGTTGAGCCAGAACTCTCCAATTAGTGGGGAGCATGATTGCAGAGCTACAAGTCTGACTCAGTATAAAGCATTCCGAACTTCTTCAGAGAGACCACTGCTTCCACACAGATCAAGGGTTCTACTCTATAGCTTCTGGCAGGGGAAAGACTTTTCTCCTCAAGCTGTGACCTTTTGTTTTGATGCACCTGGAACTTATTAAGCCGATTTAGCCCTGGTTCACACTGGTGCGATTTGACAGTTTCAAATTGCATGCCCAAATCGCAACCCATTGCCGACAAGACTCATGTCGCTGCGATTATGAAAACGGTTCCTGCACTACTTTTTTTCTGATTTCATTGCGACTTGCATAGATATCTGTTGCAAGCCGCAACGAAATTGGGCGTGCAAATCGCACTGATTTGCAGCTTTGTAATCGTGCTGATGTATTATTACTTCAGCGAGATTTCAAAGCTGCACCAGTGTGAACCAGGGCTTAAACTGAACGTTTTGGAATCACATAAATTAGTAGCACTCCTGGAAGGTTTCTATTTGGCATAATATTGCTCAGAGAAAAATGACTTCAAAAACTGGATTTTTAGTGGTTGTGTTTTCAGAGAATGTGGAACCATGTTACTAAATACACATTTTCTGTTTTTGTCAGGTATTTATTGCTGTCTGTGACCCCCATTAGTTGGATTTACCCTCTCTAGTTGTTCTGGTGACCACAATCTTTGAAAATGAGAGAAAAAAAATCCCAAAATGTGAGTTGTCACCGGAACAGAAATAGAGGGGAATTTTCCATTGGGGGATAGTTCTCAGAATTACGATTTCCTCTTACTTCTTGTTGTGTCTATAGGTTGGGAAGTGAAGGAAAACATCCTCAATAGGACAGAGATGGCAAAAAAAAACTGATAACGGGTTTAACCTTCCTTAAGGGCTCTTTCACACGGTCCGCCTCCGTAGGCGGATCCGTGCTGCTCAGCGAGGATCGATTCGCCGATCCCCGCTGAGCCGACGGATGACAGCTCCGTCTCCGCTTGCAGTGCGGAGAGGGAGGTGTCACAGCCCCCGCTGCACTCTATGGGAGATCGGATGAGAGCGGACCGCCTGTCTGCTCTCATCCGATCCGATCCCTGAACGGATGGAAAAATAGGGTTTCCATCCGTCTGGATTTCACAGACAGGATCGGATACGGATGGCAGCGGAGGTGTCTCTGCTGACATCCGCTGCCCCATAGAGCTGCATGGAGGATCCGATCAGATCCGCCTAAAAAACTGACAGGCGGATCTGATCGGACCCCCCGTGTGAAAGAGCCCTAACTCTGTAAAAAAAAAAAAAAAAACTTTGCTCGCACTAATCAACCCCCTAACTGAGAAAATACATCATGACTTTACCTGGCGGATTGGGAAGCCGAAAAACCGATCTGGTGCTGGCGGTGGCTAGACACAGAGATGAGCAAAGGAAAGATGGCCTCTGCTCATCTCTATGCCCTAGGAGGACTGGCGCGACATCATGGTGTCAATGTAAACAAAGCCTTTTTTCTTTTTTTTTTTTAAACAAAAGATCAAAAACATTTGTTTTTTGATCTTTTGCTTTTAAGCGTAGGAGGAGAGATTTGGGGTCTTTTAGATCTCTCCATAAAGAGGACCTTCCATGCTGTATTGTTATCGCAAGGGATTTTGTTTTAACAGGACAGTGTAAAAACGAAAAACCAGTAATAAAATAAAAAACATTTTTTTTTTTTTAAAGCATCTCCGTCCCCGCGTGCATACGTAGGTGGTGCCCATATATGTAAATGGTGTTCACACCAGTCATATATGTAAATGGTGTTCACACCAGTCACGTGGGGTATCGCCGTGAAATTTACAGCGAGAAAAATCATTCTGACATTAGACTTCCTTTGTAAATCTAAATGGCTGCAAACAGCGCCGATTTAAAAAAAAAAAAAAAGCATTAAAAGTATTCAAAATGCCAAAAATCTGCTTTTTTTTTTTTTTAAGACCCCAGATCCCTCCATAAAGAGTACCTGTAACTGCCTATTACTAACAAGGGATGTTGATTATTTAAAGGGACAGTAAAAAGAATAAAATAAATTAAAACAGGATTTTTTTTTTTTTTTTTCCCCTGCGTGCTCGCACACCAAATACACACACACTCATCATAGGTTGAACTGGATGGAATGGTGTCTTTTTTAAACTCACTATGTAATTAAGTAACTATGAAAAAATAAAAACGCATACGTAAGTCACGCCTGCAAATGTAAGCGGTTTTCAAATCACACATGTGAGGTATCGCCGCAATTCTCTCATCGAGAGCAATAACTTTAGCACAGGACTCCCTCTGTAACTCTAAACTGGTAACCGTTCCATTTTTTTAAAGTGTTGCCTATGGAGATTTTTAGGTACTGTAGTTTGGCGCCATTCCACAAGTGTGCTCAATTTTAAACCGTAACATGTTAGGTATCTATTTACTGGGCGTGACATCATCTTTCACAATATACAAAAAGATTGTGCTAATTTTACGGTTTATTTTTTTTTTAATTCCGTGAAGTGTATTTTTTCCAAAAACAAATTGCGTTTGAAAGACAGCTGCCCAAATACTGTGTGACAAAAAATATTGCAATGGCCGCCATTTTATTCTCCAGAGTCTTTGCTAAAAATATGTATAATGTTTGGGGTTTTCAAAGTAATTTTCTAGCAAAAAATACTGATACTGACTTGTAAACAACAAGTGTCAGATATAGATATAGATATAGGCTTGGTGCTTAGGTGGTAAAGCATGACTTTAGGTATCTACTTACTCAGCATAACATCATCTTTCTCATTATACAAAAAAAAATATTATTATTTTTTTTTTTAATTCATTAAAGTGTATATTTTTTAAAGTTGCATTTGAAAAACCGATGCGCAAAAAACGCATGACAAGAAATTGCAATTAATGCCATTTTATTCTCTAGGGCCTCTGCTAAAAAAAAATATATAGTGTTTGGGGGTTCTCTAATTTTCTAGCAAAAAAATACAGATTTTTACTTGTAAACAACTAGTGCCAGACAAGGCCTGGTCCTTAAAGCGGAGTTCCACCCAAAAGTGGAATTTCCGCTCATTTGCTTCCTCCCCCCCTCCGGTGCCACATTTGGCACCTTTCAGGGGGGAGGGGGGGGGGCGGGTATCTATTTTTGACAGGTACCCGTTCCCCACTTCCGGGAGATGGTGCCGCGGCGCTGTCCCTATGATGTTTGGCCCCCTCCTGCTTCCCCCTCGCCGCCGAACCAATCCGTATGCGCAGTGCACTTCGTGCATGCGCATTAGGGACCCGCCCGTGAAGCCGTAAGGCTTCACTGCTGGGTTCCCTCACCGGCAATGGCGGCTGCAGCACCCGACAGCTGATGGAAACATCGGCTGCAGTGCCGACATCGCTGGACTCCAGGACAGGTAAGTGTCCTAATATTAAAAGTCAGCAGCTACAGTATGTGTACAGTATGTGTAGCTGCTGACTTGTAATTTTTGGAGGGGGAGGCTGGAACACCGCTTTAAGTGGTTAAACTTTCAGAATTTACTACACAGGATAAAAGTTCACCACAGGATCAGATGGAAAGGCAGCTACACTCTGCATTCCATCAAAAGGTAGTATATGCGTATTTGTCTCTTCATTTTGTGTATAATACTTCAACATAGTAAAAGTGTAGCTGGTCGGTATTGAGATGTGAGGGAAGTAACACTAAGCAGTGTTCCCATGTTATGCAGAGCCCAGAGGAATGCAAGAGGTGATACAATCCAGATCTCTGGAAGAGTGGAAGTGAATTGTATGCTGTGGCCACAAGGGGTCAAAGAGTTTCAGAGAAAAACTTTCACAATACGGTATGTCAGAAGCCTTTTCGCTTTGCTTCTCTGGTTACACAGGGGATCCTATTCCCGCACTGCTAGTTTTGGTTACAAGAAACCGGGGGGATGCTGTGCCTTTGTATACTATGTACTTATACATATCCCATTCATTTTAGAGCCTTGTGTTCAGATCTAACCACCAGCTTACTACAGCCGTTATTGTTTATGGTGTTCAAAGAGCAAGGACATGCAATAAGGGTGTGTTTTCCTGCAATTAAAAAGCATGTGGTTTACTGAAAAGTGCAATGCCACTAAACACAGAGCGAGAGGGTAATAATTGTGAGTGTAAGAATGTAACCATCCTTCTGACCTGCTCTCTCTTCTCCCCCTAGTTTTTATGCAGCTGAGAAAAGAGGGAATGTGATCACTTATAAAAAAGAGAGAAAAAAAAAGGTATTTATATATTTTGTTTTACATCTCTACACAAATGTTTTGCCTTTCGTTTCAGTTGTAAACTAAGACCCCGTTCACACTGGGGCGACTTGTCAGGCGACCTTGGTCGCCTGACAAGTCGCCGTGGGTTGCCTGCCATAGAGTAGCACAGGACCCGTTCTAATAGGAGTGACACAATTTGCTCCGACTTAGAAAAAGGGTCCTGAGCTTCTTTGGGGCGACCTAGAGCGACGTGCATTGACTTCAATGATATGAAGTCCGTGCATGCCGCTCCGAGGTCGCGGTGCGAGCTGTGCACCTCGACTTCACAGGTCGCCCCAGCAAGTCGGGTCGCGCCTATGTGAACCGGCTCTAAATGGATTGTTTTACAGGATAATAGTTTACAATAACTTTACTGGCCTTTTAACCAACCAGATGGCAGCTTGTGTTTTTGAATGAACATGTGTGCACTCTAATGAGTGTGGGGAAGCTTATCCTTTATTTATTCAACTCATTTACACAGTGCTAACATTCTCTATACTCCAGGGGTGTCCAACCTTTTGACCTTCCTGGGTCACATTGGAAGAAGTATTGTTTCTGGCTACACATAAAATACGCTAATGAGGATCACTGATGAGCAGAAAAAGTCAGGCAGATCACAAGGCAATGATCACCAATATAGATAATGTACCTATCTGAGTAATAAAACGTAATTTTTCTTGTAATATTTTTTATTATAAAAGTAAAAGAGGGCAACATAAAACAAGTGCAATATCTGATACTGTTTTTGATAAACTAATGCTGGCCATACACTAGCAAAAAAATTGTTGGTTTGGTTGATTTGGTCCGTTCGTTCGTTTTTGATCCAGTTAATGGGCACAAATAGAAAATCGGTTTTAACTTTTCATAGCCGAAAAATCGAAGGAACAGTTTGGAAAATTCTGCCTAGTGAACGATAAATTGAAAGGTTAATGTGTATCTTGCCCAAACTGTTTGCACTAGGCATATGTGACAAACTGAACGAAAAACTGATTCATGTCCATTGAACGATTATGTCCATTGAACGATTTATCGTTCGAAATTCGGTCATTACATGATGGCATGATCGTCTGCTCTAACAGCCGATTTTTTGTTTTTCGGAAATTAGTACGAACGATTTTTCAGCTAGTGTATGGCCAGCTTTACACATCAAAATCTGGTGGATGGAGTAGCAATTCTCAATGAATTCTCAAGGTGCTCATCAGATATTTTGGTTCTAATTTTTGCCCTTCGTGTGCTTCATCCTTGAACATAGTTTCTTACAAACATAGGTGCTGCCGAAAACCGATAACATGAATAAGGCATTATAAGATAAAAATGATAAAAGTCCAGTAAAGGAGACCCTGTCAAATTTTTCCTTGGCCGCATGTGTTCGCTAAGTGCAAATGCCTTTTTACAAAAAATTCCCCAAAACACACACACATTTTATATATATATATATATATATATATATATATATATATATATATATATATATATATATATATATATATATATATATATATATATGGTCTGATGAGACCAAAATAAAGGTCTGAAGAAGGAGCGCATGCTCCGCAACGCGTCACCGTTTGTCTGCAGCTCGGCATCCAGGAAGTGAGGTCACGGCCCTCGGACGTGCGGACGATCAGAGCTACAGCAGCCCACGGATCAGGACAGGCTCCTGCAAGCACACAGGAGACTTTCGCTCCTCTGCATAAGCTGCGTCCAGTACCAGAGTGACCTCCCAGATGCCTGATGCCCAGGACCTCCCTATTCAGGTTTGATGCCTGTTTTTACGCTACTCTTGTGAGTAACATTGCTCTTACCTTGTATTAAAGTGTTTTTATGCTACACTTAGATTGGCCCTTGTGGTTCTCTCCCCTTATGAGTGCTGCCGGCACTGGGGAGCTACAGTTCATTGAGGGAAGCCTGAATGCCAACATGTACTGTGACATACTGAAGCAGAGCATGATCCCCTTCCTTCGGAGACTGGGCTGCAGGGCAGAATTCCAACATGATACTGACCAAAAACACATCTCCAAGATGACCGCTGCCTTGCTAAAGAAGCTGAGGGTAAAGATGATGGACTGGCCAAGCATGTCTCCAGACCTATTGAGCATCTGTGGGGCATCCTCAAATAGAAGGTGGAGGAGCGCAAGGTCTCTAACATCCACCAGCTTCATGATGTCGTCATGGAGAAGTGCAAAATTACTCCAGTGGCAACCTGTGAAGGTCTGGTGAACTCCATGTCCAAGAAGGTTAGGGCAGTGCTGGAAAATGTGGAGGAGCACAAGGTCTCTAACATCCACCAGCTCCATAATATCGCCATGGAGGAGTGGAAGAGGACTCCAATGGCAACCTGTGAAGCTCTGGTGAACTTCATGCCCAAGAGGGTTAAGGCAGTGCTGGAAAATAATGGTGGCCACACAAAATATTGACACTTTGGGCCTAATTTGGACATTTTCCCTTAGGGGTGTGCTCACTTTTGTTTCCAGCGGTTTAGACATTAATGGCTGTGTGTTGAGTTATTTTGAGGGGACAGCAAATATACACTGTTATACAAGCTGTACACTCACTACTTTACATTGTAGCAAAGTGTCATTTTAGTGATGTCACGTGAAAAGATATAATAAAATATTTACAAAAATGGGAGGGGTGTACTCACTTTTGTGAGATACTGTATATATATTCCTGACCAGAATTAAAGAAAATATATATGACCTCTACACATTCCCTATAATCTGCTAGTACGCCTTTGGATTTTGTGTAAAAAAAAAAAAAAAAGTATTACAAACAATACACAGACTGTGTCCCTGTTGGACTGAAACCAGGAAGTCAGTTCTGCAAGGTCCCAGTCATAACTTCAAAATCAACAACAGTATAATAATTACAAGGTAGGAGATACAATCTATAGAATAGAAGGAAAGTTCCACGTACCGGTTAGCCATTTGGATTCCACTGAGTGTGGTTGATCCGTCTCTGCTGACAAACAGCCTCAGGTGACTGTCTGAAAAGAAAGACAGGGGAGAGAGTGAGCTGAGGTGACGTCTATGCACCATCGTCATAGCTAACAGCACATAATGAGAAAACATGCACAGTGCGTGCGTCTCTGAACAGCCCGGGGAATATACAGGTAATTAGGTGTGGAAAATGGCAATGCAGGCCTTCTTTTTACTCCTCAGGCAAACACATTATCTACAATATTTGCTCTGACAATTTCTGTTGTGACATGTTACATGTATTTAAGGAGAACATACATCAGGATAAAAATCCTCAGAAGATTTACAATCTCAGGTGGTGTGCACGTGCTTCTTTTCCCATTGTGTCCTATAGTAGTATACAGCAAATAAAAAAAATGTCCTTTAATAAAGGGGGTGGGGGATTAATCCGTGTTAAATCATAATAAAGGGGTTGGGGGATTAATCTGTGTTAAATCAAACAGTGTTACGGCTGAACAGTCCAGAACGGACAGCAAGGCACAAAATGAGACCCCCCCCCCCCCAAACAGTACCCAAGTACCCAAACAGTACTGCTTTTCACTATAAAGAGGAATTCTTTTTGTGTATTGCATGGAGTTCTCCTTTAAATAAAAGCACTATTGTGCAGCCACAGTCCCTTCCAGTAAAGCTTTTTCCTGTAGCTAAATAAAGATGGGCTGCTCTATTACTGATCCTATTTTATGTAACGTGTAACCAATGAATGTTTTGCAAGACAACAGCACAGAAGCCTTTGACGTATTCACTAGTACATCGACACTGTAGCACAGCCTGGTTTATTAAACTATGGCAAGGAGTGAGGAACATATTGCAGTAAGTCACAACTACTTTAGAAATCTCTGCCTTCCATATGCTATATCACACTTCATTAAGGATCTGGCGCTAAGTTCTGTGTATGGGTTCGCAGCTCCAGACTTCCAATATTAACAAGTCAAATGGCCATAGCTGCTACAGATATAATCACCAAGAAAAAAATCATACAAAGTATATCCAAACAAGCAAAACATAAAGACAGAGAATATAAACCTAAGCCCAATTTCTCTATCACCCTGCGCTGGTAGGAGGATGTGAACTTGCTAAACTGTATAATACAGTAAATAGCAGTGTCTAGCAGCTGCTTTAATAAATAAAACTGATAAAAGGATGTGAATAGCCTCAAAGTCAAAGACAAGGAAGTACCACATAAGCAGCGCTTAAATGAGTGCATACATAAACCATATGTGCAAAATACAGCAATCAAGTGAGATGGATGTCCTAGTAATAAATACAAAAGTCCATCTTGACCAATCGGAAAGGGGATGACCCGTCACCATGAAGTGAAAAGATAATGGATGGCAAACTTCCACCACACCGCGTGACCCCTTAGGCAGTCAACACTCACCGAATGCCTGAAACAACTGAGCCTTCAGAGTACCAATATAAATCCCGGATCACTCCTCAGGATAATCAACACTGGCAGGTGAATCTCTCTCAGGAAAGCTCACAGAAGACTGGAACACTCAGAACGGCATCACATGTGTATGAAAGGGAAAACTCATAGGGCAGTAGTTCTAAAACTTTATTGTAAAAAACCCAAGCCCCGTCCCCCTCACATAAAACTCACATGTAAATAGTAACAATCAGGCATATAAACGAGAGGAGATGGCCAGAAGGTTCAGCGACCGATGGCTCACCAGTATCATACCGTCCCCAGGGTACCGGATCAAGACACCGCCGCTGCTCCCCAGACAGTCCTGCTATCACGTTCGCCTATCTCCGCTCCGCCGTGTTCCCGACAATTGGTAGCACTCGTCAGCGTTCGGCGATTTCCGCCTACAGCTCGCCGACAGCACGTAGTGGTTGGGGTGGTAGCGTGCTCACGCCCTGACGCGTTTCGTCTGATTGGCTGACTTCAACTGAGGGCGTCAGTTGAAGTCAGCCAATCAGACGAAACGCGTCAGGGCGTGAGCACGCTACCACCCCAACCACTACGTGCTGTCGGCGAGCTGTAGGCGGAAATCGCCGAACGCTGACGAGTGCTACCAATTGTCGGGAACACGGCGGAGCGGAGATAGGCGAACGTGATAGCAGGACTGTCTGGGGAGCAGCGGCGGTGTCTTGATCCGGTACCCTGGGGACGGTATGATACTGGTGAGCCATCGGTCGCTGAACCTTCTGGCCATCTCCTCTCGTTTATATGCCTGATTGTTACTATTTACATGTGAGTTTTATGTGAGGGGGACGGGGCTTGGGTTTTTTACAATAAAGTTTTAGAACTACTGCCCTATGAGTTTTCCCTTTCATACACATGTGATGCCGTTCTGAGTGTTCCAGTCTTCTGTGAGCTTTCCTGAGAGAGATTCACCTGCCAGTGTTGATTATCCTGAGGAGTGATCCGGGATTTATATTGGTACTCTGAAGGCTCAGTTGTTTCAGGCATTCGGTGAGTGTTGACTGCCTAAGGGGTCACGCGGTGTGGTGGAAGTTTGCCATCCATTATCTTTTCACTTCATGGTGACGGGTCATCCCCTTTCCGATTGGTCAAGATGGACTTTTGTATTTATTACTAGGACATCCATCTCACTTGATTGCTGTATTTTGCACATATGGTTTATGTATGCACTCATTTAAGCGCTGCTTATGTGGTACTTCCTTGTCTTTGACTTTGAGGCTATTCACATCCTTTTATCTATATCCAAACAAGCGTTTAATAACAAAAACTCTCCCATTCTTTAAGTCCCGGTTCACATTTCTGTGATGCGGGAACGCTGCGAATATACAGCGTGTTCCCGCATTGCATCCGCACCCCTGGCGGTTCACACTGCCATATGCGATACGCTGGGGGTGTCAATTAAATGTTAACGACACCCCAAGATCAGATCGCATACCGCAGTGCGATCTGAAAGTTCACACAGAATCGGATCGCACTAGTGTGAACCACCATGCAATCCGATTCTGCTGCAGACCAAAAAAAGGGTCCTGTACGTGTTAGATGCGATTGCGGTGCGAATTCAGCCAAACTGTATGGCTGAATTTGCACTGCACAGAGATCGCATGTAATTTTAGGAGCAGTGCGCGCCAAATTACATGCAATCTCTTTGATCGCACTAATGTGAACCGGCACTCAAGGATAAGTTCACATTTATAAAAAAAAAATTTGCTTTTTTTGCAGGTAAAAAACAATGCATTTATTTATTTATTTTTTAATGGACCTGTAAAGCATTGCACGCAGATCAAGGGTGTAATGCCACGGTCCTGCATACTGTCTGGACATTCCTCTGATATGGCCAGGCAGTTACATTGTGACATTGTGATAGAAGTCATAGAATGAACTACCACAGTGCTCAACAACGCCATGGTAGTTCATTGGGAACAACAAGCTAACAGCCGCAAAGGCTGTCGGAGCTCGTGGTTTTCCCATTCACACAACACTGTGAATGGATGACACAGCTGGTGCTCCATGTGGCTGCGCTTTTTGTATATTGTGACAGCTAGCTGGGGGGGGGGGGGAGGAGACCCCCCACTAGCTGTCAGAATAGGGGAACGAGGGCTGGTGCATCTGTAACATGTAACACCCTGAATATGGGTGTAAAGTAGTGATCGACCGATATCGTTTTTTTATTGCCGATACCGATATTTTGGTCATCAGATATCGATATTGGCTGATATTTTTGGACATTTAAAAAAACATTTTTTTTTTTTTCCACAGGTACTCTTGTGGAGGCATCTAAAAGACCCCAAACCCCTCCTCTGCACTTAAAAGCATTCAAAACACCAAGTTTGGCTGTTTTGAATGCTCGCATTTTTTTAAATTTGGCGCCAAGTTTTTTACATGGAGACCCAATCAGAGCCGAATGCGGCTTTGATCGGGTCTTCTCTTTGGCGGCCATGCAGGTAGGATGCCCGGGTCTCCCAGTGGGACGGGAGACCCAGGCAAGCCGCGGGAGGGGGGAGACGTCCCCTTCCGCTCCTTGTAATGACAGCCGGTACATCACCCCGGTACAAGCACTTTCCCGAAATATCGGCAATATTGGTAATCTCAGGGGCCGATTTCGATATATCGGGAAAAGTTCATACCGGCCCTCGATATATCGGTGTTGCCTAGTGTAAAGTGATATGTTACAAAAGTTGAACTTATCCTTTAACATCTCTCAAGCTGCTTTTACCTTGCATTTCATCCTAATAAGGTTTACCATACGTGAGAGACATTGAACTAATTACAGCCAATCCTAAGCGCTTGTTTGTACATACTTTGTGTGTATGCTATACCACACTGCAAACTTAAGCATCCAATAAGAAGCCAAACTCCAGAGATCCCTTCAGTAAAACTTGAAAGCTGCAAGAACAGGACAATAGCTGTGGATTTGCAAGAAATCCCGTGTGCTCCTCATCTTTGCGTTGACAACACAGTACCTCTGCTGCATTGAAATCCCATCCAGCGTAGTCAGCAATGCCGGCTGGACCACAGAACTCCATCTATCCTACTGCCTCAGGCCCTCCCCATGTACATACATGGACTGTTTCCTAGTAAAACAATACTGCTGTGCTGACTCCCAAGAGCCTGTCTATACATGGTGTGGGAAAAGGGCTCCTGAGAGGTGGGTGTAATTCTGGGGGGGGGGGTGCTTATATAAAAAAACTGTCAGCAGCCCCAAACCTTTGACCAGGTTGGTGATTATGTCATTGGGAGCAATACAAGCAGTTTCCTGCTACAGGAACAAGGTAAAAAATTTAATGCAGTGACATGATCTAGAGGACGAGAGGGAGTTTTGGAGGTGAAGTTGGGTAAGTCCTAGACATACACTTGGTCTCCTCTTAGGTATGCAAGCATTAATGACAGGCTGTTGAGCATTTTGTGTATAGAAGCCAGTCAAATTACCTCTACTATGTAAAGTTCATATTATTTTTATAATATTATTATTATTATATAGGATTTATATAGCGCCGACAGTTTACTCAGCGCTTTACAACTTGAGGGTAGACAGCACAAATACAATACACTTTAATACAGTAGGTATGTAGGTAATACAGTATGTAATTTAGTACCGTATTTTCGCGACTATAAGGCGCACCGGATTATAAGGCGCAGTATCACTGATCGACCGCTAACGTGTTTTTTTCCATACATAAGGCGCACCGGGTTATAAGGCGCATTAAATGACACAAAACTCTGATAAGTCAAACTTTATTCAACTCTTTCACAATAACCATAAAATGGTTTTTAACAATAACTCTCAACATTGTTCAGTGAAATACAATACAAAACAATACACTCACTGTTTCAGCTTATTCCTCTACCGCAAATCCATCAAAGTCTTCATCTTCAGTGTCTGAGTTTAACAGTTGGGCGATCTCGGCATCAAGCACGTCCGGATCCCTCTCATCATTATCATCACTATCGGAGTCAGTCTCGTTGCTGTTACTTAGCTGTTCAGTGATAATTCCGGCCTTCCTGAAAGCTCGGATGACACTGGAGACTGATACCTTCGCCCAGGCATCCACGATCCACTGGCAGATAGTGGCGTAACTTGTTCGGCGTTGCCTCCCTGTCTTGGTGAACGTGTGTTCGCCTTCTGTCATCCAATGCTCCCACGCAGCTCGCAATTTAACTTTAAATGATCTGTTGACACCAATATCTAGCGGCTGGAGTTCTTTGGTTAATCCACCCGGAATGATGGCAAGCACTGAATTAGTTTTCTTCACTTGGGTTTTGACAGTATCGGTCAGATGGGCGCGCATGGAGTCGCAGATCAATAGGGACGGAGATTTGTGGAAAAAGCCATCCGGTCTCTTGACGTAAACCTCTCTCAGCCACTCACTCATCGTCTCCTCGTCCATCCAGCCCTTCGGGTTAACCTTGATGATGACGCCAACCGGAAACTTTTCTTTCGGCAAAGTCTTCCGCTTAAAAATTACCATGGGTGGTAGTTTCTGGCCATTAGCCTGGCAACCGAGAACTACAGTGAAGGATGACTTCTCGTTTCCCGTAGTGCGTATAGATACCGTACTGGTCCCTGTTTTCTCGACAGTACGGTTTACGGGGATATCAAAGGTAAGGGGGACCTCGTCCATGTTGGTGATGTGTTCTGGCTGGATCTTCTGTTCATTGATCTTGTTCTTGCAGTAGGTGCGGAAAATGGTCAGCTTTTCTTGGTAATCCTTTGGCAGTTGCTGCGAGATGGTAGTTCTTGTGCGGATGGAGAGATTACGCCTTTTCATAAAACGGAAGCACCAAGAGGGACCTCCTCGAAAGTCGTTTATCTCCATTTCACGTGCTATAGCTGTTGCTTTGAGTCGAATAGAGACAGTGGAGACGCTTCTACCTGCGGTTCTCTGTTCAATAACCCACTGTTCAATTTTGTCCTCCAACTGTGGCCATCTTGCTTTGTTTCCTCGGAAACTCAGTTTGGTCTTCTTTACTTGGCGCAGGGCGTCTTCTTGCTTCCTCCACTTCCGTACCATTGATTCATTAATGTTGAATTCTCTCGCAGCTGCTCTATTTCCATGTTGTATTGCGTGACTGATAGCATTGAGTTTGAAATCCGCTTCGTAAGCATGTCTCTTTACAGGAGCCATTTTTGGGGCAGCGGGTATGCACACACCTCCTGACTACGATGGCCGTAATGCTCAATCAAAGCAGTGCAGCTTCGTAGCTTACCAAGGCCATGCTAAAACATTGACAGATTTTTGAGCGCCGTGTACCACATAAATCAGTTCTAGGTAACTGGGATGAGAAGGGGAAAACACAGCCATACATTAGGCGCACCGCATTATAAGGCGCACTGTCGATATGTGAGAAAATTTAAGGATTTTAAGTGCGCCTTATGGTCCGAAAAATACGGTAATCAGAGGGCCCTGCTCGTTAGAGCTTACAATCTAAGATAGAACTAAACACATCTCCTGATTATATTGCATGCAGCCATTCCCAGTAAGGGGGAACAAGCAGGTGAAAGCAGAGGATGGCGGCGAGAGGAGAGTCTTATAAGCTGAATTCCTAGAGTTCACAGACTAGTGCACACTTGTACAACTCCCTAATATACATTCCTCACACTTACCTTCATTGTTACTGACGTCTGTGAAGTCCTGACTCTGCATGATCTTCTCCACAATGGCATCAGCATCAATTCTGGTGTCATCCACCCACGTGGGGTGACTCTCTACAGAGTCCTTCTTTCTCCTGTGTGGGGGACATATTACAAGTAAGGATGGGAATTATACTCAGCAGACATCAGTACAAGCAGCCACATACAGCAAGGAATGCAGCAATCTGACCATTATTTGAATTGCTTAGGTCATTTGTTGGTTCACCTCCAAAGTAAGGGCCTTTACACGCTGAAGGACATTTCTTTGCATTAGAACTGCTTCTCTTATGTTAAAAGACAAAGTCTGATGCAACACTTGGAAAGCATTTTGAAGCATATCAAATGTGGGTCAAATGCACCTGCCAATTATTTCAAATGATCTTAGACATGTCTCAAACTGGTGCCATAAGCAAGCTTCATTTGCCTATCGACAGAGCCCTAAAAACATTTGCATAACATGCTGGAGCCTGTTTTGGACTGCCAATTTCTTCCCTTTTCTACAACAGAGGAGTACAAATCTTTTAATCAATCATGATTTGCACTGTACCTACATCTAAACTGCAGATAAAACTGTGGCTGGCCCTAGAAGAGTGATTCCAGTGAGAATCATTACATATCTCCCTGTCTGCCACCCTAAGAACTATACAGAAATTCTAGATTATGACCCTACAGGATCAATGTCACGTCTGTGATCATCTGTGGGTATGAAGAAGTGGAAGTGATGGTGCCTGCACCACAAATAGTTACGTTGGGGTTCTGGATCATTGCAGAAACCTACATACTATGTTCCAAGTTACAGTCACCTTCAGTGTGGCACAGCACGCCGGAGTACACTGAATATTACATGTGTGGTTTATGCATAGGGGGAGGGGTGTTGGTGGGTGTAATCACATAGTATGTTCACCAGACGTTCAAAGAGAATGTAGGAAGTTGGAAAGTGGTGTAATCCACATTACACTGTGCAGCAACATGGCATAGAGCAAAGAAGGCTGGAACACATATATGTGCATTATAAATCTTTTTGGCAGGTAAAAAGGGTTCTTGATGTGCTTCAGCTTTGAATTCTATCCATATGGATAGAGTAGTGGGGCGTTAGAACTAGTGATGACCAATCTCGTTTTTTTATTGCCGACACTGATATTTTGGTCATCGCATATTGGTATCGGCCGGTATTTTTGTGCATTTAAAAAATGTATTTTTTTTTAATTTTTTTTATTTAGACACTGTTGTGGAGGGATCTGGGGGTCTAAAAGACCCTAAACCCCTCCTCTGCACTTAAAAGCATTCAAAACGCCAAGTTTGGCTGTTTTGAATGCTGTAATTTTTTGAATTTGGCGCCAGTACCCGGAAGTGATGTCATGACATCAATTCCGGGTTTTTGCATGAAGATCCGATCAGAGCCGAATGCAGCTTTGATCGGGTCTTCGGCGGCCATGCAGGCTGGTTGCCCGGGTCTCCCGTTGGGACGGGAGACCCGGGCGAGCCGCGGAAGGTGGCGGGAGGGGGGTGGGAAGTCCCCTCCCACTCCTTGTAATGACTTCTCAGGCGCATAGGTTGTCATTACAAGACTACCGACCGTCAGCTATGGACGCTGGTACCAGGGTGATGCCTCTAGCTGCAGGAATCACTCCGGTACAACATAAATATCGGCAATATTGGTAACCTCCGTTGGGCGATTCCGATATATATCGGGAAAAGTGCATATCGGCCCCCGAAATATCGGCTTTGCCGATAATCGGTCGATCCCTAGTTAGAACCTATGACAGGTTTTATTGAGGTCTCTAATAGGAAGCTTCGCCCTCTTGATTTGTCCTTGTGACAACTGTCACCAGTACAAGTGATGGCCAATCTTTCAATGGGGACACCTGTTCTGCAAACAACTGCCTAAAGCTGGTCATATGCTGATGGAAATGCAACCGGTTCAGCAGGGACCGGCCGAAGTGTGTGCGCTTCCCCGATTAGCAGAATTCCATTAGAACCTATGACAGGTTTTATTGAGGTCTCTAATAGGAAGCTTCGCCCTCTTGATTTGTCCTTGTGACAACTGTCACCAGTACAAGTGATGGCCAATCTTTCAATGGGGACACCTGTTCTGCAAACAACTGCCTAAAGCTGGTCATATGCTGATGGAAATGCAACTGGTTCAGCAGGGACCGGCCGAAGTGTGTGCGCTTCCCGGATTAGCAGAATTCCATTGTTTAATAGACTTCTGCCAAAGGGAAAAGTTGGAAAACTTTTGTTGGTCAGCTATTGCAGCTACTGATCAGTGTGTTGGTGAATTTTTCTAAACACCTTGTTTATGTAGATGAAAGAATCTATTTTTTTATTTTTGAAAAAAATTAAAATAAAATAAACCTAAAAAACTAGCAGTGTATGGTCAGCTCAACATAGGATTTCCCCTCACTTTCTGTTGTCCTTCTAGAACAGGAAATGGGACACAAACAGGAAATAAAAGACCAATCTCTAAAATTAGGTTTTATTTTAGATACACTGTAACTACTCAGCTGGTGTTCTCCTTAAATTTATTACAAAAAATTAAAATAAGAAAGCTTTTATGAGAACTTTGTTCCATTCACCAGATGAGCCAAATGGAATAAAAGGCCCCTCAACAGGGATCAGTACAGTCAAAACAATTAGGAAAAAGGGGATTCTCGGCACAAGAGTAGATTAACAATAAAATCCATGGCAGAAGCCAAGTGGGCAGATCACGAGCTGAGTGTGTCACAGGCGCTGGCTACAGAATGCACAGATATCAGAGCCAACACTCCACACTGACTAAGTCCCAGCTGAGTCACATCACATATTCCATGCTCAGACTACAGACAACTCTCATGGCCCCGTCACTAACTTGACATTTCCAAAACAGACAACTTTTTGTTTCTGCTTGTATTGAATAAGACCATCTGTAGAGAACTAAGACTATCTTAATGTGGAAAACAACAGAAAGCTACTAAGATGCATCAGATCATAAACCAGCTTCTCGTTATACTGTACGATCATTACCTGGACTGTCTGTCTAGGAGGGGTGGTCTGATTGGTCTTGGAGGCTTCTCTGGTTTGGTTTCCTTGTCTCCTTCAGGTAAGTCTGCCGTAATGAAGATCCCCCCGGAGGCGCTGCTGCTGGTGGATGTGTTGCGTCGGTGAGTCAGGTCTGACATACTGGAGCAGCGGGAGTGTTCAGAGCTGTGTCCTGTACAGGTAAAAATACTGGTCATATGAGAGCAGACTGGCTGATTCACAGTGCTGTATGTAGCACAGCCCGCAAGGCTGGAGCCTAAAAGCATAAAGCCTTTGTTGCTCGACTCTTTGTCTTTAAAGCATTTGTTCATAAGACATTTGCACCTTGCAGACGCAGCTCACCATCCTGCATATCTGCTGCATCAGAGAATCTGTGTGCCGGGATGATTACAGGGCAGTCATTGGTGTTCCCATATCTACATTCCCAAACATTTTATGTCTGCAAATATCCATGCATGTAACATCCTTCACTGTGTATGAATTAGTGATCGACCGATATTGGTTTTTCGTTGCCGATACCGATATTTTGGCCATTGAATATCGGTATCGGCCGATATTTTCGTACATTTTAAATTTTCTTTTTTTTAGCACTTGACAGGTACTGTTGTGGAGGGATCTGGGGTTCTGAAAGACCCCAAACCCCTCCTCTGCACTTAAAAGCATTCAAAACACCAAGTTTGGCTGTTTTGAATGCTGTCATTTTTTCTTAATCTTGTCCCGAGTACATGGACGTGATGCAATAGACAGTTTAATAAAATGTTATAAGAACTCACAAAGTAAATATCTAGTCAAATCCATATCTGCAGTGTCCCCGTCCCTCCGATGATAGCAAACCATGGCCGCTGGAGGTGCTCATAAGGCTGTAGGGGATGTCCGGTGGTCCGCCCCCAGGCTGACATTACTTCCGCCCTATACCCACAGGAGTCCCAGAACTTCTCATCCAGCGGCCATGGTTTGCTATCATTGGAGGGACGGGGACACTACAGATATGGATTTTACTAGATATTTACTTTGTGAGTGGTTATAACATTTTAATAAACTGCCTATTGCTGCACTACATAGCGCTTCACTTTCTTTACTGGGTTCACACACACACAGGAGCAGTGGGGGAAATCGCATGCAATTCGGACAGGACTCACACAGCATTCCTGTTCAAATCGCAAGTGATTCTTTTCAGTGCGATTTGCACCCATCCATTTTGTATGGACACAAGTCTCACTGCAAAGTATCGGTACTCAGTATCGGCGAGTACTTGACCGAAAGTATCGGTACTCGTACTCGCCGATAAAAAACCAGCATCAGTGCAACCCTACAAAATGCCTCTTCCATTTACCCAACACCATTTATCTTTTCTAGTGAAATATATATATATATATATATATATATATATATATATATATATATATATATATATATATATATATATATATATATATATATATATTATATATATATATATAGCTTTTTTTCAGCAGGAACTTGGTGGAACTCCATTCCACCACCTTTGACTTAGGCCCTCGCTCCCTGCTCCCCACTATCACTTGTAAACACAGAGATCTGGCTTCTGTATTTACAAGTGACAGCTTATCTCGCAATGGCTTCCATAGATCTGATCTCCTGAGTGGCTCCCACTGAGTGCAGGATGAAGACAAGAGAGATGCAGGTGCCCGGGGTGCAGTGGGGATGCCGACACTCCTACTAGATCTCCCTGCAAGCGAGAGAGGCAGAGCCACCCACACTGTGTGCGGAGAGGTACTAGAGAAGAAGAGGGGTGAAAGTGAGATGTGGATGGGGATGCAGAGGTAAGCAGCTGTGGAAGAAGGCTGAGCTCTGCACTCTATGTGTAGCGCACCCCTGAACTCTGCACTCTGTGTGTAGTGCACTCCCGAATTCTGCACATGGAGCACCCTTCAAATCTGCACTCTGTGTATAACCCCACCAAACTCTGCACTCTGTACATAATGCACTGCTGGTATTTAATGCCACTTTAAGACCCTCCGACTGTTATTGAAAATTTGACCATACCCACTATTTGATGCAGTTTGGAGAGTGTATGTGTCGAGGGAGAGGGGATTTTGGGGGGGGGTCGTGGTTGGGTTCCTGCACCTATTTTCTGAGAAAAAAAGCCCTATATCTATCTATCTATCTATCTATATATATATACACATATACATATACAGTATATATATATATATATATATATATATATATATATATACACACATATACATACACACATACACACACATACACATAGATAGTATGCTCAGGAAAAAGTATAGGAAATCTTAAGAGCATTTTTTTTTTTTTTTTGTGAAACAAATATAAAAGTATTGTTTACCGGACACTTTGGACTGCTGGCTGGCCTGGCTGGAGTTCCGCGAGTGACCTGAATGAGACGTCTCCTCCGGGCTTGAGAGATTCTGGTCAGCTTCTTCAAAGACCCCTATGATGTTTAGAAAGAAGAGAGACTTAGCGGAGGATTGGGTATGGTTTATCCTTGTAGTTAGAACACAACTGTTGGATTTGGCTTCCATCCATTGCTGTCTGTTCTCATGGGAAACAATGCAGATCCCCACATTCTCTGCTGCTAGTAAAACTACCTTCTGCCTGATGATAGCGCTCCTTCATAGTAACCATGTGCATGTTCCTAAGAGATGTCGGTTAAAGCACACCTTATACCCCCCTGGATTTTTTGTCTGCACTAACCTATAAAACCAAAAAGGGTAGATCTGAAATACTTCTTTAGTCTTTTAGTCCTTCTATTTTTCTTTAGTGCCAATAAAGTGACCACCTGAGCAGGGGAACATGTGATCCTGGTCAAGCAGATGATTGGAGGGCTCTAACTTTATTCCCCTACCTCAGGGCTCTTTCACACGGGCGTTCAGTTTTTTAAGCCCGATCAGTTCCTTTATTTTTTTTTTTTGAAACGGACACGGATGACACTTGGTTATCCGCTGACATCCGTATTTACATAGAGATACATTATGTCCGTTTTTCATCCGCAAACGGATGGGATGAAAAACGGACATACGGAACGCCCGTCTGAAAGAGCCCTTAAAGTCTAAAGTCTTTTTTTTTTATTACTAAGGTCAATGATTGTTCACCTCAATAAAACAAAGTGTCCCGGCACTTGGGCCCTTGAAGCCAGCAAAAGAAACCAAATTAAAATATTTCCTAATATTTTAGAAAACAAAAAGAGGTTTCAGCTTGCAAATGTTTTCTGAAGGGTATAGGTAAGCTTTATCCTAAATAAGAATCCTAGCTAGGTAATACAACGCTATTTATTCCATTTATAAATTCTGTATATTTTACAGTAGTAAACTAATATGAGTACATGAATCTCCTGTCATACGGTCCTCTGTGTAGCAGCAGCTGGAAGTGAAATGGGAAGTAGTCTGAGCCAATCAGGGCTCTAAGTGCTTTCTATGGGGTTTATTCAAAACATACTAATAGGAGTAGAGAGCACAGGCAGGACAGGCAGGACTTGATCAATGTGCTGCAGTTCCTCTATTGTTCAAACACAAGTTGAGGTGAACTTAGATTAGGCTGTACAGGGGTGGCCCTCAGTTTTCAAAATGTGGCCCCTGAAGATATATTTTACCCAAGGGGGCCTAAAGCTTAATGTGAGCTTGACATGCCTACTCTAATCCAACCGTTTCGACAAAATGGCTGCTGTGCTATTGTACCTGAACTGAGCAAAGCTTGCCGGCTCTTGTTCTGACGCATTGTGCCGCTTGCAGAACGCACTGTCCCCTCACCCTTACATGTCATCTGAAGTGAGGAATCCTGCCCAGGAGTAGAGACAGATTTGGCGGTCGATAGAGGTCTACAATAAAAAAAGACAAAACCGTTATGTAGACTGGATGATATACTGCAGAAACAGTTTTTCCAATTATCTCTCTGAAATGCTGCAACATTTCTCACTAAATAAAAACTGAATTTAGTGCAGGTCATTTTTTGAGCAGGGCTAGCAGAGGAGAGATTGACAATTGGATGTCGGTTTCTAGGCCACCAGACGGTTTCTATGTGTTCACTTCAGCCTTAACGAGCACCTGTCCCTAAAGCCCCTTTCACATGGGCTTTCCAATCTGATCCGCCTGTCAGTTTTTCAGGTGGACCTGATCGGATGCTCCATGCAGCCCTATGGAGCAGCGGATGTCAGCGGTGAGATGTCCGCTGACACCCGCTGCTATCAGATCCGATCCTGTCCATGAAATCCGGACGGATGGAAACCCTATTTTCCATCTGTCTGGAGGATCAGATCGGATAAAATTGGATTAAAACGGACAGGCAGTCCGTTCTCATCCGATCTCCTCATAGAGGACAGAAGGGATCTGACAGCTCTGTCTCTGCAAAGTAAGCGGAGACGGAGCTGTCATCCACCTGCTCAGTGGGGATCAGTGAATTGATCCCCGCTGAGCAAAACGGAGTCCGTCGGGCGCACTGCCCGTGTGAAAGGAACCTAATACTCAACTGAGTCCGCCCCTTTTTAAACTGAGTTAATACTCAGCCTATTCGAAATAGCATTTTAATTTAGCCCTGAGACACCCATGGACCATACTGCACTCTCCAAAACATCTGAAGAGCCAACAAAATGGCCGCCTCTATTAATATTAACTCGAACCAGTAACATTTTAGCTTTGTGACAGGACTGGTTTTAAAAAAACTGAATTTTTGTAAAATCTTACCTGTAAAATTCCTTTCTCTGAGTCCTCCGACAGTCGCCACTACCTTTAAGTCATCACTGTTGGGTATTGACTTCTGCTACGCAGGAGTAGCTAGGCATATAGACTTAGTCAAAAACAAAAGGCATTTGCATATACACACCCATGGGGGCTGTCCCATCTGGTCAATACCCCCCTGCAGTGACCACTCCCAACTCACTCCTGACGCTAGGCAGATTAAAACTGAGTTGGGAGTGGTCACTGCAGGGGGGTATTGACCAGATGGGACAGCCCCCATGGGTGTGTATATGCAAATGCCTTTTGTTTTTGACTAAGTCTATATGCCTAGCTACTCCTGCGGAGCCGAAGTCAATACCCAACAGTGATGACTTTGAGGTGGCGGCGACTGTCGGAGGACGTAAGAGAAACAGAAGTGATTCAGTAAACAATCAATCCAAAGAGATTAAGGCCCCTTTCACATAGCAATCCAAACGGGTCCGTCTGACCGTTTCTCATTCTACTCTATGGAGCGGCGGGTGAAAGCGGACTTGTGTCCAATTATACCCGCTTACATCCAATCTGATAAAAACAGACAGCAGTTTGTTTACATCCGACTGTCCATAGAGGAGAACGGCTGTGTCTGCTCTGCATAAGCGGAATGGACATGGGCCAGTCATCCGCCTGCTCGGTGGGGATTAGAGGACAGGTCCCACGCTGAGCAAGTGGACTCCTGGCGGAGTTTGTCCAATATGTAAAGGGCCTTATATTACATTTCTAGCAACCAAAGATAAATACTGATTTATTACTGCAGCTGTAACCAAACTTACGTTTTGAAGCAGGGGTCTCCAGACAAGAGAGACATTCCAATGGCTACCTGTAAAGGATAAAGGAATAATAATTACACAACTGATTACACTAACAGCAATAGTTGACAAATCTAATCAGACAGCAATCAAAACATTCCAGGGATGAGCCATTAATAAAGAGACCCTGTTCTCAGAATATTTACTTCAACAAAAAATTTCCCATAAGATGTGTGAATTTAATGTATTTAGGCTTACCTGTAAAAGCCTTCCTTTGGTAGACATCCAAAAGCCCTGAGACTGCTGCTAGGTGCCACTATCTTGTTTGTGATGTCAGAAGTCCCAGCAGACCCAGAGCTGTCACTCAAGAATATTCTAGTGTATTCCCCTTCATTTTCCCATGACAGCTACATAAAGGGTTATGCAGGGTGATGGAGGAGGGGCAGAGGAACTGGGCCAGCACAGACACAGAAAAAGACAAGGCTATGACATGCAAGGAGGGAAGAGGCCATGCTAGGGAACGGATTCTTAACTTTTCTTTTTAGCAAGCAAGTTTAAAAGCACATTGCAAGTAAAAAAAATACTGTGCAAAGCAAGTAACTATTTAAAATATTTGAATCTTCTGGGCTTTTACCTGCAATTTGTTAAGTTGACAAGGTCTCATTACTATACTAGAAGTCAAATGCACTGATATTATTTAACACGTGTAGCTGTAGCACAGGCAGGCACAGATAAAAAGATCAAAAGTCTACAACTAAGGGCTGGTTCACATCAGATCAGACCAGTGCGTTTTTAAACTGCATCCAGAATGCATGCACAATGTTTGCCATGTATTCCAATAGCCCTAGTTCACACCAGTGCGGCCAGTTCAAGTGCTTTCACCAAAAGTGTAACCTGCTGCATTTATTTATTTTTTCTTTTTCCAAAATGTTTTTATTGAAGTTTTGAACAGTGTGATTACAGATAACGAAAACAAGATCAATGACAGTTAACATTGATA
The DNA here is from genome assembly GCF_965119305.1 of Pelophylax lessonae. Taxonomy (NCBI): domain Eukaryota; kingdom Metazoa; phylum Chordata; class Amphibia; order Anura; family Ranidae; genus Pelophylax; species Pelophylax lessonae. The sequence continues at coordinate 269,074,088 of NC_138774.1, read as the reverse complement.
CAGATTCAAATATCTTTATTGTATGTTAATCAAAGCACGTATTAAACAATCACATATATTAAGGTCATATATGTGAAATCATACGTTTTGGAACAATAACTTGAGAGTATAAGGGAGTGTACCCATGGGACAGTGTGAATAGAGGAGTTATAATAGTTGTATAGCACTGCTGAATTTATTTTGCCTGAACACATCAAAATGAGTGGAAAAAACGTACTGGAATGCACAATGCACTGGAGTCTGGAGCACATTGAAAAAGTGTCACATCAAAAACATGTGTAAATACATATGCAAAAATGGAATGCTAAAATTGTGGCTTGAACAAGCCCTAAAAGAGCAAGCTTAATTGGGTTACTAGAATTGATATTACCTAATTACTAAGAGCAGCAATTGCTTGCTAAACAGGTTGACAAATGGTTCCCCATGGAGTACGCTACACACATATCATGTAGTAGTGATCAATTGAAGCACAGAGCAACCAGCATCCAGTATTATTGTAACTTCATGCTACCCAAGTAGTTCACAACATTCGGGAGTCATTATTTTCATCTGCTTAGTGACCATTTGCTATTATCAAGCTGGTCATGAACTATGTGAATTTGCTCTGGTGGTGGCCCTGTCATCACCCAACACCCCCCTCCCCCCATCCTGCCTGACATCCTTAGATTAAAAAATTGATGACAAATTGTCACCAAAACATGACTGCATCCAATCAGATGCAGTTGTTATTCAGATATTCGGACGGGCGTTGGTGCCGACTGTCAGAATACAATGGCTAAAGTGGGAGATTCGTCCATCTGCACTATATAGTGTGGTTGTAGGAGTTTGTTTTTTCTATACAGCATGCAGGCTGAATAAAAAAATGTAATAGGGTAAAAATGTAATAAGGTATCAACAACTTTATTGGCTAATCAGTAACAAATTATGGTGGCATGACTGGGCTAATAATGCGACTGCAGCCTAACTAGCTCTGTGTCCGCCAATACGTAGTACACACTCATTGGCATATAATTAGGTCCAAGAACTGGCACTGCCATTTATCAGCTAAAAACAGAGAGAAATACGAAAAGCTTAATGGCCAATTCACCCCAGAAGCTGCATTGGAATGGCACAGGCCTGCACTACATTTGGTGAAACACACTGCAACCGGATCGAATAGTACTTTTGTACCATGCGATCTGGTACAGGCAATCGCACTGTGTTTGTGACCTGCGTTTGGGGTTTTGCTAACTATGCATTGACACCCGCTTCAGATCGCAAGGATAGTGCAATTGGAATGTTGTGCAGGAAACCGCACGGGAATGCGGGTTTACCTAACTGCATTCTAGTGTGAATGGTTGGTCCCTAAAGGTTAAGTTCAACTACATGTCTGTCTGCTGCAGTGGAAGAAGGGACTTGTAGTTTATTCATTCACAGATCTCTGTGAATGAATGACGTGGCTGTGCAGGCAGAGCCCTACACAGCTGCGCCCATTTTAAAATGAACAGCAGCCGCAGGGGAGAGGACCCCTGCACGCTGTCACAGAAAGAGGACTGTGGGGGTGGGAAGTGGGTGCTTAGGAACATGTTACACCCTAGATACGGGTGTAACATGCAACATGTTTCTAAAAGTTAACTTAGCCTTAGGGCTCTTTCACACAGGCGGACCGTTCAGATCCGCCTGTCCGTTTTTTTGGCGGATCTGAACGGTCCCTCCATGCATCCCTATGGGGCATCGAATGTCAGGGGAGACATGTCCGCTGACATCCGATCTGATCCGTCAAATCTAGACGGATGGAAACCCTATTTTTCCATCTGTCCAGCGGATCAGTTGGGATCGGATGAGAACGTATCGATGGTCCGTTCCCATCCGATTCCCCCATAGAGATGCATGGGGAACTGACAGCTGTGTCTCCGCACACAGCGCGGAGATACAGCTGTCATCCTTTTGCTCAGCGGGGATCGGCAGATCGATCCCCCCGCTGAGAAAGACGGACGGAGTGTGTGAAAGGGGCCTTAAAGAAAATTGTTGAAGAAAGCAAATTTCCACGCTAAGGGTGATAGAACGGCTGCAGACTCCCTAAAAATATAACCACAGGTTATATGGAATATTGATAAAAATAGAAGGGATAGTGGCGCTGCCTAGGGAGATATGCGCTAATAAATATATAGAAGGTGTTTAAATTGGGATAGAGCAAAAAAATTAAGGTGTCTATAGGCATAGCTAAATAATCCAAACATTTCAATTATTTAGCTATGCCTATAGACACCTTCATTTTTTTGCTCTATCCCAATTTAAACACCTTCTATATATTTATTAGCTCATATCTCCCTAGGCCAGGGATGGGGAACCTTGGCGCCCCAGATGTTTTGGAACTATATTTCCCATGATGCTCATGCACTCTGCAGTGTAGATGAGCATCATGGGAAATGTAGCTCCAAAACATCTGGGGTGCCAAGGTTTGCCATCACTGCCCTAGGCAGTGGCACTATCCCTTCTATTTTTAAGAAAATTGTTGTCTCTAATATAATTTGACAGAAGCTGGATAAAAATAAAGATGACTAGGTAAGTAAAACAGGAAGAAGACTAGAGTGAATGGTGATGACTCAAAGTAGCATACGATACCTTTAGGATAGAGTTGTCCTGTCTGGTATTCCGTGTGTCATATCCTTCCAGAAGGCAGCAGCGTACTGTGGATCCAGAACCCGCAAACTCAGCCAGGTTCAGGTCAGCAAAGCCCAGCTGTAAAGGAAACCATAATGATTTCAGAGAGAGACACACAGCCAAGATGGAGGCACACAGGCTAAGAATAAGGAATGATGGGAAAATGACTGCAATGCACACACTTTGTATTGTTATATAGATAGGGAGAGGATAGCGCCACAACTATTTTCCACTGTTCGCTCCCTGCCAGTGCCACAAGTTCTGCATCTTAAAAGAAAGGAAACAAATAAGCACTTTTATTGCAGTGTTTGCCTGCGTCACATGGTGGTGTTGGCAGGGGGTCCGTACATACCATCACAGTGTCAGGAAACCCAGAGAGGAAGGGGCCTAACATGGAAGGATGCTCAGCCCACAGTGTCCTTAAGGCGGCTTCCTCTGCCGTGTGCTGACCTGGCTATTCTCACACTCTACCAATGACCGTGTGATACTACTGGGCTGATGTCCGTCATGTGATGTATTGTAGATTCTTTACAGCTCTTCTGCCATGTCACGATTCCAAAGAAGCTCTGACTGCCTACCTGAAAATCTGTAACCTAATACATGGGTATGAATCAACAAATACCTTCCTGAGTTGTCAGGCTGCTGTGTTTATATGTAAAGCATCTCCTGAACTGGACCCATAACATTCCACAGGATTTAGCCTGGGCATTTGTGAACATTTACCAATTGCATTATTATGAGTGTAAACATAAAAAAAACAACAAAGAAAACCCCTGTTTTCCCATAAATATAAAACCTGATGTCCCCAAGTCCCCTCTTGTGACCTAAAGCCTAGGTATAAGAGATCACATGGTCTCTGCTGACCAGGGGCATTGTGGGTGCATTCATGTCACTGGAGTAGTTTACACAGGGCTTCCTCAGTTCTGGTGGATTAATGGAGAAGTGGTGGGGCTAAGGAAAAGCAAGCATGGCTGATGACACATGGGCTAGTGACAAATCACCAGCTGAAAGAGAGCTTAAAAAATGGCCGCCTGTGTATCCCATGGAATTGCTCCCGTTATAGGTCGCTCTGTCGCTGAATAAAACGCTGCTGAATCTGATGGGAGCAATTACATAGGGACAAACAGGCAACCTCTTAGCAATCCTGCCATTGCTGTTTCTGACAAACTATCAGTGCAGGATGGCTACCGTGCTTCCCCGAAAAGAAGACCGATCTCAGTTTTCTAGGATGGCTGCAATTTAAGCCCTGGTTGAAATCCTTGTAAAATCATGTAATCTGCGCTGTAAAAGTATTATATAATGTCCAGCGTGTGTCTGTATGTAACATAATTGTAGAAAATACCTTATTTACAGCACCGCTGGGCGCTCATGTGACCCACCGGAGCTCTCCTCCTCCCAGCTGACGTCAATGGCCCCTCCCCCTCCAGTGCTCGGCTGACGTCAGCGGGGATCCCGGCATCTCCCTCGGCAGTGCTCGGAGCAGAGGCTGACGTCAGCGGGGATCCCGGCATCTCCCCATGCAGTGCTCGGAGCGGAGGCTGACGTCAGCGGGGATCCTGGCATCTCCCCATGCAGTGCTCGGAGCAGAGGCTGATGTCAGCGGGATCCCGGCATCTCCCCCTGCAGTGCTCAGGGCAGAGGCTGACGTCAGCGGGGATCGTGGCATCTCCCTCGGCAATGCTCGGAGCAGAGGCGGATGTCAGCGGGGATCTCGGCATCTCCCCCTGCAGTGCTTGGAGCAGAGGCTGAAGTCAGCAGGGATCCCGGCATCTCCCCCTGCAGTGCTTGGAGCAGAGGCTGACGTCAGCGGGGATCCCGGCATCTCCCTCGGCAGTGCTCGGAGCAGAGGCTGACGTCAGCGGGGATCCCGGCATCTCCCTCGGCAGTGCTCAGAGAAGGAAAGAAGAGCTCTGGCGGGTCATGTGAGCGCCCAGCAACGCTGTAAATATGGTATTTTCTATAACATTACATAAAGACACACACTAGACATTATATAATACATTTACAGAGCGGATTAAATGATTTTATAAGGACCTTTAGGGAGAGGGGGAGAGAAGACAGGGGGCAAATAAGACATCCCCCGAAAATAAGCCCTAAAGCATTTTGTGTACCTAAAATTAATATAAGACCCGGGCTTATTTTTGAGGAAACACGGTAGCAGCAGAGTCACCCTTGTGTCATCAGCCTATAGGCTGCTATGGAAGGGAGCATGAAATTGAACCAGTTGGCTTGACCTGGATATGTTTGCGTACAGTCAGGATGGAGGGGAAAAAACACTAGAGTTTGATGAAAGATTTATTTCCCCTATCTTACCTTTGAAAACGCTTTTCCACCCTTCAGTTCCTGCAACAGGAAGAGATAGATTGTTATTTCCATTCTGACGCCATCGAGCAGACAAACAGCAACAATTAGTGACAGAGATCTGTGCAGTCAGCTCCCCCCCTAATCTCTTCATCCCCAACAATTATCAGAGATCACTGTGGCCATTAAAGGGTTAAGACTAGTATTATCTGTGCGCACTGCGGCCCACATTGCACATCCTGCATCACACCGACTCAACCCACATCTCACACGCACAGCATCTTCTACAATGCCTCCTACTCATCTCATCCCACATCACTGAACACACCGCAAGCCCCACATATAGTCTGCAGACACAATACTTCATTAATAGCCCTCGCACAATTATCAGAGCGTGCCGCATCTTCTATCATACAACAGGTGTAACCTCACCAGGGAAAATAATATGGTCATATGATTGTGAAAAAATTAAAGTGTACTGAACTTCTCTTATTTCCTCTATTTCAATTTGCTAAAATATACCTTTTATGTGATATGTTGATGAAGGCAAACAAAACTAAAAAACTTGCCAGTGAGCTACATCATTCCTATGTTCGCTACCTCTACTGTTAGGCATTGTTCCCAGTTCTCTATGCAGACTACAGAACACCTCCCCCAGTGCTATGGAGCAGGGCTGCTGTTAGAATTTATACACCGTTCCTGGCGGGGCCCCCCAAACCCTGCCCCCACCCCTCCAAGATGCAGCGGAACAACGCCACTGACTTAGGGGATTGGAGGACCTTAATTATGAAGAGCATCTGCAATCGCTTGATTTATTCTCCCTGGAGAAGAGACGCCTGAGAGGGGACATGATAGCAATTTATAAATACCTCAATGGTGATCTCAGCATAGAAAAAAAGCTATTCAGTCGAAAAGATTGCATGAGGACTCGAAGGCATACAATGCGATTAGAGGAGAAGCGTTTTAACCTCAGGCAACGCAGGGGGTTCTTTACTGTTAGGGCTACAAGATTGTGGAATTCTCTACCACAAGAGGTGGTTTCTGCGGGAAGTATGGTGGCTTTCAAAAGACTCTTAGACTTACATCTCAAGGATCAGAACATTCAGGGGTATGAGAGATGATTACCGTTACACACACCTACACAGGTTGAACTGGATGGACTATTGTCTTTATTCAACTTCACCTACTATATACCTATGTAACTTTATCCGCCTACGGCCCACAAATTAAGGAAAAAGTCGCTCCTCTGCTCCCACCTGGTCCTCTGTTGACATGATGGGTCCCAGTGAAATGTAATTTAGGACAACAACAAGAGAGGGGCGCACCGACCTTGTGCATTTCCACTAAAAAGTTTATTAAAATCCAAATAGGTAGCATACTTTATACTCACATACATAAGATGTATACATGCAGTAGGAATTGGGAACAAGTCGCCTCCAGACCACTTCTATACTGCTGGATGGCGTCAGTGATAATTTTGGCTCTGAGGAAGAGAGTTCTCCCTCGAAACGCGTAAGCCAGGTCATTGTGGATGCCATCACGCCATCCAGCAGTATAGAAGTGGTCTGGAGGCGACTTGTTCCCAATTCCTACATGCATTTACACATCTTATGTTTGTGAGTATAATGTATGCTACCTATTTGGATTTTAATAAACTTTTTTAGTGGTAATGCACAAGGTCAGTGCGCCCTTCTCCTGTTGTCTTTCAGTGTTTTTCGGATAGCCTTGGTCCTGAGGGGGCAGCAAGACCACCTATTTTTGTGCTACAGAGACCATTTAGAACATTTACCTTTCCGCATACCACTTGAGCGCAGGAGAGATACTATTTTTGAAATGTAATTTAAGCCCTGGTAAGCAAGTAGAAGCGGAGGGTGTGGTCTAGTAAAATCAATGTGTTCATTTAGGCAGAAATGAACATTAAAAATGCCCCAGGCCCCCCCCCCCATTTAGCTGATGAGGCCGGGGCCCAGTACAACAGGACTAGTTGTACTGCATTATCAGCAGCCCTGCTACGGAGACAGGTAAAATCCTTTTCTCCAACATGTTTAGGAAAAGAAAAGGTTCACTTTAACCACTTCCCGCCCGTCATATAGCAAATTGATGGCCGCAAAATGGTTGCCTGAATGGTATCCTGGCTAGGCGTCATATGACATCCAGCAGGACAGAACCCCCAGGGGTCACTCTGACACACTGCATCTCCGATCCCGGTAAAGAGGCTATGACGTAGGCTCTTTACCATGTCATCAGCTGTGTCCAATCACAGCTGGTCACATAGTAAATAGGAAGTGCTGTTGATCGTCTTTCCTCAGTTCGCGCCTGACAGGCGCAAGTAGAGGAGAGCCGATCGGCGGCTCTCCTGACAGTGGGGGGGTCTGTGCTGGTAATCAGAGCATTGATTAACAGTGCAAACCCTTGGGTAATGCCACTGGAGCCACCAGGGATTGCCCACCCATGGCCACCAGGGATGCCCACCCGTGCCACCAAGGATGCCAATCAGTGCTCAGGGAGCCTGTCAGTGCCCTCCTCATCAGTGCTGCCCATCCTTATTATTATTATTTATTTCAGGTACTTATATAGCGCTGTCAATTTACGCAGCGCTTTACATATACATTTCACATTCACATCAGTCCCTGCCCTCATGGAGCTTACAATATAAGGTCCCTAACTCACATTCATACATATACAGTAGGGCCAATTTTATACAGGATCCAATTAACCTACCAGCATGTCATTGCCATCTATCAGTGCCACCCACCAGTGCCCATCATTGCCATCAGTGCCACCCACCAGTGCCCATCATTGCCAATCAGTGCCATCTATCAGTGCCCATAAAATGCTGCATATCAGTGCTACCTATCAGTGCCAATCAGTGCTGCATATCAGTGCCTCATCATCAGTGCCACCTCATCAGTGCCTCTCAGTGCAGTCTCATCAGTGCTCATCAGTGCAGGAAAAAAAAACGTATTTATTTACAAAATTTTATAACAAACAAAAAAACTTTTTTTTTTTTTTCAAACATTTCGGTCTTTTTTTTATTTGTTTAGCGAAAAAGAAAAAACCTTGCGGTGATCAAAATACCACCAAAAGAAAGCTCTATTTATGGGGAAAAAATGACATCAATTTGGTTTAGGTACAGCATTGCATGACCGCGCAATTGTCATTCTTAGACCCCGTTCACACTGGTCGCCATAGGTCGCCTGCCATAGAGAAGCTGTGGACCCGTTCTAATAGGAGCGACACAAGTCGCTCCGACTTAGAAAAAGGGTCCGGAGCTTCTTTGGGGCGACCCGGAGCGACCTGCATTGACTTCAATGATATGAAGTCCGTGCCAGCCGCTCCGAGGTCGCGGTGCGAGCTGCGCACCGTGACCTGTGAGGTCGCCCCGGCAAGTAGCGTCGCCCCAGTGTGAACGGGGTCTAAATGCAACAGCGCTAAAAGCTGAAAATTGGCCTGGGCAGGAAGTGGGTGAAAGTGCCCGGTATGGAAGTGGTTAAGAGAAAACCTGTAGTGGTGTTAGGTAGCAGCCATTGCGGACTTTCTTTAGTGAGTTGCTGTTTGTGCTGATCCAATGGCTTCAATACTTTCTGAGTCATTTACTTGGAACAAACAAGTATAACCCAGAAATGTCAGAGTGATGTCTGAGCTCCTAATCTGCATACTTGTTCTGTCAGTGAGAAGTATTGAAGTGATCGGTGTGACAGCCAGATGTCAGCAATGACACCCTTTATGATTTCTTAGTGCAGGTTTAATGAGGGAAAGAGTAACCTGGAAGCCTGCACAAACACTTCAAAGCCATGTAAGTGTTATTTATAGTATATGTATAAATTAAGTATTTGTTGAGATGTAAATATAATCTGCCAAGCAGACTGAAAGATTGTAGATATTTGATGATTATGTGATGCTTCTAACTCATTCGGAAGAAATGTGTTTTTGTTTAAGTGGATCTTGTTAAAAGAAAATCTGTTTTAAAAAAAAAAAAACATGCTGCCACCACTATGTACTGCAATCAGGAGCGGATTGTTAATGACATTTTTTCTAAATTAAAATAAACATGTTGTGCTCACCTGCTCTGTGCAATGCTATTGCACAGAGCAGCCCAGAACCTCTTTTTCTGGGTTACCCCAATGACAACCCTTCCTCTTCTGTGTCTGTCCCAATAACAAGTGGCTTGCTACAGGGACAGATGTGTGGGTTGGATCTTAAGCAGGACTATGTGTGTCTGTTGGGACACACGGTGCAGCTGGGCCCCACCCCTCACTCTCTGCTCACAGGATTTGACTGACAGCAGTGGGAGCCAATGGTTTCTGAAGCTCTGAGCAAAGCTTGTGAGAGCCGGGAGAGAGGAGAGAAGATCAGCAGACGGGCACAGTGCTGAAACGATACAGGATTCAGGTAAATATTTGGGGGGGGGGGGGGCACAGCAAATGGCAAAACATTTTTTACCTTAATGAACAGAATGCATTAGGCCTCTTGCACACTGCAGCTTGAAAAAGCGCAGTACGGCTTTTTTTTTTTCTACTGAGCTAAAATACAGCCCATTCATTGTAATGTGCCGTAAAACAAGTGCCGTGCATTCTTCAGTAAAAACAAAATAGAAAAAATTTGCATTTTAGTATGCGTAGCATACTAGCACATTATGAAATACTTCCCTTAGAACGAAGCCCAACACAGTCGCCCGGACACCGCTGAGGGAGCGGACATGTTCCCTCTGCGTCTCTTCCGGGTTCGGAGGCTCCGGCGCTGTGAGTGGCCGGAGCCGCGATGACACCACTCCTGCACATGCGCGTGGGAGTTCACTTTCCGGCAAGGAGCTCTGAAGGTCCAGCAAGATACGCCGGGACATTCAGAGCGCATGCGCCGCTGCATGCAGGGTGAATATCTCCTAAACCGTGCAGGTTTAGGAGATATTAATTTTACCAACAGGTAAGCCTTATTATAGGCCTTATTATAGGCTTACCTGTAGGTAAAAGTTAAAAAGCGGAGTATACTACTGTACAGTACATTCAGTATAGCTGAGAGAAATTAACCTGCTACATTTTTTTGGTGACACCTTTAAATAATGGTGTGCCCCCAAAATGTTTGCCTGGCCTCAGCACAGGAGACAGGCTCACATTAATGGCACTTTCTATTAATCCACTAAGAGGCAGAGAGGGGCTGATCCAGCACTCTGCAGTCCGTGTTCCCGAGGAACAAGTGACAACACGGCCACTCTATAATATAATTGAAGCGAGATCCCACAGGCCTGCTGGCACAGCTCCCTCCCTGCCCATGATGTCATCTTGTCATTTTAGTTGTATAACCCCTCAGTGAACAATTACTTGGTCTCAGCATCATACTAAATCCTTGGACCATACGCGGAGATTATACAGCTTAGCAGACATAATGGCCTCTTCAAGCACGCACCACATGACGCCCCCCCCCCCCCCCGTGTGTCACAGTTGTCATCTGCTCACCTTCCGGACGGAGACTCTACAGATGCAGGGGTCCAGCACGCCAGTGGCAGGGTTGGCACTCATTTTACAGACAAAGTTCAGTTTCTTCGCCCAGCGAACACAGTTTTCCTGAACCTCCTCCCTGATTGCGGGGAAACAAGGGGACAAGTTTAGTCTCATCAAACACGAAAACAGATTATACTTATCATACAACAATGTCAATACTGCAGAGAATAAACATTCTTACATACATCACATTCATTTCACAAGAAGTCCTGCTGCAGGACAATACATAAAAAGGGGCGGAGTCTGCAATTTTAAAGGGTTTTTTTTTTAAAGAAAGAAGTTTTTTTTTTTTTTTACCTTAATGAAGTCTCTGCATACAGTTCTCTCCTCCACCCCTAAGGTCCCCACTTATACACACCTGAACCCAATCTCAATCCAGCGATATGCACAAGAGCTGTGTCTCTCTCCTTCCTCATTGGCTCAAAGAAATCACCAGTAGAGAGGAGGAAGAGGGGGGGCAGGGCCAAGCCATGATCTAAGCATCAATGGAGGAAAGCAGGGCTTGGGAGCGAGGTCGCACGCACTCCTTCATAGCAAGCAGCTATGGATCGCCAGCCACCCGAGAAGAGAAGGAACAGAGCCGCTATGTGCAAAACTATTGTACAGGGGCGCCTTGGCAAGATGCCTAAAATTGATCAAAAATTGTATACAGGCCAGCAGATGGATGAAGCCTGTCTTTAGTTACATTACATTTCATTGTGCACCATTACGACTTTCTAGTCACTGACATCCTAACAACCAATGATGTCATCAGTTGATAAGGAGGATGTCTGTCGCCTCCACAGCATGCTTGTCTGACCCTCCTTTGCCTCTCTCCCTCAGCCCTGGGGTCACATTAGTTGACTGATGGAGATAAATTGAGGGGGGAAGAGAAACATTGGAATACTAGTCAGTACCAGTGTGTAAGGGTGTTTTTGCTTTGGAAGAAAAAAATCACCTCTAACATCGGATGTCCTACATGTGTGGATGTTGCTGCATTATGTAAAAAACTATTATAAAAGTTTTTTTACATTTTTGAATGGGGTGCCTCAATACTGTCCATAATTTTAAAGGGTGCCTTGAGATTGTCTATACGTTTAAAGGGTGCCTTGAGATTGTCTATACTTTTAACCACCTAAGCCCCGGAGGATTTGGCTGCTCAAAGACCAGGCCCTAGTTTGCGATTCGGCACTGCATGACTTTAACAGACAATTGCGCGGTCGTGCGACGCTGTACCCAAGTTAAATTTATGTCCTTTTTTTTCCCCACAAACAGAGCTTTCTTTTGGTGGTATTTGATCACCTGTGCGATTTTTATTTTTTGCGCTATAAACAAAAAAATGCGACAATTTTTAAAAAATAACAATATTATTCACATTTTTTATATGAAATTCTCAAAAAAAAAAGTAAAAATCAAAATTTTTTAACATTTTAAGGCAATTTGTTTTCTGCTAGATATTTTTGGTAAAAAAAAAAAAATCGCAATAAGCGTATTTTGATTGGTTTGCGCAAAAGTTATTACTACGGGAAAGATTTAGGTCATTTTTATTGTTTTTTTTTTAACTAGTAATGGCGGCAATCTGCGATTGTTTTTGCGGGACTGCGACATTGCGGCGGACAGATCGGACCCCTGACTGACATTTTTGACACTTTTGGGGGTACCAGTGACATTACTACAGTAATCAGTGCTATAAATATGCACTGTTACTGTAAAAATGACACTGGCAGGGAAGGGGTTAACTTTATTGGTGATCAAGGGGTTAAGTTTTCAAGGCACCCTTTAAAAGTATAGACAATCTCAAGGCACCCTGAGTGCCTTGATTCTAACTGCTAGGGGGCGTGGCTAGTGAAGTAATCACAGAGACATACGATCCTACATAGCAGGATCGCATAGCCTCGTTCATTACTGTAGTGAGAATGACAGACGGCTGTGTGTACATCAGCCGTCTGTCTTTCTCCCACTCTTGTGGGAGATCGCGAGTGGCCGGTGGACATCGGAGCCGCCGGTCACACACGCTGGCTAGGCAGGGAACGAGCGGGGGCAGGAGCACGCCTCCGCCGGCGCGCGCTCGCCCCCTACAGGCTCGTGGGCTAGCGACGTAGTACTACGTCACTTTGCCCAGGAGAGGTTGACTGCCGCAGTAAATAGTCGTGCGGCAGTCGGCAAGTGCTCAAAGGGTGCCTTGAGTGTGTCTATACCTTTAAAGGGTGCCTTGAGATTGTCTATACTTTTAAAGGGTGCCTTGAAATTGTCTATACCTTTAAAGGGTGCCTTGAGGTTGTCTATACTTTTACAGGGTGCCTTGAGATTGTCTATACTTTTAAAGGGTGCCTTGAGTGTGTCTATACTTGTAAAGGGTGCCTTGATATTGTCTATACTTTTAAAGGGTGCCTTGATTGTGTCTACACTTTTATGTTTCAATGTTTTTTATTCGATTTTTTGTAAGAAAAAGATATAACAGCGCACAAGGATGTGTCTACACTTTTAAAGGGTGCCTCGACTGCAAAAGGGTTGAGAAATACTGATCTATCCTATTATTAAAAGGCAGAAAGTATGTTGCAAATATGATCTACAGTGCATGCTGGAGCCTGCAGTAGCTTCGGCTTGGTGTAGCGTGCAGCTGATTTGGAAAGGAAACGACTGAAGCCACAGATCTGTGACAATATCCTGGGGAGGTACGGCTTCCTCTATCTACCGGGGGGGGGGGGGGGGGCCCTACACAACACCTGATGTGGTTTTCCTTTTAGAAACTATTCTGTAGAAAATTACCAATCATGCACTGTGATCTATGTTCCAGAAAACGCAACTACTATTTTTGTTAGATTTTTTGAGACGTATTATATTAACGAATATGTAAACCCAAGAACAAATATAATATATTGCAGCTGACCAGTCCTTACCTGTGTTTCAGTTTGTTCTTGGGTTTAGATTATTATTATACAGGATTTGTATAGAACTAAGTTTGTGCATCACATTACAGAGAGAGTACGGTTACAATTCAAGGCAAGAGGTTATGAACAATCTGCTGGTATGAGCTTACTTTAAGGCTCCGTTCAGTTATATGCGATGGCGGTTTTAGCGCGGGAGTCCGGTACGGTTCTGTTCACCCGCTCAGGTGCAAATTTTTTTTCTGAAAATGCACCTGAACCGGACTGAAAAACGCACAGGCCTCTTTTTAAAACTACACTGTGGTCGCCCCGCACATGTGTGAACCAGCTGCGGTGAGAAGGCTGCCTGTTCACATGTTATGCAAATTGGATGTGGTTCAAAACACCCGATTCACATATATGTGAACAGAGCCTAGGGCCGCTTTCTCACGGGCGGATCCACTTGGTGAACGCCGCTAGATTAGCAGGGATTGCTCGGTTGATCCCCGCCGAGCAGACGAATGACAGGTCTGTCTCTGCTCACAAGGCAGAGACGGACCTGTCAGAGTCCTGCTCTCCGCTATGGGGAGATCGAATGAAAACGGACAGCATGTCCATTTTTATCCGATCCGACCCGCTGGACAGATGGCGAACGTATCACCACCCGTCTGTTTTCAGTGGGTCTTGTCGGATATGATGCCAGACGGGTGTCAGCTGACATCCACCTTCCCATAGAGGAGAATGGGTGTCTGATCGTGTGAAAGGGGCCTTAAAAGGAGTTGTAAAGACAGAAGGTTTTTTATTTTAATACATTCTATGCATTAAGATAAAAAGCCTTCTGTGTGTAGCAGCTGCCCCAGAACCCCCTCATACTTACCTGAGCCCTGTCTCTATCCAGCGATGTCTACGAGTCCCTCGGCTGTCCAGGACCCTCCCTCCTGATTGGCTGAGACACAGCAGCGGCGCCATTGACTCCCACTGCGGTCAGTCAAAGTCAGTTAGCCAATCAGGAAAGAGTGGGGCGGGGCCGAACGGCAGCTCCATGTCTGAATGGACACACAGAGCTGCAGCTCGGCTCGGGTTCCCCCATAGTAAGCTGCCTGCTGTGGGGGCACTCAACAAGAGGGAGGGGCTAGGAGCAGCGAAGAGACACTCCTGTAATCTGTTTTCAGCTGACAGTGGGCACTCTGCCGGTCCAAGCTGGGGAATGATCCCGACTTCACAGTCGGGATCCATCCAGATGCCTAGAGTGGCAGCTGGCTCAGCATCTCAGTGAGCGCTGGAGGGGCAGAGCTGAGAGCCGGTGACAGTCAAAGCTCTCTGCTCAGAGTGGAGAAGAGAACAGAGCGATCAGCAATCATTGATCTCTCAGTGCAGATCTGGTGGGGGACAGATGCAACATCTGATCTATCCATTTCACATTTATATTAAAGCGGAGTTCCACCTGTTTTTTTGTGTTTATTGAAAGTCAGCAGCTACAAAAAGTGTAGCTGCTGACTTTTAATAAACACAATCCCCTGTCCCATGATCCAGCGATGCGGCCGGCGGGAGCCTCGGTTCTCTCAGTCTTCTCCCCGTGGCGCTGGCATCTCTAGTATGGGCACCCAGCTGTTACAGCTTGCGGCTTCACAGCCGGGTGCGCACTGCGCATGCGCGAGTCGTGTTGCGCGCCCTGAATGGATGGGCAATCATCTGGGTCCTGTGACGTGTCCCAGAAGATTGCAGAGAGGGAGGGGAAGAGGAGAACTTCCACCCGAGCCACCTAGGTGGCCCGAGCCAAAGTGGGAGCAGGTACATGTCAAAAATAGGTACCCACTCCCCCCCAAAAAAATGACATGCCAAATGGGGGGTCATGATTATCTAAAGCGCTTCAAGATTTGAAAAAATATTTTGTTATATACGTAAAGACATGCTGCATGTCTAGTTTAGTAGTGCAGCTACAATAGGCAAATTTTGCCACGGCTGGGAATGCAAATTTGCGCACTGGTGTCCATCCAAAACAAAAAAATTAAGGAGATACAGCATCCCTTTTCTACTAGCTGTCAATTAATTTACTGTTAGTTGGTATAAGTAGCTGCATATATGGATCTGATGAATTAGCAGTGTTTCCAGACTGCGATCTTAGCAGGAAATCTGACATACGCATAGAGACCAAAAAACATTTGCAGCAATTATTCTGATGGACCCGGTGGCAGTGCTGCAAGTCAGTGAAGTGTGATTGCAGCTGACAGGAGCCGGACTGTCACATGTAGGCAGGACTTCCTATGGTTCACAGATGAATGCACAGAGCTGAGATAAAACCAATGCATCCCATCTGAATGAGCCCAGAAGCTAAGAGCAGACAGAGAAGGGAGGGGGGACGAAATGCTGAAGCTCTCTGTATACCACAGTGCTTTCGTGTTCCACATTAATTGCTTTTACCCCATCAGGAAACTGTAACCCTCACTGAAATCCTCAGGTGACTTGCAATTTCAGGTAAAATATAGGCCTGCTATGTAATTGGCAGCACTGTAAACAGAGAGGTCATTATGATTGGCTAGGACTGTGTGGAGTATAGACTTCAGAAAGGAGACTGGATCTTCTGGGTAGAGCAGGACAGGTGGAGACCTCCCCACCCAGACTTTAAGCCCAACTACCATCATTTAAATTGAGTCCTTTATTGAAGTTTACTTGCAAAAAAAAATAAAAAAAAGTCTGATGCTCCTAACAGCAGCTGCAAAAACGCCCTGTGTCGCATGGGGCCTAAAACCTATTCTCAACCCTCTAAATCAGGGTTTCTCAACCAGGGTTCCGTGGAATCCTAGGGTTCCTCCTGAGTTTGCTAGATGTTCCTTGAGCAATGGGCAATTTCTGCCTCTCAGATAAGTTTTCCTGACATCATTGATATTTTTACCTATCTGGAAGAAGATAATTCTTGCCAATGTCCACAGGTGTAAGGCCCCATGCACACAGCTGCTGTTAGGAGCATCAGACATTTTTTTTTTTGCAGCTTAAAAATGCCCCTCCGTGTTATTCTATTGCCTCATGCACACACAGGGCTTTTAGGAGCTCCAAGTGGCATAGGTATTTTAAAACTGCAAAAAAAACCCAGGGCCAGTGCATTCAGGAGCAGCAGCATTAAGCTGTAAAAACGCCCAACGCTGCTAAACGCACCTAAACGCGGCTTAACGCTGTATATCGTTTTTTTAGCAGCGTCAGGTGTTTTTTATAATGTGAAAAATGTGATTGGCCACAAACAGAAGAGGGTTATGTTTATTTAAAAACACTGCTGAGCGCCGACGCGGCTAAACGCGCATTGACGCCAATGTTAAATGCTGCTAAAGGTGCATTTTTTGATGCTGCTTTTTCCTGGCGTCAGAAATAGCTTTGCAGCTCATTTTTTCTGACACCCTGTGTGCATGGGGCCTAAGGAGCATTCATCCCACTGACCATCACACTAATGTATCATGAGTTGTAAATATAGTCATTTTTAGCAGGGGTTCCCTGAGACCTGAAAATTATTTCAAGGGTTCCTCTGTGTTGAAAAGGTTAAGAAAGGCTGTGCTAAAAACTCAACTGTAACCCTTTACTATACACCATCACCAAACACCACTTCTCTGATTTAACAGATTCCCTTTACATCGCTGACATTTCCCCACAGCCAGAGAGATAAAAGGTGGAAAGGCGGATTCTTCCATAGTATGACATGGCTAGAATGTATTATACACAACACAGCTCATTAATAGCAATGCAAACAATAGAAATACGGGGACTGTCCATTGGTCTTTCCATATCTCGTAAACTGCTAACAGCCTAAACATAACTAGCAATAATCTGGTTCCTCTTGTCGTTCTGACTGCCTTATCAGACACTGGGGAGAAAGCATCTGGCCCAGATTATAAGAGAAGATAAACTGATGTAAGCGGCAGCTGGGGACACACTGAACTGTAAACACGCGTTTACATTAGGCACACAGACTCCTTCTCGAGTCGGGGGAATCACAAGCACAATTATCAGCTTCAAATACTGTAATGAGCTTCCTATTCAGCGAAACTGTGCAATACTGACCAACAAGAGGCACCAGGGAAGGAATAGAGATGCGCAATACTGACCATTGACCAACAAGAAGCACCAGGGAAGATGTAGAGATGCACAATACTGACCACTGACCAACAAGAGGCAACAAGGAAGGAGTAGAGATGCACAATGCTGACCAATGACCAACAAGAGGCAACAGGGAAGAAGAGATGCGCAATTCTGACCAATGACCAACAGGAGGCAACAGGGAAGGAGTAGGGATGCGCAATACTGACCAATCACCAACAAGAGTTAACAGGGAAGGAGTAGAGATGCGCAATACTGACCAATCACCAAGAAGAGGCAACAGGGAAGGAGTAGAGATGCACAATACTGACCATTGACCAACAAGAAGCACCAGGGAAGATGTAGAGATGCACAATACTGACCATTGACCAACAAGAAGCACCAGGGAAGGAGTAGAGATGTGCAATACTGACCATTGACCAACAAGAACCACCAGGGAAGGAGTAGAGATGTGCAATACTGACCATTGACCAACAACAGGCACCAGGGAAGGAGTAGAGATGCACAATACTGACCATTGACCAACAACAGGCACCAGGGAAGGAGTAGAGATGCGCAATACTGACCATTGACCAACAACAGGCACCAGGGAAGGAGTAGAGATGCGCAATACTGACCAATGACAAACAAGAGGCACAGGGAAGCAGTAGAGATGCGCAATACTGACCAACAAAAGGCACCAGGGAAAGAGTAGAGATGTGCAATACTGACCATTGACCAACAAGAGGCAACAGGGAAGGAGTAGAGATGCGTAACACTGACCATTGACCAACAAAAGGCACCAGGGAAGGAGTAGAGATGCACAATACTGACTAGTGGGGAAGTGCAATACTAATACTGATAGTGAATACTGAATAGTGGGGAGGTGTAAAACTAATTGCATATCTAGACAACAGGGGAGCTGGGGTATTAAGATGTTTAACACTGAGGTTCAAAGACATGCAACAGAGATGGAGGGAGGATGCAACACCAATCAAGTCTTGACAATAGCAAAAAGATTGAGGGCTGGGAATATCTCAATAATAGGCAACAAGAGAAGTACAGATGTGTACTGTGGACCACAGCTCAACAACAGACAGAGAAGTAAGGTTTTGCATAATACTGTCTGGAAGTCAACGGGCTGTGATAGAGTAACTGACTACATCTCCACAGCAAAACACCACGAGAAAAACAGAAAATACTCTGTCTCCACCACCTACATTGACCTACATTTAGTCTGTCCACCTCACTAGAAAAAAAGAAATCTTCAGGCCACTGCTTTTTCCAGAGAAGATGACAACCTTACCTAGGTAGCACCCCAAGAAGATGACAACCTTACCTAGGTAGCAACCCAACCCCCACCATTACCTGCCTTTTCTAGAACTGCTCCCCACACCTAAAGTCTACACTGTAAACCAGCGAAGATCCCAATTTTCCCAAACGACCCCTACTTACAAACGGAGGGAGACAACAGAAAGTGAGGAGAAATCTCCCCCGAGGAAGGGAAATTCACTCCTGTAAGAGTTCTCATGGGAAAAAGGTGTCTCCACTGAAGCTTTATCACCAATGATTGTTTCCACAACAACCCAAAATTTTCAAAATCCAGTTGTCATAGGGACCGAAAGTAGGTAAAATCTTCTGAACAGGGGTACAAACAGCAAAAAAAAAAAATTGTACAGGGGTGTTAACGCTTCCCTATGCTATCCAAAAAAAACGTAAAAATTATTCTTTTGGCTGGAGCTACACTTAAAAAAATATACCTGTTACGACCTACAAACAAATTTGACTTAAGAACAAACCTACAGTCCCTATCTTGTTTGTAACCCGGGGGACCGCCTGTATCAGGCTTTACACAACTATGGTGTATTTCATGGCTGTCTGTAACGCTCCTGCGTTTTCTGAAACAAGATGGATTTGCAGCTGCAGAAAAACTCCACTCAGCAGTCATGTAGAGATACGTTGAAATACCAATTCCAACTCCCAAGACTCATCACTGTGGTCTGTCTGATTCAGCATACAAATATACACACTCAATAAGATGTTCCTGGAGTGATAGATGTATATAGCAGTATAGTGGTGATGAGCTGAAGAGACAGGTATGAACAGTGACAATAGGTGAACAGCACTTGAGAGAAATGTTCATGAGAGTATAGATGGTAACAGGTAGGATGCAGATAGGTTAGCAATCATGTATGGTAGTAGGTGGTAGGACAGCAGATGACATACAGGAGAGACTAACCCAGTGCAAGGATAGATGTTAGTAGGCTCAAGAGATAGCAATCTAAACAACAGTGCAGATGATAGTTACAGTCCTTAATATGCAGAGCTAGATAGTGTAAGCTTAGTAGGAAGGTTATGGAGGATTCCCCTGCGGGGTACTTATCACTAATAGCAAGCAGTAGTAGAGAGGTTCGGTATGAGCGAGTGATCCGGTAGCGGGATACAGGGATCAGCAGCGAGGTTCCGACAGCGAGGTACGCTTGTAAGCATATGAGCTTCAAGGCAGGTTGAACGAACATGTGAGTGAGAACGCCGGCGGTTGAAATAGCCGCTCTGCGGCGCTCAGTGATGACAGCATCGGTCTTAAAGGTGTATGCGCACTCACCAGAAGAGAATGGTGGGACGCATACACTGAATTGGAAAGTGGAATAAGGGTACCAGAGGTACCAGAACATTACACTGTCACTCACTGTGAACTGTCAATGTGTGCCGGCACTTGAGGGGTTTGTCCAAACATCACAACAGTGACGGCCCCATCCATCCATGCGTCCGGCCCCCTAATCTACATGCAGGGCTCCGGACGCCTGGTTTCCAATGGGGTTTTTTTTTTTATTTTTGAAGCATGTGATTAGAGCCAGAGGCTAAGCCTCCGCCGCCGCTGCCTGCCCAGGGTGAGTGAGCCGGAGACTGGGGGGGGGGGGGTGTTAGCAGTTGTGCGGGCTGTAGAAGGTGTGGTCGGGGGGTATGGTGTAGTCTGTCTCCCCCCCCCCCGGCCCATGGAGCACCAACGGCCACTGCATCACAAGTGTACTTGTCACCTTACACTGCAAAGCCCCCGCCACATTTACTACATCCTTAAATGACAGCACTGTAAAAAAAAAAAATAATGGCACAAAACACCCATACATTACCTAAATAACAGAAAAAGGACAAGTAGTAATATGTTTCCATTTCTGTAAGCAAAGCCAGTTTCCACCATCCATGTCACTGAGCTACTACTCACTAGACCGGCATCTACAGTGCAGCAACATTCTCGTCAAATTACTCTTAAGATTCAGTGACGATGAAATATTATTTCTTTACAGACTTTCTCAGTCCATCAGCTGTATTAAGTTTCTGACTTAGGCAATCTGTATATTTTTTATATGGACCCGGGGTTGTCTAGTATCCTGCACCTCTTCTACTGCAAAGCAATTCCAATGTGCCCTGCCTGGTGGATAGATGCCTAGGGCACAGCATTAAGGCATGGCACAGCAAGGTAGAAAGGCCTCTGGGGACCCATTAAATCCATTTGCTTGTACGGGAGGCAGGGGAATGCAAGATATCACCACTGACATGATCTTAAAATAGTCTATAAAACATTAATATGGATTTTCTACTTTAATCCAAACGTGGCCAAACAACATACAGACCTGAGAAAGTCAGATCTAAATACTTAGAGTAAGGTTCTTATTAAAGCAGAACTACACTGCATCTGAGCACCACAAAACACAAAATATTTAATTCAATTTTAATAGTCAAAGCAAACTCACACATCCATCCATGTCTCCAAGCTTTATTTTGCTGAGAAATAATTTAGAAAAACACCCCTAGCATCTCTGGTCATGGCCATCTTGAGAAAGGGCAGATGATTCATGCAGCATTTACTTCCTGGAATCTATCTGCCCCTAGCCCAGGCATGCAGGTGTTCTGTCAGATCACCGCTACCCATCAGATTGTGTAGCGGAAGTGACGTTGCGACATAAAACACTTACCGTGTAGCGGTAATCTGATAGAACACCCATGAGGACATCTTACTACACTCAGCTACGTTTTGAATGGGTAATTTTAGCAATACAGTGAGCGTATATAAATAAATATTTTATATTGACATCTGTGATGCTGTTTTAATGTTACATTTTGTAACAAGCAGTATGCCAGCAGTAGGAAGGTGGCGGAGGCCATGTTGGTACACCCCACACTGCTCAGCGCTAAACCTTAAGGCTCCATTCACACCTGAGCGTATAGTTTTCAGGCATTTTTTCTGGCTTTTTTCAGGCGTTTTTTCTGGCTTTTTTTGCAGGTATTTGGAGGCAGGCATTGACATCTAACAAAAACGCTTATAATCTGCCAAGAAGCTCATGTACTTTTTTGAGCTTCAGGCGACAAAACGCTCATATGTGAACAGGGGCCATTAAAATTAATGGGATTTTGCTTGTTGGGCGTTTTGAGACTTCAGTGATGAGCGTTTTATGAGCTGAAATACGCTCAGGTGTGAACAGGGTCTTAGGTTTTCAAAATAAAACATCCAAACAGCATCACAGATATCAATATACTATATTTATATACGCTCACTTTACTTGTAAAATTACTCTGAAATTCAAGACATAGCTGGGTGTAGTAAGATGTCCGCATGGGTGTAGATCATGAAGTGTTTGGAACGCATAACACCGTGGAAACTATGTAGGAACACATAGTGCATTCGAAGTAAGTATTTTTTAGTCGGAACGTCACTTCTGTTACACAATCTGATGGGTAGCAGCAATCTGATAGAAAACAGGCAGGAGGGTGTTCTTAGCAGAGAAAGCCCCTGCTCCCCTCCTGAAGACCCCTGGGATGTATGACATCATTTGCCTAGGCCTGGAAACCAGGAACTGAAGAAATGTCTCAAAGTAAGGTTCAGAAGGCTGCTCTTAGAATGTTGTGGATGGCTTGGTGGGTGGCTTGGAGGGTGGCTTGGTGGGTGGCTTGGAGGATGGCTTGGAGGATGGCTTGGTGGGTGGCTTGGTGGGTGGCTTGGAGGATGGCTTGGTGGGTGGCTTGGAGGATGGCTTGGTGGATGGCTTGGTGGATGGCTTGGAGGGTGGCTTGGTGGGTGGCTTGGAGGATGGCTTGGTGGGTGGCTTGGTGGGTGGCTTGGAGGATGGCTTGGTGGGTGGCTTGGAGGATGGCTTGGTGGATGGCTTGGTGGATGGCTTGGAGGGTGGCTTGGAGGGTGGCTTGGAGGGTGGCTTGGAGGGTGGCTTGGTGGGTGGCTTGGTGGATGGCTTGGTGGATGGCTTGGTGGATGGCTTTGGACAAAACAAATTGTTTGCAGAGATTATTGCTACGCTGCCCCATCAGACCGGAGTGGTACTGTACCTTGGCAACTAAATGATACCAATATTGATCATAGTACTTGTACAGACACATACAACTTTTGGCAGCCTCACCACTCATGTAGAAACTCTGGTGGCAATGAGATATATAGAGAGATTACACAGACAGCAAAATGTAAAAACCAGTTAAGCAGTTTCTAGCATCTGTTTTTCTCTTACATTTAGATCTCTCTAAGCAGCTGAATTCAGCATTTTATTAATAAAAGCCCCCATACAGATGAATGACTTTAATCAATTTTGTCTCATGAAGCTTGAAGGTCGAAGTGAAATAATTGTGGACAAAAATAGTGTGATACTGTACTCTACCTCTGGGCTTGCTTACTTTCCTTTTCAGTGCCAATTTATAGACAAATGACTTAAGTCAAGGTCCACGTACTTATCAAGGGTGGGTAACCCCCGAGATAAGGAACACTGTCAACAGAAGAGATTTACAAGGGTACACCTCTACTGACAGATAACCAGATTGGTTGCTTATGGGGAGTGATAATAGACACAGAGGCAGCTCCTGGGATATAACCTCAAGGTGGAATAACCAGATTCCTGGGCCTGCTGGTAGCAACAAGTTTCCCATGAGCACATTCCTAAAATTCTTCAGGGATCAGAGAAGGTCAAAGTCCAAGCTCGGAAAGAGGGAGAGGAATGGATATGTTAGGACAAGTCACTACTCTCACTTAGACTAGAGTCTTCTCACAGCAAAGGTGGGCATACTCCAGCAGATATCCCCCACAACTGCCAGGTCACGTGCTACTGGGACCCGCTGCTATCTTCTTCCCATAGCAGCTAAAGGATAACAGGGAGCATGAAATGAAAGCTTCATTCCCATTTCTCAACTGAAAATGAAACTCATACAAATAAATGTTTTAAGGCCCCTTTTACACGGGCTTTCCGATCCGGTCTGCCTGTCAGTTTTTCAGATGGACCTAATTGGATGTTCCATGCATCCCTATGGGGCAGCAGATGTCAGTGGTGACATGTCCGCTGACACCCGCTGCTATCCGATCCGATCCTTTCGTTGAAATCCGGACGGATGGAAACCCTATTTTCCATCCGTCTGGAGCAGGGATCCTCAAACTGCGGCCCTCCAGCTGTTGCAGAACTACACGTCCCATGATGCATTGTAAAACTCTGACATTCACAGACGTGACTAGGCATGATGGGAATTGTAGTTCCTGAACAACTGGTCTGGAGGATCGGATGAAACTGGATAGGCGGTCCATTATCATCCAATCTCCAATAGAGGAGAGTGGGGATCTGACAAAAATGACGGACTCCGTTTTTGCTCAGCAGGGATCGTTGGATCGATCCCCGCTGAGCAAAAACTGAGTCCGTCGGTCGCACCGCTCTTGTGAAAGGACGCGAACACCTCTACATCTTAAAGTGGAATTAAACCCAAAAGCAAACAATTATACTGTACCTTTCCAATTATTAGAGGTGATGGCTGCATTATTTTTTAGGCTCTCTTTTTTTCACCTGGTGATCCAGCCAGCAAGTCTATTATTTTACCACCAAGCTGTCCTGCATATGCAGCAGTTAGAGGGTTGAGACAAACCATTTACCACTGACAAGGGTGCTTACGATGATTCACAATCTCTTTAAATGAAAATCGCATGATCCGTTATCGTATGAGAAAAATTTTCATGCTTGTCCCATCGAATAATATCAGATGACCGGTCATGATCGGCTCTCGAAGGCGGTGTACTAGCGTTTTTTTTCGTACAATATTCTGATCGTGTGTACAGGCCTAAAGGGTTTCCTACTGCCTAAAATCATATGGTAAATTACTTGGAACCTAAAGCTATAGGGTATTCCAATCAGGCATCCTTACTGATAGGCCATAATTCATGGAACATTCTTACAAACACTGCATCCAGAAACAGAAAAAGCATTAATCGCTTACGGTTGTATTACGGCTGACGTGTTTTTACCCAAAATTACTGTTTATTTTCTTAATTTAGTGATGCCACTAGTTGCTTGTGCACTCCCTAGATGTCTATTCACAACTGAGCTGCAAGTACTTGTTATTCCATTTAATGGAAAATGTGCAACCACGGTCTACAAGGGATTAGAAATGACACTTTCCACAACAATAGCAGTTTTCAGTAGAAATCTCTGCAACTGAACAGCCCATGTTGGAGGTTTCATCTCCTCCCCTGCCCACACAGGGGTTACCACTCGGCTTGTTTGTGAAAACAAAGACACATTATGGAGAGGCAGGGATGGAATTTCTCCAAACTCTGCCATAACAATGGCCGCAGTCTCCTCCCCAGGCCTAGGGCCTGAGGACACAAAAGGACAATAACAAGGATGCCACAGTTCCTTCTGTATAATGCAATGGACCTGCGTAGCAGCTGCCTGGGATTGGACCTATGGGAGAGATCAGAACACCTGCACATAGAACAAGGCAGATGGCCATGGGAAAGCACACAGCAGGTCTTCGTTCTGTCACAGATAATAGGCTTATAGGATGGATCCTATGTATACTTTACAGTTACCGTACATCTAATCTGCTGACATGCTGGCCCGGTGGTTAGCACTGTTGCTTTCAAACTGTGAAGTCCCAAGTCTACTTGCATTATATACACCAGGGTTCCTCCTGAGGTTGCTAGGGGTTCCTTGAGCAATGGGAAATTTCTGCCTCTCAGATAAGTTCCCAATGACACCATTGTTCCTTTTAGCTATATGTAAGGGAGTAATTCTTCCCAATGATGACAAGAGTAAGGAGCATTTTTCCCACTGACTGTCACACTAATGTATCAGGAGTTGTAGATTTAAAATTTTTAGCAGGGGTTCCCCGAGACCAGAAATTTATTTCAAGGGTTCCCGAGACCAGAAATTTATTTCAAGGGTTCCGAGACCAGAAATTTATTTCAAGGGTTCCTCTGTGTTGAAAAGGGTGAGAAAGGCTGATCTACACCCTGAGTTTCCTCAGGGAGTTCAGGTTACCTCCCACGATCCAAAAGCATACCGATAAGTTAAATGTATTCTGCTCAAACTGGCCCTACTGGTTGTAAAATGGCTGTAGTGGGAGACGGATGGGAAAAGTGACAGTGTCTCTGAAAAGGACCATTCCCAACCCCTCATAATGACCTTAACTGGCCTTCCCCTGCTAATCCTTCCTCTGCTGGAGCCACCACTAAAGTCAATGATTGGAGGGAGCAGTAACGCCACTCCCCCAGTCATGTGAATGTATGGGCAAAGCAATTGGTGGCCTCAGTACTGTCACAGGAGATAACATGTTGTTCCGTTACAAAAACTGCTAGGCAATGATCAGTGGAGGAGTGCAAACATAAGAAGGTTGGCAGCATACAAGGCAAGTATGAGGAGGTTGGGGGCACGCGACCGAGTCTAGAAGGAGGGCACCCATTGTAGAAATATGGACATTGACTTCTTTTTAAAATAAAGCTGTCATTAGTGAAATATGGGGTCTATCACTGCTGCACTAAACTGCCAATTGCCTAGCTCTCTTTGGCTTCAATAATTACCCTATCACAGACCAAGAACAAGCATGCACATACCAAACGCCCTGAAATCCAATATGCCGTTGCTTGTCCAAGGCTGGTTATTCACCAAGCAGTTAAGAATGGAGAATGGCAGCACTGCCACCATCATTGGCATGGTTTTATCCTGACAGGTGAAAGCCTCTGGGATGCCATTCCTATCCTTGATTGTCACTGAATTGGAATGAATATGCAGGTCAGGTGTCCTGACACCGGACTGCCTGTATGCAAGCGAAGCATCAATGACTTACTAAGTGGGGAATCAAGAAAATAAAGGATGGGTATGACAGATCCAGAGCTTGCACAAGTCAGCAATGGCATATCACGCATTTTCTATCAGGTTCCTTTACAAACTGTAAGCTCCGCAGAGAACAATGAGAATGGTTCAATATCTACATCTTGGTAACTGTGCTCCATACATTCCACAGTATAAATAAATAGGGATGACTCATAAACAGGTTTATAAACATTCAGGCACATACACAAACATCATTTACACAACACACAATGCCTACGCACAGCAAAGGCAGCCATTCCATTCCTCAATGTTGTCACCAACGCCTACAAAAACGAGCTGGTGGTACCTAATAAGTACTTCGACATCTTTGATGGGATGGACAAATAAACATACAGTTTAGATCAGGGTTTCTTAACCAGGGTTCCATGGAAGCCTTGGGTTCCTCCAGAGGTTGCTAGGGGTTCCTTGAGCAATGAGCAATTTTTGCCTCTTACATAAATTTCCACTGACACCATTGATCTTTTTAGCTATCTGTAAGGGGGTAATTCTTCCCAATGTTCCCAGTGTAAGGAGCATTCTTCCTACTGACCGTCACACTAATGTGTCATGAGTTGTATATATAGTATTTTTAGCAGGGGAGACCAGAAATTTATTTCAAGGGTTCCACTATGTTGAAAAGGTTTAGATGACGTCAATTTGATCCTAGGAACTAGCAGGCATTGCTAAAGCCCAACTCCAGCCAAAGCTCTCTTTTTTGTTTTTTTACAGAGTAGGAACCTCCCAACCTCCAACAATTGCTTGGGTATTCTTTTGGATGATGGCTATTTTCTTTCCTGAGAGACATAAAAATAATGCATATTGGCCCAATACTATAGACTGCATTTGTGATCATATCTCCCACCAAGAGTTTCATATCCTCTGATCCCTCTTGATGTAGCTGTAATAATTTGGCATGTTGAAAATGTAAGACTGACGACACACAGGCTAAACTCATCAGAATTTGAGAAAAGAAAAACACACTAAGGCTGGCCATACATGGGTCAAATTTCGAAAGAATTTTCTTTCGAATTTCGCACCATTAGTGGGCCGCAGCAACGGCTGATTTTCGTGCAATCATGGAATTTGAGTGATGGGGCATGTTGGAAATTTTTTGAAAAATGAACAATTTTATTATCAATGATGGGAGAATCGTGCGAGAAATAGAAAATCAAGAAAGAAATGCGCATGACTGCAAGAAAAGAAAGTTTCCGGAAAGAAAAGAAGATTCCCAGACACGAAAATTCTTTTCTGTAGCAATATGAAGTGAAATTGAAGGCTTGGTTGGGTCAATTTTGAAATCAATGATGGCACCATCGAATCACAAAATGCATGAAATTTCATATTTTTGAAAGAATATTCTTTCGAAATTCTTCCCATGTATCGTTTTCAGGCATTTTTTGGGGTGTTTTTCAGGCATTTTTGCAGGTGTTTGGAGGCAGGCATTTAACAAAAAGCTTGTAATCTAATCTGCCAAAAAAGAGGCTCATGTACTTTTTTGGGCTTCAGGTGACAAAATGCTCATATGTGAACAGGGGCCATTGAAATTAATAGGATTTTTCTTGTTGGGTGTTTCGAGACTTCAGAGATGAGCGTTTTACGAGCTGGAAAACGCTCAGGTGTGAACAGGGCCTTAGGGGAACATAACCAACACCAGACACTGCCATCCTACTGGTCCTTCTAACTAGTTTTGATAACAGATCACAGTACATGACGACCTCCTTTATCACTTTCAGAAGTCAGGAATGGCCGCCTCCAGTGGCGGCAGAGACTTAACCTCTATCATGTTCTAATTATGTATATCGACCAATATCAATCCCGATATGATGTTGTTGTTGTTCTTGGTTATCAGATAGTATTTACAAT
Organism: Pelophylax lessonae; assembly: GCF_965119305.1. Classification (NCBI taxonomy): domain Eukaryota; kingdom Metazoa; phylum Chordata; class Amphibia; order Anura; family Ranidae; genus Pelophylax; species Pelophylax lessonae. Next base: position 269,045,744 of record NC_138774.1, on the reverse strand, counting down.
AGGCAGCAAGATTTTTCAAGTGACAAAAAGTGCCAGCATCATCTGCAAATATCTCCGAAGATCGTGAACAATGTCTGCTTTATAGAATACATTTGCAACCAGCTAGGCATTCTATGGTTAAAAAAATCTCCTTGGAAGCCGAGTGCGATTCAGGATGTTCAGTATCCGGACGTCGAATGAATATTCGATACTCTGTAGAATTTATAAAAGGCTCTGCATGCAGTAACACAATACAATGTTCCCTTTCTAATCCTTATACGATGGTCAGCCTAAGGCTGCAGTATAATCAAAGGACTAAAAAAAAAAAAGCATTAAGTCAAGAAGAAACACCATAATTTTCCATTGTCACACAGCCCGAAGGAGACAACGTGACGGGAATACAGCAGCAGGTGACTAATGACAAAGGCATGGACAGAATGACAGGTGATTGTGCCACGCCAAAAGGACCAGGTCAGGGATTACTAAGCCAGAAGGCCAAGTTAATGTTGACACAGCGGGCGGAATTGTCACTTAACCTGTTGCCTGAAATCTGGCGTTTGGCTGTGATTACCTGAGACCCTGGGGCCTTTCCAGCTCCATCTAAGTTCAATGCCCGGCGTGTCTTTTGCACAATGTGAGTCGAACGTTTGACATGTCTATTGCACTATCGCAATGTGGTTAGAACATGTGTGTCACCATAGCAAGAACTTGTCACTGCAGGACACGTTCCTTACCAGGACTCAAGCCTGAGGGGGCATGGCTGTAATCACTAAGAGGTGACAGATGGGCACCGAGGAATGCTGAATGTTCTTACATTTCAAGAACTAGGGATTAGCGAACTGTAATACAATAGCAAAAGCAAAGGATTGGATCAGCTTAACCTATTCCTGCATGCTGCTTCTCGAGTATCGGCTATTGCTATGCTACTATGCCCTGTGACGACTTCCGAATGGGTTAAAGCACCAATGATTTCTGGTTTCCATGGCGATACGATGCTGGGCTTGCACTGCGATTTAACCTTTTTTGAGCGACTGGAACCAAAATAGCTGTAAATAACAATGTACAAGGCCCACTCTATACAACGGGAGGGTTTGATGGATTTTCACATGCAGGCTTGTTTAATTAAAGATCTCTGGTCTAATTAAAACATGTGCAGATGTAAAATAAGGAGCAGAATATATCACTATATTGTAAAATGATGGTTAGTTCTACTCTATATCTTATAACTGTGGTGTCTATCCCCAAATTGAATACAGAAAAAGTCAGAATTTAATAAAAGAGAAGTTTTATTGAATTTGCATCCATACCTTCCATTACTTTTCTTGGTGTCGCAACGTCCCGTTCCCCATTTATCAATTTCTTCCTCGGAATTGTTTTATATCACTATATTGCTTTACCTACTTCACTAGCAGAGGGGAGGTAGTTATTTTACAGTCCAGTACCTTATACAGTCACAAACTCCGTGCAATTACTGGAACTCAGGACAGCAGATAAATGGTTCCCATCATATCATCCTTGAGGTGATTGTAGCTGTATTAGTGCACTTGTGACAGAAACGGATAACAGTAATTGATTACTGTCTGTGATACTTTTTTTATTTGCACTAACATACAATTTTCCAGGACAAGCTTTTTGGGTATGTCCCCCTTCATCAAGGTCCAAGCAGTTCTGATTGATCAGTACTGCTTGGACCTTGATGAAGGGGACATACCCTAAGCCCCCGTTCACATTAGGTCGCTCCGACTTAGGGGGCGACCTGTGAAGTCGCGTGCAGCGTGACTTCGGCGCGACTTGCACGGACTTCATAACATGAATGTCTAAGGCAAGTCGCCTCCAGGTCACTCCAAAGTAGTACAGGACCCTTTTTCTAAGTCGGAGCGACTTGTGTCGCTCCTATTAGAATGGCTCCTGTACTACACAGTGGGAGCGTGAGGACCGTGACTTGTCAGGCTGACAAGTCGCATCAATGTGAATGGACACTAAAAGCTTGTCCTGAAACATTGCATGTCCCCTTCATCAAGGTCCAAGCAGTACTGATCAATCAGAACTGCTTGGACCTTGATGAAGAGGACGTACCCCGAAAGCCTGTCCTAAAAAAATTGTATGTTCGTGCAAATAATAAAAAGTATCACAGACAGTACTCAATTGTTTCCATCATATCAGGGGAAGCAGATTTTCCTTTCCTGGCACCGGTGTGATAAGCGATGTCATGTTGGGCAGGAGTGACCATACACAGGAACAATTGTGCTTTTCTCCGCAGGTGCTCAGAAGGTAAAACCTAAGGCCCCTTTCACACGGGCGGTGCGCCCGACGGACTCCGTTTTGCTCAGCGGGATCGATCCGGGGATCCGGGTAACAGCTCTGTCTCCGCTCACTCTGTCAGATCCCCGCTCTCCTCTATGGGAGATAAGATGAGAAAGGACCGACTGTCCGTTTTCATCCAATCCGCTCCTCCAGACGGCTGGAAAAAAGGTTTACATCCATCTGGATTTCACAGACAGGATCGAATCGGATAGCAGCGGGTGTCAGCAGAGATGTCTCCGCTGACATCCGCTGCTCCATAGGGCTGCACAGAGCAGCTGATCAGGTCTGCCTGAAAAACTGACAGGCAGACCGGATCAGAAAGCCCATGTGAAAGGGGCCTAAAACACCACAGGCCCTTTTCACACAACTGTTCCGGATGTGTTTTCGGATGTGTTGGAGCTGGAGAGAGTCCAGAGAAGGGCAACTAAACTAATTAGGGGATTGGAGGACCTTAATTTTGAAGAGCGTCTGCAATCGCTTGATTTATTCTCCCTGGAGAAGAGACGCCTGAGAGGGGACATGATAGCAATTTATAAATATCTCAATGGTGATCTCGGCATAGAAAAACAGCTATTCAGTCGAAGGGATTGCATGAGGACTCGAGGGCATACAATGCGATTAGAGGAGAAGCGTTTTAACCTCAGGCAACGTGGGGGGTTCTTTACTGTTAGGGCTACAAGATTGTGGAATTCTCTACCAGGGGTAGAGGTGATGTCTGCGGGAAGTATGGTGGCTTTCAAAAGACTCTTAGACGTACATCTCAAGGATCAGAACATTCAGGGGTATGTGAGATGATTACGGCCACACACACCTACACAGGTTGAACTGGATGGACTATTGTCTTTATTCAACCTCACCTACTATGTAACTATGTTCCAAACAGGTCTGCCTGTCAGGATGGAAGGGGATCCATCCTCCTCCTTGTAGGCAGATCAGATCGAAGGTAGTCGAGTATAAAACTGACAGCCCACAGAGCAGAGTGGGCTGTGTCTGTATCTGTTCTGCATAAACTGAGCTGACATGGACCTGTCATCCGCCCGCTCTGCTCTGATAAGCAGGAGATCAGCAGACAGATGCCCTGCTGATCGAACAGAAGCTGCCCGTGTGAAAGGGGCCTTATGCAATGTGTTTTTCTTTCACAGAATAGAAAGGCTATACATTATATATAATGGAGAACTGTGCAGGGGAGACTTGTACACTGAAGCACTGAGCTGGAATAAGCATGCAGCAAATGAAGTTGACACACCTGATTTGTGTACTTCATCCAGGCCAGTGACTCAGAACGAAAATTAAACTATTAGATTGCGAAGACAGCCAAGGGACATTTTAGAAGAATAAAAAAAAAAAAAAAAAAAAAGCAAAATGTCAGCCTCCAGGTTTTCCTAATATATACCTATATTGTCTTATTAAAAAAGGTCCTGTAATACCTTTCTCAATGCCTCATACACACAATCAGATAATGGGACGACTTATCGTTCGCATTTTGAGGCATGATACTAATATCGAATTCAACAATGCGTACTAAGAGTATGATTTTTTTTTTTTTCCAGTACAATTCTGGAAAAGCTTCCTGGTTGCGTAGCTACGTATCGGATAGTGCAAAACTAAAACAATACCAGCCAGGCCTTTTCCGGGTTATTTTCGTGTTTTTGATCATGCATGGTCTTTGTCTATCAATTTTTAGCGGACGCATACTGTACTGATTAAACGATTGTCGTTCGCTAGGCTATCGTACAACAAAAGTTTTCGTGTTAGTCCCTTCGGACTTTGTTGGACGAAACGACGTGATCGGCTGTCGAAAGCTGTGTACTAACGATCAGATTATTGTGCGATCAATTTGAAAGTGCTGATTATAGGAGTTTTCATACTGCACTGAGCTGTCCTATCAGGAGCCAGAACCCCTGACCCTCTGTCTGGACAGTGCTGATTGTAGGAGGAGTTCTCATACTGCACTGAGCTGTCCTATCAGGATCCAGGACCCCTGACCCTCTGTCTGGACAGTGCTGATTGTAGGAGGAGTTCTCATACTGCACTAAGCTCTCCTATCAGGATCCAGGACCCCTGACCCTCTGTCTGGACAGTGCTGATTGTAGGAGGAGCTCTCACACTGTACTGAGCTCTCCTATCAGGATCCAGGACCCCTGACCCTCTGTCTGGACAGTGCTGATTGTAGGAGGAGTTATCATACTGCACTGAGCTGTCCTATCAGGATCCAGGACCACTGACCCTCTGTCTGGACAGTGCTGATTGTAGGAGGAGTTCTCATACTGCACTGAGCTGTCCTATCAGGATCCAGGACCCCTGACCCTCTGTCTGGACAGTGCTGATTGTAGGAGGAGTTCTCATACTGCACTAAGCTCTCCTATCAGGATCCAGGACCCCTGACCCTCTGTCTGGACAGTGCTGATTGTAGGAGGAGCTCTCACACTGTACTGAGCTCTCCTATCAGGATCCAGGACCCCTGACCCTCTGTCTGGACAGTGCTGATTGTAGGAGGAGTTATCATACTGCACTGAGCTGTCCTATCAGGATCCAGGACCACTGACCCTCTGTCTGGACAGTGCTGATTGTAGGAGGAGTTCTCATACTGCACTGAGCTGTCCTATCAGGATCCAGGACCCCTGACCCTCTGTCTGGACAGTGCTGATTGTAGGAGGAGTTCTCATACTGCACTAAGCTCTCCTATCAGGATCCAGGACCCCTGACCCTCTGTCTGGACAGTGCTGATTGTAGGAGGAGTTTTCATACTGCACTGAGCTGTCCTATCAGGAGCCAGGACCCCTGACCCTCTGTCTGGACAGTGCTGATTGTAGGAGGAGTTCTTATACTGCACTGAGCTGTCCTATCGGGATCCAGGACCCCTGACCCTCTGTCTGGACAGTGCTGATTGGCCCTGTGCTCATCACATGCACTCTCCCAAGAAAAAAAAAACTCTCTAGCAATACACACCAAACTGAGCATGTGCAGCCTGACTCCAGTAATTCTGTCCCATCCTGACATGTTCTGGAGACAGCAGAAGAAGAGGAGGATCTGTGCATACAGGATCAAACAGCCTTTTTACACAATGCAGAGGATTAACCCCTTGGGTTCCATAGTGAGTATAACAAGCATGCTTTACAGCATTTACAGACTAATTTTAGTGTTATGGGTGTAGTAACACTTTACCATTACATAATGTTTTGTTTACCATAGCAAATGATTATTATTCTACATTATCTATACATTAGAGCCACTGTAAAAGGATCTCAGCTATTATGCTAATAAATTGACTTCAGTACTTCCTAAGTCACTGACCAGGAACAAGCATGCAGCTGCTGAGCCCTCAACTCCTGACCTGCATACTTGTTCTAGCTCAGTGGCTCTGGAAACACAGAAGAGATTCTATCTGTATGACAGCCAAGCGACTAACATTTTCGGAACCAGGAGGTCAGCAATGGCAACCTACATCCTTGTCTCAGTGCGGCATTCCTTTAAAATAATATTCAGCTTTTAAATGAGACCAGAGAGTTGTCCGATAATGTTCATATGGAAAGGTTTGGGCAGGGATCGCTCTCTTACAAGGTGCAGGGCTGGCTCGATTTAATTGCATTCAGATGTTCTGCTTTGCCTCCTGCCCAAATTTCCCCTACAAGCCCCCCAACGCCGGCGTCAAATTTCACTCCGATATTTTGGACACAATAGAGGAATGTAGCAAACGTTTAGTGCTATTGCTCTCCTTTGCCCAGACAGAGAGGGGGTGAGCGCCCACCACGCTCCCGGCCAGGCCTAGGCCTGTTTGTTTAGTCACTTTTCTCGCTGTTCTGCTTGCAGACATGACATGAATGGTTATCACGTTTGTCTATTCATAAGCCGTACCTTTCCCATGTAGAAGAAGTGAAAGGGTGGCCTGGATTCCCTGCACACTGTGCGCGGTACGGACAAAGGGCTCTTTCTATAAACAGGCTCAAGTTCCCCTTTTGTAACAAAGGTCTCCCTGAGTACCTGTCTATGGATTGTTCCTGTTTTCACAGCAATGCCGAAATGGGTTTTCATTTCATGGCAGTCGGAATTATGAAAAGTGAAAATAAGGCGGAGCTGTAAGAATATAGAATGCAGGTTCTTTGTTAACCACTTAAGCCCCGGAGGATTTGGCTGCTCAAAGACCAGGTCCAATTTTGCGATTCGGCACTGCGTGACTTTAACGGACAATTGCGCGGCCGTGCGATGCTGTACCCAAATGGAATTGACGTCCTTTTTTTCCCACACAAACAGAGCTTTCTTTTGGTGGTATTTGATCACCTGTGCGATTTTTATTTTTTGCGATATAAACAAAAAAAGAGCGACAATTTTGAAAAAATAATATTTTTCACATTTGTTTATATGAAATTCTCAAAAAAAAAAAAAGTAAAAATCAATTTTTTTTTTACATTTTAGGCCAATTTGCTTTTGCTGTATTTCTTCTTTAAGATGCAAGGCAATGAAAAACAATGAGAAGTCGCTGGTTACTGGATTTCTGACAATCTGCTTCATCTTAAAAAACATTCAATGCGCCCCTATAATGGAAGCTGTATTCTGAACAGATATCCACGTACTTTCACACAAATCCATGCCGCGTAGAAATAATGTACAATGTGGGTGTAATATGGAGACAACAATGGAGACTCTGAGTTCATTTTCCATTTACCCGCAGTGGATGACCAACCTTTTATACAATAATGACTTTGCTGTGCTCCCAGCCAACTCGCCTTTCCAATGTTTCCATGGCTTTGTCTATTTTATATTTAAGTGAGATATTGTAAATTCCAGGTGGATTTATATTAGCTGTATGCATACTTGCTATGGGATGGGTAACCTTTGACAAATACAGATGTTACTGAACAACTGAAGGCTGCCCATCCCAACCTTACAGCTGAACTTAAGGTATGAATGTTATAGCACAGTTTTATTAGTCAGGCTTGGGCCAATTTAAAGGGTAACTCCACTTTCGTGGGGAAAAAAAATAGCAAATAAAAAGAAAAACAATAAAGCGTATGCAATTGTTACACAAATCATATTGTAATTGAATGTTATTAAAAATGACTTTTCCTTTTCAATCTGCAGCTGTCGTAATTTTCTGAAAATGCAATAGAATATGGCTACCTGCAGGTGTTCTGTACACAGAATGTATACTGACCACACCCCAGAAACACTTCCTGCTTGTGTGATTGGCTCACCAATTTTCCCAGAAGTCTGCCTAAGATACAAGTCAGATTTCTGGCATCCCCTGCAACCAAAACGTCATGTTTAGTGAGATACTCCGAAATAGGAACACATCTAAAGGGATGCAGGCTCAGCAGCTTTCCTCACTAGAGCCCTGCAGCTTCCATAGCTGACAGATAATTATGAAACCACTCCCATTTGACCCACTCCGCACAGAGAACAATGATTTCTTCAGAATAACAAAAGGTAGGGATCTGCAACAAAGTTTGTTACAATCCTTGTAATGTACAGAGATCGCCCAGAGGGGAATGGTTTATCTCAACAAAAGTGGAGTTACGCTTTAAAGTGGCAATCAGCTACCCCCATTAGGATCTGTGTTCCACAACATTTACAAACTTGAGCTGTATGGTATTTAAAGCGGTTGTAAACCCGAAAAAAAAAAAAACCTGCAAGACAAAGGCATAATGAGCTAGTATGCATCGCATACTAGCTCATTATGTATTACTTACCTTAGAACGAAGCCCCGACACCGCTGCGGGCGCTGCCATGATCCCTCAGCGTCTCTTCCGGGTTAGGCGGCTCAGGCACTGTGATTGGCCGGAGCTGCGATGACGTCAATCCCGCGCATGCGCGCGGGAGGGATTTTCCGGCAAGCTCCCGGCAAGGAAAACTGAAGGTCCCCCCGGACCTTCAGAGCGCATGCGCCGCTCGCGTGAGCGGCTGCATGCACTGCAAATATCTCCTAAACAGTGCCGGTTTAGGAGATATTAATTGTACCTACAGGTAAGCCTTATTATAGGCTTACCTGTAGATAAAAGTGTCAAAAAGCAGGATACTACCGCTTTAAAATTAAAGGAAAAGAAGTATAGCTAAAGCTCATTTGGCTGTACTTCTCCTATGGATACCAGGAGTGCAATTCTTTTTGCACCCTTGTGACCCGTTTTCAGCAGAGAGCAGTCTGAAGTCCGCTCTCTGCTGGCGTCACAGAAGTCAGCCCAGGCACCGTGTCACTTGACAATGGAAGTCGGGATCCGCCAGGTGCCTGGACTGACACGCGAGCCACTGAGAGCCTGAGCCGGCCTCTCCCCCTCCTCCACAGCCCAGCGTTCCAGTGAGTGAGGAGGGAGCAGGGACTGACAGTCAGCAGCTCTCTGCTCGGGGAGCTGTCAGAACCGAGCGATGGGCGGGGTTTGATCGCTCAGTTCTCAGTGCAGAGGCACCGGGGGATAAATGCAGTATGGGACCGATGCTGCATCCACTTAGTAGAAGTAGAATTGTGGAAAAACACCAAAAGGCATACTTCTCTTTTAATAGCTTTGTCAAAGCTTGCAGTGAACACTGCTTTTATACAAGCTGAAGCAGGCGTGAAATAGGACTAAGAGAGTATAAAAAAAGCAATCTATTTACGAAACATTCATTGTAGGACTGCATTACAATGACCAGACATTGTAACCACACCAGACACTGACATGAAAGGTGACTGAAATGCAGAACATGCACGTGTGGTTGCTTGAGACCAGCTCTGCCAACACAATAGTTCCCCAATTTTTTTTTCTGATGTGCCACATACTTAATGAACAGTATAAATCCCCACCACATCCAGCGGGCTTGTGGCCATCAGGAATTTATCTTTGCTCACACACTTAGGTTGTTCATTATTGGAGCTAGGAATTTTCACATCAACCGCAAGCTAGCTTCCACGCCCACAAGTGTTTGGGTTAATGGTGACACTGGAAGGATTCCTCATGCTAGGAGCTATCTGAGGCCATGTGCTGAGAAACCTCTGCCAAATGACACCTTGCGGTGCCAGAGGGCATGTTGTGACAACCTAAACCACAACCAGCTGAGACAAGTCTTTGCAGTGACCAAGGTACCTGCAGATGACTGATTTGCAAGACTAAGTGCCGGTTCACATATATACGATGAAAGACATCGCATGCGATTCGGAGCGCACTGCTCTGCAAATCACACGTGATGTCTGTGCCATCCCAATTCAGCCATACAGATTGTGTGGCTGAATTCGCATCAGATTCGGACACAACTCGCACAGTACCCTTTTCGGGTCCGCACCAGAATTGGATCGCATGGGTGTTCACACCTATGCGATCCGATCCATGTCCGAACTGTCAGTTCGCACTGTGACATGTGAACTGATCTGGGGGTGTCATTAACTTTGTATTGAAACCTCCAGTGATTCGCATATGGCAGTGTGAACTGCCTGTGAGTTGAATGCGATGCGGGAACCCGTAGTGGATTTGCAGGGTTCCCGCATCGCATATGTGTGAACCGGGACTAATGGAGGCATTTGATGAGAACCTTTATGAAAAAGATCCAGGGACTGTCAATGCGGTTTTGAGACGCTGATCAGGAACAATCATGCACACCAGGAAAGTCAGAGCTGAGCAGGCGGATGACAACTCCCTCTCTGCTTTGTGTGCGGAGACGGAGCTGTCAGATCCCCGCTGTTCTCTATGGGGGAATCAGATGAGAACGGACCGCCTGTACGTTCTCATCCGATCCCATCTGTCCGGATTTCATGGACAGGATCAGAATCGGATAGCAGTGGGTGTCAGCGGAGATGTCTCTGCTGACATCCGCTACCCCATAGGGATGCATGGAGGACCCGATCAGATCCACCTAAAAAACTGACAGGCGGATCGGATCGTTCATGTGAAAGGACCCTAACAGGCCAGGTTTGCAAGAAAACTGAAATCCATCTCAAGTGATATAATTTGCCGCTCAGTGATTGCAGTATTCTAGTTTGCATCTCCCCAAGGTAATACTTCAAATCTGGCCTGTTAGTGTGCCCTGAGGACCGGAGTTGGGAAACACTGTTCTATGGAACACCCAGAAATGTTATTTGCGTCTAAGCAGTATTTGTCTGGAATTTCTCCTGAAAAATCACAGTGCATTTCCTGGCATGCAAGTATGCTTAGGAACTAGGGTTGTCACCGCATCCATTTAAACTCAAACACATATTTATTACACCGGTTTTGAGGCTAATTTAATGTAGATAAGCACTAAGTGAGTTTAAAGGGATTGTAAAGGCAGAAGGTTTTTTTATCTTCATGCATGCATGAAGATAAAAAAAAAACCTGTGTGCAGCAGTCCCCCCTCAGCCCATCCTAATCGAGCAATGTAGCAAGAGTTTCTCAGCTTCCTAGGACCCCTATCTTTATTGGCTGAGACAGCAGTGCAGCGTGACAACGCTCCCGCTGTTGTCAACCAGCCAATCAGGAGAGAGCGGGCAGGCCGGGTTACAGCTCCGTGTCTGAATGGATTCAGGGAGCTGTGACTGGGCTCGATGCCCCCACAGCAAGCTGCTCACTATGGGGGCACTCAACAGGAGGGAGGGGCCAGGAGCACAGAAGAGGGACCTGAGAAGAGGAGGATCTGGGCTTCCCTGTGCAAAACCAACTGCACAGCTCGGGAGGTAAGTTACATAGTTACATAGTTAAAGACAAGTCCATCTGGCTCAACCAATAAAAAAAAACAGTAATGAAAACCCAACCATACAATCCCATATACACAATCCTATACCCGCAGTTGATCCAGAGGAAGGCAAAAAAAACCCCAGCAAAACATGATCCAATTAACTACAGCAGGGAAAAAAATTCCTTCCTGATCCCCCGAGAGGCAATCGGATATTTCCTGGATCAACTTTACCTATAAATATTAGTACCCACTTATATTATGTACACCTAGGAAAGAATCCAGGCCTTTTTTTAAAGCAATCTCGTGAGCTGGCCAGAACCACCTCTGGAGGGAGTCTATTCCACATTTTCACAGCTCTTACTGTGAAGAAACCTTTCCGTATTTGGAGACAAAATCTGTTTTCCTCTAACATGTAAGTATAACATGTTAGTTATTTAAAAAAAAAACAAGACTTTACAATCACTTTATTTAGCAACCTTATCAGCCACAGAACCTGTGTAATTATTACATGTTCAGGTTTAAAGGGATGAGGTGGCAACTCTATTAGGAACTCCTGTACCTTCAGCCTCCTAGCGGTGTATCTGCAGGGTGAGATATAAGACACCACGGCCTCTGACTGCTACTCTAGTGTAAAATTTGGTGATGTCACTATCACGCTGCTCACTTTTCCCCCTGCTGGCTCTGATAGGAGGAAGCAAAGCCCTGCCTCTACCAAGATGGCCGCCTCCACACAAAGAGTGCAGAAAAAAGGTATGGTAAGTCAGTAGAGGGGAAATGATCAGATGTAGGGAGACCACAGCCAATAATGGTGATCAGAAATTTACTCTGTGCCTGTCTTTCTTGGGTACAGCCTCCAGTGTTCAGTTTCTTCTTTAAAATATACCAAAGTCATTGGATCAACATGACAGCCAGAGAACTAGTAGAAGGAGTGTTCAGGATTGGCTGCCTCAGTACATGTTTCCTTTAAGGTGACCCTACTAGTCGCTCACAAAAAAATAAAAATATAAAAAAAGGTACATTCCTAAATGCTACTGTGTTTCCCTGAAAATAACCCTTATTATATTATTTTAGGTACAAAAAATGCATTAGGGCTTATTTTCGGGGGATGTCTTATTTGTCCCCTTTCTTCTCTCCCTCTCTCAGCTCAGGAGTCAACATCCCTGTAATCTCCAAAATAAACTCTAGGTAAAGTCCTTGTAAAATCATTTAATCCGCTCTATAAATGGATTATATAATGTCCAGTGTGTGTCTTTATGTAATGTTCTAGAAAATACCTTATTTACAGCATTGCTGGGCGCTCACATGACCCACCGGAGCTCTTCTTTCCCGCTCTGAGCACTGCCGAGGGAGATGCCGGGATCCCCGCTGACGTCAGCCTCTGCTCCGAGCACTGCAGGGGGGGGGGGGCCATTGACATCAGCTGGGAGGAGGAGGAGGAGAGCTCCGGCAGGTCACATGAGCACCCAGCGGCGCTGTAAAGGTATTATGTTACATACAGCTGTGAAGAGGAGGAGAACTCCGGCGGGTCACATGAGCGCCCAGCAGCGCTGTAAATAAGGTATTATGTTACATACAGCAGCCAGGAGGAGGAGTAGAGCTCCGGCGGGTCACATGAGCGCCCAGCGGCGCTGTAACTAAGGTATTATGTTACATACAGCCGGGAAGAGGAGGAGAGCTCCGGCGGGTCACATGAGCGCTGTAACTAAGGTATTAAGTTACATACAGCCAGGAGGAGAGCTCCGGCGGGTCACATGAGCGCCCAGCGGCGCTGTAAAAGGTATTATGTTACATACAGCCGGGAGGAGGAGAGCTCCGGCAGGTCACATGAGCGCCCAGCGGCGCTGTAAATAAGGTATTATGTTACATACAGCCGGGAGGAGGAGGAGAGCTCCGACGGGTCACATGAGCGCCCAGCGGCGCTGTAAATAAGGTATTTTCTACAATCATGTTACATACAGACACACACTGGACATTATATAATACTTTAAGAGGCGCAAATTACATGATTTTACTAGGATTTCAAACTAGGACTTACTTTCGAGGTAGGGCTTATATTGCAGCCATCCTAGAAAATGGAGATAGGTCTTATTTTCTGGGTAGGTCTTACTTTCGTGGAAATACGGTAACTGATGACTTTATTAGCCCCCTAGCTAAGCCACAATCTTTCGCGGGTCAATCAATCCAATGTTAAATTCAAACAGATGCTAAAAAGGTCCATGCAGCAGAGCGAAACAATGCAGATTTCTATCGTACACATTGCCTCCACTTTCCATACATTAGCTCCTTTTCAATCAGCAATGGTATGCAGTAGCAAAAACCCAGCTTCAGTTTTCCAACTGCTCTCTGCCGAGGTTTGTTATTTCAGACACAGATATCACACAACTGCTAATAGGAAAAGCTGTCAGATTCAAGGAATGTTAGGGGTTAATAGGGGAACTGAGCTGATAGGATCACTGCATTCCTGAAATGAGCTGCAGCAGGCCCTAGGGCAGAGCAAAAGGAAGGATTTTTCATGATAAACTAGCAACTTCCTAAACAACAGGAATCCGGAGAGGAAGGCCACAGGGACAGATAAATGTTATGGACAATTTCCTAGTGGGTCATGACACCTTGTTCACTGTATGCAGGATGAACGGTACACCATAGACTGGATCCTAGAATGTCGCTAGATTAGTCCAAGAAAAAAAAACACATCCCAACTGTGCAAGTCTTCTCTATAGCAGCCTCCACCAAAATATACATTTTTGGGATTCATTTGACACTGCAAAGGGCAGCGGTGGTATGAAACCTGCAGTTGGTTTGGATTTCTGTAGATCATGAAAATGTGTTTCTTGGTGGTTTACCATAATGATTATTATTTACAATTATTATTCTTCGTTTTACTGAATAATCCTGATATCTTATACAGTAAGTCCCCTAGATACCAACATTCAACTTACAAACCTTCCCTGATACAAACGTGTTTGCATGTCCAATCCTGTAAAGTTGGGAACACACTAGTGATAGACCGATATCGTTTTTTTATTGCCGATACCGATATATATATATTTTTTCACAGGTACTGTTGTGGAGGGATCTGGGGGTCTAAAAGACCCCAAACCCCCTCCTCTGCACTTAAAAGCATTCAAAACGCCAAGTTTGGCTTTTTTGAATGCTGTCATTTTTCTAATTTGGCGTCAGGTTTTTTTACATGGAGACCCGATCAGAGCCGAATGACGCTTTGATCAGGTCTTCAGTGGCCGTGTAGGTAGGATGCCCGGGTCTCCCTGTGGGATGGTAGACCCGGGTGAGCCGCGGAAGGCGGCAGGAGGGACGTCCCCTCCCGCTCCTTGTAATGACAGCCGAGCGGCTTCTCAGCCGAATCGGTTGTCGTTACAAGACAGCCGACCGTCGGCTATGGACGCCGGTACCGGGGTGATGCCTCTAGCTGAAGGTATCACTCCGGTACAAGCACTTTCCCGAAATATCGGCAATATCGGTAAACTCAGGGGCTGATTCCGATATATCGGGCAAAGTGCATACCGGCCCCCAAAATATCGGTGTTGCCGATAATCGGTCGATCCCTAGTACACACGCTCAGTTTTTTTCATTCAACAGCCATCTCCCATGCTGTGCCTTTATGTTCCGACAGGGGGACCCCCCCGGTAATCGCTATGCACAGCGAATATGGCTTTAACTGGCATTGAGGAAAGACCTGTAGTTGTGGAAACCTTCCATTAAATGGAGACTGCACACTACTTGTAGCCTGATCATCCCTATCGGCGGGTGCTCTGAGTGGCTATGCAAACAAGCAAGTGCTGGTCCAGGTCTATGGCATTGCGAGGCGAACTCCACCGAGCAAATGTATATCAGCCAGCCGGGGCCCCGGTATTCACTGATGGAGATAGGTTTGTGATGTGGAATTCTTATCGTTTTGATAATATCTGCCTTTTGCGGAAATAATGGCTGGTAGCTTTCTGTTATGCTTGATCCGCATGATTGAAATACTGCTGCTATTGTACTATGCAGATAACGTCTCATTCACTTGAACACTATCAAATATGGTTTTTATGAACTATATTATATAGGATTTACTCTAACAGGTTATGATGGGAGTGCATGCACACGTGTTAGTGGGGCAACGTTCATGAGATACACGCTTGTTCCATTGTATAGTGTTTGGCGAGCATTTTTCCTACACGTGGGTTTCATTGTTAGTAATAGTGCATGGTCGCTCGTGCACCCAATGGCGGGTAACTCAGGCACGCGGCTCCTCTAGTGCATGAACATACACTTCCCTTTCTATTGATACTTTGAATGTATACGTGTGTGATTGGTTGTGCGGTACATTTGTCCCCTCCCACTGTAAACCCCTTTTTTCTGACTATATAATAAACCAGGGCTCTGCTCTGAAGCAGAGACTCTTCAGTTGGCATCGATTTGACACAGCGTGCGCCCGTTTCCTTCTTTGTCCCTGAGCACGCTGGAATTTCTTTATACAAAAGAGCTGTACATTGTACTTTTCAGTACACCACGGGATTAATGGCGCTTGGCGCGTATTATTATCCACAAGTGAGCTTTTTAGCGCAGTGAAGTTTTCAGTGCACTAAGACAATTTCTATGTTCCAAACCCCACCAATTTCCATCACATTACAGTCATAGTTTAGGTAAAGGTTAGCTACACTTTTTGGTGGAGAATGCAGCAAATCTTACATCTGCTTCTATTAAATCGGTGTGTACTGGCAGGTCTCTGATGGCAGATGATCACTTTTGGAGAAAACAGTCAATTCTTTGTATTGGAATTCCAATTTTAGGGTTTTTCACTGCACATTAGAAAACCAAAGTCAATATCAAACCGATTGCTGATGGAAAGTACAGAACTCTGTAGAAGGTGAGTAATTCCATCCTCTAGCACTAACCCAACACTGAAATGATTTTTGGTGGATTGTATTAGCTGGAAGTACATGCTGTAAGTATAGACGACTAGACGTCTGCACAAAAGTACATCTAGGCTACAGCGGGGATCTGTGATGGGAGATAAGAGCATTAGAAGAGGACAGCTAATTCATTCTCCAGCCAGGATCAGGACTGTACAGGAGAGAATTACAGGTATAACATCATCAATACACTTTCAGGAACTGCAGTTTTAGCTGTACGGATGGCGTATCGATTTACCAGATGGCATTAAACCATTACAGAAATGTTCCAGACAAAAGGAAATGAGGAGTCCCAGGACACTGGCATCTTTATAAATGTGTGTCTGCTTTCCTCCTAGTGCCACCATCAGCTAATCACAGTTACATACACAACAAATATACGCTGCAAATTCTCCAACCTTTCAGAAACCATGTTTCCATCTGCCATAATCACACACTATTTCAGCTCCATCTCATCCTGTCAATCTTTAACTTAGCCAGCTCAGGTGCTCACAGATGGGTGTTGTGGTTCTTCCATTGTCAGAATGTCATGTCAGATGCTTCTTGCTAAAATTTCATAGTTCTAGCCCCACTTTCCTGGAGGCTTTTCTTCCAATCAGAGCCTCGGCCACATATATTTCAGTATCCCAACACTTCAAGACAGTAATGGGGGTTAGGAGATTAGCCAATCATATACTGCATCATGGGGAGGTAAGGGGTTACCCACATGCTCCCCCACATCCGGAAGTACCAGGATTTTATTGAGTGGTGGTGTTCTGTTGATTAGTGCAGATCGTCGGAAAATGCCTCCGATGATCTGCTCATGCACAGTAGGTAATGTCATTAC
Source organism: Pelophylax lessonae (assembly GCF_965119305.1). Taxonomy (NCBI): domain Eukaryota; kingdom Metazoa; phylum Chordata; class Amphibia; order Anura; family Ranidae; genus Pelophylax; species Pelophylax lessonae. The sequence goes on along the minus strand of NC_138774.1, from coordinate 269,029,106 downwards.
AGTTGATCTGCCGGCGTGACATCAACACTGCGCATGCGCAGATTGTTGGAAGCTGGGGTTTTTCGCCTTCAACTGTGGGTATAGGATTGTGTATATGGGATTGTATGGTTTGGTTTTCATTACTGTTTTTTGTTTATTGGTTGAGCCAGATGGACTTGTGTTTTTTTTTTTTCTACCTGACTATGTAATTATCTGCAAAGCACGGAGGGAAAATCTAATTGTCAGATTCTGCTTCGCGCTCTCTACGTATGCGCGAGACTTGAGCGACATCATAAGCGGAATCACATATGGAAGACTATTATTGTTGGGCAGATTTGGGTGTGTTGCCCGTGACTCTGCCTATGACGTCGCTCAAGTCTCGCACATGTGCAGAGAGTGTGAGGCAGAATCTAACAGTTAGATTCCCCCCTCTGCGCCTTGCAGATCATCGGATAATGCCTTGGACGACCAGCGCATACGCAGTGTTGACATCACGCCAGCTGATCAACAGATCAGCTGGAGTGACGTTACGTACTGCGCTTGTGCAGATCGTCAGAGGCATTGTCTGACTAGATGCACTATTCGACAGAACAGTGGCAGGGATCAAAGTGACAGAAAAGCAGGTCAGGGGTGCTCCAGCTCCTTTTACTTATTTTACAAGAGTTCACCTTATGAATAAAGTCTTAAACATGCTATAGAAAATGCAATTTTCTTTCCTGTAACCACGGGGAGCCATCCCTGAAGAGAACACAGTGATTATTGTTAGTGGCTAAAATCCGGCATGCTGGTTGTACCAAACTTGATTGATGGATCAATTTGGGTACATTCAGCCTACCCATAGATGGCTAGAATCACAGTTGGTCCTTGCTGAAATCGGCCAAGATTAGAAACCATCATTGGCCAGCTTTAGCCGTTTCTGTAGCAGATGCCTGTTATGTTGCTGAATTTACTAGCTTGATACCCAGGACAAGAAGGAACCGGCCCTGTCAGGGTAAGAAGCTCCATACAAAGTCAGTTTAGTCAGATGACACTAAACCTACAAGAATCTTTTGGATTGTGGGAGCAAAATGGAGCATCCGCTGGGAACCCTTGAAAAAATAAACAGAAGATACACAGCATCTCGGAAACACAGGACCCCTGTGCTACAAGCCAAGAGTGCTGACTACTCTCCAACTAGAGGCGGTGCCGGGTTACAAACGACTCCTACTTACAGACGGAGGGAGACAACAGGAAGTGAGGAGAAATCTCCCCCTAGGAAGGGAAATTCGCTTCTGTAAAAAGGTGTCTCCACTGAAGCTTTATCACCAATCCTTGTTTCCACAACAACCCAACATTTTCAAAATCCAGTTGTCATAGGGAAAGAAAGTGAGGTGAAATGTTCTGAACAGGGGCACAGACAGCAAACCAAATGGTACAGGGGTGTTAACCCATCCCTATGCTATCCAAAACGTAAACATTTTTCTTTTCCCTGGAGCTACACCTAAAAAATGTACCTGTTCCGACGTACAAACAAATTTGACTTAAGAATAAACCTACAATCTAGGGATGGACCGATATAGTTTTTTCATTGCCAATACCGATATTTTGGTAATTTTTTTTTTTATTTGACTGATACTCTTGTGGAGGGATCTGGGGGACCCCAAACCACTCCTCTGCACTTAAAAGCACTCAAAACGCCAAGTTTGGCTCTTTTGAAAGCCGTCATTTTTTGGATTCTGGCGCCAGTACCCGGAAGTGATGTTATGACATCACTTCCGTGTTTTTGTATGGAGACCCGACCAGAGCCGAATGTGGCTTTGATTGGGTCTTCGGTGGCTGTGCAGGCTGGTTGCCCGGGTCTCCCGGTGGGACAGGAGACCCGGGCGAGCTGCAGAAGGCAGCGGGAGGGGGGGGGGCGTCCCCTCGGACTCCTTGTAATGACAGCCGAGCGGCTTCTCAGCCGCATTGGTTATCATTACAAGACAGCCGACCGTCGGCTATGGACATCGGTGGGGGTGATACCTCTAGCTGCAGGCATCACTCCGGTAAAAGCACTTTCCGAAATTTCAGTAACCTCAGGGGCAGATTCCGAATATATCGGGGGAAAGTGCATATTGGCCCTCGATATATCGGCTTTGCCGATAATCGGTCGATCTCTACTACAGTCCCTATCTTGTTTGCAACCCGGGGACCTCCTGTATCATGGTGCTTATTCCAGTTAGGGATGCACCGATCGGATATCGGCGCCGATATGGCCATTTTAGATGGATCGGGGGATTGGTAACATTGACCGATCCACTGGTCGATCCGGTTTTTGCTTGTTAACAGGTCAGCCAACCCTTACTGGGTGCAGTAGTAGTATGGGATGGGAGCCGCTACTTCCTGTATAGGTCCGGCTCACAGGCGGAGTGATACCAGATGCACTCCGCCTGTGAATGGAGGAGCCGTACACAGGAAGCAGCGGCTTTGCTCTGTACTGCAGCCGCTTGCTTTGTGTGTAGCTCCGGATCGGTTCCGGTATTGGCGGTTTCACAACGCCAGATATCGGTATCGGGTCCAAAAAAGTCGGATCGGTGCATCCCTTATTCCAGTACTAAACACTTATGACCAGCATAATAATACTTTTATTAAGTGTCATATTTTCCAAAAGACAGTCGTGACAACTCTACCTACATACCTAAAATCAGACACACGGCTGAATGAATTCAGACACAGTGACAGAACGCACAGAAGAACACAATGGTTGCTGTGAATACAGTGGAATTACATAAAAGAGCTGAACACAATCTTCCTTCTACGCCCTTCAGTGCAATGCTAGGAGCATTAAGGTTTAAAAAACAAAGATATCTGATTTCGTTTTTTTCCAAGGACCTGATGTACCTTACAACAAAACTATTTCAAGGTGAGTGACAAAACAACGTCAGGAGGAACGTCAGGTATTCAATGCTGGCATCTGAGCCATGGAGAGCATAGCACATAGCCTATTGTGCTGTCTTGTCCGGTTGCCAATACACCTTGTGAACTGTGCATAGAGAAGACCTAGCAACCGACTGACAAAAATATTTACCTAAATGTATACGGGAGGAGATAACCTCTCTCCGAGTGCCTGGGAAGGGGCAAATCAACACATCATGGTATGAAAAATATGCACTTTATCTGAAATATGCAGTTCATCTGAACTCTAGCTCAGCAAGATAAAATCAAGCACATGATTATATGATACATTCATGCTGCTAGATTGTAGAGTGCAAATAACATACAGTAAAGGATTAGTCTACAAAATATGTGAAATATGATGGGCTGAATCATCCCACTGGCTTGTAAAACATCTCCTCTGCTGTTGTACATTAGGCATGCTCAGGTACCCAAACATGTTGCCCCCATTGCACCCTCCAATAGTACCCCTGCAAAGGCCTGTGCAAAATGTGTATATTCATTCACTCTTGGTAGGTGTCCATTCCTCTCTTTGGGCCCTTTCACACAAGCGGTGCACTCGGCAGATTCCGTTTTGCTGTTTTTATTTTATTTTATTTTGAACATGTGACCAGCAGCAGAGGACTAGAAGCTCTTCCTGCTTATGTTTCCTTGCAGACATGCTGGGAAAGAGCTGGGTCATGTGACAGCTGTATATTGATTAGGAAAAATTACTTACATTTTTTTATTTATTTTTTATTAAAGTAATTACAGTGCCATCACCCACATACAGAAAGAAGGGACAATGTAAATAAACAGTGTGTGTTTAGTATCACTTTAATTGAAAGATTGGCTTAAACTGTCAAAGGATCTGTCAATTGTTTGTGAGCAGCATTAGGGGGGGACCCCGCAGAGAGAGAAAAAGAGGCTAAAGTTGGTTTCTATGGGGAATACATAAACTGCCCCTTTATTTCAGTTTGTATAAAGCATCTTCTCGTGGATTGCTCAAGCACTGCATATATCCAGCTTGTTTCCCATGCTCTAACAGATGTCTTGCATCATGAATTTTCTGACCTTCCCCAGTCCTGCTCTGATAACTGTGTAAATGGAACTTTATCTCATAAAGCCGTATCACTGTTTGCAAATTACTACCCAACATCCTTGTGACGCAGATACTTGATGCTTAAGTGGCAAAATGCAAATAGGGTGGAAGAGCAATTCTAACCGAAAGAAGCGTTGACCCGGGGTAATTTATACTACCCAGACATGTATGTATGTATAAGTAACCACAAAGGAAGAGAGAAGGTCTCTGCTGATACTAAACATAACTATGCTATACAGTCTTCTTGAGATCTACGTTATTAGATCTCACAGAGCAAACGGAAAACCTTTACAGTTCCCTCATGCTACTTATCAGCAGGGATTTACTACACTGGTCTTAACTGAGCAATTCCAGCTTACAAGCATTTTTTGAGAAGCACAACTTGCCTTTGGAAATCTGCCAGTTTCCAATAGGGGCAATGGCTTAGGGTCAGCGCAGACTTGGAAAGCCACTGAAAAGCAGCAAGCTGAAGCTCTGAGCAGTGGTAACCCTAGAGCTCATTGGCTGCTCTCTTACAATTTGGAACAGGTTGTGAATGAAACAAGGGGCATGTATATATATATATATATATATATATATATATATATATATATATATATATATATATAGTGCCTTGCGAAAGTAATCGGCCCCCTTGAACTTTGCAACCTTTTGCCACATTTCAGGCTTCAAACATAAAGATATAAAACTGTAATTTTTTGTGAAGAATCAACAACAAGTGGGACACAATCATGAAGTGGAACAAAATTTATTGGATATTTCAAACTTTGCTAACAAATAAAAAACTGAAAAATTGGGCGTGCAAAATTATTCAGCCCCTTTACTTTCAGTGCAGCAAACTCTCTCCAGAAGTTCAGTGAGGATCTCTGAATGATCCAATGTTGACCTAAATGACTAATGATTATAAACAGAATCCACCTGTGTGTAATCAAGTCTCCGTATAAATGCACCTGCACTGTGATTGTCTCAGAGGTCCGTTTAAAGCGCAGAGAGCATCATGAAGAACAAGGAACACACCAGGCAGGTCCGAGATACTGTTGTGGAGAAGTTTAAAGCCGGATTTGGATACAAAAAGATTTCCCAAGCTTTAACCACCCCAAGGAGCACCGTGCAAGTGATAATATTGAAATGGAAGGAGTATCAGACCACTGCAAATCTACGAAGACCTGGCCGTCCCTCTAAACTTTCAGCTCATACAAGGAGAAGACTGATCAGAGATGCAGCCAAGAGGCCCATGATCACTCTGGATGAACTGCAGAGATCAACAGATGAGGTGGGAGACTCTGTCCATAGGACAACAATCAGTCGTATACTGCACAAATCTGGCCTTTATGGAAGAGTGGCAAGAAGAAAGCCATTTCCTAAAGATATCCATAAAAAGTGTCGTTTAAAGTTTGCCACAAGCCACCTGGGAGACACACCAAACATGTGGAAGAAGGTGCTCTGGTCAGATGAAACCAAAATCAAACTTTTTGGCAACAATGCAAAACATTATGTTTGGCGTAAAAGCAACACAGCTCATCACCCTGAACCCACCATCCCCACTGTCAAACATGGTGGTGGCAGCATCATGGTTTGGGCCTACTTTTCTTCAGCAGGGACAGGGAAGATGGTTAAAATTGATGGGAAGATGGATGGAGCCAAATACAGGACCATTCTGGAAGAAAACCTGATGGGAGTCTGCAAAAGACCTGAGACTGGGACGGAGATTTGTCTTCCAACAAGACAATGATCCAAAACATAAAGCAAAATTTACAATGGAATGGTTCACAAATAAACATATCCAGGTGTTAGAATGTCCAAGTCAAAGTCCAGACCTGAATCCAATTGAGAATCTGTGGAAAGAACTGAAAACTGCTGTTCACAAACGCTCTCCATCCAACCTCACTGAGCTCGAGCTGTTTTGCAAGGAGGATGTGCAAAACTGATAGAGACATACCCCAAGCGACTTACAGCTGTAATCGCAGCAAAAGGTGGCGCTACAAAGTATTAACTTAAGGGGGCTGAATAATTTTGCTCACCCAATTTTTCTGTTTTTTTATTTGTTAAAAAAGTTTGAAATATCCAATAAATTTTGTTCCACTTCATGATTGTGTCCCACTTGTTGTTGATTCTTCACAAAAAATTACAGTTTTATATCTTTATGTTTGAAGCCTGAAATGTGGCAAAAGGTCGCAAAGTTCAAGGGGGCCGAATACTTTCGCAAGGCACTGTATATATACACACATACATACACAAAATATTAAGAACAGTATTGGGACGTCTGCCTTTACACACACATGAACTCAAGTGTGTAATGGCAGGTGTCCCAATACTTTTGACAATATATAAATAATAGAATTTTTGAATTGCTGTAAAATCCATTTCTCTGATTTCCTTTTGAAGGACACAGCTCCTGATCTTCTTAACCATTGGGTTATATTGCCCCCTACAGGAGTAGTACACTGGGCACAAAAAGAACTTTACTACGTCTATAGGCAGTCCTAGGAGGTATACTCCCCCTCTCTGCACCATAACAGGAACCAGGCAGGCACTGCTTCAGACAGAACCTCCTCACCATCGAAATGGGGGGCTGTCGGCCAGGAGGAACGCTGTGATGCAGGCGGAGACCTGGTCGTATGCAACCTTGTACGCGACTCACAGGCCAGCCCCCATCTGGTGATGCTATGTCGCGACCAACCTAGCGCAGGGCTGCAGAGGTCTGCGCGCTCGCTGGCCTGACTGGGTCGACCACTGGATCTAGATTATCCAACCCATCGCCCAGTCCGGCAGTTGATTATAGATAACGCAGGAAAAGACCAGGAGAAAAAAAGAAAAATCTATCTAAAAAAGAAAAAATTGCCAGGACCAGAGATCCCAGCAAGGAACTAGGTCCTTACTCCTGACTAGGCAGAAAAACTGAGTACCTATAGCAGGAGGGGGAGGAGTATACCCCCTGGGACTGCCAATAGTTATTTTTCTGCCTAGTGTTCTACTCCTATAGGGGGCAGTATAACCCAATGGTTAAGAAGATCAGGAGCTGTGTCCGTCAATGAACGAAAGAGAAATATATATATTTTTTTAATAGATCATAAATACATCTATACTGCACAACACAATCAATGTTCTAAACAACCAGCAAAATGTTCTATATATTCCAGTAGTCCAAAAGTATTACCCCTATAATGAGTTACGAAAAATGCTTTCCTCACCAACACAAACACTATACCAGTCATGAAATCAAGGTCTATGATATTTTTTTAATTTCTCTATGGCAGTGGAAAAGGTTTTCAGGAGACACATATCACCCAATACATTACAGGCCTATGTCCACATGCCAGAACAGGAAGTGAGAGGAAATCTCTCTAGTGGGGTCAAAACACTTTGGAAGTTCTACGCTTTCCCCGCTCTATGAAAAACACAACAATGAGGAGGCTGTGCTATCTTTTTCATCTATCAAAGTGCCACAGGGGTGCTCATTATACAAACTTATGACTTCAATCTCCGCAGTCAGAGCTCTAACTAGCACCCTGTGAAATGAGCACCCCCATAGATCATGCATAGTGCAGACATTGCACCGCGTGGCGAAACTACAGCTGTGCCGCTGCTCACGGCAAGTATCTATTTATGTAAAGTTCATGTGAAAGCGGACTTTTTTTTTTTTTTTTAAATCACCCCCAAATATGTATTGGAAATCAGCATATGCTGCATATGTCAATGTTTTCTGTGTCATTAAAGTGTTAGTACTCACTGTAGCCTTCTGATCCAGCAAGTGTCCATCCTGAGTGTGGGCATCTGAAGCCCACTAGGAGTCTCTTCCGGGATAAGGTGCTGCTGGCTACCCAGCAAGCACCTCCCGACCTCGCGCATGTGCAGTGGGACTATCATGGCCGTAGCAATGGAGCCTAGCATCGCGTCATTTCTGGTTTAGGTGTAACGCAATGCTAGCCAAGGAGAATGCCCATTGGCTCCTGGGATTGATTACACTGGTATCCCAGGAGCCATTGCGAAAGAGGATAGGACGTACTTTGCCGCAGCCTGCTTTGGACAGAAGTGGATCTTTTTTAGAAGAAAAGGTAATATATATTATATATATATATATATATATACAGTGGGTACGGAAAGTATTCAGACCCTCTTAAATTTTTCACTCTTTGTTATATTGCAGCCATTTGCTAAAATCATTTAGGTTCATTCTTCTTCCTCATGAATGTACACATAGCACCCCATACTGACAGAAAAACAAAGAATTGTTGACATTGTTGCAGATTTATTAAAAAAGAAAAACTGAAATATCACATGGTCCTAAGTATTCAGACCCTTTGCTCAGTATTTAGTAGAAGCCCCCTTTTGATCTAATACAGCCAGGAGTCTTTTTGGGAAAGATGCAACAAGTCTTTCACACCTGGATTTGGGGATCCTCTGCCATTCCTCCTTGCAGATCCTCTCCAGTTCTGTCAGGTTGGATGGTAAACGTTGGTGGACAGCCATTTTTAGGTCTCTCCAGAGATGCTCAATTGGGTTTAAGTCAGGGCTCTGGCTGGGCCATTCAAGAACAGTCACGGAGTTGTTGTGAAGCCACTCCTTCGTTATTTTAGCTGTGTGCTTAGGGTCATTGTCTTGTTGGAAGGTAAACCTTCGGCCCAGTCTGAGGTCCAGAGCACTCTGGAGAAGGTTTTTGTCCAGGATATCCCTGTACTTGGCCGCATTCATCTTTCCCTCGATTGCAGCCAGTCGTCCTGTCCCTGCAGCGGAAAAAAACACCCCCACAGCATGATGCTGCCACCACCATGCTTCACTGTTGGGACTGTATTGGACAGGTGAGGAGCAGTGCCTGGTTTTCTCCACACATACCGCTTAGAATTAAGGCCAAAAAGTTCTATTTTGGTCTCATCAGACCAGAGAATCTTATTTCTCACCATCTTGGAGTCCTTCAGGTGTTTTTTTTTAGCAAACTCCATGCGGGCTTTCATGTGTCTTACACTGAGGAGAGGCTTCCGTCGGGCCACTCTGCCATAAAGCCCCGACTGGTGGAGGGCTGCAGTGATGGTTGACTTTCTACAACTTTCTCCCATCTCCTGACTGCATCTCTGGAGCTCAGCCACAGTGATCTTTGGGTTCTTCTTTACCTCTCTCACCAAGGCTCTTCTCCCCCGATAGCTCAGTTTGGCCGTACGGCCAGCTCTAGGAAGGGTTCTGGTCGTCCCAAACGTCTTCCATTTGAGGATTATGGAGGCCACTGTGCTCTTAGGAACCTTAAGTGCAGCAGAAATCTTTTTGTAACCTTGGCCAGATCTGTGCCTTGCCACAATTCTGTCTCTGAGCTCTTCAGGCAGTTCCTTTGACCTCATGATTCTCATTTGCTCTGACATGCATTGTGATCTGGAAGGTCTTATATAGACAGGTGTGTGGCTTTCCTAATCAATTCCAATCAGTATAATCAAACACAGCTGGACTCAAATGAAGGTGTAGAACCATCTCAAGGATGATCAGAAGAAATGGAAAGCACCTGAGTTAAATATATGAGTGTCACAGCAAAGGGTCTGAATACTTAGGACCATGTGATATTTCAGTTTTTCTTTTTTAATAAATCTGCAACAATGTCAACAATTCTGTGTTTTTCTGTCAGTATGGGGTGCTGTGTGTACATTCATGAGGAAGAAGAATGAACCTAAATGATTTTAGCAAATGGCTGCAATATAACAAAGAGTGAAAAATTTAAGAGGGTCTGAATACTTTACGTACCCACTGTATATAAAAAGACACTATCCAAAAGGGAATGGCGGAGTGATCAGCAGCACATGCAGATTTAATGCAAATTAGGGTGGAACTCCGCTTTAAATTTAGGTAGTAGCAATATTAGGAATAGATACATAGGTAAAAAAAGCGCATAGATACAGTACAATTGTTAAGATTTCAGGAACGTATACAAAACACATTTATTTAAAATAAAGCTGGTAAAGTAGGACGCATAATTTTCCAATACACAGCGGACTTCTCGTCCAGCAGTCGAAATAAAGAAAACTACTAACTGTCACATTACATCATGTCTGTCTAGAACAGGGGTCTTCAAACTATGGCCCTTCAATTGTTCTGGAACTACAATTCCCATCATGCCTAGTCACGTCCGTGAATGTCAGAGTTTTACAATGCCTCATGGGATGTGTAGTTCTGCAACAGCTGGAGGGCCGTAGTTTGAGAATCCTTGGTCTAGAACATCAATGTGCCAACGCTCAGCCACCCTGTCCTGCCTACAAGTCCCTTTGTTAATTACGTTAAAAAAAGCAAGGAAAAGAAATGTATTGGGGATATCATACGTAAACTGGCCCTTTAACCGACACAGGCATTATATTTATTATAGAGCTGGGCACAGCTTGTGCCACCAGAAAGCGCGATCCCAAGTTATGTAACCTTTTAGTGTATTTTACTAACTAAATGGTGCATGCAGTTACAATGCCCTGCCTAGTAGGAACACACAAAGTGATGAATTATAGATAGAGCAAAATTAGACTGAAGTGGCTTTATGCAGTAAATGGATTATAAAGTGTTTGGGGAGATAAAAAATGATCTTGAATGTAGAGTGACAGGTCTATCAATCATTTAAGAAACACAAGAGTACGAAAGTCGCATTCCAGGTCATGTGCTGCAACAACATGGCACAGTGTGCTGCTAACTGGCAGGTCAGGCTCCACAGAGCAGCACACCGCTGGATCAATGTGCTTATAGCAGACACCGTGCCAGATATACACTGATGTGCTGCTGTGTCTTGGGGAAAGGCAACAAAGGAGAACAAGTCATCCAAAACAGAGAGAGTAAGAGAGACAGCTACACAAAATGAGAGGGAGGAGAGACAGAGCCACACATGTACAGGAGGGGAGAGAGAGAGACACACAATCATATGCAAGATAAGGACATAAACACAAAGGGGGACACACAACCACAATGGGAGAAGAAGAACGGGAGAGCCAACCACAAAGGGAGGGGGGAGATAGAACCAAACACACACAAAGAAAGGGGGGGGAGAACCACACAACCACAAGGGTAGAGAAAAAGAGAAAGCCAAACAAACACAAAAGGAGATTGGGTAGAGAGCAATACGAACAATGGGAGAGGGGAAGAGAGCTATCCCGACAATGGGAGAGAGCTATCCCGACAATGGGAGAGAGCTATCCCGACAATGGGAGAGAGCTATCCCGACAATGGGAGAGAGCTATCCCGACAATGGGAGAGAGCTATCCCGACAATGGGAGAGAGCTATCCCGACAATGGGAGAGGGCTATCCCGACAATGGGAGAGGGCTATCCCGACAATGGGAGAGAGCTATCCCGACAATGGGAGAGAGCTATCCCGACAATGGGAGAGAGCTATCCCGACAATGGGAGAGGGCTATCCCGACAATGGGAGAGGGCTATCCCGACAATGGGAGAGGGCTATCCCGACAATGGGAGAGGGCTATCCCGACAATGGGAGAGGGCTATCCCGACAATGGGAGAGAGCTATCCCAACAATGGGAAAGAGCTATCCCCACAATGGGAGAGAGCTATCCCCAACAATGGGAGAGAGTTATCCCCAACAATGGGAGAGAGCTATCCCCAACAATGGGAGAGAGCTATCCCCAACAATGGGAGAGAGCTATCCCCAACAATGGGAGAGAGCTATCCCAACAATGGGAGAGAGCTATCTCAACAATGGGAGAGGGCTATCCCAACAATGGGAGAGAGCTATCCCAACAATGGGAGAGAGCTATCCCAACAATGGGAGAGAGCTATCCCAACAATGGGAGAAGGGGAGAGAGTTATACCAAAATAGTGAGTGTACAGCTTGTATAACAGTGTAAATTTGCTGTCCCCTCAAAATAACTCAACACACAGCTATTAATGTCTAAACCACTGGCAACAAAAGTGAGTACACCTCTAAGTGAAAAATGTCCAAATTGGGCCAAAAGTGTCAATATTTTGTGTGACCACCATTATTTTCCAGCACTGCCTTAACCCTCCTTGGCATGAAGTTCACCAGAGCTTCACAGGTTGCCATTGAAGTCCTCTTCAACTCCTCCATGACAACATCACAGAAATGGCGGATGTTAGAGACCTTGCGTTTCTCCACCTTCCGCTTGAGGATGCCCCACAGATGCTCAATAGGGTTTAGGTCTGGAGACATGCTTGGCCAGTCCATCACCTTTACCAAGGTAGTGGTTGTCTTGGAGGTGTGTTTGGGGTCGTTATGTTGGAAAACTGCCCTGTGGTCCAGTCTCCAAAGGGAAGGGATCATGCTCTGCTTCAGTAGGTCACAGTACATGTTGGCATTCATGGTTCCCTCAATGAACTGTAGCTCCCCAGTGCCGGCAGCACTCATGCAGCCCCAGACCATAACACTCCCAACACCATGCTTGACTGTAGGCAACACACACTTGCCTTTGTACTCCTCACCTGGTTTCCGCCACACAAGCTTGACACCATCAGAACCAAATAAGTTTATCTTTCTTAGTCTCATCAGACTACAAGACATGGTTCCAGTAATCCATGTCCTTAGTCTACTTGTCTTCAGCAAACTGTTTGCAGGTTTTCTTGTTCATGATGTTTAGAAGAGGCTTCCTTCTGGGACAACAGCTATGCAGGCCAATTTGATGCAGTGTGCGGCGTATGGTCTGAGCACTGACAGGCTGACCCCCCACCCCTTCAACCTCTGCAGCAATGCTGCCAGCACTCATACGTCTATTTTTCAAAGAAAACCTCTGGATATGATGCGAAGCACATGCACTTAACTCTTTTGGTCGACCGAGGCCTGTTCTGAGTGGAACCTGTCCTGTTAAAACGCTGTATGGTCTTGGCCACCACGCTGCAGCTTAGTGTCAGGGTCTTGGCAATCTTCCTATAGCCTAGACCATCTTTATGTAGAACAACTCTTTTTTTCTTTTTTTCAGATCCTCAGAGAGTTCTTTGCCATGAGGTGCCATGTTGAACTTCCAGTGACCAGTATGAAAGAGAGTGAGAGTGATAACCCCAAATTTTACACACCTGAGACCGTGTAACACTAATGAGTCGCATAACACCGGGGAGGGAAAATGGCTAATTGGGTCCAATTTGGACATTTTCACTTAGGGGTGTACTCATGTTTGTTGCCAGCTGTTTAGACATTAATGGCTGTGTGTTGAGTTCATTTGAGGGGACAGCAAATTTACATCCAAGGACTGGAAAGCTGCCATGTATTTCAACTGTGCTCTTAAGTTTAGAGATACTTTAACGCAATTAAACAAAGGGAGAGGGATAAACCAATGTGCAGACACCAATGGAAGGTTGTAGAACATATCAGTGTTTCTACTTACTTATGCAGGCGGGGAATGAAGAAATAGCAGTGCAAAGGGCAGGTTGGGACCAGCAGGTACCATCCTCGCCTGTGCAAACACAGACAGCCCACAGTGTAACTTTTACCTGGAAAGTGCTTTGTCACGGAAACCTACACACGCCTGCATGGAAATGTACAGCATTACAGCAGTTACCAGGAAGAAGCAGAGAGATTTTAGATTTATGACACAGGGTTGAAGTAATTACTTGCTGAGGAGGCTGAGAATTTTAACCTAGGAGCCTCACGGCTCCTCTTCTGTGTGCTCATCTCAAACTTTGGCAACTGACAACCGGCTACAAATCGCATTACCTTTTACCTTCTGACAGGTGGTAATTTAACAATGCTGGCAACGTACAATTAAATTTGGTTGCTTCTGCATTTTCCCAATCACACAGCACTGCAAAGAGAAGCACTCTCAGTTTGTGCATAATTAATAACCCTGTTGTACACCAACAGCATTGTTGATGAATTGTCGTTGCTGTAGGTGGTCCTGTCTGCATCCTTTGGATTTGAAAATTGAAGTAGGTTGGTGGGAACTTTTCAGCCGCACAACAGTCACATCCAATCAGCTGCAGTCACTGTTTAGGTATTCTGACAGCCGCAGGGGCTGGCTTTCAAAATACAATGGCTGGCAGGGAATTTGTCCATCTGTGCTTTTTAGTATTGTTAGGAGAATTCAGTAACTATCATTTAGTCCATGGGCCAGCTTTTAAAGGAATTGTAAAGTCATTTATACTTCCCTCCTCTCTGAAGTGGTGTTGCACAGAGCAGCCCAGATCCCCCTCTTCTCCGGTCCCTGGCTGGAGCTCCAGACCCCTCCCTCCGGTTAAGTGCCCTGACAGCAAGCAGCTTGCCCATGGGGGAACCACTGTCACTTGTAAACACAGAAGTCTGGCTTCTAGGTTTACATGTGACAGCTCACCTCCCAACGGCTCCCACAGATCTGATCTCCTGAACGCCCCCGCTCTGAGTGCAGGATGGGGACAAGGGAGGTGCAGGTGACTGCAGTGCAGTGCAGAACCCGACACCCCCACTAGATGATCCCCCTGCAATGAGAGAGGCAGAGCCACCTACAGTGTGAAGGAAGGTACTAGAGACAGCTGGGTGCTTCAGCTTAACACAGTAACACAAGGAAGACATGTGGAAGATGGTGGAGCTTTTAAGGAGGGAGAAGATGGGTGCAGTGGAGAGGGGGGTTGCATGTAGAGGTCAGAGCTGAAGCGGGATGAAAGTCAGATGAGGCTAGGGGATGCAAAGGTAAGCAGCTGTGGAAGAAGGCTGAATTATGAGTAGTAAACTCTTGAATTCTGCACTCTGTTTGCAGCGCACCTTCGAACTCTTCACTATGTATGTAGCATACCCCCGAACTTTGCACCTAGCACCCTGAAATCTGCACTCTATGTGTAACACCCCCCCCCCCCCCCCAAGCACTGCACTCTGTAGGTAATGCGTTCCTGGTATTTAATACCTCTTTAGGACTCTTCCATTGTTAGTGAAATTTGACCACACCCACTATTCGGGGTCATGGTTGGGGTTCGGGTTCCCGCACCCATTTTCTGAGAAAAAAAGCCCTGGGTAAGGGACACAATTTTCTTTACTGTCAGAGCAGTAAGGATGTGGAATTCTCTTCCACAAGCAGTGGTATCAGCAGGGAGCATCGATAATTTCAAAAAAACTATTAGATGGGCACCTTAAAGACCACAACATACAGGGGTATACAATGTGCTATTGACAGAAAACACACACACTCATCATAAGTTGAACTGGATGGACTGTTGTCTTTTTTCAACCTCGCTAACTATGTAGCTATGTAATGTACTGAAGAAAGAGGGTAAACATGACGCCCAGGAAACTAGCATTTGCAGAATAAGACGTAGCATAACATCAGTAATCCTGGCAGCCTCTATGTTTCTCTATGGAAAGGTTTCCTTTAGGAACTGCAGCAGCAGACTGTCGTTCATGCCGTGGTGAATATCATAAATGGAAAACGTTGGGGTTCATTAGGATGTCTTCCAGTGAGTGGATTTCCCTGATCATTACAAAAGGATCTAAAATTTGAGGCTACTTGTTAGAAGCATGTACAGCATAAATGGAAAGTAAGTTATTTATTATTAAAAAGGGAAGCGCAGCGCTAAAATCAAAGGTGTGTCAGTCCAAAACAGTCCATCTATGAGGTCCAAAAAGTGCCACCACCACCAAATTTCACCAACCACACTGCCTCTTACCGTCCGGCTGACAACATTAGAGCATTCATATATCCAAGCACAGGCTCATCCAGGTCTCCTCAGCACCAACCGACACTCATATGGACCAGGTGGATAAATTAAAATAGTCAATTAATTCCAAGATGAAATTTATTATAATTAAAGCAAATACACTCACATAATGATAAGACAGCATCAGCGTGTGACGCCCCTGACGTCATTTGCTGACGAAACGCCGCATTGGGCGGGTACTGGGATGTGTGACATCATCGCACTGAAGGACGCAGCGGCCATCTTTCTGGTTGCAAGCCGTTTGTACACACATGCTGATGCTGTCTCATTATGTGAGTGTATTTGCTTTACTTATAATTAGTGTTGAGCGAACACGGACTGTATTATTCGTGTTCGTACCGAATAATTGGATTTTTTGTACCCGAACACGGACACGGACACTTTACTGTATGTTCGGGTAAAAATCCGTGTTCGGTCGTTTTATTTCCGGGTTTTGCATGCTTTGGCGCTCTTTTCATGGCGGGCTTTCAACAGCCAATCAACAATCGTTTAACTGGTGTGCCTTAAGCCATCCCAGCCATGCCTGCAAATGTCTCAGTAGCTGTGATTGGCCGTCTGAAGCATGTGACCAAGTCTTTATAAGTTCGAGGCAGCCGCAGCGGCGTCATTATGCTGCTTAGATTCAGGGACAGAGCACACATCAACGTGCTGGCTGCTGATTAGGGAAAGATAGGCAGGAAAAAACCATTTGTGTCCGGATAGAATTGAGGGACAGGTCGGAGTGTTTAGGCAGGGCGAGTTGTAGGCATTTTAGGGATAGAGTCTGCTGAATTATATAGGGTCAGTGTCTTCTACAAACTACAATCGATATTGCTGTGTGGGGGGTGGGGTCTGCACTCAATCCTGATCTACGATCTCTTCTCAATCCTGTTAGGGACAGAGTCTGCTGAATTTTAGGGAAACTGTGTTCTACAAACTACAATCGATATTGCTGTGTGGTGTGGGATTGGAGATAGGCAGGTGTCAGTGATCCACATCCATTTTTCTGTGTGTGAGCTGCAGTGAACACAATCTTTTTGGGCTGCAGTGAACACAATCTTTTTGGGCTGCAGTGAACACAATCTTTTTGGGCTGCAGTGAACACAATCTTTTTGGGCTGCAGTGAACACAATCTTTTTGGGCTGCAGTGAACACAATCTTTTTGGGGTGCAGTGAACAAAATCTTTTTGGTGTGCAGTGAACACAATCCTTTTTGGTGTGCAGTGAACACAATCTTTGTGGGGTGCAGTGAACAAAATCCTTTGTGGGGTGCAGTGAACACAATCTTTTTGGGGTGCAGTGAACAAAATCCTTTTTGGGGTGCAGTGAACAACATCCTTTTTGGGGTGCAGTGAACACAATCTTTTTGGGGTGCAGTGAACAAAATCCTTTGTGGGGTGCAGTGAACACAATCTTTTTGGGGTGCAGTGAACACAATCTTTTTGGGGTGGAGTGAACAACATCCTTTTTGGGGTGCAGTGAACAAAATCCTTTTTGGGGTGCAGTGAACAAAATCATTTTTGGGGTGCAGTGAACACAATCTTTTTGGGGTGCAGTGAACACAATCTTTGTGGGGTGCAGTGAACAACATCCTTTTTGGGGTGGAGTGAACAACATCCTTTTTGGGGTGCAGTGAACAACATCCTTTTTGGGGTGCAGTGAACACAATCTTTTTGGGGTGCAGTGAACACAATCTTTGTGGGGTACAGTGAACAGAATCTTTGTGGGGTGCAGTGAACACAATCTTTGGGGGGTACAGTGAACACAATCTTTGTGAGGTGCAGTGAACACAATCTTTGTGGGGTGCAGTGAACACAATCATTGTGGGGTGCAGTGAACTCAATCTTTGTGGGGTACAGTGAACACAATCTCATACTGAAGGTTTGAGGGTGCTGCCTGTTCCATACTCCCCCTACTCCTCATCTAGCCTTTTAGGGGTACAAACAATAGTAATTGGGGCCTAGTGTGGTTGTGTACGTGTGATATACATACACTTTTTTGGGATCATATTTTCTATTCCGCTATTTAATCAAAAACCTTTGGGGATCAGTTAAATTGGGGGATAGTCTGTGTTGGTACGTGTGAGAGAGATCCACCTTTCCAAGTTGTTGGGGTTCATCTCATACTTCTGAAGGTTTGAGGGTGCTGCCTGTTCCATACTCCCCCTACTCCTAGCCTTTTAGGGGTACAAACAATAGTAATTGGGGCCTAGTGTGGTTGTGTACGTGTGATATACATACACTTTTTTGGGATCATATTTTCTATTCCGCTATTTAATCAAAAACCTTTGGGGATCAGTTAAATTGGGGGATAGTCTGTGTTGGTACGTGTGAGAGAGATCCACCTTTCCAAGTTGTTGGGGTTCATCTCATACTTCTGAAGGTTTGAGGGTGCTGCCTGTTCCATACTCCCCCTACTCCTAGCCTTTTAGGGGTACAAACAATAGTAATTGGGGCCTAGTGTGGTTGTGTACGTGTGATATACATACACTTTTTTGGGATCATATTTTCTATTCCGCTATTTAATCAAAAACCTTTGGGGATCAGTTAAATTGGGGGATAGTCTGTGTTGGTACGTGTGAGAGAGATCCACCTTTCCAAGTTGTTGGGGTTCATCTCATACTTCTGAAGGTTTGAGGGTGCTGCCTGTTCCATACTCCCCCTACTCCTAGCCTTTTAGGGGTACAAACAATAGTAATTGGGGCCTAGTGTGGTTGTGTACGTGTGATATACATACACTTTTTTGGGATCATATTTTCTATTCCGCTATTTAATCAAAAACCTTTGGGGATCAGTTAAATTGGGGGATAGTCTGTGTTGGTACGTGTGAGAGAGATCCACCTTTCCAAGTTGTTGAGGTTCATCTCATACTTCTGAAGGTTTGAGGGTGCTGCCTGTTCCATACTCCCCCTACTCCTAGCCTTTTAGGGGTACAAACAATAGTAATTGGGGCCTAGTGTGGTTGTGTACGTGTGATATACATACACTTTTTTGGGATCATATTTTCTATTCCGCTATTTAATCAAAAACCTTTGGGGATCAGTTAAATTGGGGGATAGTCTGTGTTGGTACGTGTGAGAGAGATCCACCTTTCCAAGTTGTTGAGGTTCATCTCATACTTCTGAAGGTTTGAGGGTGCTGCCTGTTCCATACTCCCCCTACTCCTAGCCTTTTAGGGGTACAAACAATAGTAATTGGGGCCTAGTGTGGTTGTGTACGTGTGATATACATACACTTTTTTGGGATCATATTTTCTATTCCGCTATTTAATCAAAAACCTTTGGGGATCAGTTAAATTGGGGGATAGTCTGTGTTGGTACGTGTGAGAGAGATCCACCTTTCCAAGTTGTTGGGGTTCATCTCATACTTCTGAAGGTTTGAGGGTGCTGCCTGTTCCATACTCCCCCTACTCCTAGCCTTTTAGGGGTACAAACAATAGTAATTGGGGCCTAGTGTGGTTGTGTACGTGTGATATACATACACTTTTTTGGGATCATATTTTCTATTCCGCTATTTAATCAAAAACCTTTGGGGATCAGTTAAATTGGGGGATAGTCTGTGTTGGTACGTGTGAGAGAGATCCACCTTTCCAAGTTGTTGGGGTTCATCTCATACTTCTGAAGGTTTGAGGGTGCTGCCTGTTCCATACTCCCCCTACTCCTAGCCTTTTAGGGGTACAAACAATAGTAATTGGGGCCTAGTGTGGTTGTGTACGTGTGATATACATACACTTTTTTGGGATCATATTTTCTATTCCGCTATTTAATCAAAAACCTTTGGGGATCAGTTAAATTGGGGGATAGTCTGTGTTGGTACGTGTGAGAGAGATCCACCTTTCCAAGTTGTTGGGGTTCATCTCATACTTCTGAAGGTTTGAGGGTGCTGCCTGTTCCATACTCCCCCTACTCCTAGCCTTTTAGGGGTACAAACAATAGTAATTGGGGCCTAGTGTGGTTGTGTACGTGTGATATACATACACTTTTTTGGGATCATATTTTCTATTCCGCTATTTAATCAAAAACCTTTGGGGATCAGTTAAATTGGGGGATAGTCTGTGTTGGTACGTGTGAGAGAGATCCACCTTTCCAAGTTGTTGGGGTTCATCTCATACTTCTGAAGGTTTGAGGGTGCTGCCTGTTCCATACTCCCCCTACTCCTAGCCTTTTAGGGGTACAAACAATAGTAATTGGGGCCTAGTGTGGTTGTGTACGTGTGATATACATACACTTTTTTGGGATCATATTTTCTATTCCGCTATTTAATCAAAAACCTTTGGGGATCAGTTAAATTGGGGGATAGTCTGTGTTGGTACGTGTGAGAGAGATCCACCTTTCCAAGTTGTTGGGGTTCATCTCATACTTCTGAAGGTTTGAGGGTGCTGCCTGTTCCATACTCCCCCTACTCCTAGCCTTTTAGGGGTACAAACAATAGTAATTGGGGCCTAGTGTGGTTGTGTACGTGTGATATACATACACTTTTTTGGGATCATATTTTCTATTCCGCTATTTAATCAAAAACCTTTGGGGATCAGTTAAATTGGGGGATAGTCTGTGTTGGTACGTGTGAGAGAGATCCACCTTTCCAAGTTGTTGGGGTTCATCTCATACTTCTGAAGGTTTGAGGGTGCTGCCTGTTCCATACCCCCCCTACTCCTCATCTAGCCTTTTAGGGGTACAAACAATAGTAATTGGGGCCTAGTGTGGTTGTGTACGTGCGAGATACATACACTTTTTTTGATCATATTTCCTATTCCGCTATTCAATAAAAACCTTTGAGGATCAATTGAATTGCGGGATAGTCTGTGTCGGTACGTGTGAGAGAGATCCACCTTTCCAAGTTGTTGGGGTTCATCTCATACTTCTGAAGGTTTGAGGGTGCTGCCTGTTCCATACCCCCCCTACTCCTCATCTAGCCTTTTAGGGGTACAAACAATAGTAATTGGGGCCTAGTGTGGTTGTGTACGTGCGAGATACATACACTTTTTTTGATCATATTTCCTATTCCGCTATTCAATAAAAACCTTTGAGGATCAATTGAATTGCGGGATAGTCTGTGTCGGTACGTGTGAGAGAGATCCACCTTTCCAAGTTGTTGGGGTTCATCTCATACTTCTGAAGGTTTGAGGGTGCTGCCTGTTCCATACCCCCCCTACTCCTCATCTAGCCTTTTAGGGGTACAAACAATAGTAATTGGGGCCTAGTGTGGTTGTGTACGTGCGAGATACATACACTTTTTTTGATCATATTTCCTATTCCGCTATTCAATAAAAACCTTTGAGGATCAATTGAATTGCGGGATAGTCTGTGTCGGTACGTGTGAGAGAGATCCACCTTTCCAAGTTGTTGGGGTTCATCTCATACTTCTGAAGGTTTGAGGGTGCTGCCTGTTCCATACCCCCCCTACTCCTCATCTAGCCTTTTAGGGGTACAAACAATAGTAATTGGGGCCTAGTGTGGTTGTGTACGTGCGAGATACATACACTTTTTTTGATCATATTTCCTATTCCGCTATTCAATAAAAACCTTTGAGGATCAATTGAATTGCGGGATAGTCTGTGTCGGTACGTGTGAGAGAGATCCACCTTTCCAAGTTGTTGGGGTTCATCTCATACTTCTGAAGGTTTGAGGGTGCTGCCTGTTCCATACCCCCCCTACTCCTCATCTAGCCTTTTAGGGGTACAAACAATAGTAATTGGGGCCTAGTGTGGTTGTGTACGTGCGAGATACATACACTTTTTTTGATCATATTTCCTATTCCGCTATTCAATAAAAACCTTTGAGGATCAATTGAATTGCGGGATAGTCTGTGTCGGTACGTGTGAGAGAGATCCACCTTTCCAAGTTGTTGGGGTTCATCTCATACTTCTGAAGGTTTGAGGGTGCTGCCTGTTCCATACCCCCCCTACTCCTCATCTAGCCTTTTAGGGGTACAAACAATAGTAATTGGGGCCTAGTGTGGTTGTGTACGTGCGAGATACATACACTTTTTTTGATCATATTTCCTATTCCGCTATTCAATAAAAACCTTTGAGGATCAATTGAATTGCGGGATAGTCTGTGTCGGTACGTGTGAGAGAGATCCACCTTTCCAAGTTGTTGGGGTTCATCTCATACTTCTGAAGGTTTGAGGGTGCTGCCTGTTCCATACTCCCCCTACTCCTCATCTAGCCTTTTAGGGGTACAAACAATAGTAATTGGGGCCCAGTGTGGTTGTGTACGTGCGAGATACATACACTTTTTTTGATCATATTTCCTATTCCGCTATTCAATAAAAACCTTTGAGGATCAATTGAATTGCGGGATAGTCTGTGTCGGTACGTGTGAGAGAGATCCACCTTTCCAAGTTGTTGGGGTTCATCTCATACTTCTGAAGGTTTGAGGGTGCTGCCTGTTCCATACTCCCCCTACTCCTCATCTAGCCTTTTAGGGGTACAAACAATAGTAATTGGGGCCCAGTGTGGTTGTGTACGTGTGATATACATACACTTTTTTTGGATCATATTTTCTATTCCGCTATTTAATTTAACTGGGCCTCCATGCGAGACCTGTGTGCCTTGTTGCGCTGTTTTGAGTACTCCACCAACATGGCCAGTGGCAATGACGCCGTTCTCAGCTTAACTATCCCACTTCTATGCCTCCTTGAAAAAACAATTCGGGCGATGATGGAAGAGGATGTGGCACAGGATGAGGAGGAGGAGGAGGATGAAGAGGTAACATTTCCAAGGCTTTCAGGGCAGTCATTCGCAAGGGGCTCCGAGGGTGGGTTCCTGCACACGCAAACGCCAGGGACGCAATTGTCCAGCAGGGGCACAGTTCTGGAGGATGAGGAGGATGAGGAGGAGGAGGAGCTGGAGGAGGAGATGGAACCATGTTCACAGCAGGGTGGCACCCAGGCCAGCTCATGGCCATCACTGGTGCGTGGCTGGGGGGATACAGAGGACACGGACCATACACCTCCCACAGAGGACAGCCTTTCGTTGCCTCTGGGCAGCCTGGCACACATGAGCGATTACATGCTGCAGTGTCTCCACAACGACCGCCGAGTTGCCCACATTCTAACTTGTGCTGATTACTGGGTGGCCACGCTGCTGGATCCCCGTTACAAGGACAACGTACCGTCCTTAATTCACTCACTGGAGCGCGATCGCAAGATGCGCGAGTACAAGCGCACGCTGGTAGACGCCATGCTGCTGGCATTCCCATCTGACAGCGGGGCCACAGTGGAAGCACAAGGCAGAGGAGGAGGAGGAGGAGGTCGCCAACGCAACCAGGGCACCGCCAGCACCTCAGAAGGCAGGGTTAGCATGGCCGAAATGTGGAAAAGCTTTGTCAGCACGCCACAACAAACAGCAGCACCAGCAGCTCAGATGGAACGTCTTAGCAGGAGGCAGCATTTTACCAACATGGTGGAGCAGTATGTGTGCACACGCCTACATGTAGTGAATGACGGGTCTGCCCCCTTCAACTTCTGGGTCTCCAAATTGGGCACATGGCCTGAGCTTGCCCTTTACGCCTTGGAGGTGCTGGCGTGCCCTGCAGCCAGTGTATTATCTGAACGGGTATTTAGCACGGCTGGGGGCGTTATAACAGACAAGCGCAGCCGCCTGTCCAGAGACAATGTGGACAAGCTCACGTTCATTAAAATGAACCAGGCATGGATCCCACGGGACTTTTCCGTACCTTATGCAGAATAGCAATGGATACCGACCTTACCCACCCATTGTTCCATTTTTGCTCTTTCTCACTCTTTTGGGGTGTACCCTCATTTAAAATTTGTGAAAAGAAGCAGTGTTGGCTACCTCGTCCTCCTCCTCAGGGCCAGATTAATGTAGGGGCTATTGGAGCTGCAGCTCCAGGCCCCTACCTTTTATATAGGCCCCGGGTTGGCCATATTCACTGTTACCGCTCTTCTGTCACTTGTAAACACAGAAGTCTGGCTTCTATGCTCGCTTCCCCAGGCAGCACCCTCAGAACCTCCCCACACAGCGTGAAGGCCGGACAAGGAGGGACAGTTGGCGATGCATGGATGTGTTTATGGGCTTCAGAGACAGCATCCCATGTTGAATTAGGCATGCATGGCTGCACCCTTCCTCCTCTGGGTGCATGGCAAGGCACGGCCCTAAGGCCCTTCAAAATCCTCAGCACCAAGCCCATGATGCTGTTAATCCGGCCCTGGTCCTCCTCCACCGCCGCTTCCACCTACACCGCCCATAGGTGTGCGCAGCCTATTGCATTAAGGTGTGCACCCCAAAGTTGAAATACACATGCATGTGTTTGCCAGCAGGGAGAGTAATGTATCGGGGCCATGTACCTGTAGGCAAGGAGAAATAGAGCAGAGCAGGTCCCAGGGAGATCTTTCCCATCTCCTCACTGGCAATGCTATGTGCCCTAGGTGATTAGGGTGTGCCCAGGCACACCCAGCACACCCTGTGCGCACGCCTATGTCACCGCCACATCCACCACCACCTCAACCTCCCTCCTACTCCATATGGGCCTCGTCCTTCAGAGATGAAGAAGAACATAGTTTTATTTTTCTGTTTTTTTTTGTTGTTTTAAGTTATTTCCCTATCCACATTTGTTTGCAGAGCACTTGCCATGCTCTTAATTACGTTTTGCTGCCATTTGCAGCACTCTAGCCCTTTCCTTTGGTGTTTTAGAGCCATTTTAGTGCCTTAAAGTTCGGGTCCCCATTGACTTCAATGGGGTTCGGTGTCCGGGAAAAGTTCGGTAAAAGTCCGGGACACGGACCCGGACTTTTTTTTAAAGTTCGGCCGAACCCGTCGAACACGGACATCTAGGTGTCCGCTCAACCCTACTTATAATACATTTCATCTTGGAATTAATATACTGCACTATAAGCCTTTCTTTTATCCTTGGGGCCTTTCTTTGATTATCCTCTTTTGGCAACCTATTTGGATTTATCCACCTGGTCCACATGAGTGTCGGTTGGTGCTGCGGAGACCTGGATGAGCGTGCGCTTGGATATAATGCTCGATTGTTGCCAGCCGGACGGTAAGAGGCAGTGTGGTTGGCGACATTTGGTGGTGGTGGTGGTGGCGCTTTTTTGGCCCAATCAGCTGGACCTCATAGATGGACTGTTTTGGACTGACACCTTTGATTTTAGCACTGCAAAACGGATTATTTTTTACCTTGATAGGTCTGTTTGTTCGGACTGAACAAGCGCAGCTTTCTTTGTGTATTAAGTTATTTATTAGGTCTGACATCAAAACATTAATGCTTCTCAAGGCCGCATTCACACTTTTCTGTTTTTAGACCCAGATGTTTTCCATTCAAACAAATGAAAACCCAAGAAAGTCGGTACCGACGTGCACTTTTAATAATTCATTACAAAGTGCTTTACATTGTATGTCAACATGCCTCAAAACATGTGTTTGACATGTGTTTCTAGAAGGGTGAATGAGCCCTTACCGAGATTTAAACTTCCTGGAGATTTCCATTCCCTGTAATTGCTGCTCCCCAAACCTGTACTGCCTGTCAGTGAAGATGCTTGAGCTGGCAGGATCACTAATGCGTTTCGGGCAATAGACATACTTTGGATGCTTACTGGCTTATCAAAGCAGCAAGATAATTAGGACGCATTGATGTATGTGTATTCAGGCGCGTGTGCCTGGGTGAAGTGAGGCCACTTAGTATTCTGGAGGTATGGGTTAAGACATCAAGTTGTCCATAGTGTGACAGATGGGAGTTAAGAAAACCACAGAGCTCTACAATGATTTTCTTCAGCTACCCACAAAACTAGGCGATGTAGCCGGATCGGGCCACAACGTCATGCCTGTGGGAAGTGCCATTTGCTCCTGGCCAACACATCTCGGTAATGAGGGGGAGATGGAGATAGTTCATGCTGAAATAATGAATGATTTTACCCCAAGGTAACCTAGTGCCTTCACAACATAAACATTCAGACCTGCCCAATGCGAGCATGTATGTTTATGGATGATCAGATTGTTATGGTGGGCAGAATGTTCCTGTACACAGGAGGTCTTCAAACTATGGCCCTCCAGTTGTTCAGGAACTACAATTCCCATCATGCCTAGTCATGTCTGTGAATGTCAGAGTTTTACAATGCCTCATGGGATGTGTAGTTCCACAACAGCTGTAGGGCCGTAGTTTGAGGATCCCTGCTGTAAACCCACCTGCCTTCTAATGTCATATACTGGTTTTATAGTGCCAAATCCTTTGTAGGCATGAAATGGCATTCGGAAGATAGACTGACTGCTGAAAGATTTTTCTGCAGAGCAATCTAGTCTTTCCTCCTACTTAGGCCAAACACGGCATGTTTATGAGTTCTGGTAAAACATTAATCATCCAGGAAGATTAATTTTTTCCTCCTCCTCCCCCCAAATAAATTGGTCCGGTAAGGGGTGTCTGCAAAGGTTGCATGAGTTTTGGTAAAACATTAATCATCCAGGAAGATTAATTTTTTCCTCCCCCCAAATAAATTAGTCAGGTAAGAGGTGTCTGCAAAGGTTGCATTGTGGACGCACGTATTGCGATTTTCCATTCCAATTGTTAAGGTCTATTTCAGGTAACCATTATCTTCTGTCCACAGTTACACTTCTCAAAAGGTCATGGGCGCCCACAGACCTTTCTCCGGGGGGGGGGGGGGGGGGGGGCATCATTTTAAGGTCAGCCATGCTCCGCCTCTTTTCAACAATGTCAAGAAGGGGAGGGGCTTAGTCATTATCACGTAAAGCTCAAAGGTTTTAGAAACCTGAGCTTACCCTCTCTGTTTTGGGTTTTGCCCCAGGCTCCTGGAATGATATGGGGCTGAGGGCGGTGGTCCACGGGGCTACTGAAGTCAGTCACTGCACAAGCCGCGACTCGCAAGTATTTATTTTTAAAGGGGAAAATTAAGCCTCTCTAGCGCTGATCGCCGCTCACGTGACCCGCCGCCTTTCTCCTCCTCCCCCCCTTCCGACTGACGCCAGCGGGGAATCCTCGGCCCCGCTCGCTTTAGACAGGGAGAGGAGAGAGCTGGTGGGTCACGTGAGCGGTGATCGGCGCTCTGAAAACTGGTAAAGAACAGCTTATTTTTTTAAAACACAGACACAGGGGCACGGCCCACAGGATTATTAAACAGACCAGACAGGATAGTATAAAGTGGCTTAACAACCACTTTAAAAAGGGGAAGTTGAGATTCCGGGGGGGGGGGGGGCAATTGCCCCCCCCCCCCTGCCCCCTCATGTGGGCGCCCATGCAAAAGGTACAAATCTTCCCAAACTTCAGACTGAAATGACAGTGTTGGCTCCCACAGAGCACAAACATTATCAAGCCAACGAGACCCTGAGCTGTCAGGTACGTTATTAAAGTCTGCACAGCGTGTTCACTCCTAAATTGCACTTCAATTAGTTTGCCAAGCCTCTATTTATTTTTAGCTTACAATGGAAAATAGAGCAATAAAAATGCTAAATATGTACACAACAAAAGGCCCGATTGATACTATTCGCATTGTGCTGTGAGCAAACAGGCCAGCTATTCAGACAGAGCTGCCAAGGCACTGACTAGAAAACAGTAACCGAGAAAATGACAGCAAATGCAGAGCGGTTGGCCATGGCAACCACATTTGCCTTTTAAATGCAATACAGAAGAAGACTGGTTGCTATGGGAAACAGTCCTGCTTTTGCGGCATATTTATGCAGCGCTCCAGTGTTTCACAGACAGGCTTTACAATACATTCCATATTCTCTCGCTTACCTGCTAGACTGGCTGACAAAATCTCCTCCATCCAGCAGCCTGACTTTACAAAACAGAACCCCGTTCACAAAGGGGACGGCTGTCAGCTCCTCCAGGGTAAAGGTGGTCTGGAACTTAAACTTCTTTTTCTTGGTCAAGAAAGCCATGAGTGATCCCACAAGGCAGGAATTTCTCCAAGCGTTTTTTGGGATAACAGAAAGCAGATGGGATGTTAAGGATTACAGAGGAGGAGGGAAGGAAGGAATTCTCTCTCTTCTTTCGAAGAAAACTCAACCTTCCAAGTGGTTTTATCGCCCGTCAACTTCTATGTACCTGCGATTGGGGTGTCCGGCCCTCCTTTGGGAATGGATGCCCCAAGAATTTACCAAAGAGAGGAATAGTCTTTGGAGCATCTCCAGGGGTAGGAGGAGAAGACCCGCAAGCTCCAAACCAGCAGAGGACGGGTCCCTGGCTCTCTCTCTCTTCTGGGTTGTCCCCTCTTTTGGATGGATAGGGATCTCCTGAAGGCTCTCTTCTCGGTTGTCCCTCTCTTGGAGGGATAGGTATCTCCTGAAGGCTCTCTTCTCGGTTGCCCTCTATTGGAGGGATAGGTATCTCCTGAAGGCTCTCTTCTCGGTTGTCCCTCTATTGGAGGGATAGGTATCTCCTGAAGGCTCTCCCTCTCTTCTGGGTTGTCCCCTCTCTTGGAGGGATAGGGATCTCCTGAAGGCTCTCCCGGGTTGTCCCTCTCTTGGAGGGATAGGTATCTCCTGAAGGCTCTCCCGTGTTGTCCCTCTCTTGGAGGGATAGGTATCTCCTGAAGGCTCTTCTGGGTTGTCCCTCTTGGAGGGATAGGTATCTCCTGAAGGTTCTCTCTCTTCTGGGTTGTCCCTCTCTTGGAGGGATAGGGATCTCCTGAGGGTACAAAGTCTGTATGTGGCTTTCTTACCTCCGATAGGACTTGTGATCTCGTTCAGGCTGGGAGAGCGGCTCTGCTGCTTCTTCCTCCTCAGGCTGTGGAGGTTTCAGCCAGTGAATTGCAGGAATCTGAACTCAGCACTGGGCTGCTAAAGACTCCTCCTCTACCGGCTCTGTGGGAGGTGGAGGGGGAGGAGAGGAGCGACTCTTCTCTCTCTGTATCCAGCACTCTTCTCATAGGCACATCATCGCCCTGATCATCACCAGCACTGCAACAAAACAAACACATCACTGTCTGAGAAAGAGCTGGGGAAAGAAAAACAATTTGCTGGAAGAGAAAGCATTAGTCCTATTCTGACATCCATCTGACGCTGTGCACTGTACAGAGCCGAGTCCAGCTACAGCCAAAATCAGCACCCAGCTCTGTATCTGCAAAACCTCAATTATCTTTACAATGTTCCCCATAATGGGGACTTTTATTTAGGACTGACACAGGCACATCAATGTCTATGGGTGGCTGTATAAAGGGATAAGCTTTAATTCACAAGAAAAAAAAAAATCAGGGCGAGGATCAGGTGGCGTTTATATTCCCCCGAGGGGGCAATACCAAGAGATCCTCATTAAATCCTCATTATTATTTTACAAATAGAAGAGGAGGTGTTTACTGTTCATGCATGGAATTTATTTATTGGTCAAGTTTACAAATAGAAGAGGAGGAGGTTTTTACTGTTCATGCATGGCATTTATTTATTGGTCAAGTTTACAAATAGAAGAGGAGGGGGATTTTGTTCATGCATGGAATTTATTTATTGGCCAAGTTTACAAATAGAAGAGGAGGAGGTTTTTACTGTTCATGCATGGCATTTATTTATTGGTCAAGTTTACAAATAGAAGAGGAGGGGGATTTTGTTCATGCATGGAATTTATTTATTGGTCAAGTTTACAAATAGAAGAGGAGGAGGTTTTTACTGTTCATGCATGGAATTTATTTATTGGCCAAGTTTACAAATAGAAGAGGGGGGGATTTTACTGTTCATGCATGGAATTTATTAGCAAAAATTACAAATAGAAGAGGAGAAGGTTTTTACTGTTCATGCATGCAAATTTACAAATAGAAGATGAAGAGGTTTTTACTGTTCATGCATGGCATTTATTTATTGGCCAAGTTTAAAAAATAGAAGAGGAGGGTTGTAAGAGTCAGTTCACACCGCGGCGACTCTAAAAGTCGCCCCGACTTTGAAGTCGCCCGTGCAACACGACTTCATCGCGGCTTGCAAACGACTTCTTATAATAGAAGTCAATGCAAGTCGCCCCGACTTCGCCAAAAAGTAGTGCAGGAACCTTTTTCTAAGTCGGAGCGACTTGAGTTGCTCTGATTAGAACGGTTCCCATTGCACAGCGTGGAGCGCTACTTGTCAGGGGACCAAGTCGCCTGACAATTCGGAGTAGTGTGAACCGGCTCTTACTGTTCATGCATGGCATTTATTTATTGGCCAAGTTTACAAATAGAAGAGGAGGGGGGATTTTACTGTTCATGCATGACATTTATTAGCAAAAATTACAAATAAAAGAGGAGGAGGTTTTTACTGTTCATGCATGGCATTTATTTATTGGCCAAGTTTAAAAAAATAGAAGAGAAGGAGGTTTTTACTGTTCATGCATGGCATTTATTTATTGGCCAAGTTTAAAAAATAGAAGAGGAGGAGGTTTTTACTGTTCATGCATGGCATTTATAGGCAAAAATTGCAAATACAGGAGGAGGTTTTTACTGTTCATGCATGGCATTTATTAGCAAAAATTTAAAATAGAAGCAGAGGAGGTTTTCACTGTTCATGCATGTTATTTATATGTTGCCAAATTTACAAATAGAAGAGGAGGAGGTTTTAATTGTTCATGCATGGCATTTATTTTTTGGCCAAGTTTAAAAAAATAGAAGAGGAGGTTTTTCCTGTTCATACATGGCATTTATTGGCCAAATTTACAAATAGAAGAGATGGAGGTTTTTACTATTCATGCATGGCATTTATTAGCAAAAAATACAAATAGAAGAGAAGGTGGTTTTTACTGTTCATGCATGACATTAGCAAAAATTACAAATAGAAGAGGAGGAGGTTTTTACTGTTCATGCAGGAGGAGGTTTTTACTGTTCATGCATAGCATTTAATTTATTGGCCAAGTTCACAAATAGAAGAGGAGGAGGTTTTTAGAGCCGGTTCACACTAATCCGACTTGTCAGGCGACTTGGTCGCCTGACAAGTAGCTTCCAATGCTGTGCAATGGAACCGTTCTAATCAGAGCGACTCAAGTCGCTCCGACTTAGAAAAAGTTTCCTGCACTATTTTTTGGCGAAGTTGGAGCGACCTGCATTGACTTCTATTATGAGAAGTAGTTGCAAGCTGCGCTGAAGTCGCGCTGCACGGGCGACTTCATTAGTGGCCCGAAGTCGAGGCGACTTTGAGTCGGATTAGTGTGAACTGACTCTTACTGTTAATGCATGGCATTTATTTATTGGCCAAGTTTACAAATAGAAGAGGAGGAAGTTTTTACTGTTCATGCATAGCATTTATTTATTGGCCAAATGGGGAGGACATCACAGTGGGTCTAAGTCTTTGTTAGCAGCAAGACCTCTGACTGCCAGCCATACACACAGCAATTTTCAGGCAAATTTGGGGGTAGGTTACCTTGATCTGTTCAATCGTTTTTACAGGTCCTATGTTTGTTGACAGTTGTTAAAACAACCTGAAAATTAGAAAGTATGGCGGGCTTATGTCAGATGTAAAGCTGGCCATCCACTATGTGAATGTTGTCTGCCTTCTGACGAACTGACCGCACATTTGCTTTGTAGGTGGCCCTGTCACCACCATCCCATCCGTCATCCTTTAAATGAAAGATCAAAGAAGCTGGATGGAAAATTTTCAGTCAAACAGCAGAAGCATCCAATCAGATGCAGCTGTTGTTCAAGTATTCTGACCACTGTCTATCAATGCTGCATAGTGTGGATGGAAGAATCGGTTAGCTTTTTTTTGCTCAGGCTGCAGACTGAGGAAAAAAAAAAAATCTAAAAATTGTACTGCCAGCTTAACCCAATCATTAACATCACATATAGACTTCAACGTAACGTCATTTCAAAAGTCAGTTCAATATTTTTAAGTCTACATTTTTCATCAAAATAATACCTGGGGTGATTCTGCCATGAAGGCACCATTTTTAATGGGGTGACAACGCTGTGTGCCATCTCAAAATTTCCTTCCTGCGTTGTCATCCTGTCATATAAGCTGCTTTGTAGAGACTATCAGTGGCTATGCCAACTCACAATTGCAGACATGTTCTATAGCCACCATCAGGAAGCCAGTCTGGAACCAGTGACATGCAGCTGCTACTGGTGTGGGTGTGACTGCAAAGAGACTGCAAGAGATCAGCAGCACTGAGCTGCTACACAGGTATATCCAAGTTATAAGGGAACATAAAAACAGTCAAATATGGCGATTGTGTATAATTCGCAGTACTTAAAGTGGTAGTAAACTCACTTTTTTTTAATCTTGTACCTACAGGTAAGCCTATAATGAGGCTTACCTGTAGGTATAGAAAATAACTCCTAAACTTGCGGTGTTTGGGAGATATTTACACTGGATGCCCCCGTGATGTATGCCGGACCTTTAGAGCTCCGTGCCGTAGCTGAGGGCTCCTGCGCATATTCACGGGAGTGACGTCATCACAGCAACAGCCACTCATACAGTCAGAGCCTGTGAACGCGGAAAGAAGCCCTGTCAGTGGTGACAGCACACCGCTGGAGGGCTTTGTTCAGGGTTTTTTTTTTTTTTTTTAAACCTGCAGTTTACTACCGCATTAAACAAACTAAATAGCATCCAGTTAGAATTCAGATCTACTTTATGGGCTGCTAAACACATTTTTTAGTAGTTCTTGGGATGTTTTAATATTGGTGAGTGCTGCTGTTGGTTTGCATTTAAAAAATAAGTTCACTTAAAAAAATATATATACAGTAGATAGATAGATAGATAGATAGATAGATAGATAGATAGATAGATAGATAGATAGATAGATAGATAGATAGATAGATAGATAGATAGATAGATAGATAGATAGATAGATAGATAGATAGATAGATAGATAGATAGATAGATAGATAGATAGATAGATAGATAGATAGATAGATAGATAGATAGATAGATAGATAGATAGATAGATAGATAGATAGATAGATGCATATTTTTTTGCAGCTAAAAAAAAAAAAATGTAAAATTTATTGTTTTTTTGTAGAAGGAGCCTGTAAAGCACTGCACCAGCGTTCAGCAGATTGCTGATGCCATGCAGATCTCCTGCACACTGTCAGATTATCTGTGTGCCCGTACATCCCATATGGGGAAGCCGATACTCCCTGGCAGGAAGACTCAATGAACTACCATAGCGCCGTCGTAGTTCATTGTGAACTACAAGCCAACCACCGCTAAGGATGACAGGGCCTGTAGTTCAGACACACAGAGCTGTGTGTATGAATGACACGGCTGTGTGGGCGGAGCCACGCCGTTTTCAAACAGTGACAGCTAGTATGGGGAACTTCTCCCTGTGCTGCAGAAAGGGGGGGGGGAGCATTGGGAACATGTGGTGTTCCCAAAGGTGATCTTATCCTTGAATTATATAATGTTTTGAGCATTTAGTGCAAGTTAACATTTTTTTTACTTTATGGTCACTCACTTTCTACCACAGAAAAGGGGACAGTGAACATTTACACTTTACTCACTTTAACTTACACAATTTTATTTTATTTGTCTTCTTTTATTATCTCCTGAGACCAAAAATGTAGGCAAATTTAAGGTCCCTTTCACACGGGCTTTCCAATCCCGTCCGCTTGTCAGTTTTTCAGGTGGACCTGATCGGATGCTCCATGTAGCCCTATGGAGCGGTGGGTATCAGTGGTGACATCTCCGCTCACACCCACTGCTCTCTGATCCTGTCCGTGAAATCCAGATGGATGGAGACCCTATTTTCCATCCGTCTGGAGGATCGGATCGGATGAAAATGGACAGGCGGTACATTTTCATTCAATCTCCTATAGAGGAGAGCGGGGATCTGATAGATCTGTCTATGCAAAGTAAGCGGAGACGGAGCTGTCATACGCCTGCTCAGTGGGGGGGGGATCAGTGGATCAATCCCCACTGAGCAAAATGGAGTCCGCCGGGCACACCACTCGTGAGAAAGCCCCAGTTCACATTAGTGCGATCTTGGAGATCGCACTAAATTACTGCTCCTAAATTACATGCGATCTCATGTGCTGTGCAAATTTCAGCCATACAGTTTGTATGGCTGAATTCGCACCACAATTGCACTCGCACATGAGGCTTTTTTTTTATCCGCAGCAGAATCGGATCGCATGGTGGTTCACACTAGTGCAATCCGATTCTGTGCGAACTTGCAGATCGCACTGCAATATGCGATCGCAACTGGGGGTGTCGTTAACTTTTAATTGACACCCCCAGCGTATCGCATATGGCAGTGTGAACTGCCAGAGGTGCGGATGCGATGCGGAATCACGCTGCATATTCGCAGCGTTCCCGAATCACACAAATGTGAACCGACACTAAGAGCCGGTTCACACTGAGGCGATCCGACTTGCCGGGGCGACCTGTGAAGTCGCGGTGCACAGCACGCACCGCGACCTCGGAGCGACATGCACGGACTTCATATTATTGAAGTCAATGCAGGTCGCCCCGAAGTAGTACAGGACCCTTTTTGTAAGTCGGAGCGACTTGTGTCGCTCCTATTAGAACGGGTCCTGTGCTAATCTATGGCAGGCGACCCACAGCGACTTGTCAGGCGACCAAGTCGCCTGACAAGTCGCCCCAGTGTGAACCGGCTCTTATACTTTTATTTTTACTATATACGTGGCTCCTGGGATTTGTCCAGCCCTATATTACAACACAACGCTCACCATGAGCAGCAAAACCAGGAAATATCAATTGTAATATTAGGATTCTGGTACAGGGAAGTTTTGTCTATCAATCTCCTGCATGACCAGAAATTACCCCTATATTTAGGTGACTGAGCTGTAATGAATCATTAGACACAGGGCCTGCGATAGTGGAGGGCAGCTGGAGCACTGTATGACCAATCAGATTGAATTGTGCATGTAACAAAATCTGCAATCACTGAAGGTCAAGGATGGATCTGTATCAATGTTGTAACCACAGCACTACTCATATCATAACTTCTAAGGAGGTCATACACTGAATAATCATTAGTCAATTTGTCTTCATAAGATCGAAAAGTACCTCTAGAGCAGTGATGACGAACCTTGGCACCCCAGATGTTTTGGAACTACATTTCCCACGATGCTCAACTACACTGCAGAGTGCAGGAGCATCATGGGAAATGTAGTTCCAAAACATCTGGGGTGCCAAGGTTCGTCATCACTGCTCTAGGGTATATATATTTATAGGTGAATATATATTTCGAACATATATGTTACAGGCAATGTGTGAATTTAGGCATTCTATATTCTATATATAGATTACATATATATATATATCCATTCTATAGAATATATATATTTAGCCATTCTATGGAATACCCATATATATATATATATATATATACATATACAATACTTGGGTATTCTATAGACTACCCATATATATATATTTTATATAATATATATATATATATATATATATATATATATATATATATATATATATATATAGCCATTCTTTGGAATATCCATATATATATATATATATATATATATATATATATATATATATATATATATATATATTTTAGGCATTCTATAGAATACATATATCACAGTGGTTAGCACTTTCCCCTAGCAGCAAGAGGCTTTCCCTTAGCAGCAAGAGGGTCGCTGGTTCAAATCCCAACCACGACACACAGGGTTTCCTCCGGGTTCTCCGGTTTCCTCCCACACTCCAAGGACATGCTGGTAGGTTAATTTGATCCTGTATACATTGGCCCTACTGTGTATGTATGTGAGTTAGGGACCTTATATTGTAAGCTCCTTGAGGACAGGGAGTGATGTGAATGTGTAATGTATATGTAAAGCGCTGCGTAAATTGACAGCGCTATACAAGTACCTGAAATAAATAAAAAATATATATATTATTATTAATTATAAGCCCCCGTTCACACTAAGGCGACCTGTGAGGTGACCTGGTCGCCTCACAGGTCGCCTTCCATAGGGAAGCTGCGGACCCGTTCTAATAGGAGCGACAAAAGGGTCCGGAGCTTCTTTGGGGCGACCCGGAGGCGACCGCCATAGACTTCAATGTTATGAAGTCCGTGGCGGCCGCTCCGAGGTCGCGGCGCGCTGCTCGCACCGCGACCTCGGAGGTCGCCACCCGAAGTCGGATCGCCCCTATGTGAACGGGGCCTAAAAGTGAATGGACGTTGACATATCTTCTTTGAGAGCACCAAGCCCCCTCTGCTGGTCATAACTAGCACTGCAGTAATAAAAAGGCCCTTCTTGTAAGTGCTCCTGCATTAGAAGTGTGTAATGATCATTTTGCTCGCCTCCTTCTGAAAATAGTGGTTACATTGCTGTCATGCTAATCCAGCTAATCTGAGTCAGTGACCAGAAGCAGCACACAGATCAGGAGTTCTGATATTGCTCTAACTAGGCTTGTTCTGGGTCAGTAACTTAGAAACTGATACCCGCAGCAGCCAGGAAATGTATTTATACTGAAATTAAGAAATGCTGCAAAAATGTTCTATTCGTGGGGAAAACTGTCGCAGTTTCCAGCTGTTCAAACATAAATCAGTCATTTTAAACAGTCTCTTGTAATGACAATGTTCCTGTTCCTCCAGGGGTAGAGGAGAGCGCATTCAATATAGCTTCTTTTGTGATCCGGGCACTGCAGTTATGAGATGGATGACACAATCATGAAACAAATCGCACACCATCCTATCTTTAGGGAGATTTATGAACATTGTCATGCTGTTGATTTGCATTTGCACCCTTCACAATTCTACACCTCTCTGCAAAGTCTGCATGTAATACATTTAGAACATTGTAGAAGCAATACAAATACTGATGGTCGCATAATAATTTGAAGACTATATAAACTCAACATTCCATATTTCAGGAGCTCAGGTAAGGATTGGGGGGGGGGGGTGCTGCTGCACACAGAAGGTTTCTGCCTTCATGCATTCTTAAAAAATCTTCTGCCTTTAGAACCACTTTAATGCATGCTGCACCTAAATGCAGCATTTTTACCCAGAGCACATCAACAAAGCATATTAGTGAGGGCTGTACCTGTTGGAAATAATGGATTGCAGCTTGTCATTGCACTGGGCATGCATTGAGCAACGCAGCCCACTACATTTGGTGTGGGTCAGGGGCATAACTACAGGGGTTGCAATTGCAACCGGGCCCCATGCTCCAGGGGCCTGTGCGGCTCCCCTGTACACCTGGATAGGAGGGGCGGCAGGGGCAGCATATAGAGAAATCCCTGTCCTCCTTTTTCCTCCTGTAGCTGCAGGAGGAAAATGGAGGCGATTGGTTCCTCTGTATGCTGCCCCCGCCACTCCTCCTACCCAGTTCACTTGTGTTCTGCTGTCTCTGGGCCCCTGTGTGCTCCCCTGGTCCCCCCACACTCACACTGTGCTCCCTCCCCTCTCCTTTCGGCTGCTGCAGGGGATGTGTCACAAGAGAGAACTAGGAAGGGGTCGGTAAATATGTAATTTATCAGCTCCTTCCTTTTCTGAATGGACAGAGTCATAGTCAGTCACATTGTAAAAAAATAAAATAAAATGATAAAAAATAATACAATTAAAATACCCAAAAATAAAAAAAACTACAGACACCAGTGGGTGAACTTCCAGGATCGTAAAGATCACACTTGCGACCGGGCCCTGGCATTCCACCACCGTGGGGAGGCCCAAAGATGGCAGGAAGGGGGCCTACTGCAGAACTTGTGAAAGGGTCCGGCTGCAGGACCTTAATAAAGGGCCCCGCAACCAGAGTAAAGGGCCCCAGGATCAGTGGGAAGAGCCCAAGGCTTGAAGGAATGGGCCCCGGCCAGGGGTCCGGGGGGGGGGGGGCCCTTCATGGTTTCTTGCACCGGGGCCCTGAAGGTTCTAGTTACGCCTATGGTGTGGGTGAGCCCTTGAGCCCTAAGGGTTGCCATAAACTGTTATCCATTTGTGCATCAACTGAGATAAATGGGCTGTGTAAGGCAAAACAGTTCACCAAACTGTCACTGCTCACTCACTTCAATCCTTCCTGCCTTCTATGGGAAAAGACATGTGACAACAGTGGTAAGATTCACAAAGAAGATTTTGGCGGGTTTGAGGGCAGGCAGATGTCTTGCCGCCTGTCATTCTCAGCAGTATGTCTGCCTGCATGCATAGACGTTCACTAATCTGTTCTCAAATGTAGATATTTATAATAACACTTGTTCTATGTATAGATGTATGCGTCACTGTATACCTGCCTACATAAAACAAACAGAACTGTATTTATCTCAACATGAAATCTCTACTCCTATATGTGCCGACATCACATCATTTATACTACAACCCAGAGTAGGCTTTTACAAACTAAAAAAATGTAAATCAATTCTTAATGGAGTCTACTTCAGCTCTGGAAGGTTTTACCCCCCTTCCTTGCCAGGTCATTTTTTTTTTTGCGATATGGCACAGCATTGCTTTAACCACATTAAGACTGCATGCCGCAGATTTACTGCGGCGGGCAGCCTCTCCTGCAGGAACCGACATGGTGGGTAAGGCGGGCGGTCAGCAGATGCACGGGGCCGGCAGCCGAGATTGCTGCTGGCCACTCGCGATCGCTCCCCACTGAGAGAGAAGACCGGTCAGCTGTTGTAAACACAGCTAAACGTTCTTCTCTCTGAAATTATCACAGAGCGCCTGTGATCCTTCTATATAGTTAATAATTTAGTTTATTCAGCATGAAATGGAGCTTAGTTATGTATCATAAGACTGTATATTCTGCAAGATTTACATTTTTTGCATTCAATGAATCCAAGCTCTGCAAGCTAAGATAACATGCATTGCATTGATGTATTCACACAATTTCACACCAACTACCAGCAAGAATAAGTCCTTACATTTAAAGAGCACCTGTCATTTCAGATTAATCATGGCAGCGCCTGTAAGCGGGCATCCACTCACCTGCTGCCGCCACGTCCCTCACCTTGTTGTGTCACTGCCGCATCACCAGCCGTCCTATTAAAGTGAATGGGACAGTCAGTGAGTCAACAGAGGGTCTGCAGGACAGAGATGACAGTTCTTTAAAAATTATGATTTAAATCAAGCTAGTGATTTAAAATGGACTTGATTTAAATCAAATCCACCCTGGTGGAGTGACTCCCTAAAAATCCCTTCTCAGCATGACATATATTGTGTATGTAAAGGCAAAAGTTATCAGTAACACCCTCTAACAAGTTTACTGTTCTCTTCGCTGATGAGATTCACCCCTTCTGTTTATCCTGGTGACCATTATCACGGAGGCAGAAAGAGGGAAATTTCTAAATATTCGAGTTGTCACCATCACAAGAGGTTGGGGTATATATTCCAGTGGACACACCCTGTTCTGGTGACAACTGTCTAAGAGGTGTTCCCCTCACTCTAGGAGATTTCCTCTAATTTCCTGTTGGTTGCATCTCTAGTGCAGAAAGTAAAAGGTACATCTTCCAAATGGTACACGACCACCAAAAGTATGACTCTCATCGATCTTGTTTTTAGTTGTTAAAGTATAAGTAAAGGCAAAACTGTGCCTTTCCAAACCAAGTGCCTGCATCATCCTGTTTTTAGCCCTGATGAAAGGGGAGTGCTGAGCTCCCGAAAAACGTTGGCTGTTCCAAAATAAAAATATTTTAAAAAAGTTTGTACAAGCTCGTGTGGCGCTCCCATCCTTTCAAAACGTCAACGAACCCCTCTGGAGGTCCAGCAAGACTGTCAGGGTACCAATGGCAGGGGAAGGACTCTAGGACCCAGCATTCGTAAGGGTACCAACGGTAGGAGAAGGACTCTAGGACCCAGCATTCGCCAGGGTACCAACGGTAGAAGGACTCTAGGACCCAGCATCTTCACCAGCACTTCATATGGGCCTTTAAGTCTGCCAGTGGTCGAAGTTGCTGATCGATCTTCAGCTTGTTACCCATGTTCCTGTGATTCCTTGCTCCTGTGATCCTTAGTTACCGACCTGGCTGGTTTCTGACCTGGCTCTTGTCTGCTCCAGTCCTCGACCCCCGGCTTGTGTTATGGATACCT
The DNA here is from genome assembly GCF_965119305.1 of Pelophylax lessonae. Taxonomy (NCBI): domain Eukaryota; kingdom Metazoa; phylum Chordata; class Amphibia; order Anura; family Ranidae; genus Pelophylax; species Pelophylax lessonae. Next base: position 268,989,679 of record NC_138774.1, on the reverse strand, counting down.
TATGGATACTTTTCGGCTTCCCATCTGGCTTGTCTGCACTGTTACCCACCTGGCTCCTGATCCTGGCTTGCACCGACCAGCCTTCTGACACAGTGATCCTACAGACCTGTCACACCTCACAGTCGCCATCAGTCTGCAGCCTCTGCTCAATACATCAACAGTATCCCTAAGTCCTCCTGCAAGCAACTCCGCAGGCTGCAGGGGAGTCCAGGACTTAGCCACAAGATAAGCCCTCTCTCCATTGGCCTCCAGCACCCGGTACCTGATAAAGACCCTACAGTTGTTATGGCACTTTTCCACTGCAAGTACCGGCTGGGCTGTACTCGGCCCTGCTTGGCCCGGTTTGCTTTTTGACTGCTGGTACCGCATGGTACGGTGTTGGAACGGTTCGGTACGGTACGGTATGGTTTGCTTTTCCACTAAAGTAGTACTAAAGTTAAGTGGGTGGGATAACAACGGGGTGGGTGGGATTCTCTGCCCAATCAGTGGCTAGTAGTGACTGCATGCCAAGGATTGTGGGATATGGTACCGGGTATGGTACCTGTTGGAACCGCAATCGAGGTGGTACCGTTTTTGAGAGCTGTTCCATGCAGTGGAAAAGCGCCGCCGTACCGTACCATACCGAACCGTTCCAACACCGTACCATGCAGTACCAGCAGTGGAAAAGCACAAAAGCGAGCCGAACCGTTCGGTTCCATGCAGTGGAAAAGCGCCATTAGTAAACAGCCTCTAGGACAGTGGTCTCCAAACTGTGGCCCGGGGGCCAGATGCGGCCCTCTGCTTGCCTTTTTCCAGCCCTTGAGGCAATATTCCTCCCACTGATTTGAGACACTAGACTGCCAACTGAGTTGACATCAACAATGGGGCACCATTTCTCCGACTGACACCAGCAATGATACCAACGATGGGGCACTATTCTTCCTCCTAATACCAAATGTGGCGATGTTTACTCCCACTGATGCCAGAAAAAATGTACCCACTGGGCACAGTCTGGCCCCCCAAAAGTTTGAAGGGCAATAAACTGGCCCTTTGTTTAGAAAGTTTGGAGACCCCTCCTCCAGGACCACAGACCACCTATCCCCTCAAAACACATCCGCATAAGGTTCAGTGCTCCTACAACACAAAGATTGCTTTCGTTTTGGACAGAGTGGCGAGGGATTGGAACAACTGTCAATTCTACTGTGGTCTGCGCCCACGTTAGGGTGAATCCCCCCTCTCTATTTGTCCTGTTTACTGTTCCTGCTAAAAGTAAAAGAAAATCCCACATTTAGGGTTGTCACTAGAAAAGTAACAGAGGAAAAATCTTTCAATGGGGAAACTAGGTCTGGTGACAACCAAGGATTTCCTCACTTTGGAGGGATTTACCTGTTTTGGCTACAGGACAGGAAGTGAAGGGAAATCTTCCCCAATGGGATACAGATGGAAAAAAAAACGGATAGGGTTTTAAACCTCTCTAATGCCTCGTACACAAGCAACGATTATCGGCCGTCTTTTGTCCAAGTTGTGTTTTGTTGGTTGGAATGTGCCTAGACTGCACACAAATTTTCTCGGCCAACAAAATTCTACTTCAGAAGTGATGTCATGTGCTGGTTTACTTTCCGTGTGTTTTTTCTTCTCTGAGCATTCCCAGTCTTGCTCATCAGATTTTTGTCTGCCGAAATCTGTACTGACTGACGGAAAATTGGGCGTTGTGTTGACGGCCAACAAAAATTTTATAGCCTGCACACCAGATTTTATTCGGCCGAAAAGTCGGAGTCGGTTGTCGAAAGCATCATACTAACAAGCCGAAAATCTTACTTCTACTTTAATTGTTTTGGCTCTAAATACACTTGAAGACAAATTGGATTTCAGTCATGTGTTTAGATTTTACAACTTCTATCAGCTGTCTGATATTATAAATCTCAGCAAAATACACTGAAGCTACCAAGTGTGTGGGAAACTACATGTCAGTGCATCTCGGTGACTTTTAGAATTTAATTTGGCTAGCAGCTAAACAAGGAAGCAAAGCATGGGCTTGACTAGGATTAAGTTGAGCTCTAGTGAATTACACAGGGTGGGGTGGGCCGACTTATTTTAGTTTATGTCTCCGTCCTTGGTGAGAAAGTCAAAATGCTCGGGAGAGGACCCAAGCCTTCGTATTATCAGCAGACCTTGTACTAGAGTGATCATTAATCAAACAAAGCCAAAACATAGCTAGTGGAGCAAAGACTCGTGGAGGTCTTCTGAAGCCACCTACATGTACATGTAATAGGACAAAGGTCTTCTCTGAGCCATTTATAATCTCTGGAACCTTCCTCAGTTTTCAGTACAAAGTATGACTTGTGCTGATCTCAGCTAGGATTAGACCACACTGTAGGTCACTTACAAAAGGGACTATTAAGTTAATTGTCCTTCTCTTTTCAAGGTTTTTCTCAGATTTCACTGGTTGTCATGGCTGTGAATTGCAAACACGTGTACAGAACAAAATTGTCTGCAGGAATCACCCCAAGCGGGTCATATCTACGTGGTATGCACAGTGGAGCACACAGTTGCCTTAAAGCAAATCTGTGAGGTCAGAAATACAGGTCCTGCTAGTGTCAGCTAGCAGCTGCAGTTACCTGGCTGTCATGTTCATTTTACTTCACATTTTTCATACTTCACTATCCACTTATAGAAGAATGGGAGATAGAAGAAAGGAAAGGTATGTGGAATGGGTGAGGATTACTTACTCACCTTTCCTTCACTTCCTTGCTGTTCTGTTCACCAGTAAGAATGAACAGAAGAACCTCTGTTAAATCTACAAGTCTCTCCAGCTGGAGAGACCTTTAGATTTCTCTCTCATCAGCAGTAATCAGCACGGGTTTACAAATGGGCGTTCTTGTCAAACCAATCTCTTAACATTCTACGAGGAGGTGAGCGGTGAGCTAGATAGGGGGAGACCAGTGGATGTGGTGTACCTGGATTTCGCTAAGGCATTTGATACAGTTCCCCACAAGCGCTTAATTTATAAAAGAAGGTCTGCAGGTATCGACCACAAGGTTTGCTCTTGGATACGGAACTGGCTAAAAGGACGTGTCCAAAGGGTGGTAATAAACAGCGCATACTCAGACTGGTCTGAGGTAGTAAGCGGGGTCCCCCAGGGCTCAGTCCTGGGACCAACCTTGTTCAATTTATTCATAAACAGCATTGAGGACGGGATCAGTAGTTCTATATCAGTATTTGCAGATGACACAAAATTGGGCAGGGCAATAACTGCACAGCATGAAGCAGATATCCTACAGAATGACCTGGACAAAATAACGAAGTGGGCAACGACATGGCAAATGAGGTTTAATGTGGAGAAGTGTAAGGTTTTGCACTTGGGGACTAAAAACATAAAAGCACAATACACGTTAGGGGGGGAACCCTTGGGGGAATCAAAAATGGAGAAAGATCTGGGAGTCTTGGTTGATGATAGACTAGGCAATAGCATGCAATGTCAAGCGGCAGCTGCCAAAGCTAGCAGAATATTAGCATGCATAAAGAAAGGGATGTATTCCAGAGATAAAACTATAATCCTTCCACTTTATAAAACTCTGGTCCGACCGCATCTGGAGTATTCTGTCCAGTTCTGGTCGCCAGTCCTCAGGAGGGATGTGTTGGAGCTGGAGAGAGTCCAGAGAAGGGCAACTAAACTAATTAGGGGATTGGAGGACCTTAATTATGAAGAGCGTCTGCAATCGCTTGATTTATTCTCCCTGGAGAAGAGACGCCTGAGAGGGGACATGATTGCAATTTATAAATATCTCAATGGTGATCTCGGCATTGAAAAAAAGCTATTCAATCAGAGGGATTGCATGAGGACTCGAGGGCATACAATGCGATTAGAGAAGAAGCGTTTTAACCTCCAGGCAAAGCAGGGGATTCTTTACTGTTAGGGCTACAGGATTGTGGAATTCTCAACCACAAGAGGTGGTTTCTGCGGGAAGTATGGTGGCTTTCAAAAGACTCTTAGACGTACATCTCATAGATCAGAACATTCAGGAGTATGTGAAAGGAGTACGGCCACACACACCTACACAGGTTGAACTGGATGGACTATTGTCTTTATTCAACCTCAACTACTATGTAACTATGTAACTATGTAACTATGAGATAACATTGGGCTATTGACTCTTGCCCTGTCCCTTTGTGACAACATAGGACCTAACGGCATTTTTTGAAAATCCAAAATTTCAAGGAGCGGAGGAGAAATCTTCCAACAGTGAAATCTGTTCCTGTGGCAATGAGAATTTCCCCTCACATTCTATGTGTTCTAATCTTCATTAATCAAAAAAAAAAAATGATATATATATATATATATATATATATATATATATATATATATATATATATATATATATATATATATATATGCCTTTAGATACAATTTAAACCTTTGGATTTTTTTTTTTTAATCCAAAGCTGTCTAAATGTCTGGTTGCATCTGGCCTTAGAACTTCAGCATCACAGAATCGTAAGAACCAAAACAGCAAAAGGAAAGTGGAAAAACATGCAACACAGAAAGTAATGAAGCCAAAGCATCCGCATGACAGCCAGGGAAGTAACATTTTTAAAAGAGGTCAGCAATGGTATCTACCATATTTCTATGGGTTTCCTTCATATGATCTACATTTACATTTACGTCCTACATTTAATACATTTCTCAACCAGGGTGCCATGGAACCCTAGGGTTCCTCCTGGAGGTTGCTGGGGGTTCCTCGAGCAATGGGCAATTTCTGCCTCTCAGATAAGTTCCCAGTGACACCATTTTTCCTTTTAGCTATCTGTAAGGGGGTAATTTTTCCCATTGATGACAAGAGTAAGGAGCGTTCTTCCCACTGACTGTCACACTAATGTGTCATGAGTTACAAATTTTTCATTTTTACCAGGGGTTCCCCGAGACCACAAATTTTGTGTCAAGGGTTGCTCTGTGTTGAAAAGGTTGAGAAAGGCTGATTTAATATATGCAGCTATTCTATGGACTAGCCTATAGCTACACAGGAGCACAGCTGTTGTCTGTGGAAAGGTCTCAGTACAGATTTTTTTCTGAGAGCCTGTTTACTTGATAACTAGATGCTATTCATGGATCCAGACAGCAGAAAATAAGAAGTGTTTCAGTTGGCCTCATAAAACATCAAAGTTTATGAAGGATTACAGGGAGTGAGTGTGGCCCTGCCCTGAGCTGCCTTGTGACCAACCATAAATTTACATTGTACACCCTGTCAAGGACAAATGATATCCCGCGTCTGAAAACAAAATCGGCACTCTAGTCAAAGCTGGTGAATTTTCACTCACACTGCTATGCTTACTGTGGTCCAAGCATGATAGCTTAAAAAATGTAAAGGAAACCTTCAACTTCCCCACCAACTCACTCCACTCCTAGTCCCCCTCCTTGCTAAATATTCAAATATTGTTTAAATGTAATTCATTTTGGAAATACCTTTTTGGGGGAAATGTCCCTGCACATCCTGGATTGTTGCCTGGGTGAGAAAGATGTATTGGTTTCCTACAGACTAAGATACCCAAGTCATACATCCCAGGAGGACTCGGGAGACTACAGTGCATCATCAGGGAGTCGGGGACAGTGCATCATCAGGGACTCGGGGACAGTGCATCATCAGGGAGTCGGGGACAGTGCATCATCAGGGAGTCGGGTACAGTGCATCATCAGGGAGTCGGGTACAGTGCATCATCAGGGAGTCGGGTACAGTGCATCATCAGGGAGTCGGGGACAGTGCATCATCAGGGAGTCGGGGACAGTGCATCATCAGGGAGTCGGGGACAGTGCATCATCAGGGAGTCGGGTGTCTATTTGGTTCTTGAACAGCCAGTCCCTGGTGATGCGCAGCAGAACATGTGCGTCTTCGGGGGGCTGGCTATAAGAACCCAGAAGAGACAACCTGCCCCCTGAAACACTGAGAAAATTATTGTGGCGCAGGACCCTACAGAACACCACTTTTAAAGGAATGTTTGTTGGGCGCTTCTGCTGAGAAACCAGTCCTCCAGCTTGATCTTGCTAGGGGGGGGGGGGGTGAAAAGGGAGGTGGGTGGACTTCCAATATCGTGCAAGTGCACCACGCTAACAATGAGGGCAGCTCTTAGGAATGGCAGAAGCAGTTTCAACTAGTAGGCACAGAGAAGAAGAAAGGCGTGTCCGAGTGCAGCTAGCAACACTTTATTGCACACAACAGACTTACAGGATGGATAACATGTATCGTCACGGCTCGGGTCTAACTGGTGGACAGTTAGAGGATAGGACGAGTAGCGGGGACCAGGAAGAGACCCCGAGCCGTGACGATACATGTTATCCATCCTGTAAGTCTGCTTGTTGGGTGTGCAATAAAGTGTTGCTAGCTGCACTCGGAGGCGCCTTTCTTCTTCTCTTTGCCTACAGAACACCACTGGAACGCTGGGCGTATATTTTTTTCCTAACCCAGCCAAAGGTAAGAGGGGAAAGTAGATAAGGGGAGTGGGGTGAAGTTCCTCTTTAAAGTAGATTGGTTGAACTAGACTGACTTTTTTCAATGTATATCTGATGCCAAAACCCTCCCTTCATTCCTGCCCTGCAGACTCACCAGGAAGCGAAAATATATGTTTCCAATGTGAGGGGAAATCACCATACAGACCGCTGTCATAGGACTAAGTTCCCCCATTGGGAGATTTCCCCTCTATTCCTGTTCTGGTGAAGAATCAGAATTTTGGATTTACACCCACTTTCATTCCTGGTGAAGCTGATAATCAAAACAATTAGAGTGAATCTCCCTAGCAAAGACAGGCCACAAAAAAAATGAATTCTAAACCTTCAGCACTCTGAATACAAAATAAAAAAGATTTGCCTTCTGTTATTACAGCATGGCCCATTGGTTGAAAATATTGTAGCCATGCCATACTGTGCATACTTAGCCTGTCCTTGATAGGCCCAAAGGGAACACAGGCCTTGCAAGGTCTAGTGCTGCTCCTTCCCTGGTCAATAACAGGCTGAGGTGGGGAAGTGACTAAGTTGTATTGTTTAACTGCAGTAAAAAAACAAAAAAAACAAACAGGTCAACAAACTGGCTGCACTTTCTGGCATGGTTGTGTTAATCTCAGGAAAAGATAACTAATTTTTATAGTAGTTGAAACCTCAGACATGAAATATGAACAAAGCATATCCCTCTACAGTGAGAGCACTAAATGTAACTTCTCTCAGCTGCTTTGTTCCTCTGCTATCAGCATAAATCACTTCAGACAAGTTTTCCTGACACCAAGACAAAAATGGTGACATGGGAGGTAGCTCCAGCTGATTAGCTCTGCAGATGTGTGTGTGGTGTGGTTTGTTGAATGTTTTTTTTTAACTTAACCTCTTGCCGACCGCCCACCTGCGGCATGGCGGCTCGGTTGCGCAAAATCACGTAGTACTACGTGATTTCGTGCGCGAGGTCTTGGCGGTGCACGCCCTGCCGGAGCTGCGATCCCGCTGTGTTTAGACACAGCGGAAGGCGGGTTGCGGGAGGAGCGGCGGCGATCGCCACCGGCCTCACACGATTGTCAGATAAACTGACAGAAGCCCCGTCTGCTTATGTAAACAAAGGAGACGAGTCTTCTGTCAGACGGGCAGGGAGAGATCAGAAGTTTCAGCTGAGCTGAAACCCGGATCTGTCAGTGCCTGTCACAGAACCCCCCCCCCCCCCCCACACAGTCAGTAAGCATATTTAGTTACACATTAACCCCTTTGATCACCCTCAGTGTTAACCCCTTCCCTGCCAGTGTAATTTATACAGTAACAGTGCATAATATTTAGCACTGACTACTGTATTAATGTCACTGGTCCCCAAAAAAAAAGTCTCAAAAATGTCAATTAGGGGCCCGATCTGTCCGCCGCAATGTCGCAGTCCCGCTAAAAAAACGCAGATTGCCGCCATTACTTATAAAAACACAAAAATTCCAAAAGTCTATCCCGTGGTTTGTAAACGCTCTAACTTTTGACCAAGCTTTTTGGGATTTTTTTTAACAAAAATATGTAGCAGAATACAAATTGGCCTAAATTGATAAAAAAAATTCGATTTTTTAAAAAAAATTTTTATTGGGAATATTTTATAGCAGAAAGTAAAAATATGGTGTTTTTTTTTTTCAAAATTTCGCTCTTTTTTTGCTTAAAGTGCAAAATCTAAAAACCGCAAAGATGATCAAATACCACGAAAAGATATCTATATTTATGAGGGAAAAAAAAGGACATCAATTGTATTTGGGTACAGCGTCGCACGACTGCGCAATTGTCAGTTAAAGCAATGCAGTTCTGTATCAGGTCTTGGGATACTTGGAAAGACATGTCCCACTTTTCAATACTATTTAATCTTAAAACTTTTCATCAATTAAAGTACATTTCCTCTAAAGCTGTTAAGCAGCATCTCTCCGACATTATTTTATCCATCATGGCTACTCTCACCCTGAGTAAATGACACTACCCACATTAATCATATAACAGGGACATAATTCCAGTAAAGTCAACGCAACCTCACGTCAAATGATCTGGCAGGGAGAAGATTTTGTTTCATGACAGTGAGCCTTGCAGAGAGATCTGATGACAGATGATTCAGGAGATATGTCACAGTAGTGACACAGCACTCCGAAGGAACAGTCCTACACATCTGTGCCACGGTGTCACATCCATCCAGGGTGGATAAAAATTAATGATTTTTAAAAAAAAAAAATGTATTTAAATTTGATTTTGATCAAATGTATTTTAATAAAATGCATTTGAAATAAAACTCTATCTAAAGATAGTTTTCTATTTAAGATACATTAATAGAGCTTAGGTATGTAGCATATATACACTTTCCAAAAAATTAAAGGAACACTTTTTAATCAGAGTATAGCATCAAGTCAATTCAACTCCAGGGATATTGGTCTGGTCAGTTAAGTAGCAGAGGGGGTTTTTAACCAGTTTCAGCTGCTTTGGTATTAATGAAATTAACAACAGGTGCACTAGATGGGCAGAAATGAGACAACCTCCAAAAACAGGAATGGTTTTACAGGTGAAGGCCACTGACTTTTTCCCCTACTAATCTTTTCTGACTGTTTTTCATTAGTTTTGCATTTGGCTAGGGTCAGTGTCAATATTGGTAGCATGAGGTGATACCTGGACCCTATAGAGGTTGCACAGGCAGTCCAACTCCTCCAGGATGTCACATCAATATGTGCCATTGCTAGAAAGTTTGCTGTGTCTCCCAGCACAGTCTCAAGAGTATGGAGGAGATTCCAGGAGACAGGCAGTTACTCTAGGAGAGGTGGACCATAGAAGGTCCTTAACCTATCAGCAGGACCAGTATCTGCTCCTTTGTGCAAGGAGGATGAGCACTGCCAGAGCCCTACAAAATGACCTCCAGCAGGCCACTGGTGTGAATGTCTCTGACCAAACAATCAGAAACCGACTTTATGAGGGTGGCCTGAGGACCCGACGTCCTCTAGTGGGCCCCGTGCTCACTGCCCGGTACTGTGGAGCTGAATTGGCATTTGCCATTGAACACCAGAATTGGCAGGTCTGCCACTGGCGCCCTGTGCTTTTCACAGATGAGAGCAGGTTCACCCTGAGCACATGTGACAGACATGAAAGGATCTGGAGAAGCCGTGCAGAATGTTATGCTGCCTGTAACATCGTTCAGCATGACCGGTTTGGTGGTGGGTCAGTAATGGTCTGGGGAGGCATATCCATGGAGGGACGCACAGACCTCTACAAGCTGGACAATGGCACCCTAAATGCCATTAGGTATTGGGTTGAAAAACCTTGTACCCATTGTAAGACCCTACGCTGGTGCAGTGGGTCCAGGTTGCACTTCAGTCTGTTCAGGAGCTCAGTAATGCCCTGGTCCAGATCCAGGAGGAAATACCCCAGGACACCATCCGTCGTCTCATTAGAAGCATGCCCTGACATTGGTCAGGCATGCATACAAGCACGTGGGGGGGCCATACAAACTACTGAGTACCATTTTGAGTTGCTGCAATGAAATTTTAGCAAAATGGACTAACCTGCTGCATCATTTTTTCACTTTTTTTCATTTCCATCAAACAATTTGGCATTCTTTTGTTCCTAACACATTACCCAGTCCATATCAGTATAGATGTCCAGCATGATATTTTTCCCCATTGATAGCTGATGTGTTTTTAAAGTGTTCTTTTAATTATTTTGAGCAGTGTACTATACACACATTATTTATTTATTCTGCAAATATGTATATTCTGCAATATTTACATTTTTGGTAAACTCATTCAACGAAGCCAAGGTCTGCAAGGTGAAATAACATGCACTGCATTGATGCATTAACACAATTTCCCACTAACCACCAGCCAGCATTTCATAAGTGGTTGCAGAAGTGGAGGAATCCTCTTCAATGTCTGAGGATTCAGGGTGCGTGGTCGCAGACCCAGCAGGGTGACCCACGTTTGCGGTGGCCAAATCAGATTCAGGATCTGATGAGACAGACGAGGCGGGGATGTTGCTTTTTGCCAGCCCGTCGCCCAAAAGCCACCTCCACCCGGGACACCCCGTCAGTGCAGCCTCAGCGAGAGGATCAGATGGGGAGATGTGCTCCAAAGACTCCATGAGTCACCAGGGGGATACCACAAAAAAGTTTAAAACATTGCTAAGTGACAACCCCCACAGCTCTGGCAGCCCACCCGGTTGCCAGCCACAGAGCACCAATCGATCCTCAGTAGAGAGGAAGAGGACCCCACCGGACTCACTACCCCGTAGAAACCGGCACTGTAGCCAACAGGAGAATCTGCACTGCATGAACTGCGATCAGGAAATTAAAAGATCCAGAAGTCAGCACCAGGGGATGAGGAGGGGCTCCCATTACCGAAATCGCCACCCAGAGGGCTCCACTGTCATGGCCGTTGCTATTTTCAAATGGCAAACCACCGAAAAATGGCCACCCGACTACACAAACATGGCCTCCGTGCATTAACCACACAGGCCACAAGAAAATGGCGGCCAATGACGTGGCTCTTTACCCATGTGATCGGCTGTGTCCAATCACAGCCAGTCACATGTAAATGAGGAAGTGCTGTTTTTCGGCTCTCCTCGCCTCGCACTGTCAGAGTGTGTGATGAGGAGAGCCGATCAGCGGCTCCTCCTCGAAGGGGAGTACAAGACAAGTAATCAGGGCACTAATGATCAGTGCCCTGACTACAATACAGTAAAATAAATGCACAACAGCAAACATGGCACATCAGTGCCCCAATCAGTACCCCAATCAGTGCCTGCCCATCAGTGTCACCAGTCAGTGCCGCCCACCAGTTCCCATCAATGCAGCCTATCAGTGCCACCTGCCTCATCAGCGTGCATAGTGAAGGAGAAAAATTAATTAGTTTCTGCCAGTAAATTTTGTAAATAAGAAAACTTTTTTTTTCAAAATTGTCTATTTTTTTTTAGTAAAATATAAAAATTTGAATAAAACATAAAAAACCCAGCGGTGATTAAATATCACCAAAAGAAAGCTCTATTTGTGTGAAAAAATAAAAATTTGGATACAGCATTGCATGACCGCGCAATTGTCATTTCAGCGTTGAAAGCTGAAAATTGGCCTGGGCAGGAAGGGGGTGAAAGGGCCCTGTATTGAAGTGGTTAAGGCACTCTCTGCAACAAAAAAAATGTATTTTTGGTGAGATACTCCTAAAGGGTTAATTGCGTCTAAAGGGATGCAGACCCCGCAACTTTCCTCATTAGGACACTACACATGCATCAGCTAATCAATAATGAAAAAGTCACTCCCATTCAGATTAACTCTGCACTTTGACATAAAAAAAAAACAAACAAACAAACAGCTTTTACTTCAGAGCAGAAACAGGTAAGAATCTGCAAGAAAGTGTGTTAAATCCTTGCAATTGTATATTAATCCCGCAGATTGTTTTTTTTTCACAACAAAAGTGAAGTAAGCCTCGATTGACACTAGCGCGACTTGTCAGCCTGACAAGTCGCGCTCCCTCGCGTTCCATTGACCGCTACAGGACCCGTTCTAATAGGAGCGACACAAGTCTCTCCGACTTAGAAAAAGGGTCCTGTACTACTTCGGGGCGACCTCGGAGCGACTTGCATAGACTTCCATTATGTGAAGTCCCTGCAAGTCGCTCCGAAGTCGTGGTGTATGGGAATGCACAAGTCGCCCCCGAAGTAATACAGAGTCGTGTCGCCCCAGTGTGAACCGACTCTTAATCTTTAAATCTACTCAGTTCACCTTTATTCTATAACAGCCAGCTCTCTTCTGCCTCTGGACTTGCTGAGAAGACACGGCCTGCAGATTTGCTGATCAATATCTGCTCTTATCAGAATACAAATTACGGGAAAGAAAGTATGGACTGCTGCATGGGTGCTCTGTACTCATAAAGATCAGGAAACATTTTTACTATGGTACAAGCGTTGCTGAGAGCAACGAACCAAAACAAACTTACCAGGGAGAAACCTCTAAAAATAGAGTTTCCTTGAAGTGGAGTGACTAATGTCAGTCAGACCTGGCACTAATGAGTCACATGCAGTCACTTCCAGGTGGTGGCTGAAGAATAAACATATAGTGGAAGCGATCTCTAAATATGAACTTCTCTTCATCTCTCTTTTTGGTCTCTTAACCATTTGCTGTCCGCACTATAGCCGAATGGCCGCTACAGCGCAACCAGCTAGTTCTGGGATGCCGTCAAATGACGGGCGGCGCGCTCTGTGATTGCAGTGTCCAGAGGAGACTACTGATCACAGATTGAGGTAAAGAGCCTATCAGCGGCACTTTACCATGTGTCGAATCACAGCTGACCACTAATGTAAACAGAAGCCGGTGATTGGTCCTCCTTTCCTCACACTGACAGCTGACAGCGTGAGGAAATGAGAAGACAGCCGATAACTGGTTTCTGTAAAAGGGCTGATAATCAGGGCACTGATTATCCTGATTATCAGTGCAGTCCCAACATTGTCCACCAGTGCTGCAAATCAGTGCCCACTAGTGCCACCTCATCAGTGTCCCCTATTAGTGCTGCCTACAAGTGCCACCAATTAGTGCCACCTCTCACTGCTGCATATCTGGCAATCCAGTTCTGGTCGCCAGTCCTCAGGAGGGATGTGTTGGAGCTGGAGAGAGTCCAGAGAAGGGCAACTAAGCTGATTAGGGGATTGGAGGACCTTAATTATGAAGAGCGTCGCTTGATTTATTCTCCCTGGAGAAGAGACGCCTGAGAGGGGACATGATAGCAATTTATAAATACCTCAATGGTGATCTCAGCATAGAAAGAAAGCTATCCAGTCGCAAGGATTGCATGAGGATGCGAGGTCATACAATGCGATTAGAAGAGAAGCATTTTGACCTCAGGCCACGCGGGGGGTTCTTTACTGTTAGGGCTACAGGATTGTGGAATTCTCTACCACAAGAGGTGGTTTCTGCGGGTAGTATGGTGGCTTTCAAAATACTCTTAGACGTACATCTCAAGGATCAGAACATTCAGGGGTATGAGAGATGATTACGGCCACACACACCTACCTAGCTTGAACTGGATGGACTATTGTCTTTATTCAACCTCACCTACTATGTAACTATGTAACTATATATCAGTGCCGCCTCATCAGCGCCCATCACTGAAGGAGATAAATTAACTGTTTGCAAAATTTTCTAACAAACTATGAAAAACTTTTTTTTATCAAATTTTTCGGTCTTTATTCGTTTATTTAGCAAAAAATAAAAAACCCAGTGGTTAAAAAAAAAACAAAAAAAAAAACGCTCACCTGTGAATGAAGGCGTATGGTCCACAATATAAAACTGTTAAGAAAAAAAAAGACAAAAAGGGTCATTTCAGGGGCCAGTTGTACACAGACTACATCCCTTTATACATTTGTATAGAAGATCATTTTTATTTTCACACAAAATTTCAAGTTATGTTAACACTTTAAAAATAGTTTACAGGATATTGAATCTACGTATCAACAATTTAGACATCTTAGTACATAAGATGTCATATGTCACATACATAGTACAGTATACAAGTGATCAACCACAGACGCTACCCATATGCTACACCAGAGTATAAGAACAAAATAGTTTCAAAAGATATTCCTCATATATTTTTGAAATTTCTTACAAAAATTAATAAAAATAAATAAAAAAAGATATTTCTTTAGTAATAGTTACATAATTGATGATTCCAGCCCTGGAGTGAGAATCTACAACGCATTTCACAGGTTTGCCACTTGTTTCATCTGGAAAACTGGAGAGCCTTAACAATATATATAGAGTTTGTTGATGCAGATGTGCACCCCAAAAAGAAGGGATCCCAGACCAGGCACCCGCTTAACCACTTAAGGACCGCCCCACATACATTTCCTGCAGCAGGGTGGCCCTTAAAATGCTTGTAAACCCTCTCTTATAACTTGTACCTATAGGTAAGCCTTTAATAAGGCTTACCTATAGGTACTGTAAATATCTTCTAAACTTGCACCGTTTAGGAGATATTTACACTTCAAGCAGCCAATGACGTAATCGGCGCATGCGCTCTGAAGGAACGGCCATCTGTGCCTTTCCTTCAGTGCCCTTTGCCGTGAACGGTGGCCCCCACGCGCATGCGCAGGAGTGATGTCATCGCGCCTTCAGCCAATCAGATGGCCGGAGGACGCGAACCAGGACGGCCGAAACATATCGGCCGTGTCACCGGTGAGCGGGCGGCACTGCGGGGGCTTCGTTCTAAGGTAGATATTTACAGTGCAATGCAGCCAATGATGTCATCGGTGCATACGCTCTGAAGAAACGACCGCCCGTGCCATCTCTTCAGAGCCCTGTGCCGTGACCGGCGGCTCCCGCGCACATGCACCAAAGTGATGTCACGCGGCTCCGGCCAGTAATACAGCCGGAGTAATACAGACCCAGAAGGATGACGGGCGAAGATGGCTGCGGCCGCCAGCGGGGACAACACGAACTTGCAGGTAAGTGTCACATAATGTGCTAGTATGCGATGCATACTAAACACATTATGCATTTACTTTGCAGGGAAGAAGAAAAAAAAAATGAAGACTTTACTTCCTCTTTAATGTATCTTAAATAGAAAACTATCTTTAGATAGATTTTTACTCCAAAAACATGTTATTAAAATAAATTTGATAAAAAAAAAAAAAAAAAAAAATCTGAGTTAAAAAAAAAAAAAAATCAGATTGTTTTTAGAAAAATCACTGACTTTTATCCACCCTGGCTCTCATACACATCGCTGGATCGAGATTGGACTCAGGAGAGGAGGGGCTGAGGAGAGGAGAGGAGGGGCTGAGGAGAGGAGGGGCTTAGGAGAGGAGAGGAGAGGAGGGGAAGGGGCTGAGAGAAGAGGGGAGAGGGGAGGAGGGCTGAGAGGAAAGGGGAAGGGGCCGAGAGGAAAGGGGAAGGGGCCGAGAGGAGAGGGGAAGGGGCCGAGAGGAGAGGGGAAGGGGCCGAGAGGAGAGGGGAAGGGGCCGAGAGGAGAGGGGAGGGGGGGCTGAGAAGAGAGGAGAGGGGGGGGCTGAGAAGAGAGGAGAGGGGGGCTTAGAAGAGAGGAGAGGGGATGAGGAGAGGGGGGGATGAGGAGAGGGGGGGATGAGGAGAGGGGGGGATGAGGAGAGGGGGGGATGAGGAGAGGGGGGGATGAGGAGAGGGGGGGATGAGGAGAGGGGGGGATGAGGAGAGGGGGGGATGAGGAGAGGGGGGGATGAGGAGAGGGGGGGATGAGGAGAGGGGGGGATGAGGAGAGGGGGGATGAGGAGAGGGGGGATGAGGAGAGGGGGGAGAGGGGATGAGGGGATGAGGAGAGGGGAGGGGTTGCATTCAGAAGGTTTATTACCATAATGCATCCGGGGGAGACATAGGAGAACGTGCCGGGGGAGACATATGAGAACGTGACGGGGGGGGGGAGACATAGGAAAACATGACGGGGGGGGGGAGACATAGGAGAACGTGACGGGGGGGGGAGACATAGGAGAACGTGACGGGGGGGGGGGAGACATAGGAGAATGTGACGGGGGGGGGGGGGAGACATAGGATAATGTGACGGGGGGGGGAGACATAGGAGAATGTGACGGGGGGGGGAGACATAGGAGAATGTGACGGGGGGGGGAGACATAGGAGAATGTGACGGGGGGGAGAGACATAGGAGAATGTGACGGGGGGGAGAGACATAGGAGAATGTGACGGGGGGGAGAGACATAGGAGAATGTGACGGGGGGGAGAGACATAGGAGAATGTGACGGGGGGGAGAGACATAGGAGAATGTGACGGGGGGGAGAGACATAGGAGAATGTGACAGGGAGGGGAAACATAGGAGAATGTGACGGGGAGGGGAAACATAGGAGAATGTGACGGGGGAAGAAACATAGGAGAATGTGACGGGGGGAGAAACATAGGAGAATGTGACGGGGGGAGAAACATAGGAGAACGTGCCGGGGGGGGAGACATAGGAGGAGAACGTGCCGGGGGAGGAGACATAGGAGGAGAACGTGCCGGGGGAGGAGACATAGGAGGAGAACGTGCCGGGGGAGGAGACATAGGAGGAGAACGTGCCGGGGGAGGAGACATAGGAGGAGAACGTGGCGGGGGAGGAGACATAGGAGGAGAACGTGGCGGGGGAGGAGACATAGGAGGAGAACGTGGCGGGGGAGGAGACATAGGAGGAGAACGTGGCGGGGGAGGAGACATAGGAGGAGAACGTGGCGGGGGAGGAAACATAGGAGGAGAACGTGGCGGGGGAGGAGACATAGGAGGAGAACGTGGCGGGGGAGGAGACATAGGAGGAGAACGTGGCGGGGGAGGAGACATAGGAGGAGAACGTGGCGGGGGAGGAGACATAGGAGGAGAACGTGGCGGGGGAGGAGACATAGGAGGAGAACGTGGCGGGGGAGGAGACATAGGAGGAGAACGTGGCGGGGGAGGAGACATAGGAGGAGAACGTGGCGGGGGAGGAGACATAGGAGGAGAACGTGGCGGGGGAGGAGACATAGGAGGAGAACGTGGCGGGGGAGGAGACATAGGAGGAGAACGTGGCGGGGGAGGAGACATAGGAGGAGAACGTGGCGGGGGAGGAGACATAGGAGGAGAACGTGGCGGGGGAGGAGACATAGGAGGAGAACGTGGCGGGGGAGGAGACATAGGAGGAGAACGTGGCGGGGGAGGAGACATAGGAGGAGAACGTGGCGGGGGAGGAGACATAGGAGGAGAACGTGGCGGGGGAGGAGACATAGGAGGAGAACGTGGCGGGGGAGGAGACATAGGAGAACGTGGCGGGGGAGGAGACATAGGAGAACGTGGCGGGGGAGGAGACATAGGAGAACGTGGCGGGGGAGGAGACATAGGAGAACGTGGCGGGGGAGGAGACATAGGAGAATGTGGCGGGGGGGAGACATAAGAGAACGTGGCGGGGGGGAGACATAGGAGAACGTGGCGGGGGAGGAGACATAGGAGAACGTGGCGGGGGAGGAGACATAGGAGAATGTGGCGGGGGGGAGACATAAGAGAACGTGGCGGGGGGGAGACATAGGAGAACGTGGCGGGGGAGGAGACATAGGAGAACGTGCCGGGGGGGGGAGACATAGGAGAACGTGTCGGGGGGGGGGGGAGACATAGGAGAACGTGCCGGGGGGGGAGACATAGGAGAACGTGCCGGGGGGGGGAGACATAGGAGAACGTGCCGGGGGAGGAGACATAGGAGAACGTGCCGGGGGAGGAGACATAGGAGAACGTGCCGGGGGAGGAGACATAGGAGAACGTGCCGGGGGGGGGGGAGACATAGGAGAACGTGCCGGGGGGGGGGGAGACATAGGAGAACGTGCCGGGGGAGGAGACATAGGAGAACGTGCCGGGGGAGGAGACATAGGAGAACGTGCCGGGGGAGGAGACATAGGAGAACGTGCCGGGGGAGGAGACATAGGAGAACGTGCCGGGGGGGGGGGGGGAGACATAGGAGAACGTGCCGGGGGGGGGGGAGACATAGGAGAACGTGCCGGGGGGGGGGAGACATAGGAGAACGTGCCGGGGGGGGGGAGACATAGGAGAACGTGCCGGGGGGGGGGGAGACATAGGAGAACGTGGCGGGGGAGGAGACATAGGAGAACGTGGCGGGGGGTTTATTGGCTGTAGAAAATAACGCCTGACGCCAAAAACAGCCGCAGTAAAAACGCCCCGTGTGCATGAGGCCTAACAGGTTTGTTTTTTTCTGAAAATCCCTTTAAATCAGCGTTGGAACATAAAAGTCCAGATAACTTCTCATGTGAAGCATCCAGTGCTCTTCTAATGGAACTTCCCTCCGTGAAATCCAAAGCTCCTCCCCCTGTGACACACTGGTCACATGACATGACCTCCTGGATAATAGGAGGTCTCCCAGGCTTGTTCCCCATACAGCGGAGTCTCTCTCCTTTCCCCATTCACACCACAGGTCCTAGCAGGACAATCCTCATCATGGGCATAGAAACAGAGAACACAAATAGACCAACATAGTGCTCACTGTGCACTTTATATTAAAATAAAGAGAAGGTGAAAAACACTGACATAGGAAAGACTGTCAGTGCAAAAAGTAAACAGCCACAAATATACTGGCTGGGAGGGGACACTCAGAGGACGTCCCATAGGACGACACGCGTACGGAGGGGATCTGTCTGCTGATGACTTCATCGTGCTGAGAAGAAATCCCTAGGAGCGGAGTTTGCAGCACATATTAGAGGAGTCCCTGAGTGTCTTCTCTCCTCCAGAGCAGGAGAAATCTCTGTGGTCGGTGGATTGCACTGTATATACTGTGTGGAATCTTCTATAGGTTACCTTCATCTTACATGTGAGGGCGCTGCACTGATTACTGGGATCACACACAGCGATGGCCTTCTGCAGGCTGACAGAACTGGGGAGACTGGGATTCGTTTTACATGGAGCAGGCCGCCAGTGCCTGGGCACATGGAGTATGCATGGACACATAGCGTATGTAGTCAATGTATGGACACATGGAGTATGTATGGACACATGGAGTATGTAGTCAGTGTATGGACATATGGAGTATGCAGTCAGTGCATGGACACATGGAGTATGTATGGACACATAGCATATGTAGTCAGTGCATGGACACATGGAGTATGTATGGACACATAGCATATGTAGTCAGTGTATGGACACATGGAGTATGTATGGACACATAGCATATGTAGTCAGTGTATGGACACATGGAGTATGTATGGACACATAGCATATGTAGTCAGTGTATGGACACATGGAATATGTACAGACTCATGGAGTATGCAGTCAGTGTATGGACACATGGAGTATGTATGGACACATAGCATATGTAGTCAGTGTATGGACACATGGAGTATGTATGGACACATAGCATATGTAGTCAGTGCATGGACACATGGAGTATGTATGGACACATAGCATATGTAGTCAGTGTATGGACACATGGAGTATGTATGGACACATAGCATATGTAGTCAGTGCATGGACACATGGAGTATGTATGGACACATAGCATATGTAGTCAGTGTATGGACACATGGAGTATGTATGGACACATAGCATATGTAGTCAGTGTATGGACACATGGAGTATGCAGTCAGATTATGGGCACATGGAGTATGTATGGAATATGCAGTGTATGGAGACATGGAGTATGCAGTCAGTGCATGGACACATGGAGTATGTATGGACACATAGCATATGTAGTCAGTGCATGGACACATGGAGTATGTATGGACACATAGCATATGTAGTCAGTGTATGGACACATGGAGTATGTATGGACACATAGCATATGTAGTCAGTGTATGGACACATGGAGTATGCAGTCAGATTATGGACACATGGAGTATGTATGGAATATGCAGTGTATGGAGACATGGAGTATGCAGTCAGTGTATGGAGACATGGAGTATGCAGTCAGTGCATGGACACATGGAGTATGTATGAACACATAGCATATGTAGTCAGTGTATGGACACATGGAGTATGCAGTCAGTGTATGGACACATGGAGTATGCATGGAATATGCAGTGCACGGACACGGAGTATGCAGTCAGTGCACGGACACATGGAGTATGCAGTCAGTGCATGGACACATGGAGTATGTATGGAGACATGGAGTATGCAGTCAGTTTACAGACACATGGAGTATGCAACCAGTACATGGAGTATGCAGTCAGTGTACGGACACATGGAGTATGATTGGAGACATGGAGTATGCAGTCAGTTAACAGACGCATGCAGTATGCAGTCAGTACATGGACATATGGAGTATGTGCAGACACATGGAGTATGCAGTCAGGGTACAGACACATGGAGTATGTATGGAGACATGGAGTATGCAGTCAGTGCATGGACACATGGAGTATGTATGGACACATGGAGTATGCAGTCAGTACATGGACACATGGAGTATGCACTCAGTACATGGAGTATGCAGTCAGTGTACGGACATATGGAGTATGCAACCAGTACATGGAGTATGCAGTCAGTGGATGGACACATGGAGTATGTACGGACACATGGAGTATGTATGGTCTATGACCCCCCCAGCACTGGGCACACACAGTCATTATACAGGAGACCGGCCATGTATATGGGGTGTTCCTCCTCCTCCAATCACACACTCTCATTCGCACAGTGCAGAGATATTCGCTGTCACTTACCTGTCCCTTGTCCCTGTCTGTCCCTGTGTCCGCTCCTTCCGCTCCTCCGGCCGCCGTCCGCACACAGCTCCCTTCACCTGATTTACGCTATTTGCGTTACCACTGCCGCGGCACCCGCACTCTCAGCATACGGAAAGCTTTTCGCTTACGCAATCTGCGTAATAGCCGCCAACTGTTCATCTTTCGGAATACAGGCTCTACGCAGAAATTAGCGCAGAGGTGACGCAAGTCATGGAAGGAACGCGCGGATTGGTTGTCAAGTACGGGTTGGCCGCCTTCTATTGGCTGGTAACAGGAGGCGCCGGTTTTGATTGGTGGGAGGATGCTGCCTGAGGTCTGCGATTGGTAGAAAGATCAATTGAAGAGGCGAGCGTGTGTTTTGGGCTCAGATACAGGCGCGTGACGTGTCTGCAGCTGAGGAGAATAGTGGAAGGGGGGCTCAGGCTCCTCAGTGGGGTTATCATAGGCTGTGCTGCTGGAAACCCCCAAATAATTCACATTAAAGCAATTTATAAATATGTTTTTATTATATTTTTCTTCTCCCACATTACCCGAAGCCTCATTTCTCTGGTAACAATGCCAGAAAACATTCACCTTTTCTGTCCATGGTGCAAAGAAACTGCCCTCAGTAACCACATAACACAACCCTTTCACTTCTTTATAATAAAACATTTCCCTGCACCCTGTAATATAAAGGTCCTTTATTCACACGTCGCCCTCCAAAGAGTGAACTGCAGTGAGTTGCTTTTCAGAGGGCGCTTGGCATGCAGCGGGAAAGCTCTATGCCGCCTCATTGTTATGTTTTCACCACCACACGCATGCAGTTGGCGGGCGATAGTGGTGTGGCCCTATTCAGCTGAATGGGTTTTGGTCGGTGGGCGGTTTTGCCCGCTGACAACGACAGAGCGAATCAATATTGCCGCAAAGCATTGTGGTCATGGCATGTGTGACCCCCCCATCCGCTGCCAGAAAGGGGGGAGCGACTGTGAAGACGGGGGATTACCAAAGACTGGCGCATGAGGAAAAACGTTCCATTTTTCTGGACCGGAAGGATTTGCCCCCTTGTATGTGAGTTAGGGACCTTAGATTGTAAGCTCCATGAGGGCAGGGACTAATGTGAATGTGCAATGTATATGTAAAGCGCTGCGTAAATTGACGGCGCTATATAAGAACCTGAAATAAAACAAAAATAAAATGACCAGGCCATTTTTTGCAATTCGGCACTGCGTCACTGTAACAGAAAATTGAGTGGCTGTACCACACTGTACCCAAATAAAATGTGTGTCCTTTTTTCCCCACAAACAGAGCTTTCTTTTGGTGGTATTTGAACACCAGTGCGATTTTTATTTTTTGCGCTATAAACAAAAAAAGACTAAGCGCTGGTTCACACTACCGCAACGCTACTTCCCGGGGTGACCTCCGAGATCCCGGTGCGAGCAGCGCGCCGCGACCTCGGAGCGGCCGCCACGGACTTCATAACATTGAAGTCTATGGCGGTCGCCTCCTGGTCGCCCCAAAGAAGCTCCGGACCCTTTTTCTAAGTCGGAGCGACTTGTGTCGCTCCTATTAGAACGGGTCCGCAGCTTCCCTATGGGAGGCGACCTACGGCGACCTGTGAGGCAACCAGGTCGCCCTAGTGTGAACCGAGGCTGACAATTCTGAAAAAAAAAACAATATTTTTCAAATTCTGCTATAAAACATTCCCAAAAAAAAGAATGTAAAAATCAAAATTTTTAATCCATCTAAGCCAATTCGTATTCTGCTACATATTTTTGGTAAAAAAAAAAAAAAATCACAATAAGCGTATTTTGATTGGTTTGCGCAAAGGTTATCGCGTCTACAAACTAGGGGAAAGATTTATGTTATTTTTATTTATTTTAAATTTTTTTTTTACTAGTAATGGCGGCCATCTGCAATTTTTAGCGGGACTGCGACATTGCAGCGGACAGATCGGACCCCTAACTGACATTTTTGACACTTTTGGGGGGACAAGCGACATTACTACAGTAATCAGTGCTAAAAATAGTTGATGATAATGGTTGCGGTTCCCCATTCGGGGAGGGTGTCTGAAAATTGCAGGAGCTGATGTAGCGCCCTTGTTACTTATACAGACATATAGCTTTATGCTATTTATTTCCTTTTTGCATCCCATCTGATGTTGGCCAGATGGTTCTGACATGCATTTAACCAACCTTAGATGCATCTCCCTACAAGGATAAAGCTCTGCATTTTTGCTTACTTATTCCGCTCCTGTATATGCTCATATCACCTTCCTCGTTAGTTCTATATTGCGGTATTATGCCTTTCTACAAGTTTACAGTACTATACAGAATATCTCATTATTAGCTCCAGACGAAGCTATTTAAGGGAAACATGTCGAGCAATATGACTGTATAAATCTTCTGATTGTCCGAATACAACATCAAGCGATCTCGATGGACGGCAGTCTCATCTTCTGTCACCCCTCATGAGATCCTCCTGATGTGATGTATTTTCCAACTTATGCTACTAAGAATATTGTATAACTGTTTATTCTGTATCTGTTACCAATCAAGTTTATTGATATACGGACTAACTAATGCCTCTGTTGAGGCTTACTGTCCACATTTTGATGTCATTTTAATAATTTATTAATAAAATTGTTATTTTTTTAATTTGGTGCCTTTAATAACCACTTAAGCCCCGGAAGATTTTACCCCCTTCCTGACCAGGGGGTTTTTTGCGATTTTTTATTGCATGAATTTAACGGACAATTGCGCGGTCGTGCGACGCTGTACCTAAACGAATTTGACGTCCTTTTTTCCCACAAATAGAGCTTTCTTTTGGTGGTATTTGATCACCTGTGCGATTTTTACTTTTTGCGCTATAACCAAAAAAGAGCGTAAATTTTGCAAAAACAACAATATTTTTCACATTTTTTTATATGAAATTCCCCCAAAAAAAAAGTAAAAATCAAAATTTTTTAACATTTTTGGCCAATTTGTTTTATGCTACATATGTTTGGTAAAAAAAATCGCAAAAAGCATGTTTTGATTGGTTTGCGCAAAAGTTATTGCGTTTACTAACTAAGGGAAAGATTTCTGTCATTTTTGGTGTTTTTTTTTTTTAACGCGTAATGGCGGAGATCTGCGATTTTTTTGCGGTACTGCGACATTGCGGCGGACAGATCGGACTCTTGACTGACATTTTTGTCACTTTTGGGGTTACCAGTGACATTACTGCAGTAATCAGTGTTATACATATGCACTGTTATTGCAAAATTACACTGGTGGTGAAGGGGTTAACTTTATTTGAGAGGGAGGGGTGGTGTGTGTCCCTAGGGGCATGATTCTTACTGTGATTGGCTGTGGTTTGAAGTGTAGGAACAATGATCAACGGTCCTACATAGTAGAACCGTATGATCACTGTTTCTACACAGGGGAGAATGACAGGCGGCTTGTTTACATCAGCCGCCTGACTTTCTCCCTCTCCACCGACGATCGGCGAGTGACCGGCGGACATCGGGTCCGCCGGTCACACGCACGGACTTGCTGGGGAACGAGCCGGGGTGGGAGCGCACCTCCGCGGGCGCGCGCTCGCCCGCTATTGGCTCCCAAGCAAGTGACAGGCTAGGGACGTGCCGGTACGTCACTTTGCCTGGCCGGAGCTGACTACCGACGTATATCGTCATGCGGCGGTCGGCAACAGGTTAAAGTCCTTGCCTCTCCAACCAATCTCTTTCCAGTTTATTAGGGATGTGGCACCCATTTACTTTATATATGCGCTCAGACCACTGCTATATGATTGCGCATCCAATTCAGGAGGAAGAAAACTAATGGAGAAGAGAAACACTGGAATACTAGTCAGTAGCAGTTTGCAAAGGTGTTTTTGCTTTGGAAGAATAAATCACCTCTAATGTTGGGTTTTCTACATATGTGGATGTTGCTGTGTTATGTAACACTGTTTGTTTAACTTTTTACATTTTAGAATGACGTGCTTCAAGACATGTGCATCATTTTAATGGGTGCCTTGACTGAAAAAAGGTTGAGAAACACTGGTCTAGCCTGCTTTTTGCTCACTGCCTGTATGGGCTTTTTTTAACAAGGCCTCAGCCTGGTCTTTCATTAGATTACAATGTAGAATTGTGTCAATCAGTGTATACATCCTAATCCACAGCCAGTGGACCTTCAGGCATCCACCATATGTGAGCCATCGTGCTCACAAAACCTGAAACAGAGAGGGGAACGTCCGGGAACAAATTTACAGATGCGAGTAAGAGACTAGCGCTTCAGGACTTTATAGGAAGTTTTAAGCGCTATCACATTCCAGGAGCATGTAGCTGTGGACGATCAAATTTACTTCCAGTCTTCTTTCGGAATAGTTACACCAAATTCCCACTCCCAACCTGCCATATAAGCCGTCTTTCGAGAAAGGGCAGAGGAGTTGAGAGATGCGTATAGAAGCAAGATGAGTGCAGGTTGGCGTGGCATTTGCTTTCAAACCAGGTAATTGTGGGTAACAAGGGGGCTTGTGCACGAGAAGTGATTAAACAAAATGTCTGAGTTGGATGTAACTAAAGATGTCCCATGAAGGTGCCTCATATTTTTGGAAAATAGTCAAAAGACTTGACTCCCTTAGAATAAAAAAGAGACTACACATTCATAAAGAATTTTTGGGTCCACCAGCGGAATAGGGTTGGTGCCTCAAGACCTGGAGGGCACAATGGGCAGTGAACCAGGTTCAAGAGCAGAAAATATGGAGAAATGAGGCCACTTGAGTATTTGATCAAGTCCCACACTCGAAAAAAGGAGGCCAAGGGAAGAGCTGAAGAGGTTGGTCAGCGAGGAGATGGGAGCCAAAGCAGAGATGAATGCTACATTACAAAATCTATGCGGTCCAGCAAAACCCAGATAGGGGTAGTAGCAGGGGTCAAGTCCTGGGAAAAAAAGTGTGGGAACTCACTCAAATCTCCCCCCCACCTCAAAAATAAAAAAGTGTGTGTGCGTGTGTATGTATATATATACCTTTTGAGGAGCGAGGGCCACTTTAGCAACTTGGTAACCAGTCGTGGGCCACAATGAAAAGAACGGGCAGATGACAGGTCTGTGTCCACTCAGTATATGCAGAGCAGACACGGACACAGCCCGCTCTACCCTATGGGCCCTCCAATCCGATCTGCCAAGACAGAAGGGGATGGATCTTCTTCTGTTTTTTAAGTGGATTGGATTGGAAATAGCCGGGTGTAAACGGACACAAGGGGCCTAAGGCTGCTTTCACACAGATGCACTGCAGTTTACCTGCACCTCAACTGACCTCGATCTTCACTTCTTCCTCAGGATTACTGCAGGTATCGCTGGCTGCTGCTGTCCCCCAGACGGGTATGGCTGGGGGCTGCTGCTGGCTGTCCTCCAGGGCTGGTACTGCTGGCTGGAACTGCTGGTGGGTACTGCTGGTGGGTACTGCTGGCTGGTACAGCTGGCGGGTACTGCTGGTGGGGGAACTGCTGGCTGGTACTGCTGGTGGGTACTGCTGGCTGGTACTGCTGGTGGGTACTGCTGGCGGGTACTGCTGGCTTGTACTGCTGGCGGTTATTGCTGATGGGTACTGCTGGCTGGTTTTGCTGGCTTGTATTGCTGGCGGGTACTGCTGGCTGGTACTGCTGACTTGTATTGCTGGTGGATATTGCTGTCTGGTACTGCTGGCTGGTGCTGCTGGTGGGTACTGCTGGCTGGTACTGCTGAGATGTATTGCTGGTGGGTACTGCTGGTGGGTACTGCTGGCGGTTATTGCTGATGGGTACTGCTGGCTGGTTTTGCTGGCTTGTATTGCTGGCGGGTACTGCTGGCTGGTACTGCTGACTTATATTGCCGGTGGGTACTGCTGTCTGGTACTGCTGGTGGGTACTGCTGGCTGGTACTGCTGAGTTGTATTGCTGGTGGGTACTGCTGACTGGTATTGTTGGTTTGTATTGCTGGCAAGTACTGCTGGTGGGTACTGCTAGCTGGTACTGCTAGCTGGTACTGCTGGCTTGTATTGATGGCGGATACTGCTGGCTGGCACTGCTGGCTTGTATTGCTGGTGGGTACTGCTGCCGAATACTGCTGGTGGGTACTGCTGGCTGGTACTGCTAGCTTGTATTGCTGGCGGGTACTGCTGGCTTGTACTGCTGGTGGGTACTGCTGGCTGGTACTGCTGGCTTGTATATAGGGCTGGTACTGCTGGCTTGTATTGCTGGTGGGTACTGCTGGCTGGTACTAGCTGGCTTGTATTGCTGGTGGGTACTGCTGCCTGGTTACTGACACTATCAGTGTGACAGGAGCCATGCTGGAGGAAGCATGCGTCTGCAGTAGAGAGCTGCTCTCTGTACAGTATCTCTCCTGTACCCTGTCACAGGCAGAGTACATTTGGTATCACTCCGGCTCCTCTTCCTCTAGTGCTGGCTCAGTTCCTTCACACTCATGCTCAGGGATGGCGGGTCGGGAACCCACAATCTGGGCTTACCAACCCGCCATCCCAGAGCAGAAGGTAGCACGGGGATTCTGTTGGGGGGTCACCAGGATGCAGCTGCTAACGGGAACAGCGTTCTTGCTGTGGAAAAAGTACAGGAACGTCGTCCCCATGCGTTCTGCAGGACTCAAGCCCTGGGTAGTAGAAAGAAGTCAGGTAAGTGGAGCCAGTTGTGCCGCCCTATAATAATGAAGGAGACGGGGAACCCCCAAGCCCCGACCCTATTTTTCTAATGCAATGCAGGCAATACAGTATTGTTGTGTTATGCTTTTGGGTGTCATTATCGCAAAGCAGTAGTGTGAATCCAGCCTTACTGTATATCATGTACTGTATATCATACTGCCAAAATTGTGCCCATTCTTGACCCAGGAGAGATCAGAATACAGGGAACAATGGTTACATGCAATAATAGGGTATGCATTTTGTAGTTGAAAAAAAAGTTAAAAAATAGTGCATAACTGCATGTGATTTAAGCCGTTATACATGTTACAGCCTGATTGTACAATCTCCTTTAGACTAGGTTTACATTAGTACGGTTCTGTGTGCCGAGTTTGTTGCAGGGATAGAGCAGCTCATTTATTTACACACATTCCCAAACCTGTATTAATGTGAACCTAGTCTTAAATATACCAACAATGATGTAGGGTAGTGTTTCTCAACCAGGGTGCTATTTAGGTTTCCATTGCGTGCCACAGTTTGCCCTGGATCAGAGATGGATGAGAGAACTCTGTGTTGATGGGAGACTCATGCACGTGTGTCAAGCCACCAGCCATGTGTCGATACCAGTCCTCCAGGCCATTTCATGTGGCCTTCGCCCCTCTTCTGCAGCTGTAGGAGAGCTCCAGCCCTCCTCTGGTCCTCCTCCAGACCATGTACTTTCTGCTTTCTAGCAATGCCCCCAGCAGCAGCACAAGATAAAGGGGGTGTGCTGTGATGTAAGGAAAGGTGGGGGACTCAACTTCTGATGGTGGGGAGGCTCTTTACGTCTTATGTAAGGGTAAGGGATGCTCTGGACATCTAGTCTTACAGATACAACTGGCCCTTTTGAGGGCAATCATAATGCTGGTGCAGCCCACAATTTAATTGAGTTTGACACCCCTGCTCTAATGTGATGGGAAGACTCTGATATGATGGGGCAACTCTGGAATGGGGGTACTCTGATGTAATGGGGGGGCCCTCTGACGTGAAGGGGGACCTCTCATGTAAAATAGGTTTTTCTGATGTGATAAGGAACTCAGTTGTGAAGGGGGAAATCTGATGTAAAAAGGGGTTCTCTGATGTGATAGGGAACTCTGTTGTGAAGGGGGAATTCTGATGTAAAAAGGGGTTCCCTGATGTGATTGGGGGACCGTTCATGTAGAGGAGGCTTCTATTGTGAAGGGGAGACCTATGACATGATGGGGGGACTTTGATGTAAAGGGAGGGCCACTGATGTGATGGGGAAAGTTTTGATGTGAAGGGATCTTTCATCAAGGTGTGTATTGTCCCAGGCTCAGGTTTCCCATTAATAAGTAACATTTATAGACAAAAATGCCAGGTGGGCCAAAAGGGGAAGGAGTGGGACTTTGAGGGTTGCCAGAAATCATATAATCAATAGGAACATTATTGTATAAAAAGTTATAAATGTATTATTAATATAAGTTAAACAACCCCACAAAGTGGGACTCAATGACAAACAGTTAAAACAATCACATAAATTATCAAACCTATGTAGCACATCACAGCATGGGCTTGACAATGTTAGTGCACAGCAGGGTACAGTCCCATTGGTTCTTATCCAAAGCCTCAACGCGTTTCAACTTGTTCAGTCTTCTTCAGGGAATTACTGGACAATAGGATTATATCGCCCTGCTCACCCTGCTGTACACTAACATTGTCAAGCCCATGCTGTGATGTGCTACATGGTTTTGGTTATGTGGTTGTTTTAACTATTTGTCATTGAGTCCCTCTTTTTGGGGATGTTTTAACTTATGTTAATAATAAATGTATAACTTTTTATACAATAATTTTCCTATTGATTATAGGATTTCTGGCATGACTCAAAGTTCCACTCCTTTCCCTTTTGGCCCACCTGGCATTTTTTGTCTATCAGGGACGGGTGCCTCTTTCATGATTGGTATGGCCAACAGTTAGATGGTTGCAAATATAAGTAACATTTATGCAATTTACTTTGAAGACTGGGGTGCCTCAAGAATTTTCATATGTTTAAAGGGTGCCAAGACTAAAACAAGTTTGAGTAACGCTGATATATTTCAAGGGTCTGCCTGACTGGATACACAGTAATTAAATTGGATAGATGAGGCAGGGGCATAACTACAGGGGTTGCAAGTGCAACTGGGCCCCATGCTCCAGGAGGTCTGTGCGGCTCCCCTGTACACCTGCATATGAGGGGCAGCATGTAGAGAAATTACTGTCTTCCTTTTCCCCCCTGTAACTGCAGGAGGAAAATAGAGGACATTGGTTCCTCTGTATGCTGCCCCCCCCCCCCCCACTCCTCCTATCCAGTTCACTTGTGTTCTGCTGTCTCTGGGCCCCTCTGTGCTCCATTGCCCCCCCCCCCCCCACTGTGCTCCCTTCCCTCTCCTGCCGGCTGCTGCAGGGGATGTGTCACAATAGAGAACCAGGAAGGGGTCGGTAAATATGTAATTTACCAGCTCCTTCCTTTTCTGAATGGACAGAGTCATAGTCAGTGACATTGTAAAAGAATAAAATAAAATGATAAAAAATAATACAATTAAAATAGCAAAAAATAAAAACTACTGACACCAGTGGGTGAACTTCCAGGATCGCAAAGGTCACACTCGCGACCGGGCCCTGGCATTCCACCACCGTGGGGAGGCCCCAAGATGGCAGGAAGGGGGCCCACTGCAGAACTTGTGAAAGGGTCCCACTGCAGGACTGTAATAAAGGGCCCCGCAACAAGAGTAAAGGGCCCCAGGATCAGTGGGAAGAAACCCAGGCTTGAAGGGAAGGGCCCCAGCCCTTCATGGTTCCTTGCACCGGGGCCCTGAAGGTTCTAGTTACGCCTCTGAGATGAGGTATATCTCTGTATCACATAGATTTGGTAGATGTAAAATGGATTGTACAAAGGTTGTATCCTCAAATTTCAAAGTGTACAGTAACCCTTAATTGGGTGTCTAATTCTTATAAATGAAGGGGAAATGCAAGAATAATTTTCTATAGAGACAGGGGGCAGATAAAGAAATAAAAACATTGCATTTAGTAATGTGGTGAAAGTGTAACTCAAGGAAAAACTTTTTTAAGTTTTGGACAGGGAGAGGGATTAGAACCCCTGTCAGTTTTCATTGCTGCCTGTGGCCCCGATAAGGCCATTCCTGCGCTCTATTTGTCCTGGTGACCTTTATCACCAAGAATGAAAGTGATAGAAAATCCCAAATTTTGGGTTGTCACCAGAGCAGCCCTCCTGCGCGAACCGACGTAGCTCTACGTCGGTCGCGCGCCTGCAGCTAGGGGGCGACCGTGCGTCACCGGTGGGGCGCTCCCGCCCCCACTCGGCAGTGGGGACTCTGATGCACGGGGCAGGCAGCTTCGATTGCCGCCTGACACCCATGATCACTCCCTGCTGAGAGAGAAGAACGGTCAGCTGTTGTAAACACAGCTGACCGTTCTTCTCTCTAAAATGATCACAGAGCTCCTGTGATCCTTCTATATAGGAACACAGGTCTCTGTGATAATTTCACAAGCCACGCCCCCTCACAGGTAGACACACCCCCCTAGGTACACATTTAATCCTTTGATGACCCACAGTGTTAACCCCTTCCCTGCCAGTGTCATTATTACAGTGACAGCGCATATTTTTAGCACTGATTACTGTAGTAATGTCACTGGTCCCCCCAAAAGTGTCATAAATGTCAGTTAGGTGTCCCATCTGTCCGCCGCAATGTCGCAGTCCCGCTAAAAATCTCAGATCGCCGCCATTACTAGTAGAAAAAAAAAAAACAATAAAAATTACAAATCTTTCCCGTAGTTAGAAGACGTTATAATGTTTGCGCAAAGCAATCAAAATACGCTTATTGCAATTAATTTTACCAAAAATATGTAGCACAAAACAAATTAGCCTAAAATATAAAAAAATTTTGATTTTTGAATTTTTTTTGGGGAATTTTATATAGCAGAATGTGAAAAATCTTGTTTTTTTTCAGAATTGTCGCTCTTTTTTTGGTTTATAGTGCAAAAAAAAAATCGCACAGGTGATCAAATACCACCAAAAGAAAGCTCTATTTTTGGGAAAAAATGGACATTAATTTTATTTCGGTACAGCGTCGCACGACCGCGCAATTGTCCGTTAAAATAACTCAGTGCCGAATCGCAAAAAATGGCCTGGTCATTAAGGGGGAAAATCTTCCTGTCCAGAACTGGTTAATCTGATACAAGTTGAACTGATTTTTCAGGTATGCCTTCCTGTTACATAATTTTGGTAAATCCAAAATGCAATTGTACAGAGATTGTATTATCAGATTGTACAGTGAATGGCCGGTCTAACCCCCTCTGGTTGGTTGTGGTGCGTTGTAATGTCCCTATGGCAAATGCACCTGCTGGAATCTGAAGGTAAAATGCAATGAGCAGGGTTTTCACTTTGTACCAAAGTACTTATTTTTCCCAAAAAGAAATGTAAGACAGGAAGTGAGAAATTGTTCTAGATTGCAGATAGATGTATCGGCTTTGACAAGGAATGAATCATTTTATATCCTCCTACACTTCTCACAGTTGATAAATGCATCATCACTTTGCAGATTGTAGCAGAAAACTAATTAACTATTCTTTTCTATTTGTATTGTGTCATTTCAGTTTTGGAGTTTATTATGTTAATAATCTATATGTTATGTATTGTAAATATAATCTATCTGTCAATTTATCTATTCATATCTAACCGCATCTATCTATCTATCTATCTATCTATCTATCTATCTATCTATCTATCTATCTATCTATCTATCTATCTATCTATCTATCTATCTATCTATCTATCTATCTATCTATCTATCTATCTATCTATCTATCTATCTATCTATCTATCTATCTATCTATCTATCTATCTATCTATCTATCTATCTATCTATCTCCATGTTGCTTAAAGAGGAAGTAAACCCTCCTCTGCAACTTTTACCTATATGTGATCCTATGATAAGTCTTACCTATAGGTACTGTAAATATCTCCTAAACCTGCACCGTTTAGGAGATATTTACCTTACATGCAGCCAGTGACGTCACTGGTGCATGCGCTCTGAAGGAACGGCCGCTTGTGCCGTTCCTTCAGAGCCCCGTGCCGTGACCGTCGGCTCCCGCGTGCGTGCGCGGGAGTGACGTCACTGCGGCTCCGGCCAATCAGATGGCCGGATGCCGTGATCCCGGAAGACGGGCGACGGGACATGTCGCCCATCATACAGGTAAGCGGATGGCATGGCGGGGGCTCGTTCTAAGGTAAGTATTACATAATGAGCTAGTATGCGATGCATACTAGCTCATTATGTGTTTCTCTTTCAGGTCGAAAAAAAAAATGTTTGTATGGGTTTACAACCTCTTTAAAGTGACATCAGACTCCAGTTTTAAAATAAAATCGTATTCAAGTATGTATTCCCAACTCCAAAAAGATCCTTTTGCTCTCAGCCTCCTCCAAATCTCCAAATTCTCTTTTCCCCCCCACAGCATGCAATAGTTCCTTCCACAGACCAATAGGTCCTGTAGTTATATACAAGCTGGTGTAATGTTCCGGTACCTTTGGTACCCTAAATTACACTTTCCACAAGTGTATGCGCCCTACCATTTACTTTTGGAAAGGTGCGCATACACCTTTAAGACTGGAGCTGTCATCACTCAGCGCCGGACTAGATGGCTACATAGTTAGTGAGGTTGAAAAAAGACATGAGTCCATCCAGTTCAACCTATGATGTGTGTGTGTGTTTGCTTTTAGCCGTACATTGTGTACCCCTGTATGTTGTGGTCTTTAACCACTTGCCGACCGCCGCACGACTATCTACGTCGGCGGTCAGCCCCTCACAGGCAAACTAACGTAGGGCTACGTTGCTTGCTTGTGAGGGTCTAGGGAGCGAGGGCGCGCCCCCGGAGGCGCGCTCCCGCTCCCGCGTGGTCACGGACCCCCCCCCCGCGCGTGTGACCAGCGGACCCGATGTCCGCCGGCCACTCGGCGATTGGCGGGGGAGAGGGAGAATGTCAGGCAGCTTGTGTAAACAAGCTGCCTGTCATTCTCCTCGCTGCAAAGACACTGATCACATGGATCTACTATGTAGATCCGTTGATCAGTGTCCTTACAGCTGAAGCCACAGCCAATCACAGTAGAAAGCACGCCCCTAGGGACACACACAGCCCCTCCCTCCCAAATAAAGTTAACCCCTTCACTACCAGTGTATTTTTACAGTAACAGTGCATATATATAGCACTGATTACTGTAGAAATGTCACTGGTAACCCCAAAAGTGTCAAAAATGTCAGTCAAGGGTCCGATCTGTCCGCCGCAATGTCGCAGTACCGCAAAAAAAATCGCAGATCGCCGCCATTACGCGTTAAAAAAAAAACAACAAAAATGACAAAAATCTTTCCCTTTGTTAGTAAACGCGATAACTTTTGCGCAAACCAATCAAAATACGCTTTTTGCGATTTTTTTACCAAACATAGGTAGCATAAAACAAATTGGCCGAAAATGTTAAAAAATTTTGATTTTTACATTTTATTTGGGGGGAATTTCATATAAAAAAATGTGAAAAATATTGTTATTTTTGCAAAATTGACGCTCTTTTTTTGTTTATAGCGCAAAAAGTAAAAATCGCACGGGTGATCAAATATCACCAAAAGAAAGCTCTGTTTGTGGGAAAAAAAGGACGCCAAATTAGTTTAGGTACAGCGTCGCACGACCGCGCAATTGTCCGTTAAAGTCACGCAGTGCCGAATCGCAAAATACCCCCTGGTCGGAATGGGGGTAAAATCTTCCGGGGCTTAAGTGGTTAAGGTGTCCATCTAATAGTTTTTTGAAACTATCAATGCTCCCTGCTGATACGACTGCTTGTGGAAGAGAATTCCACATCCTTACCGCTCTTACAGTGAAGAACCCCTTACGCACTTTAAGGTTAAACCGCCTTTCCTCTAGTTTTAGTGAGTGACCACGTGTCTTATTGTATCTCCTTTCTCTGAATAGTTTGTTCCTTATGCTCGGGTCGCCAGTACAGTATTTGTACATTGATATCATATCCCCCCTCAATCGTCTCTTCTCCAGAGAGAATAAGTTCAGGGCTTGTAGTCTTTCCTCATAGCTGATGTCCTCCATCCCCCTAATTATTTTTGTTGCCCTTCTCTGGACTTTCTCCAGTTCCAGCACATCCTTTCTGAGGACCGGTGCCCAGAACTGGACAGCATACTCCAGATGTGGCCGGACCAGAGTCTTGTAGAGCGGGAGAATAATCTCTTTATTTCTGGAGTGAATCCCCTTTTTTATACATCCCAGTATTCTGTTGGCTTTGCTTGCTGCGGCCTGGCATTGCATGCCACTGCCAAGCCTGTTGTCTACCAGTACCCCGAAGTCCTTTTCCATCCTAGACTCACCCAGAGGTTCCCCCCCTAGCGAGTAGCTTGCTTTCTGGTTTCTGGCCCCCAAGTGCATTACTTTACATTTTTCAACATTAAATCTCATCTGCCATGTAGTTGCCCACTCCGTTATTTTGTTCAGGTCCGCTTGCAAGGTTTCCACATCCTGCATAGAAGATATTGGCATGCCTAATTTAGTATCATCCGCAAATACTGAGATTGTACTAGATATCCCCTCCTCTAGATCATTTATGAATAAATTAAACAGGATTGGTCCCAGGACAGAACCCTGGGGGACCCCACTTTCCACACCCGCCCAATCCGAGTACTCCCCATTAATCACCACCCTCTGTACTCTCCCCTGGAGCCAGTTCTCTATCCAGGTACTCACCTTATGGTCCATACCTATCTTCCTTAGTTTGTACAGTAATCGTTTGTGGGGAACGGTGTCGAAGGCCTTTGCAAAGTCCAGATACACCACATCCACAGGCTTACCTTTATCTAGGTGGCAGCTCACTTCATCATAGAAGGTTAATAGATTGGTTTGGCACGAACGATTTTTCATGAATCCGTGCTGATTAATACTTATAATACCGTTTTCATTACTAAAGTCTTGTATGTGGTCCCTTAACATCCCCTCCAATATTTTGCAGACTACAGATGTTAGGCTGATCGGCCTATAGTTACCCGGGATATATCTCGGCCCCTTTTTAAATATTGGTACCACGTTGGCTTTTTTCCAATCAGCTGGCACCATACCCGTCTGTAAACTATCCTTAAAGATCAAGAATAATGGTCTGGCAATCACCTGGCTGAGCTCTTTAAGAACCCTCGGGTGCAAGCCATCCGGTCCCGGGGATTTATTTATGTTAAGCTTCTCTAGTTTAGCTCTAAGTCTATCTTCTGTTAGCCATGGCGGCACTTCCTGAGGTGTATTATTTAGTTCGGCCTTACAAGCTGGGTTCGTGTAGACCCCCGATTCCTTTGTGAAGACTGAAGAAAAGAAATTATTTAACACTTCCGCCTTTTCTCTGTCCTCAGTGGCCATTTTTCCTTTATCATCTTTTATGGGGCCAATGTGTTCTGGCCTCGCTTTCTTACTGTTTATATACTTAAAGAACTTCTTGGGGTTCTTTTTACTCTCCTCTGCTATATGTCTCTCGTGTTCTATTTTAGCCGCCCTGATTTCATCTTTACATTTCTTATTACACTCTTTATAATGCTTAAATGCTGCCACTGACCCCTCAGTCTTGTATTTTTTGAAGGCCTTTTCTTTAGCTCTAATATACATTTTTATGTTGGAGTTTAGCCACCCAGGGTTTAGTTTTGTTCTTTTAAATTTATTTCCCAGTGGAATGCACTGGCCCACCCCCTTGTTAAGTATGCTCTTGAAGCACTCCCATTTTTCCTCCGTGTTCTTTGTTCCCAGGGTTCTATCCCATTTGATATTTTCTAGCAGCGAGCGCAGTTTAGGGAAATTGGCTCTTTTGAAATTCAGCGTCTTAATATTACCCTTGTGTTTCCTATTATTGTAATTAATACTGAAACCAATTGACCTATGGTCACTGCTCCCTAAGTTTTCCCGTATTTCTATATCCGTGAGCAGGTCTGCATTGTTGGTAATCAGTAGGTCAAGTACCGCATTGTTTCTTGTCGGTGCATTCACCATCTGACCCATGAAATTGTCCTGCAAAATATTTAGGAACTGCCTAGCCTTGGCTGAGTGCGCGGTTCCTTCTGCCCAGTCTATATCCGGATAATTAAAGTCCCCCATTATAATGACATTTCCCATCCTTGCTGCCAATCCTATCTGTAACATGAGGTCCGCCTCCCCCTCCTCACTCTGGTTGGGGGGCCTATAGCATACGCCCAATATTACCTTCCCCACCGTGCCTTCCCTTTGAAGCTCTACCCATAGGGATTCTGCCTCGTCCATAGCTCCATTATTAATATCATCCCTCATATTTACCTGTATACTGTTCTTAATATACAGACATACCCCTCCCCCTTTTTTACCCTCTCTATCCCTGCGATAAAGGGAATACCCCTGAATGGTCGCCATCCAATCATGAGAGCTGTCGAACCAAGTCTCAGTTATCCCCACAAAATCTAAGTCCTCCTCAAACATCAGCAGCTCCAGCTCTCCCATCTTGTTGGCCAGGCTTCTGGCATTGGTATATAAGCCTCGTAATTTAGATCGGTTACATTTATCCTCATTTGATGTTTTTAGGCTGCTCTCTTGATTTTTCCCCGTACCCACCCTGGGTTTAGGAGCTCCGAACACCCTACCGCTAATGCCCCCATTTCTGCCCTCTGAATCTTGCTTTCCACTGGCTAATTCTACATCTGTACCCTCCCCCCCATTCCCTAGTTTAAAAGCCCCTCTAACTTTTCGGCCATCCTCGCACCCAGTACGGCTATTTAAGGCGTCGGTTCTCACTCACATGTGTTCGTTCAAACACCCTTATCTGGATGCTAACCTTGCTTGAAGCTTCCATGCTTGCAAGCTTACTTCGCTGACGGAACCTCGCTGCGCTGATCCCTGTATCCCGCTACTGGATCATCCGCCTCTCCTGAACCACCCTTCGGCTGTATTGCTAATAGTGCTAAGTACCCCGCAGGGGAATTCTCTATAAACTTATACTAAGCTTACACTATCTAGCTCTGCATAGTAGAAACTGTTTATCACATCTGCATAAACTAGATTGCTAGCTCTTGAGACTACTGCTACTTTTCTGCACTGGGTTGATCTCTTTTGTATGTCCACCTGCTATTCTATCATCTGCTATCATACAACATTGCTAAACCTTCCTGCATCCATCTGCTACTGTCTCACCTTCAAGTGTCTATCACCTACCACCTCCACTCAACCTATCCCTCAACCTTCATCATTGTGTTACCACATATATAAAGTCACTCTAGGAACCAGCTTGCTAATTGTGTGTATTTACTGGCTGAAATAAGACCTTCCACACATGATGAGTCATTGAGGTTGGGAATGGTATCTCAGCATATCTCTTACATGACTACTGACGTGGAACTATTTCTGCAGCTGAAAATCCACACCATATAAGAAACGCAGAAGCGTTACAGCTGGCAGGAGAAACCACGGCATGTGGCAGGGGAGCAGTCATTCCACACACTCAGGTGTGTTGAGTACTTACAGCCACTGTCAAGCAGTGAAAAGGCAGTATTTTAAGAAAAGGGCCGCCGGAAACAAGAATATAATGACCATTCTTTTAGCAAATATGTAAGTCTTTATAAGTGGCCTTTTGCTGCCGGGTCACTTTAAACCTGAAATTCTGTAGCTAAATACAAATTTGTGTAAACATGTTATCAATTCCCAGCATGTGTGTTTGTGCTGCCAAGATACGTGTGTAAACTAATTACATGTGCCAAGAATGCCGAATGTACTTATCTCTATGATGCTGCCAATGTTATATTATAGGTTAGTGCTGGTGATAATATTATATCACAGCAGTCAGTACTACATAACATATTCCAGGTATTGATTGCTGTAGTGTAGGAGAAGAGAACTAACACCAATAATTAAAACCTGGGCATGAATATGTAATAATAAAGGTACGTGCACATGTCACTGATGTATGAACATCAGATTCCAGGCGGAAAATTCCTGCATAAAAAAACGAGGAAAGGCAGTATAGTAAATGCGCGTATCTGCACATAAAATTCTATTTTTTGTTGGGATGTGTTGTACGCACGTAAAATACTGCCCAGAAATGCTGACTTATTTTTTTTATGTTTTTACTCATCTATACGCAGCGTCAGTGGCATCTTAAGAGCCTTAAAGGACTCCGGGCAATGCAGTGCACTGGGGCCCCCTCTACACAATCCCCCACGAGAATAAAAATGCAAATTATGGATAAGGCGATATTTATTGGTACAGCAATACCAGGCTAATGACAGCTTCCAAGTTGGGGGGCTAGGTCCTGTGAACACACACACGCAGGGCCGTCTTTAACACAGGGCAAAAGGGGCAGCTGCCCTGGGCCCAGTCATTGGTGTGGGGCCCAAAGAAGCTGCCCCTTGAGCCCACAAATAGTTGATAAGTGGATTCGGGAGGGCCCAAGAAAATGTTTGCCCAGGGTCCAATAAATATTAAAGATGGCCCTGCACACATGGACGGGAGTCAGGCTCGACTGTCCTGTGTGTGCCTGTTCCCGTGGAGGTTGACAGGCATTCCTGAAGTTGTGGGCTCCCCCTCCACGGCCCAAGTGGCCTGACAGCATTGCAGGGCCTGCTTGCCACCTGCTAAGTTCGGCGGCAGGATGCTCACGGGACTAATGCTTGGCTGGGGCTGGGTCGTTGGGCAGGTGAGGCCCCAACGACCCAGCCCCAGCCAAGCATGACTTGCATTTACATCAGTAAATAAAAAATGACTGTATGCCTAAAAAGTTGCTTTGGACATCAGTGTGCAAGAGGACTTAGGCCAGCCATATACTGAGTGAATTTCTTACCCTCAACCAACAGACAGTGCTGAGGTGGGAATCCCTCCTGCTGAGCCATAGTCTTCTGCTGACGGAGAGGGGAGGAGGCCAGGGGAAGCCATGCCACTGGGAGAAGACCGTTATTATTGCTAGCAGCTATAGCAGCTGCTAGCAAAAATCGCAAGAGAATCTTGCAGGCTGATTGTACCCAAGTTTTTACTGCCCCCTGGCTGCCTGTGTGAAAGGAGCATCAAAGTAAGCTCACAATTACACATAAAAAAAAAAAAAAAATGTCCCCATGCATATCTACAGTGTCCCCAATATATTAAAATGCTGTGCTCTGTTCTCCAAACAACTGCTGACACCATTGTGCTCTCCAATTTGTCCTGCAGATGGCTGGACACACCCAGCGCCAGATGTGTGGCCCAGGAAATCCACTAATGAGCACGCCAGACCTCCCTTACCACCTGTGGAGTCTACTTTCTCCCCGTGCTGGTGGCGCTCTTCCACAGTGGCACTGCAGCTGGAGAGGAAGTCAGGAGGAACATGTTTCCTCTATTACGTAGTTATGTAGTTATTCAGGTTGAAAAAACACACCTGGCTCAACCAATAAAAAAAAAAAAAAACCGTAAAGAAAACCCAACCATACAATCCCATACACACAATCCTATACTCGCAGTTGATCCAGAGGAAGGCGAAAAAAAAGCAGCAAAGCATGATCCAATTTGCTACAGCAGGAGAAAAAATATTCCTTCCTGATCCTCTGAGAGGCAATCGGATATTCCCTGGATCAACTTTACCTATACAGTGAATATTTGTACCCAGTTATATTATGTACACCCAGAATAGAATCCAAGCCTTTTTTAAAAGCAATCTACTGAGCTGGCCAGAGCCACCTCTGGAGGGAGTCTATTCCACATTTCACAGCTCTTACGGTTACATAGTTACATAGTTACATAGTAGGTGAGGTTGAATAAAGACAATAGTCCATCCAGTTCAACCTGTGTAGGTGTGTGTGGCTGTAATCATCTCACATACCCCTGAATGTTCTGATCCTTGAGATGTAAGTCTAAGAGTCTTTTGTAAGCCACCATACTTCCCGCAGAAACCACCTCTTGTG
Organism: Pelophylax lessonae; assembly: GCF_965119305.1. Classification (NCBI taxonomy): domain Eukaryota; kingdom Metazoa; phylum Chordata; class Amphibia; order Anura; family Ranidae; genus Pelophylax; species Pelophylax lessonae. The sequence continues at coordinate 268,949,446 of NC_138774.1, read as the reverse complement.
GTAGAGAATTAAACAATCTTGTAGTCCTAACAGTAAAGAACCCTCCTCGTTCCCTGAGGTTAAAACGCTTCTCCTCTAATCGCATTGTATGTCCTCGAGTCCTCATGCAATTCCTTCGAATGAACAGTTTTTTTTCTAAGCTGAGATCCCCATTAAGATATTTATAAATTGCTATCATGTCCCCCCTCAGACGTCTCTTCTCCAGGGAGAATAAATCAAGCGATTGCAGCCGCTCTTCATAGTTAAGGTCCTCCAATCCCCTAATTAGTTTAGTTGTCCTTCTCTGGACTCTCTCCAGCTCCAACACATCCCTCCTGAGGACTGGCGACCAGAACTGGACAGAATACTCCAGATGCGGTCGGACCAGAGTTTTATAAAGTGGAAGGATTATAGTCTTATCTCTGGAATACATCCCTTTCTTTATGCATGCTAATAATCTGCTGGTTTTGGCAGCTGCCGCTTGACATTGCATGCTGTTGCCTAATCTATCATCAACCAAGACTCCCAGATCCTTCTCCATTTTTGATTCCCCCAAAGGTTCCCCTCCTAACGTGTATTGTGCTTTTATGTTTTTAGTCCCCAAGTGCAAAACCTTACACTTCTCCACATTAAATCTCATTTGCCATGTCGTTGCCCACTCCGTTATTTTGTCCATGTCATTCTGTAGGATATCTGCTTCATGCTGTGCAGTTATTGCCCTGGCCAATTTTGTGTCATCTGCAAAAACTGATAATGAACTACTGATCCCGACCTCAATGCTGTTTAAGAATAAATTGAACAAGGTTGGTCCCAGGACTGAGCCCTGGGTGAAGAAACCTTTCCGTATTTGGAGACAAAATCTGTTTTCCTCTAGACGTAAAGAGTGCCCCCTTGTCCTCTGTGATGACCTTAATGTGAACAACTCAACACCAAGTTCACTATATGGATCCCTTATGTATTTATACATGTTGATCATATCCCCACTTAATCTCCTCTTCTCAAAAGAGAATACATTTTAAGAACTGGTGCCCAAAACTGAACTGCATATTCCAGATGAGGTCTTACTAATGATTTGTACAGGGCAAAATTATATATCTCTCTCTGGAGTCCATGCCTCTGTTAAAACAAGGAAGGACTTTGCTTGCTTTGGAAACCACAGCTCTATGGTTTTCTGAGTCACTGGGGAAGCAGTCCAATTGGATACTGCCACCCCATGTAACTCGAGTAGCCATCTTGGGTCAAGCAGAGCCTATTTAAGGCCCTGGCTTCCAGGCTTGGCGTGCATTTTGCGATTTGGCAGAGTAGGAAAAGGTAACCTGGGACAGTAGTGGTGGTAGGGAGAGGTTCCTGATGAGGAGGGAAAGAGTAGGGTCTTCTGGACATCTTGCCAATTCGGTACTAGACAGCCAGGCTGCATTCTGTCCCCTCTTTACAGGAGCAGTCAGTTCAGCTGGAATCTGCTTCTTCCATGTGGCTGGAAACTGTGAGTGTACTTGACTGGGTAGTCTTCCCACCAGATTGGTTGTGAACTGTTACTGCATTACTTCAATACAAGTCTTCTATTGCACCTGCCTTACTGCCTCCACCCTACGCTGCACCACACCAACACACAGATCTGTCTGTAAAGGGCCAACAACGTGGCTGAATCCCTAAAACACTGATGCCATCCCAACAGCATCCATAGTTCTAAGACATTGTGGGCCCCAAGAGAATTCAGGCCCACCAGTCACACAGAGACACAATCACCAGAGGTTGGTCACGTGACCCCTTAGAAAAAGTTAATCACTTGTGGACCGCCCACCATAGACCATAGAAATACTGTGAGAGGGCAACCACTCTGCGCCAGATCACGTACCTATTATGTGATCCGCCACTTTCCGGCTTGGTGCGTGTGCGCGTGCCGCCGGCGAGACACTCCCGCGGTGATTAGACACAGCGGGAGCCCAGCAGTGGGTACTGCGGACTCGATGTTCGCCGGCACCCACCAATTACACAGGTAGAACAACAATCTGCCTATGTAAACAAGGCAGATTATCATTCTGTCAGAAGGGAAGACATTTTTATTGCAGAAAGTAGAAAATATATATATATTTTTATTTTTAAATTGTCACGTTGTTTGGTTTATAGGTAAAAAAAAAAAAAAAAAAGCAGAGATGATCAAATACCACCAAAAGAAAGCTCTATTTGTGGTTAAGGGTACAGCGGTGTTGGGTACAGCGTTAAATTACCGCGCAATTGTCAGTTAAAGTAGCGCAGTGCCGTATCGCAAAAAAAATGGCGGGGGGGGGGGGTAAAACCTTCCGGTGCGCAAGTGGTTAAAAAAAACATTTACAATAGGATTTATTGGAACAGTGGGGAGGCAATATTTGAATGGCCTTCGAGCAGCTGAATAAATCCAGCTGCCCTCTATTTCTATACATTTTAAATCGATTAAAGGTAAGTGAAAGAATGTTTTGACTTTAGCACAGTTGCACAGCTGCCTGCCCAACACTATCAGCTTGTCACAAGCTTTCACATTTTTCTTTGCTGCTGTTCTTTGAACAAATCCAGATAATTCTCCTCGTTTCTCCCCACCCGGCACATGTTCAGTAATTGTCAGTTACGGCCACTTCAATCAATACTCATGGAGCATACAAATGATTTATTCATTCTTTGCAGCTAGTTCACCTGGGTGCTCCATGTAGGCAGCACTTCTTATAGAACACCCAGCGTGCGTCTGAACTCATTAAAATGGAGTCACACTGCCCTTTCTCTGCAGAAATGTTGGCTGAAATTGCTCAGGTGTCCGTCCATGATATATTCAGTGCATGGCAATTAGTGCATAACAGATACCAGATCCTGCAAAGTGACCCTCTTACCGACAGGTCACATGGTACAGGGTGATGACTAATGGGAATATCAAATAAAGAGAAAGTCAGAGTCTCACACACGCCATGCACAGGACTCAATTGAAGCCTCTTGAAAATGTAATATGACTGCCATTTTTTTTAACTAGTTCTGGACAGGAAAAGAAAGCTCTATTTGTGGAAAAAAAGGATATCAATTTTATTTGGGTACAGCATCGCACATCCGCTCAATTGTCAGTTAAATCGGAGTTCCGGCCTCAAAATCAAAAAAATCTATTTTGGGCCACCCGCTTGCTGAGGGTCACCTGAAAAAGAAGAAGGACCCTGATGATGTCAGTTACGCGCTGACGAAACGCATCGGGACATAGGATCGTGATCGCGCTACCTCGTCACTTCCGGCTCCCGGCGGAATGCAGGTGGAACGCGGAAGCGGCGTTCAACACCCGGAGGCCGCGGCTGTTTTCATGTATATGCTTTGTACAAGCCTTTTACCATGTAAGTGCATCTGAGTAATTTTATTAAATTATACTTCATTAATGTACTTCACCATTTGAGTCCTCTTGTTTCTTCCTGGGTACGATTTATGGGAGTCCATCCCCAGCAACATTGAGTTATACAGGAGGATTTGTTTGGAGTATATTATAGGGGCTGCCTTATCCTGGTATCGGCTGTTAATAATAATGGTATCCTGTTCCTGCTTGTACTGACCCCCTGTAACTTAAGGGGTCCACTTCATCTGGTAAGCCTTGAGTGCACACCGGGTGGTCCTGTTTTTTGGTGGAGGTGTTTAAACTTATCAAGTGCTGAAGTCATTACCATCAATATCTATTCACATTGGACATTTATTGGGATCCATTGCGGACTATTTATTTATTTATTGCAATGTATACATATATTTTTTATGCTTGATTTATATTCTACATATTTTTCACTTGATTTTTATGGGTTTATGATTGCACAGTAATCTCAGTATTTAACTTTATTTATTTATTGCAACATATTATTCACCCACCTATGCATTATATTATAAGGTCTGTGTTTCTCACAAGTGTTATTTGGTTGAGCGCAACTCTTATCTAGCAATATTTAATTTTTTCCACAATTCACCTGAAAAAGAAATGGATACTCCCGATTTTTTATTTTTTTTGGTCACTTACCTTGTAATTGAAGAAAATATACTCACCTTCCTTCCACTTCCTCCCTCTGCAGCCGCGGCACGCGCCGTCTTTTCCGGCTTGCGATAACTCCTGGGAGCTGAACGTCATCGCTCCCAGGAATCAATGCACCTGCACCGGCCCCGCTCGTCAGTTCCGCATTCCCTTGCTAAACAGCTTCTGGGCATGCCTGCACCGGAAGTGACGAGCGGGGCCGGTGCAGGGTATTCCGGGACTCCGACGTCACGGAAGAGGACACGAAGAGGGGCGCTCCGGCTTCAGCTGCCCACACCTGAGATGGCAGCGCTGGAGAAGAAATTTCCAAGGTAAGTATTTCTTCTAAAAGGTAAGTGCTATCCTGACTGTCCCGGGGGTATTTTTATCAAAATTTGACCCCCGAGGCCGGAACTCCGCTTTAACCAGTTCTGGACCGGAAGGATTTGCCCCCTTAATGACCAGGCCATTTTTTGCGATTCTGCACTGCGTTATTTTAACAGAAAATTGTGCGGTTGTGCGACGCTGTACCGAAATAAAATCGACTTCATTTTTTTCCCCCACAAATAGAGCTTTCTTTTGGTGATATTTAGTCACCTGTACGATTTTTATTTTTTGGGCTATAAACAAAAAAAAATAGCGACAATTCTAAAAAAAAAAAAAAAAAAAAAAAAAAAAAACAATATTTTTCACTTTCTTCTATATAACATTCTCAAAATAATATTTAAAAATCATTTTTTTATTCATCCTTTTAGGCCAATTTGTAGTGTATAGTATTATCACTGATCACTGTAATACTGTCTCTGGTGATGTCAGTGCAGCATCAGTTGGTGTCAAATTGGCCGCTGATCGCAGTCTCATTATAAGTCGTTGATCGCCGCCAGTAGAAGTTTAAATACATTTAAAAATGTTAATTCCATTATACTGTATATACTATAGTTTGTAGGTGCTATAACTTTCACCCAAATCAATATACACTTATTGGGATATTTTATTAAAAACATGTAGCTGAATATTGGACAAAATTTATGAAAAAATTTGATTTTTTAAAACTTTTTTTATTGGATATGTTTTATAGCAGAAAATAAAAAATATAGGGTATTTTTGGTCTTTTTTTTGTGTAACCAGTTCTGGACCGGAAGGATTTGCCCCCTTAATGACCAGGCCATTTTTTGCAATTTGGCACTGTTACTTTAACTGAAAATTGTGCGGTAGTGCAACACTGTACCGAAATAAAAGCGATGTCCTTTATTTCCCAACAATAGAGCTTTCTTTTGGTGGTATTTAATCATGCGATTTTTATTTTTTGCGTTATAAACAAAAAAAATAGCGACAATTCTGAAAAAAAAAAAAAAACAACATTTTTCACTTTCTGCTATATAACATTCCCCCCCCCCCCAAAAAAATGTAAAATCAAACTCTTTTAACATTTTAGGCCAATTTGTTTTCTGCTACATATTTTTGGTAAAAAAAAAAGTGCAATAAGCGTATTTTGATTGGCTTGTGCAAAAGTTATTGCGTCTACTAACTACGGGAAAGATTTATGTCATTTTTATTGTTTTTTTTTTTTTTTTACTAGTAATGCGATCTGCGATTTTTAATGGGACTGAGACATTGCGGCCGACAGATTGGACCCCTAACTGACATTTTTGACACTTTTGGGGGTACCAGTGACACTACAGCAATCAGTGCTAAAAATATGCACTGTTACTGTAATAATGACACTGGCAGGGAAGGGTGTAACATTGTGGGTGATCAAGGGGTTAAATGTGAGCCTAGGGGAGTGATTCTAACTGTGGGGGGGGGGGGCGTGATCATAGAGATCTGCGATCCTTTATAGAAGGATCACAGGAGCTCTGTGATCATTTCAGGGAGAAGAACGGTCAGCTGTGTTTACAACAGCCGACCGTTCTTCTCTCTCAGCAGGGAACGATCGCGGGTGTCAGGCCGCAATCGGAGCCACCTGACCCGTGCATCGGCTTCCCCGCTGCCGAGTGGGGGCGGGAGTGCGCAGCCGGCGGTGCGCGCTCGCCCCCTAGCTGCCTACGAGTGACCAACGTAGACCTTTTTTGGTTTGCACAGGAGGGCCACCTTGCCGCAGTAAATAGGCGGCGGGTGGCCGGGAAGCGGTTAAAGCAACCTTGTTGCTTCTTCAAGAAAATATATCCAGCTGCATCCTTTGATACAAGAAGGGAAATAGTAGACCAGGTGGTGAGAGAAATTTTCTCTGCCTTCATTATCCCTGGGCGCAGCTGCCATGTGACATATTCCATGCTGTGGAGAGCATGTCCCCTGCTGAGTGCCAAGGCCACAATAAAGCAACCTACGGGAGAAACCATGGTACCCAACGGTGGACATGGTTTCTCGCACACTCAGAATTGGCAGCTAACAGCGGCACCCAGAGCTGATGAAAGGAGTGAAGATTCCGTTTTCTGCCCATCACAGAGATAAATATTTCATTTTTTGTATCGCAGAGAGAAGCTGGCTGTGTTTTCTTAGAGAAGTGACAGGGTCACTTTAAAGCGTAACTCCACTTTTGTTGAGAAAAAAACATTCCCTTCTGGGTGATCTCTGTACATTACAAGGATTATAACAAACTTTGTTGCAGATTCCTACCTTTTGTTATTCTGAAGAAATCATTGCTTGTTCCTCTGTGCTGAGTGGGTCTAATGGGAGGAGTTTCATAATTATGTATCAGCTGTGGCAGCTGCAGGGCTCTAATGAGTAAAGTTGCTGGGCCTGCATCCCTTTAGACGTGTTCCTATTCTGAGTATCTCACCAAAAATGACATTTTTGTTGCAGGGGTTGCCTAAAATCTGACTTGTATCTTATAGCAGGAATACACAGTTCGAATATCGACCGATCGTTCGGTCACCGATCAACGAAAAAGTGTTCGTTGGTCGAATCGTCGCCAACATTAAAGCGGAGTTTCGGGCTCAAAAACAACTTTGGCCCATCCGCTTGCTGTGAATGCCCTGAAAAACAAATGGATGCTCCCAAATTTTTTTTTTCTTTACTTACCTTGTTTTTGAAGAAAGTATACTTACCTTCCTTCTACTTCCTCCCTCTTCGGCTGCAGCCCGCACCGTCTCTTCCTGCTTACATTGATTCCTGGGAGCTGGACGTCATCGCTCCCAGGAGTCAATGGGCCTGCACCGGCCCCGCTCGTTAGTTCCGGTGCAGGCGCGTCATTCCCTGCTAAACGGCTTCTGGGCATGCCCAGAAGCTGTGCAGGGATGACGCGCCTGCCCCGGAAGTGACGAGTGGGGCGCGGTGCAGGGCATTCTGGGTCCGAAGAGGACGAAGTAGAGTATGCGCTGGCTTCAGCTGCCCACACCTGAGATGGCAGCGCTGGAGAAGAAATTTTCAAGGTAAGTATTTCTTCTTACAGGTAAGTGCGACCCGGGACAGTTCAGAGGCTATCCATTGTGGAATGTACTAGCCCTGACTGTCCCGGGGGAATTTTTATCTAAATTTCATCCCCAAGGTCGGAACTCCGCTTTAACAATCGAAAATAAAGTCTTTCAAAGAGCAATCAATTTCATACGTAGAAAAATGAAAATCGCACAGGTGATCAAATACCACCAAAAGAAAGCTCTGCTTGTGGGAAAAAAAAGGACGTCAATTTAATTTGGGTACAGCGTCACACGACCGCATAATTGTCCATTAAAGTCATGCAAAGCCAAATCGCAAAATAGGGCCTGGTTTTAGAGCAGCCAAATCCTCCGGGGCTTAAGTGGTTAACCACTTGCCGACCAGCCGCCATAGTTTTACTGCAGCAGGTAGCCTCTATTACGCGAAACAACGTACCTGTACGTCACTTTCTGTAATAGACAGTGGGGGGCGCACACGTACTGATTGGTCAGAGGGGAAGTCAGTCATTGGGTCCAGGTCTGGCCACCCGTGATCGCTCCCCATGGAAACAGAACAGCGGTCTGTAAACACGGCAGACTGCTGTTCTGTCACAGATGAACCCAGGGATCCTGTGTTACTACTACTTAGGAACACAGATCTCTGTGTTCATCTTATGAGTAAATCCCCCACACAGTTAGAAAGCACTCCCTAGGAGCATACTTAACCCTTTGATCGCCCCTGGCGTTAACCCCTTCCCTGCCCGTGTCATTAGTACAGTAACGGTTCATATTTTTAGCACTGATTACTGTAGTAATGTCACCGTTCCCCTCAAAAGTGTCAGTTAGGTGCGTGATCTGTCCGCAGCAATGTCGCAGTCCGGCTAAAAATCGCTGATCGCCGCCATTACTAGTAAAAAAAATAAATAAATAAATAAAAATGACATAAATCTATCAACTAGTTTGTAGACCCGATAACTTTTGCGCAAAACAATCAATATAAACTTATTGGGATTTCTTTTTACCAAAAATATGTGGCACAATACATATTGAAAAGAAAGTGATCACATTAGTGATAACTATAGCGCTTGCAGTGTCCCCTAGTGGGAAAAATTATAAATCACAATGATGCTGAATAATATATGCAAAAATGATGCTCTCAAATAAATGCACTGATAAATAGACAGATAATAAATAAGTAGATAAATAAATAAACCACTCATAAATATAGTCCTTCACAGTGTACAGTGATAAAAAAACTTTCAGTGTGTAATAAATATTAAATATAAATAATAAAAGTCCAAACAAAGATGAGATGATAAAAAGTGCTAGTGCTCGTTGTTTGATCCCTTAGTGCTTCCTTCACCGTGAGAAAAAATAAATGAAATGCCCACTCACCAAATGCTGTGGGTTTTATATGTCTTACGACATTAAAACCATCTGTGCTTAGTTAGGAGATCCTTCCCGGTTCGGATAGCTCTCCCTGGGTCTTTGCAGCCACTGCGGGTTAGACTTCCACCTCGGGTATGTCCCCTCCAGCCACGATCCCAAACTTAGGAATGTGCCCCACCTGCAAGTCTCCTCCAATCACAAGCGTGATGGGGAAATAAAAAGCGGATAGTGTGGTATTGTTTCCAATATTTTATTCACACACCCCATGCAATAACAGCAATAAAATCCTTGTAAAATTCCAGCAGGTGATAAAAAGTGCTCATCCAAAGTTCAAAATAAACAGCACAATCGTGAGGTAAAACGTGGTCAGTCCAAACAATACAGGCAAACGGATAGGACCGTCATACGTTAGACACAGAGAGTGGAGAGCGGTAGTTCCGGTTTGCGTTCCACTCGAGTGCGTATGACGTCACGGCGTGCGTTCCACCTAACGCGTTTCGTCATTGGCTAGACGTCTTCAGAGGTAATTTATTTAAACTAATAATCACTTAATTATCCACATATATGTTTATTTATTTATAAAAACCAGATCCTGATTTAATCTCCCTGGCGCGCTAATATATACATACTGTATATATTTTTTTGCACACAATACATATTGGCTTAAATTAATGAAAAAAATGTTTTTTTTTTTATTGGATATGTTTTATAGCAGAAAGTAAAAAATACAGTTTTTTTTTTTTTCAGAGTTGTCATAGTTACATAGTTAGTGAGGTTAAAAAAAGACATCAGTCCATCCAGTTCAACCTATGATGTGTGTGTGTGTTTGCTGTTAACCGTACATTGTATACCCCTGTATGTTGTACATTGTATACCCCTGTATGTTGTGATCTTTAAGGTGCCTATCTAATAGTTTTTTTAAACTATCGACGCTCCCTGCTGATACCACTGCTTGTGGAAGAGAATTCCACATCCTTACTGCTCTTACAGTGAAGAACCCCTGAGTATTTTAAGGTTAAACCGCCTTTCCTCTAGTTTTAGTGAGTGGCCACGTGTCTTATTGTATTCCCTTTCTCTGAATAGTTTGTTCCTTATGCTAGGGTCACCAGTACAGTATTTGTACATTGATATCATATCCCCCCTCAATCGTCTCTTCTCCAGAGAGAATAGGTTCAGTGCTTGTAGTCTTTCCTCATAGCTGATGTCCTCCATTCCCCTAATTATTTTTGTTGCCCTTCTCTGGACTCTTTCCAGTTCCAGCACATCCTTCCTGAGGACCGGTGCCCAGAACTGGACAGCATACTCCAGATGTGGCCGGACCAGAGTCTTGTATAGTGGGAGAATAATCTCTTTATTTCTGGAGTGAATCCCCTTTTTTTATACAACCCAGTATTGTGTTGGCTTTGCTTGCAGCGGCTTGGAATTGCATGCCACTGCCAGGTCCTTTTCCATCCTAGACTCGCCCAGAGGTTCTCCCCCTAGTGAGTAGCTTGCTTTCTGGTTTCTGGCCCCCAAGTGGGGGCCAGAACTTTACATTTTTCAACATTAAACCTCATCTGCCATGTAGTTGCCCACCCCGTTATTTTGTTCAGGTCCTCTTGTAAGGTTTCCACATCCTGCATAGAAGATGTTGGCATGCTTAGTTTAGTATCATCCGCAAATACTGAGATTGTACTAGATATCCCCTCCTCTAGATCATTTATGAATAAATTAAACAGGATTGGCCCCTTTTGTTGCGCTCTTTTTTTGTTTATAGCGCAAAAAATACAGACAACATAGGAGATCAAACACCACCAAAAGAAAGCTCTATATGTGGGAAAAAAGGACATCAGTTTTATTTGGGTACAGTGTCGCACGACCAGTCAAATGTCGAGTAAAATAACGCAGTGCCGCATCGCAAAAAAATGACCTGGTCATTATTATTATTATAATACAGGATTTATATAGGGCCAACAGTTTGCGCAGCGCTTTACAATGTGAGGGAAGACAATACAGTTACAATACAATTCAATACAGGAGGAATTAGAGGGCCCTGCTCGTTAGAGCTTACAATCTAAAAGAAGTGGGTAAAACCTTCTGGTCCAGAAGTGGTTAATGATATGTAGGATGAGGGCTTCATTTTATTCTGTTTTTTTTTTTTTCTTTTTTGTTAACACACATTTCCATAGAAACAAAGATGAAGCATGGGTGTATCCATTGGTATAGAAATAACCAAGCGTCATAATAAAAATGTAATCTAACAACTGTAGTGTGCTTAAAATAGGATAGGAGTGTTTGTGTGTGTTTACCTAATCTTATATTGCCACCTAGTGGACAGAAGCATCATTTTAGGACTGACAAAAAAGTTGTTGTAGCGCCATCTAGCCAAAAGAAGGGTGTACATGCATGTGTAAATAATAATTTTATTTCAATAAAAAATAAGGTCCATTGTGTGCCGTATTGTCTATTTTGATAAGTCTCAATTGATTTATTTTTTTCGTTTTGAGGTTCTCCTATTATTTATTCAATACATAATTCCCTTTACTTGCATTGCTTTCTTTGCTAATGGTTATCAATCCTTGACTTCCGACAAAAACCTGCATTTACTATATCTTGCTGGTTAATTATTATTATTATTATTATTATTATTAAGGATTTCTATAGCGCCAGCAGTTTACGCAGCGCTTTACAATATTAGAGGGAGACAGTAGATTTACAATACAATAAAATACAAGAGGATTAAGAGGGCTCTGCTCAGAAGAGCTTACAATCTAATGGGGTGGGGCAGGTGTTACAAGAGGTTGTAAGATTAGGGAATGAATGCATTTTGTGAATAGCAAGAACTGAATGGCTGCATTGCATCAGGAGTCCCATGTTTATAGTATACTATAAGCTTATACTGTATATGCATTAAAGCAGAACTCCAGGCAAATATTAAGAACTTTGAAAATTATATTTAAAATTAGATTAACATGTTAAGGTTATATGAGATTTTAAAGCGGAAGTTCCGGCCTCGGGGATGAAAATTCAATAAAAATACCCCCGGGACAGTCAGGGCTAGTACGTTCCACAATGGATAGCCTCTGAACTGTCCCCGGGTCGCACTTACCTTTTAGAAGAAATACTTACCTTGAAAATTTCTTTTTCAGCGCTGCCATCTCAGGTGTGGGCAGCTGGAGCCAGCGCGTCCTCTTCTGCGTCCTCTTCGGTGACGTTGGATTCCCAGAATGGTCTGCACCGGCCACGCTCGTCACTTCCGGAAGAGATGAGCGGGGTCGGTGCAGGCGCATTGACTTCTGGGAGCGATGACGTTCAGCTCCCAGGAGTCATTGCAAGCTGGAAGAGACGGCGTGGGCCGCGGCCGCAGAGGGAGGAAGTGGAAGGAAGGTGAGTATATTTTCTTCAATAACAAGGTAAGTGACAAAAAAAAAAATCGGGAGTATCCATTTCTTTTTCAGGTGGCACTCAGCAAGCGGATGGCCCAAAATCAATTTTTTCGATTTTGAGGCCGGAACTCCGCTTTAATGATTGGGTTAAAGAGGAACTAAAGGGGTCAATACTCACTTTTTCAATGGCCCCTCACTGATGCCAGCATCTTCACCAGTGTGCCAGCCTTTGGCCATCTTCATTGGCTGGTGCAGGAAGACATCACCCCTGCGCATACGCAGCAGGCCGCCATTCTGACACAGAGACGGGCCCAGAGCTGTAAGCTGAGCTGTGCATGCACAGCTCAGTTTAGCATGCCGGAGTACACAGCAAGCAGGCACGTGGGGCATTTTATTGCAGAAAAGACATTGAGAGTCTCTCCTGAAATAAAAGCTTGTCTGCTCACTGTTTGTTCCAGAGGCGTTTTAGTGGAGCTTTAACCTAAACGTAAAAATACAACTTAATCCAATTTGTTATCTAGCATATGTTCAAAAGAAAAAATTGGCCTTCAAATAAAACAGGTCAGTGGAAATGTAAAAATCTGAAAAATGTGAAAACCATCATTATAGTGTGGCAGTATAGGGGCTGCAAAATCACCTATTCATCCTAAATAGGACGGGGTACCTCCACAACTGGGGCAGGATACTGTAGACAAAAGAAAGACCCCAAAGTTAGCCCAGAGGGGGGCACTAAGGGGAAGAAGTTGTAAAGGAGGTCCTCCTTTACAACTTCTTCCCCTTAGAGCCAACCTCTGGGCTACCTTTTGGGTTTTTCTTTTGTCTACAGTGGAAAATGTAAACCCAAGAAAAAAATAAAAATAAAGATGGAGAACTATTTAAGGTGCATACTGTATATATGAAGAAGATATTCATTAAAATAATGATTTAAAGAAATTATCACAATTCACAGTAATTGTTAAAATGTAGCAAAGGAAGACCAAGGAAGAAGCAACTATAAAATGAAGCTTGAGCACAGTGTTGAAACCAGCTGAAGCCCCCGTTCACATTGGCGCGATTTGACTTGTCGCAAATCACAGCCTATTGCTGGCAACCGATTTCCAAAAGTAGTTCCTGCACTACTTTTGGCGACTCCAGGGGTGATTTCAATAGACATCTGTGCATGCACCTGCACGGATGTCATTTAAATCGCCCCCGAACTCGCACTGAAATGCAGACTGAATTGCAGCTGAAATTGCACGATTTTAAACCCACGTTCAGTGTGAACATATGCAAATGGTTGGGGAGCAGGCATGAGGCGATCATAGTAAGCAATTTAAGGGGTCATTTAAGGGGTTCTTCACTGTAAGAGCGGTAAGGATGTGGAATTCTCTTCCACAAGCAGTCGTATCAGCGGGGAGCATTGATAGTTTCAAAAAACTATTAGATGGACACCTTAAAGACCACAACATACAGGGGTATACAATGTACGGTTAAAAGCAATGTACGGTTAAAATCGCCCCCGAACTCGCACTGAAATGCAGACTGAATTGCAGCTGAAATTGCACGATTTTAAACCCACGTTCAGTGTGAACATATGCAAATGGTTGGGGAGCAGGCATGAGGCGATCATAGTAAGCAATTTAAGGGGTCATTTAAGGGGTTCTTCACTGTAAGAGCGGTAAGGATGTGGAATTCTCTTCCACAAGCAGTCGTATCAGCGGGGAGCATTGATAGTTTCAAAAAACTATTAGATGGACACCTTAAAGACCACAACATACAGGGGTATACAATGTACGGTTAAAAGCAAACACACACACACACATCATAGGTTGAACTGGATGGACTTATGTCTTTTTTCAACCTCACTAACTATGTAACTATGTAACTATAGTGGGCTTTGTTTTAGTCTCCTGAAATGCATGCTGTGATCTTTCAGTGCTCTGGAATAGGGGGATTCAGGATCTATTAGACCCCAAATCTCTCCTCTGGCCCCCCCATGTAGCAGATAAGACCGAGATCGGTCTGATTGGCTTCTTTCCTGGCCGCTGAAGGCCAGGTAAATAAAGGGGCAGAGCCGGAAGTGACAAATCCTTGTCGCTCCTGGTTTCCAGGGCTACAGAGAGAGTGGAATGACGTCAGTTCCTTTCTCTCTGTACAGGGCAGCCATTGCTACCAACCACATCACTCCCAGCCTCCACGATGGGACCGGAGAGCCCGGGAAAGGCAGCAGCAGAAGGGGGGTGGGTCCCCCTTCCGCCACCCACAGAAGTATTCGAGTGGCTAATTAGCCACTCTAATCACTTCTGCACTGTAGATAATTGCCAGCTGAAAACAATGATACTGAGATGATGCCTGTAGGTGCAGGCATCATCCTGGTATAACCATTGAAACCCAAGGACTTATAGGAACTTCCTTGGGTGGGAAGTGGTTACATTTTTTTGAGCAGTGTAGTTGTTTCTCATAACTGAGGTCCTTCAGCTTCCTTAAAAGCTTTGTTGCCCTTCTCTGGGCTCTCTCCAGTTCAAGCACATCCTTCCTAAGTATTGGTAACAAAATCTGGACGGTATACTCAAGATGTAATGTGGTAAAATTACTGTACTCAAGATGTGGCACCGCTCAACAATACTCAAGATGTGACCAAACCAGTGTTTTGTAAAGTGGTTAAATTATTGTTTTACCTCTTGGGTAAATACCCTTTTTTAATGCCTTGCTTGCCACAGCTTGGCATCGCATGCTATTGTTGATTCTGTGATCTACTAGAACCCCCAGATCTTTTTCCATCCTCAATTCTCCCAGAGGTTCTTCTCTTAGCGTGCAAATTGCATTCATATTTTTATGTCACAAGTGCATTTTTCAATATTAAACCCCACCTGCCATATAGCTGTGCATCCCTTTATTTTATCAACGTCTTATTGTAGAGTTGCTATATCCTGTTGTGAAAATATTGCTTTGCTTGTTTTTGTATTACCAGCAAACATTGAAAATTAACTATTTATTTCAACCTTTATATAATTTATAAACAAATTTAACACAATTGGTCCCAGGACAGAGCCCTGGGGCATCCCGCTCACAACTCTAAATCATATAGAAAATATGCATTATTCACGATCCTCTGGGCGTTTTCCTGCAACCAGATTTCTATCCAGGTACATACAGTACTATATCCGCAATTCCAAAAGACCCTATTTTACCTGACTTCTTCTATCCAAATTACAGCTCACCTTTTCATAGTATGTATCACGTACCTGGTGCTGGAGGCCAATGGAGAGAGAGGGCTTCCCTTGCGGCTAAGTTCCAGACCCCCCTGAGGATGAGAACAGGAGAGGTCAGGCCCAAAGTAGCACGGGTCGCCTGCAGGACTGTGTGTGGAAGGATTCAGAGTACAGCTGGAGTGCTGGAGTGGGATCAGCAGACAGGTGGGGCCCGTGAGGTGTTTGCAGGACTTGGATAATGCTGAGACTGGAACGTGGTCAGGTGGATAGCCAAGATCAGGAGCCAGGTGGATATCAGAGCAAGCGTAGTCAGGGGGATAGCCAAGATCAGGTGCCAGGTGGATGTCAGAGCAATCGTAGTCAGGTGGATAGCCGAGGTCAAACACAGGAAGCAATCAGGAGACAGGTCGAGGACAAGCCGGGTCGGTAACAGGAAACAGGAACTGGAATATCACAAGGTTAACACACTGGAGGAGCCGAAGATCAAGCAGCAACTAAAATCACTGGCAGGCTTCCTTATATAGGCCCAGGTAAATTGCTGGTAGTGCTGCTGGGTCCTAAAGTCCTTCTCCTGGTAAGTTGCTGATAGCGCTGCTGGGTCCTAGAGCCCTTCTCCTGGTGTTTGTTCCCTGACAGTGCCCCCCCCTGACGGGCAGCCTCCGGATGCCCATTTGGGCAATTTTCTCCGGGTGTTTGTCCTGAAACTCTTGGAGGAGTCTGGGGGCATGTACATTGGCTTCGGGTTCCCATGAGCTTTCTTCGGGTGGATACCCTTTCCATTTAATTAAGAACTGGGTTTGTCTCCCTCGCTTCCTGCAGTCCAGGATTGCTTCCACCTCGAATTCTGTGTCCTCACCTATTGTCACTGGCGGCGGAGGTGGCTCTACTCTCCCTGGAAATGGATCTGGAACAGTTCGTTTGAGCAAGGAGGTGTGAAAAACCGGATGGATCCTATATGAGTCAGGCAAAGATAGTTCGTAAGCCACTGGGTTAATTTCCCATTTGATCTGAAAGGACCCAATATACCTTGGCCCTAGCTTCCGTGAAGGGCAGGCAAATTTCAGATTGGCAGTAGACAGCCACACTTTGTCCCCAACCTTGAAGGAAGGATTTCCCCTCCGTTTCCGATCAAAGTGTTTTTTTGTAATCCACTTGGGCTTTCTGTATGGACTCCCGGAGGACCTGATAATTGTTTTGAATGAAAACAAGTCTGTCCTGCAAGGTGGGTACTGAAGTTTCAGGCATGATTTCAGGCAGGGCAGCAGGGTGGAATCCATAATTAGCCCAGAATGGGGACTGGTTTGTAGCTGAATGGACAGAGTTATTATAGGCAATTTCCGCCAGTGGAAGCAGGGATGCCCAGTCATCTTGGGAAAAAGCTGAAAAGCATCGGAGGTATTGCTCGAGGGTTTGGTTGGTGCGTTCTGTTTGCCCATTACTTTGGGGATGGTAAGCAGATGATAGGCAGAGTTCCACTTCCAAGGCTTTACAAAGGGCTCTCCAAAACCTAGAGGTGAATTGCACCCCCCGATCCGAAACAATGTTCTTTGGTAGTCCATGAAGTCTTATGATTTCCTTGATAAATGTGTGAGCGGTTTCCGCTGCAGAGGGAGTACCAATCATTGGTATGAAGTGGGCCATTTTTGATAATCGGTCTACAACAACCAGGATGGTCGTGAATCTTTCAGAGGGAGGAAGATCAACAATAAAATCCATTGAAATCATTTCCCAGGGGCGATTAGAAATAGGCAAGGGTCTCAATAACCCCCAGGCTTTGACCTTGTCGCTTTTGCTGCGTAGACATATCGTGCATGACTTGACGTAGGATCTACAGTCCCGACTGAGGTTAGGCCACCAAAAAGAACCGCTGAATGAGCTCGTTAGTTTTACGGGCCCCAAAGTGCCCTGCAAGTTGGTGGTCGTGGAATGCCCTGAGAACCAGAGACCTAGCTTCTTGAGGTACGAAGATTTTGTCCTGGTGCCAAAGTAATCCACCCTGCCTCCTTAACGAGTCATGTTCGGATTCGGGGCACGATACAGAAGCTTGTTCAATGGATGCCTTTAGGTTGGGTTGAATCAGCAAAAAATTTTGGGCAGATAAGATAGTGCTTGGAGGAGCACATTCAGTAGATTCGGGGAACATCCTGGACAGGGCATCGGCTTTCCCATTTTTGGAACCTGGGCGGTATGTCAAGTGGAAATTAAATCTCGAAAAGAATAAGGCCCACCTGGCTTGTCGAGGTCTTAGGCGTTTTGCAGATCTTAAATATTCCAAATTTTTGTGATCTGTGAAGATCATAATTGGATGGTTAGCGCCCTCCAGCAGGTACCTCCATTCTTCGAGAGCCACTTTAATTGCCAGGAGTTCTCTGTCACCCACATCATAGTTTCTTTCGGCCTGATTCAGCTTCCTGGAGCAAAAGGCTACTGGGTGAAGCAGGGCCTTTGGGCCCTGACGCTGAGAGAGCACGGCTCCCGTAGCTACTTCGGATGCGTCCACCTCAAGGACAAAGGGAAGAGCTGGGTCAGGATGTTGCAACACGGGAGCAGAGGTGAAGAGAGCCTCCAGTTTTTCGAGAGCCGCTTGAGAATCCTGGTTCCAGGAGAAGCGTGAGTACAGGCGAGTGAGCTGGGTGATCGGGGCAATAATAGTCGAGAAATTCCGAATAAATTTCCTATAAAAATTAGCGAAGCCCACGAACCTCTGGACCCCTTTCTTGTCAGAAGGTGCAGGCCACTCCAAGATTGCTGATACCTTCTGAGGATCCATGGAAATCCCTTTCGTGGAGATTATGAGTCCTAAGAACTGGATAGATTGTTTCTCGAACTCACACTTTTCTGCTTTAGCATATAAGCCATGGGTTCTTAAGGTCTTTAACACTTTTCTGACGTGCTCTCGATGGAGTTCAAGCGAGGCTGAGAAAATTAGTATGTCGTCCAGATAGACGATTAAGAACAGGTCAAGGTATTCTCTGAAAATATCATTCACAAAATGTTGGAATGTTGCGGGGGCATTACATAGCCCGAAAGGCATCACAAGGTACTCAAAGTGACCAAAGCGTGTTCGGAAGGCAGTCTTCCACTCATCACCTTCCCTAATACGAACCAGGTTATAGGCCCCCCGTAAGTCCAACTTTGTGAAGACCTGGGCTGTTCGGAATCTTTGGAATAACTCGGGGACGAGAGGGAGTGGGTATGTGTTCTTGATAGTAATTTTATTAAGGTCCCTATAATCAATACATGGTCTGAGAGAGCGATCCTTCTTCTCGACGAAGAAAATGCCGGCTCCAGCAGGTGACGAGGAAGGGCGGATGAATCCTTTGGCAAGGTTTTCATCTATATATTGTCGGAGGGCCTCCAGCTCCAGCTCGGATAAAGGAAAGATGCGCCCGAAGGGTACTTCTGCTCCAGGTAGCAACTCAATTGGGCAGTCATAGGACCGATGTGGGGGCAAGGCATCCGCACCTCTTTTGTCAAACACATCAAGGAAGTCAAGGTAGACTGAAGGAACAGCATGACAGGGATCCGGTGTAGGTTGAACGGAGAGACACACTGAAGAGTTGACAGGCGTGGGGACGCCACAGTGTTGATGACAGTAGGAAGATGAAAAGATGATTTCTCCCTTGGGCCAATCAATTTGCGGGTTGTGGGCCCGTAGCCAGGGTATCCCTAGAATGGCTGGGAATATAGGAGACCTGATGACATCAAAGCGGAGGAATTCCCGATGGCCTGCTTCTGTTGTGGCAAGGACGGGGATAGTCTCCTGAGTGACTGGTCCAGAGCTAGGGGCAGTGCCATCTGCTAAATGCACATCAAGTCTTTGTTCCTTCATTTTCAGGGGTATGCGCAAGTTCTTGGCTAGGTTGATGTCCAGGAAGCAACTACAGGCTCCAGAGTCAATGATCGCCCGCAGCTTTACTTCCTTTCCATCCACCTGCAGAGAGATGGGGAGAATTAAATGAGTGGATATAGTCCCAGACAACTGGAGGTATGAGGGGCGTGGAAGGCTGGACTTACTTGGGCGAACAGGACAACTGCGAAGAAGTGGCCCGAAGCCCCACAGTAGAGACACAAGTTATCTTGTTGTCTGCGTGCTCTCTCTTCAGGGGTTAAAGCAGGGCGGAGTAGGCCAATTTGCATGGGTTCCCCAACGGACGTATTCATGGACTGGGGAACAGAGACTGGGAGTGTTGGTCCTGGGACCTTTGTAATTACCCATGTGGGTCGGAGGGTCTGAGTGCGTTCGGACCTTCTCTCCCGCAGCCGTCGGTCTAGTTGGATGGAGACTTGGATGAGACTTTCTAAAGAGGCAGGAGCCTCAATCCTAGCCAACTCATCCTTGAGAGACTCAGATAAGCCTTGCCGGAACTGGTATTTTACGGCGGCATCATTCCACCCAGTATCAGCTGACCACTTGCGAAATTCCACAATGTAATCCTCCACTGGTCGTCTGCCTTGTACAAGAGCATGAAGGGCCGACTCTGCAGTGGCAGTCCGTTGTGGATCATCATATAGGGTAGCCATAGCTTCAAAGAAGGTGGAAACTGAATCCAGGACTGAGTTCTTTTGCTCAAGGAGATTATGAGCCCAGGACTGTGGCTCATCAGATAAAAGTGAAATGATGAAACCCACCTTGACAGTCTCAAGAGAAAAAGTCCTTGGTTGTAGGGCAAAGTAAAGGTCACAAGCATTTTTGAAAGCTCTGAATTTCCGACGGTCACCTGAAAAGCGATCAGGAGTGGGGATTCTGGGCTCCGGAGGGGGTAAACCCATTGCAGGTGCGGCTGCTTGATACTATCACGTACCTGGTGCTGGAGGCCAATGGAGAGAGAGGGCTTCCCTTGCGGCTAAGTTCCAGACCCCCTTGAGGATGAGAACAGGAGAGGTCAGGCCCAAAGTAGCACGGGTCGCCTGCAGAACTGTGTGCGGAAGGATTCAGAGTACAGCTGGAGTGCTGGAGTGGGATCAGCAGACAGGTGGCGCCCGTGAGGTGTTTGCAGGACTTGGATAATGCTGAGACTGGAACGTGGTCAGGTGGATAGCCAAGATCAGGAGCCAGGTGGATATCAGAGCAAGCGTAGTCAGGGGGATAGCCAAGATCAGGAGCCAAGTGGATGTCAGAGCAAGCGTAGTCAGGTGGATAGCCGAGGTCAAACACAGGAAGCAATCCGGAGACAGGTCGAGGACAAGTCGGGTCGGTAACAGGAAACAGGAACTGGAATATCACAAGGTTAACACACTGGAGGAGCCGAAGATCAAGCAGCAACTAAAATCACTGGCATGCTTCCTTATATAGGCCCAGGTAAATTGCTGGTAGTGCTGCTGGGTCCTAAAGTCCTTCTCCTGCTAAGTTGCTGATAGCGCTGCTGGGTCCTAGAGCCCTTCTCCTGGTGTTTGTTCCCTGACAGTATGTTAAAAGCTTGGTCTGGTAAGACCAGTCCTTCATAAATCCATGCTGATTACTACTAATGATACTATTTTCATCAGCAAATTCTTGGATACAGTCCCTTACCATTCCTTCCAGTAGTTTACATACTATTGATGTTAGGCTGAATAGTCTATAGTTTTCAAGTATATAGTGTATCTCGGACCTTTTTTGAAAGCATGTTTGCTGTCCTTAGGAACTGTAAGGAATAACAATTCGGCTATAACATGGCATAACACGTTTTTTGAGGACTCTTTGGTGTAAGCCATTTGGTTTTGGTGATTTATAGGCCTTAACACTGGTCTCTGTCAGCTACAAGGTTACATTCAATGTACATTCAATATACTGTTAATAATGTTACTGTGATATTTTTTTATATCCCTCCTTTTGAGGAGAAGAATGTATTTATTATCTTTGCCTTCTCCCTGTCACTTGTGACCAACTTTACCTGATCATCTTTTATGAGGCCAATATTTTCTGACTTTGCCTTTTTACAATTAATATATCAAAATATAAAAATTTTGGAGGTTTTTTTACTCTCCTTAGCAATGTGTCTCTTGTATTTTGGCTGCCCCCTCACACTCTTGCATTTCCTATTGCATTCCTTGTAGTTTTGGAATGCCAATAATGACCCTTTGTAGTGGACTCATATTGATTAAAGAACCTTTTTTTCTCATTAGTGCTTAGCCAACCAAGTTTAACTTTTGTTATTTTATATTTATTGCTAATTGGAATGCACTGGCAAATTCCATTGTTAAATATGTCCTTAAAGTACTCCCACTTTTTCAGTGTTCTTTGTTACAAGAATTTGATCCTATTTAGTGTCATGTAGTATGAAGCACAGCTTAGTAAAGTTGACTCTTTTGAAATTGAGTGTTCTTCCACACTCGGGTCTCTTTTTCCTATAATTTATGGCAAATGTAATTACTCTGTGCTCACTCTCTTCCACCTCTGCAATCATCTCTGCGTTTTTTTGTAAATAGAGGGTTCAGCAGAGCATTATTTCTAGTTGGAGCTTCCACTATTTGACTGAAGAAAAAATGACAAGCCTTAGGCTGGCCATACATTGAACAAATTTCGAAAGAATATTCTTTTGAAAATCAGAAATTTTGTGCGTGTTGTGGTGGCGTGATGGTGCCACCATTGATTTTGAAATTCGACCAACCAAGCCTTCAATTTCACTTCATATTACTACAGAAAAGAATTTTGTAGCTGGGAATCTTCTTTTTTTTTCCGAGCATTTTCTTTTCTTGCAATCATGCGCATTTCTTTTTCGATTAGATCTTTCGCACGATTCTCCCATCATTGATTAGAAAATAGTTTGTTTTTCAAAACATTTCCAACATGTCCGATCACTCAAATTCAATGAGCACACAAAAATCGGCTTTTGCTGCAGCCCACTAATGGTGCGAAATTCAAACGAAAATTCTTAGATAAGATTTTCAAAATCGACCCATGTATGGACAGCCCAAGTTGAGCAAACAGATCTCACTCAGATTAGCAAACAACCTCTTCCAGTGTTTCTTCAGTCCTTTTCATTAAACCAGGGGGGAAGGTCATACTGTGCATACACAGTCTTTCTTTTAAAGGCTGTAATAGGGCAGACATCTTCTTTCAGGTAAGCAAGTAGAGATTTTTTTTACCATTTAGGCCTATGGAGAAGCAGCCATCAAGATCAATGAAGAAGACTGAATAACTGCCAGAGTCAGCGTAGGCCATCCAGTAAAGGAGGTTAATTGCTGATCTGAGGTCAGTACCATAATAAAGAACAAATAGCCTACCTGATGTCAGAATACCAGGGTATATATGAGATGGTGATGCCCCAACATAATTAAATGTATGCAGCCTTTGAATGTATTTTTACATATAGCTATCATTTGCTCCTGAATCTATATTTTTATTAGTGTCTGATTATCCTCTGCACATTAGCACCCAGGTTCACTCACCTGTTCCACGGTCCAGCACCGGAACTTTCTCTTTGTGTGCAGCCACTGGCTTCCAATCAAAGAGGGGGTGCCATGTGCCAGCACCTGCTCTACAGTACCCGTGTGATTCCCTGTGAGTTTCTGTCAGCTACTTGTTGCTTTCCCCCATTCACACTTTGTTCACATTGTGCTTTAGTGTTTGCATTACTTGCCTGTTGCCGGGGTACCCTGGGATTCTGCGTACCTCAACAATTCCCAGTGCCCCAGTGTGTTTGTGCACCCCTGCCTCCTTTCGTTACCCGCCGATCACCGATCAGCGGGCTTTGATTGCTCGGTTCTCAGTCTTAGGGCCGGCAGGGGACAGATGCAGCACTGGACAGATGCTGCACCCACTTAGGTAAGTATGGCTCTGAAAAAAAACAAAAGTCCATACTTCTCTATAGAACATTATTTTTATGCCTGCGTCTCATTTCATATGTTAGTATATAAAGCAGGAAACAAGTACTTCAAAAATAGATATTTGATTTTATTATAAAAGATTTCATGTTGACAAAAAAAATTGGGTATGGGTTGAGATGTTGAGTGGATCCTAAACAATTAAAGCTAAGAATAATTTAAAGAGAAAGTCACAAAAAATGTGTAGTAAGCACATGCTTGTTTCATCCTTTTTCCAAATCTGTACACATACCAACCATATAAAATGCTTCATACTTCTCAAGCCAT
This sequence comes from Pelophylax lessonae, assembly GCF_965119305.1. NCBI lineage: Eukaryota > Metazoa > Chordata > Amphibia > Anura > Ranidae > Pelophylax > Pelophylax lessonae. Next base: position 268,926,102 of record NC_138774.1, on the reverse strand, counting down.
CAGTTCAAACAAGAAAGTTCTCCGTTTGAGACAATTTTATCAAGCTGCAGGGCATTAGACATTAGATTACTGTTCATTAGACAGTAAACCATAACTTCATGAAGGTCTGTTTGTCTAACCAATCACACTGGTTTTCCATTAGTCGTTATTCGATCATTTGACCATCAAAAGTTCACTTTTGCATTTACTCAATAAAAATCTTGTATAGTCTCCACAGAAACCAAAGCTCCTAACATATGTAGGGAAAAAGGCAGAATTCACAATTTCTTAACTTTGCAAATGATAGCATTTTGTAGCAATAGCTTCTCCCTTAAGGTGCAACTATTTTTTGACCAGGCAGGGCGAAGCAATGGGTCCACTTTAGACCTGCCCCCACAGTATATATATATATATATATATATATATATATATATATATATATATATATATATATACCTTCCTTTCACTTGCCACCACTCCTTTGCTGGGAGTAAAGAGAACTAAAGAGAAATTCTCATTTGACACTGACAACTTTGGCACCAGTGCTATCATATGGGGGCAGAGGAAGCAAACTTAGGGTAAGTAAACCCAACTGCAGAGACCGCCTTTAAAGTAAGCCTACTACTTTGTCCTGTATGAACTCTTTAAATGCAGATCAGTTGTTAAAATATTGAAAAACATTTTTCACTTTTTTTTTTTACTTATGCCTCGTACACACGCATCGATTATTGGCCGGGAATTTTCGTCCAACGTCCGATCGGCCGATTTTCGGCTTGTTAGTATGATGCTTTCGACAACCGACTCCGACTTTTGGGCCGAAAAAAATCTGGTGTGCAGGCTATAAAATTTTTGTTGGCCGTCAACACAACGGCCGATTTTCCGTCAGTCAGTACAGATTTCGGCAGACAAAAATCTGATGAGCAAGACTGGGCATGCACAGAGAAGAAAAAACACACAGAAAGTAAACCAGCACATGACATCACTTCTGAAGTTGATTTTTGTTGGCCGAGAAAATTTGTGTGCAGTCTAGAGCACATTTCAACCAACACAACAACACTGGACAAAAGACGGCCGATTGGTCGGCCGATAATCGTTGCGTGTGTGCGAGGCATTAGAGGATATTGAAGTAAAAGCACTCTGGCAAAAAAGCTTTATATTTCCCTTTCTGGCAGGCCATGAATGCCCCTCTTGATCTCTGTGTGGCGGTGCTATCTGATACCTCCGAGTGCATTAGATAGGTTGTCCTCCGCCTTGTGCTGTGGTCCTGCTGACCACTATGGACACAAAAGTGGGGAAAGGGGAACCACAGCGCCAAGTGAAAGACATGCTATATGGCACATGAAAATCTCTCCCTACCCTTATGTGACAATGCTGGCATCTGAGCAACTGAAAACCTTTTTACTTTTTAAGTTTTTGATAAAATGGGGAAGCGTTAATGTATTTATTTTTTTTATGCCTCCATCCTATTGGGGAGATTTTCTTTTAATTCCTGTCCTGCAGACACAACAGGAGGAGATAGAAAATTCTACAACATGAGAGGAATTCTCCTCTTAAGCCAGGGGTGTCCAAACTATGGTCCTTCAGCTGTTCAGGAACTACAATTCCCATCATGCCCAGTTATGTCAGATTTAAAATGCCTCATGGGAATTGTAGTCCCTGAACAGCTGGAGGGCCATAGTTTGGACACCCCTGTCTTGAGCAGTTAACACTAAAACAGGTTGGTACAACTCTAAAACTTTGGATTTCCTTTCATTTTCTCTCTCTGTGACTACGGTAATCAGGAAAAAATATAGAGGATGAATCTAACTAACAGGGACATCAACAGCAATTGAACTTGACAGGAGTTCTAATCCTTTCCTACGCTTTTCAGTTATATACATTTTAACTCAAGGCATGAGAACAGGCAAGTATAAAAATTCTCCTTTCACACCATGCTTGACTTTCATCGTCTTTCAGGGGCAACAAGCTCACTTTAGATACACTAAGGTAATTTCTTGCTTTCACAATGCCATTACCAGTCATTGACTTATATTGTTTGATTGTCCATTTTGAGTCCCCTGGTCACCAGCTTCATTGGCGGCTGAAGACTCCGTGTTTCGACTTTGTAGGAATTTGCGTACATCTTTGATCATAGGTCGCAATACCTGAATAAGGGCGTTCAGGGCTGCCTGAGACCCCTCCATGGCCTGGGCTTGGCGTTCCTGAGCACTAGCTTGGACTTCTTGGGACCGGCGTATCATCTGCAAGATATCATTTTGTTGCTCCAGGTGTTGAGCAATCTCCTTCACATGCAAGTTCGTTACTCTCTGCTCCTGCAGCAGTCGTGCGGAATTTAGTGCAATTCTGTTCTTTAGTTCTTGAGGTTTTCCCGTAACTTCAGCTGAAGGAGAGATCATTTCTACAGGGGTCTCAGAAGTAACTGTCGTGGGGGTTTCTGTTGTACAATACTCCACCACATTTTCTTCTAAAGTATGGTAGGTTGTCTCTGTAGGGACTGAGAAAGAAATTAATTATACTTACAGATCCTTTGTTCAGATGCAAGTCAAAATGTTTAGAACAGGGATCCTCAAACTGTGGACCTCTAACTGTTGCGGAACTACACGTCCCATGAGGCATTGTAAAACTCTGGCATTCACAGCCATGACTAGGCATAATGGGAATTGTAGTTCCTGAACAACTGGAGGGCCATAGTTTGAAGACCCCCATGTTTAGAAGGACATGCCAACATCTGCAATTTCCATGTGTAAAGGTATTCACAGACAAAAGTGAATGTTTTCACCATTCCTCCCCTTACAGTCAGACAGGGAACCTTCCTACATTTGTATTGTCCCCCAAATGCCTCCTGCCTAAATATGCTCAGTAAAACAGCAACTAGGCCATGGTGGATTTACAAGACCGGTAAATATTGCTTCACCCCAAAATGCCTGCCTGGAGCCTTTCCTCTGTCTTAGTCATAGGTGCCTGAAGCTTTTCCTCTGCCTTCTCCATAGGCATCAGCAGCCTTCTTTGTGCCCCCTCTATTGGCACCTGCAGTCTTCCCTTGTCCCCCTGCATAGCCACCTGCAGCCTTTAATCTGCCCTCTTCATAGGCACCTGCAGCTTCTTTCTGCCCTCTCCATAGGCACCTGAAGCCTTCCTTATGCACTCTCTATAGGTACCTGCAGCCTTTTCTCTGCCCTCTCCATTGGCACCTGCAGCCTTCTTTCTGCCCTCTCCATAGACACCTGCAGCCTTCCCTCTGCCCTCTTTGCCTTCTCCATGGGCATCAGCAGCCTTTAATCTGCCCTCTCCATATGCACCTGCAGCCTTCTCTGTGCCCTCTCCATATGCACCTGCAGCGTACTCTCTGCCCTCTACATAGACACCTGCAGCCTTCTCTCTGCCCTCTACATAGACACCTGCAGCCTACTCTCTGTCCTCTAAATAGACACCTGCAGCCTACTCTCTGCCCTCTACATAGACACCTCCAGCCTACTCTCTGCCCTCTCCATAGACACCTCCAGCCTACTCTCTGCCCTCTACATAGACACCTCCAGCCTTCTCTCTGCCCTCTATATAGACACCTGCAGCCTTCTCTCTGCCCTCTACATAGACACCTGCAGCATTCTCTCTGCCCTCTATATAGACACCTGCAGCCTTCTCTCTGCCCTCTACATAGACACCTGCAGCCTTCTCTCTGCCCTCTACATAGACACCTGCAGTCTACTCTCTGCCCTCTCCATAGACACCTGCAGTCTACTCTCTGCCCTCTCCATAGACACCTGTAGCCTTCTCATAGACACATGCAGCATTCTTTTTGCCCTCTCCATAGACATGTGCAGCCATCTCTCTGCCCTCTACATAGACACCTGCAGCCTTCCCTTTGCCCTCTCCATAGACACCTGCAGCCTTCCCTTTGCCCTCTCCATAGACACCTGCAGCATTCTTTCTGCCCTCTCCATAGACACCTGCAGCCTTCTTTCTGCCCTCTCCATAGGCACCTGCAGCATTCGTTCTTCCCTCTCCATAGACACCTGCAGCTTTCTTTCCACCCTCTCCATAGTCACCTGCAGCCTTCTTTCTGCCCTCTCCATAGTCACCTGCAGCCTTCTTTCTGCCCTCTCCATAGTCACCTGCAGCCTTCTTTCTGCCCTCTCCATAGACACCTGCAGCATTCTTTCTGCCCTCTCCATAGGCACCTGCAGCCTTCTTTCTGCCCTCTCCATAGTCACCTGCAGCCTTCTTTCTGCCCTCTCCATGGGCACCTGCAGCATTCTTTCTGCCCTCTCCATAGGCACCTGCAGCCTTCTTTCTGCCTTCTCCATAGTCACCTGCAGCCTTCTTTCTGCCCTCTCCATGGGCACCTGCAGCATTCTTTCTGCCCTCTCCATGGGCACCTGCAGCATTCTTTCTGCCCTCTCCATAGGCACCTGCAGCCTTCTTTCTGCCCTCTCCATAGGCACCTGCAGCATTCGTTCTTCCCTCTCCATAGACACCTGCAGCTTTCTTTCCACCCTCTCCATAGTCACCTGCAGCCTTCTTTCTGCCCTCTCCATAGTCACCTGCAGCCTTCTTTCTGCCCTCTCCATAGACACCTGCAGCATTCTTTCTGCCCTCTCCATAGGCACCTGCAGCCTTCTTTCTGCCCTCTCCATAGTCACCTGCAGCCTTCTTTCTGCCCTCTCCATGGGCACCTGCAGCATTCTTTCTGCCCTCTCCATAGGCACCTGCAGCCTTCTTTCTGCCCTCTCCATAGTCACCTGCAGCCTTCTTTCTGCCCTCTCCATGGGCACCTGCAGCATTCTTTCTGCCCTCTCCATAGGCACCTGCAGCCTTCTTTCTGCCCTCTCCATAGTCACCTGTTGCCTTCTTTACAATCACTTTAACCCTCAAAAATTGCATCAAAGTCGTACCTGAATGTTATACAATGCATCTTGTGCGCCACAGTTGTCCATTATCACTGATCAAATCCAAAATTGTATCCAAGTTGCACCCATCCAAAGTTGCATCAAAGCTGCACTCCAAAGTCTATGCAACTCTGGAGTCTTACAAGTGTGAATAGAACCTTAGAGCCCTTTCACACTGATGCGCTTTTCAAGTGCTTTGGTGCTAAGAAAAAAGCTCACGAAATGAACGCTTTCACACTGGGGCGGTAAAAAAAATCCTGCAGGCAGCATCTTTGGAGCGCTAAAAAAAAGCAACTCAAAAACACCCCTCTCAATTGAAATCAATGGGAAGTGCCTCAAAAGCACTGCAAAAGCACTGGAAAAGCGCTAAGCGCCTCAGTGTGAAAGGGCTCCTAGGATCCATTGACACTTGTGCGACTTGTCATGCAACTTTGGACATTAAAGTCGCATGACAAGTCATTCCCCATGTTTTCCATGTTTTCCAATGATAACCATTCATCTATGTGCAACTTAAAGTTGCAGAGACTTCAAAGTAGTTCTTACGCTACTTTGGTTCAACTTTCATGCAACTTGAAGGCCATTGACTTCAATGTTAACCCTCAAAAGTTGCATGAACAAGACAGTTACCACAACTCCAACCTCCTGTTCCAGCATTGGCCTCAGACAAGGTAAAGCTTTGTGAGTAAATCTACACAATTAAAATTTAAGAAAGTCTATACACATTCTTGGACAACTTTTAAAGTATATCTAAAGGCAAACTTTTTTTCTGGTTTTGTGTAGAATGTAGAGGGATTAGAACACCTGTCATGTTTTTATTGCTGTGTTCCCATTGGGGGGATTCACACTCTCTATTTGTCCTGGAGACCTTTATCATCGAAAGAGAAAGAAAATCCAAAATTTGGGGTTGTCATCAGAACAGTAATAGAGGGGAAATCTTCCAATAGGCGCACTAGTTCTGGCGACAACCAGGACAACCATACTTTGGAGGGATCATCTCCCGTTCCTGTTTTGGCTATGGGACAGGAAGTGAAAGGAAATCTCCCTAATAGGATATAGATGGTATATATAAAAACCTTACAGGGATTAGAACTAGTGATCCACCGATATCGTTTTTTCGTTGCCGATACTGATATTTTGGCCATTGAATATCGGTATCGGCCGATATTTTCGTACATTTAAAAAAAATGTTTTTTATTTTTAGCACTTGACAGGTACTGTTGTGGAGGGATCTGGGGGTCTAAAAGACCCCAAACCACTCCTCTGCCCTTAAAAGCATTTTTTTAAATCTGGCGCTGAGTACCCAGAAGTGATGTCATGACATCACTTCCGGGTTTTTACATGGAGACCCAATCAGAGCCGAATGCGGCTTTGATCGGGTCTTCTGGGGTGTGCAGGCTGGTTGCCCGGTGTTGTGCCGAAACCAGGCACTCAGGTCTGATCGGAGCTCCGCCTCTCTAGCCGTCTGCAATCCAGCTCCACCTCCCCAGCTTAAATGAATTCCGTCCCTCCAGCCTTCTGCACTCCAGCTCCTCCCATGCTCCCTCCGCTCCGTGTAATCTATGTTTTTAAGACTACACTACTTTAGCCGAGTGCCTGGGGAAACTGGTACTGGTCTCCCGGTGGGGCGGGAGATCCGGGCGAGCCGCGGAAGGCGGCAGCAGCATCGGTTGCCATTACAAGACAGCTTACCATCGGCTATGGACGCCGGTACTGGGGTGATGCCTCTAGCTGCAGACATCACTCAGGTACAAGCACTTTCCTGAAATATCGGCAATATCGGTAACCTCCGGGGGCCGATTCCGATATATCCTTATAATCCTCCCTTATTCTATCCAAAAGGTAAAAAGGTTTTGCCTTCAGTTCTAATTGAAACTGTTAGTTCACATTTACAGAAAAAATGTAAAGGTGAACACCCTCCCAACACTCCCCCCACCCCATGGTACTTACCTCCATGTTGCCGAGCCGTCAACACCCCCCATAGCCAGTCCAGCGGTCTGGAGATTTGAAACTTCTGCTTTTCTCAGCCAGCGCCTCCAGGACGGACCAGATGGGTTTTGACTGGTCAGCATCGTCACACTCAAGTCACATTCACATTAACAGTGCTGACCAATCAGAATCCATCTGGTCTGTCCTGGAAGCGCTGACGGAGCGGAGGTAGAACAGTGGGGATTTAATATCCCCGGACTGCTGGAGTGTCTGCGGGGGGGTGCGGACAGCTTGGCAGCCCCAAAGGTAAGTACAGAGGGGGGGGGGTCAGGCAGGGGTGTCCAGTGTTAGTTCACCTTTACATTTGGTAAAGGTGAACGAACACTGGACACCCCCGCCTGACCCTGAGAGCTGTGAAGTCCCATTCACAGCTCTCGTATGAGTTTTTTGGGGGGGCGTTTTGGAGCATTTTGTCTTGAATGGGTTGCCCACATGCACCAAAGTAGCCCCAGAACTTTTTTTTTTTTTTAGATCGGAACGAAGAGTATTTTTTACTACACTTTTTGGTGCGTTTGCAGCTTGCTTGTCGTGTGACAGGCGGGCATCTGCTACCCGCAGTGCTATTACCATTTTATAGCAACACAAGAGCGATGCGGGTTTGCAGCGCATTTTCCAAAATGCTTTTTCTGTGCAGTTTGCTATGCGTTCAGAAACACATAGATATGAATGAAGCCGGAGCATAAACTAACACTTTAACTACTTGCCGACAGCCCCACGCAAATTTATTGCGGCAGGGCGGCTCGGCTGCATATAATCACGTAGATCTATGTGATTATGTGCATGCAGTCTCGGTGGCGTGCGCGCCTTCCGTTGTGATTAGACACAGCAGGAGGCAGACCATGCGAGGAGCGGGCGCGATCGCCGCTGACCTCCTGCGATCTTCAGGGACACTGACAGGAGAGCCGCCTGCCTATGTAAACAAGGCAGGTGGCTCTCCTGTCACACAGGCACAATGAGATTGTGTGTCTCAGCTAAGCTGAAACACCGATCTCTGTGTGCCTGTCACAGAGCCCCCCCCCCCCCCCCCCACAGTTAGTAAGTACAATTTAGGAGCACACTTAACCCCTTGATCACCCCCAGTATTAACCCCTTCCCTGCCAGTGTCATTTATACATGCATATTATTTAGCACTGATCACTGTATTGGTTTCACTGGTCCCCAAAAAGTGTCAGATTTGTCCGCAGCAATGTCGCAGTCCCGCTACAAATCGCTGATCGCCGCAATTACTAATAAAAACAAAAAAATAAAAAGTCCAAAAATCTATCCCATAGTTTGTAAACACTATAACTTTTGCGAGAACCAATTAATATACGCTTTTTGGGATTTTTTTTTTTAACCAAAAATAAGTACCAGAATACAAATTGGCCGAAACTGATAAAAAAATTTAATTTTTTACGTTTTTTATGGGAAAGTTTTATAGCAGAAAGTAAAAAATATATATTTTTTTTAATCACAATAGTCGATCTTTTTTTTTGTTTATAGCGCAAAATCTAAAAACCGCAGAGGTGATCAAATACCACCAAAAGAAAGCTCTATTTGTGGGGGGGTAGCACGGCAATTGTATTTGGGTACAGCGTCGCACGACTGAGCAATTTTTCGTTAAAGTAACGCAGTGCCGAATCGCAAAAAATGGCTTGGTCATTAAGGGGGCAAAACCTTTCGGGGCTAAATTGGTTAAAGAACAGACTTAAAATGTGTGCGTCATTTTTTTTCCCAAGCTCCATGAGGATGAAACGAAAAACGTTGTAATTATTTCCACCATTTTTTTTTTATAATGGGTATTAATGGCATACTTGCCAACAGTCCCTGGAAATAGGAGCATGTCTCAGGTAATTTATATTGTCCCTGGAAGCGCCTGTTAATCGGGCTGCCCATAAATGTTATGCAGAAGTAGTGCAACTGAATGGGAGAATTATTCCAACTCTGCTACTGTGGCCTTAAAGCGGAGTTCCACCCAAAAATGGAACTTCCGCTTTAGGTATTCTAACCCCCTGACATGCCACATTTGGCATGTCATTTTTTTGGGGGGGGGGGAGCGGGTACCTAGTTTTGACAGGTACCCGCTCCCACTTCCGCTCGGAGCTCCGCGGCGCCCTGAACGGAAGTTCTCCTCTCCCCCTCCCTCCCTGCAATCTTCTGGGACATGTCAGAGGTCCCAGAAGATTGCCGGCCAATCAAAACGCGCAGCGCGACTCGCGCATGCGCAGTGGGTACCCGGCTGTGAAGCCGCAAACTGTCACAGCCGGGTGCCCACAGCAGTGATGCCGGCGCCGAGGGAGAGGATCGAGGCTTCGGGCGGCCGCATCGCTGGACCGTTGGACAGGTGAGTGAAATGGCTGGAACTCCGCTTTAAGTTTGAAATCCCCTTTTTAATTTCCTGTAATTCTCTCTATATTGAGTAGACCCTATAATCTGATAAGTAGGCGGAGATTAATTCTGCAGAGTGGGCGGAGCTTCAGGGAAGTGGGTGTGGTAATTGATAGCTGTGCTGCAAAGTGTCCCTGGAAATTTTTTTTAAATGTTGGCAACTATGTAATGGTGGTTTTTGTACAGACGCCGGCGTTGATCTGGCCCCATGTTACTTATCTCTGCCCACTCACTTTGTGCCAGGGTGACGGTGTCGGGTGAACTGATGGAGACTTGGGTGGGGATTTCGGTGGCGCACTCCTGGGCGGGCAGGCTGAGGATGGCGCTCTCCCCCAACAAGTTGCATATGCGCTGTTGCAGAGGCGTGAGCATGACGGGCGGCGTGCCCACGTCCCCCTCGCCCTCCACCGCGGCGCGCGCCTGCGACATCTTCCTGCGCACCTCCGTCTTCAGATCCGACCACTTTTTCTTCACCTCCGCCAGCTCGCGGTGGCACGTGCTAATGGCGTTGACGCGCTTCAAGATGTCGTACCAAGCGTTGCTTTTGGTCATCAGGGGCACCCCAGCGTTGTAATGGTTAATCAATATGTGCTTCTGCTTCTCCATCTCCTCCATGATGATCTCCACTTCTTGCTCCGAGAAATTGGTCTTTCTTTTCTTGGCTGGCGTAGCCATCGCCGCTCCGACGGTCGGGAATAAAGCCGCAATACGTAAATTGCGTAAACTGGGGCGGCACGGAACCTACGCAGCGTAACGGCTTCCAGAATCTGCCTCTTTATCGCGTCTCTACGCAATCTTGCGGAGGGAGGACGGGTCCCGCCCACACGGGCGAGTGTAACATTTGATTGGCTAACTAATCAGCGCCAGCAATTGCGTGACACTCCCGTCAATCATTAGTACAGCGCCACCATTGGTCGGTGTTATTAAAGCGATAACAGAAAAGTGCTGTGTAAAAATTAAAAACTGTGTAGGTTTTCTGTCAGGTGAATGGCGTTTAATATAAAAACTACGAATGGATTTCAAGCTAAGGAATACTTTGTGTTTTCATTTAAAGTTAAGTTTCCCTCGCAATGCCCGAGCAGCGATTGGTTGCTGAGCCTGCAGCGAGCCAATGGGCTGCGCGCTCTGTTCCGCATCACTTCCGGCTGGGCGGGGCCTGCACAGCGATGTGGAAGGGTTGTGGCGCAGACGTCAGGGGAGGTGTGAGGTGACGTGTTTCCGGCCGCCATATACCGGCGTCTGACGAAGAGAGCTGTGAGGTGCTCCGCTAACGACTCCCGCCGCTTACCCGCCCGACCGCTCTGGATCCCGGCGTCCCGTCTATGGCCCGTCCCCGCTCGCTGGTGTCGCCGCTGCTGAGCGGAGTGTTCTGTCAGTGTGATACATTGGGGGGAGCTCCGCACACACACGAGGCCCACTCCTCCGACCCGTGCGGGGGGCTCCTGTGTGGGGGGCCCGAACAAGAGCGACGCCTGCTAATCCTCTTCCAGGAACTGGACGTCAACAAGGACGGCGCCATCTGTGTCAATGACCTGACCGTGGGGCTCAAGAGGCTCGGGGTGCACCGGACAGAGCTGGAGCTCAGGGTAAGAGAGCGCTCATTGGCTGAGGGGGGAGGCGAGGACTACAAATCCCAGAATCCACTGCGGGGCTCACAGCTTACACAGCCAGGGCTGCTGATAGGGCAGTACAGTCAGACCTCCTGTACTGGGCCCAGGCCTCATCAGTTTGGGGGGGGGGGGGACATATGCAGTACTGTCTTATTGATGACAATTGTACAGTCCTGCTGGCTTCTGCTTTTCTTTTCTCCCAGATGCACTGCCGGGGGATTGGTTCTAGTATCTGCGCTCCCAGCTGTCTAGGACCCCCGTGTGCCCCTTTCCCCGCAGTGCTGCTGGTGTCACTTTTCTCCTGCTGGAAGCTGCTGAGGGCACATGGGGGGGGGGGGTTATTTCAGGCTGGTGAACAGAACCATCCTGAATGAACACAGTGAGTGATTAGTACTAGGGATCGACTGATATATCGGCAGCTGATCTGCACTTTGCCTGATATATCTGAATTGGCCCCCGGAGGTGACTGATATTGCTGGTATTTTGGGCAAGCGCTTGTACCGGAGTGATGTCAGCAGCTAGAGGCATCACCCTGGTTCCGGCGTCCATAGCCGATGGTTGGCTGTCTTGTAATGACAACTGATGTGGCTGGGAAGCCACTTGGCTGTCATTACAAGGAGCGGGAGGGGACGTCTGTCCCCTCTGCCCTCTGTGGCTGGCCCGGGTCTCTTTCCACCGCTCCTTGTAATGACAGCTGAGAGGCTTCTCAGCCGAATCGGTTGTCATTACAAGACAGCTGACCATTGGCTATGGATGCCAATACCAGGGTGATGCCTCTAGCTGCAGGCATCTCCGGAGGAGAAGTCCCCATCCCCCCACTCTGAGGGGGATGGGGATGTCCCCTCCCGCTCCTTGTAATGACAGCCGAGGGACTTCTCAGCCGCATCGGTTGTCATTACAAGGAGCGGGGGGGGGGATGTCCCCCCTGCCCTCCGTGGCTCACCTGGGTCTCCCGTCCCACCGGGAGACCCGGGCAACCAGCCTGCACAGCCGCCGAAGTTGCCCGATCAAAGCCGCATTTGGCTCTGATCGGGTCTCCATGTAAAGGCCGCATTCGGCTCTGATCGGGTCTCCATGTAAAAGCCGCATTCGGCTCTGATCGGCTCTCCATGTAAAAGCCGCATACGGCTCTCCATGTAAAAGCCGCATTCGGCTCTGATCGGCTCTCCATGTAAAAGCCGCATTCGGCTCTGATCGGCTCTCCATGTAAAAGCCGCATTCGGCTCTGATCGGCTCTCCATGTAAAAGCCGTATTCGGCTCTGATCGGCTCTCCATGTAAAAGCCGCATTCGGCTCTGATTGGGTCTCCATGTAAAAGCCGCATTCGGCTCTGATTGGGTCTCCATGTAAAAGCCGCATTCGGCTCTGATTGGGTCTCCATGTAAAAGCCGCATTCGGCTCTGATTGGGTCTCCATGTAAAAGCCGCATTCGGGCTCTGATCGGCTCTCCATGTAAAAGCCGCATTCGGGCTCTGATCGGCTCTCCATGTAAAAGCCGCATTCGGGCTCTGATCGGCTCTCCATGTAAAAGCCGCATTCGGGCTCTGATCGGCTCTCCATGTAAAAGCCGCATTCGGGCTCTGATCGGCTCTCCATGTAAAAGCCGCATTCGGGCTCTGATCGGCTCTCCATGTAAAAGCCGCATTCGGGCTCTGATCGGCTCTCCATGTAAAAGCCGCATTCGGGCTCTGATCGGCTCTCCATGTAAAAGCCGCATTCGGGCTCTGATCGGCTCTCCATGTAAAAGCCGCATTCGGGCTCTGATCGGCTCTCCATGTAAAAGCCGCATTCGGGCTCTGATCGGCTCTCCATGTAAAAGCCGCATTCGGGCTCTGATCGGCTCTCCATGTAAAAGCCGCATTCGGGCTCTGATCGGCTCTCCATGTAAAAGCCGCATTCGGGCTCTGATCGGCTCTCCATGTAAAAGCCGCATTCGGGCTCTGATCGGCTCTCCATGTAAAAGCCGCATTCGGGCTCTGATCGGCTCTCCATGTAAAAGCCGCATTCGGGCTCTGATCGGCTCTCCATGTAAAAGCCGCATTCGGGCTCTGATCGGCTCTCCATGTAAAAGCCGCATTCGGGCTCTGATCGGCTCTCCATGTAAAAGCCGCATTCGGGCTCTGATCGGCTCTCCATGTAAAAGCCGCATTCGGGCTCTGATCGGCTCTCCATGTAAAAGCCGCATTCGGGCTCTGATCGGCTCTCCATGTAAAAGCCGCATTCGGGCTCTGATCGGCTCTCCATGTAAAAGCCGCATTCGGGCTCTGATCGGCTCTCCATGTAAAAGCCGCATTCGGGCTCTGATCGGCTCTCCATGTAAAAGCCGCATTCGGGCTCTGATCGGCTCTCCATGTAAAAGCCGCATTCGGGCTCTGATCGGCTCTCCATGTAAAAGCCGCATTCGGGCTCTGATCGGCTCTCCATGTAAAAGCCGCATTCGGGCTCTGATCGGCTCTCCATGTAAAAGCCGCATTCGGGCTCTGATCGGCTCTCCATGTAAAAGCCGCATTCGGGCTCTGATCGGCTCTCCATGTAAAAACCTGGAAATTATGTCATGACATCACTTCCAGGTACTCGGCGCCAGATTAAAAAAAATAAATGACAGCATTCAAAACAGCCAAACTTGGCGTTTTGAATGCTTTTAAGTGTGGAGGAGGGGTTTGGGGTCTTTTAGACCCCCCGATCCCTCCACAAGAGTACCTGTCAAAAAAAAAAAAAATTAAATGTAGAAAAATATCAGCCGATATGCGATGACCAAAATATCGGCAATAAAAAAAACTATATCGGTCGATCACTAATCTGGGACCCCTGTGTGCCCCTTTCCCTGCAGTGCTGCCGGTGTCACTTCTCTCCTGCCGGAAGCTGCTGAGGCCATACGGGGGGTTATTTCAGGATGGTGAACAGCTTGGGGGGCTTACCATCCTGAATGAACACAGTGACCGATTAGTACCAATCGCTCCCTGTTGGGGTGCAGATATTGCCTCCATGCCGTTATTCACTTGAACGGGTCTTCTTTGATGGGGGGAATAATTTGGTCTATGGCTGCATAGCATTGCATTTTAGCAAAAGTATCATTTGATATTTTAATAGGGGGAGGGCCCTATCAGGTAGGCTGTACTGTGCCCCATGATTTCTATCAGCAGCCCTGTACACAGCACCCTGGGATTTGTAGTTCTGGTCCTGTACATGGTGTCTATGGGTTTGGGGGGTCCCAAAGGCAGTATTTCACAACTCTGGTCCTCAGGGCACACTAAGGCCTCTTTCACACGGGCGATCCGGTTAGATCTGCCTGTCAGTTTTTCAGGCGTACCTGATCGGATGCTCCATGCATCCCTATGGGGCAGCGGATGTCAGCAGAGACCTCTCCGCTTCCGATCCTGTCCGTGAAATCCGGATGGAAACCCTATTTTCCATCTGTCTGGAGGATAAGATCGGACAGGCGGTCCGTTCTCATCCGATCTTCCCATAGAGGACATCGGGGATCTGACAGCTCTGTCTCTGCACACAGAGCGTAGACTGAGCTGTCATCTGCCTGCTTAATGGGGATGGGCGGATTGATCCCCGCTGAGCAGAACTGAGTCCATCCCGTGTGAAAGGACCCTAACAGGCCAGGTTTGCAAGAAAATTGATATACATCACAAGTGAAATCATTTTCTGCTCAGTGATTGCAGTATTCTAGTCTGCATCTCCCCAAGGTAATACTTAAAATCTGAATGAAAATGTGTGTACTAGTGCACTCCCATTTAAATTAAATAATGTGCAAAAGGTATTAGTATGTAATTATACCGTATCTCCCACTGCAACAAGAGGCAGAGTAAAGTGACAAAGTGCTAAAAAGTACTTGAATGGTGAAAAATAATTTAAAATTGAAGATGACAATTAATAGGTGCTCCTCTATTATAAAAAATACTAGAAACACTTGAAAAATTAAATGCTGTGTTAAAGGGCATATAATAATCAATAAAACATCAATGATTAAACAATTGATTATGACAATATATAAAGTGCTTAGTGCAAAAAATATATCTGACAGTGACACCAGTGAATCAAAAAACATCCAAGACACAAAGTAAGGATGAGTCCTTTAAGTGTGCCCAGCAAGATATACTTAAAATCTGGCCTGTTAGTGTGCCCTGAGGATCGAGTTTAGAAACGCTGCCCCAAGGGGTTTGTTTAATTTGTAGGGATTTCCTCTCACTCCTATTGGCCACGGGGCAGGAGGTGAAGGGTGCATCTCAAAAAATTAGAATATCATCAAAAAGTTTAATTTCAAGTGTAAAGGTACACAGTATAAGAAAATCGGGTCAATATTTTTGTCAAGAGAATTTTCGTATAGAGCGTACACAACTTTATACAGCCGATTCAGAATTTTTGTAAGAGTTCTCGAAGGGACAAACTCCAAAATGTTTCTTGTATGGAGAAAAAAATGAACTATTTTTGCTTAATGTTTTCCGTTTGCATACGATTTTTGTACAAGAAGAATCAGTAAAGAGACTGCACATGATCAGAAATGATAAACAAAGTCTTTGTCATACGATAATTTTCATATAAATTTTTATTCATTGGTTCCGATTTGCTGTGAAATAAGAGGAAAATCAGACCATCGTTTGCCCGATTTTCTTAGTGTGTACCCCACTTAACTCATATATATTTTATAGATTCATTACACACAGAGTGATATATTTCAAGCGCTTCTTTCTAGGGCTACAACGATTATCTTCATAATCGATTAGTTGGCCGAATATTTATTCAATTAATCGGATAATAACCTTAAAGTGTGGTGTATAATTTAGTTAATATGTAAATTTAAAGAAAAAGGCAATTTATTCTTAAATATCTATATGAAGTGTTAAATATAAATAACCAGCTATATGGTTAGGGAGGAAAATCTCTATTTCACTCTGAGAATATCAGACAGAGGAGATATACTGTATATACTATTAGAGGGTGAATCTGGTAAATATCATCAGACTCCGAGATCAAATTTTTTTTATGAAAAGAAAAATTACCTTTTTGCCAATTTTTCAGACAGAACTGTAATATATGATGTATGACAGACTCTCTTGTCATAGGCAGGTGACTTGATAAAAGCTCCCTGCGCCTGCTGTCAGTTATGTTGGCCATACAAAAATAACGTCTTCCTTCAAAAAAGTGTTTTAAAGCGGAGTTCCAGCTATTTGACTCACCTGTCCAATGGTCCAGCGATGCGGCCGCCCAAAGCCTCGATCCTCTCCCTCGGCGCCGGCATCACTGCTGTGGGCACCCGGCTGTGACAGTTTGCGGCTTCACAGCTGGGTACCCACTGCACATGCGCGAGTCGCGCTGCGCGCCGTGATTGGCCGGCAATCTTCTGGGACCTCTGACATGTCCCAGAAGATTGCAGGGAGGGAGGGGGAGAGAACTTCCGCTCAGGGCGCCGCGGCGCTCCGAGCGGAAGTGGGAGCGGGTACCTGTCAAAACTAGGTACCCGCTCCCCCCCCCCCCCCAAAAAAATGACATGCCAAATGTGGCATGTCAGGGGGGTAGGACCACCTAAAGCGGAAGTTCCATTTTTGGGTGGAACTCCGCTTTAAGAACTTTCCTTCAATTTTCTAATCATTAGTGGGGTTCAAATCGACGTTCATTTTCAATAACAGTGATGATAAAATTAGAAGGAGCAGAATAGAAAACTTTTTGGTGAAAGAATTATCAGACAGTGTATGTGGTTTTCATTCAGAAATTACATTCATTTTTAAAACTGAATGCTAAAAGCAAGTGAAATTTTCAAACAACATTCCTTCCTTCAGCGAATGTACAAAGATTTTTCCTATGAATATTCCCATCCAAAAATCGATACGTGTATGGCCAGCATAACTCTCGGTTCACACCTAGGCGCTTTGCTTTGTTCTGTTTCTGCAGTGAATTTTGCTGTGTATTTTTGCACGCACAATTTTGCTGCGTTATACTTACCCGCACAGTGCAGCCCTGATGGTCCTTTTCTGGGGTCCCCTACCAACACTTCTGGCTCCTCCTGCCTTCAGAGTGCCTCAATAGCAAGCTGCAAATATAGTAAAGCGTGCCCCCATAGCAAGGTAAGAAAAACTTTTGTGAGGCACTCACTGAGCTGTTTGTGTGCTGCACGGTCTTCTGACATGTATGGAGGGTGTACTGAGCTGTATGTGTGCTGCACTGTATTTCCTTATATGTAAACAATGCATTCTGTATGCTGACAAACTAATTGATTATGAAATTAGTTAACAGCTATTTTCACAATCGATTAGTTTCGGCCCTATTTCTTTTAATATTGATGATTATGGCTTACAGCTAGTGAAAACCAAAAATTCAGTATCTCAGAAAATTAGATTACATAAGACCAATAAAGGATTTTTAATACGGAAATGTTGGCTTACAGAAAAGTATGTCCATGTACAGTATAGAATGCACTCAATACTTGGTCGGGGCTCCTTTTGCATGAATAACTACATCAATGCGGCGTGGCATGGAGGCGATCAGCCTGTGGCACTGCTGAGGTGTTATGGAAGCTCAGGTTGCTTTGATAGCGGCCTTCAGCTCGTCAGCATTGTTGGGTCTGGTGTTTCATCTTCCTCTTGACAATAACCCACAAGATTCTCTATGGGGTTTAGCTCAGACGAGCTTGCTGGCCAATCAAGCAGAGTGACACCATGATCATTAAACCAGGTATTGGTAGTTTTGGCAGTGTGGGCGGTGCCAAGTCCCGCTGGGAAATGAAATCCGCATCTCCATAAAGCTGGTCAGCGGAGGGAAGAATGAAGTGCTCTAAAATTTCTTGCTAGAAAGCTGCATTTTTAATAGTCTTTAGGGTGTAAAATGTTAAAACCAAACAATCTTTTAGCAACTTTTAAATGTTCTGAAACTTTTCCTAAGAATTTTTTTTATCCATCTATGACCAGCTTTAGACATCATTCACACATTGCACATCTGGGATCTCAGGATCCTCTCCACAGTTTCAGTTCGTGTTTTAAAATAGCTGAAAAATGCACACAGTGGGCTTGGGCGCTGTACATTCTTAAGCGCACCCCAAATGTGGTGAAAAAAAATGTGCAAAGCTTGCTGCTGGAGAATCCTTGGCATGTTTGGCAGCTCATTCAATAAAATGGGCTGTGCTTGACACATGGAAGCACGCTAAAATTGTGCCGAAACATACGTTTTCCACTCTGTAAATTGGGAATGGGCCTTAGATGTTTTCAATGCTTCACAATATTCCTGTGTGCATTCATGCCTGCGAATGCACCCCGTCTCTGATTTGATGCAAGAACCCCAGCAGGGGGTCCTGTGATTAGCTAGGAGAGGCAGCCCCAATGGGAGGTTGCTGGTTCTTGCAGCTAATCGGTGACACTCGCATGTAATTGCTCATGTGAGCAATTGTTTTATGAATGATTGCATGCGAGTGGCCGCGATTTAGCTGCGGAAGCCATCCGACTTCTATTGCTTTCAATGGTCTGCCTCTCCCAGCTAATCACAGGACCCTCACTGGGGTTCTCCCATCTAATCAGAGGGCAGGGTGCATTTGCAGCGGTAAACGCACCATAAAGCCCAGTACACATGGGCCGAATGTCAGACGGCTTCTATTGAAGAATGGCCTTGTGTATAGCAACCGTTTGGCCGGCTTATCGGAGGCTCATGACCAGCAGGGGGGGGTTCCCCCTGTTAGAACACAATAGTTTAGAAGGGGAGATTGAGGTACTAACATCAGATTTTTAGTACAGCGGCTCTGACCTGAGCTGTCAGTGGTGTGCATGAGGCTTTAGTTTACAGAACTGTGGTAGCCTGTACAAAATTAAAAAAAAAAAAAAAAAATGCTAAATTTTTAGTGCTTATTATCCCATAACCGAAATAGTTAATGCATTTGTTAAACACTTGGTGGTGGTTTTTTTTTTTTTTTTTGTGAATTTGCTAGCCTTGAGTCAAATATCGCATGAGTTATTTTAATTAAAATATCCTGTGTAGAAAATGGCATGGAATGATCTGTAAAGGTGGCAATATGTTACTATACAATCTGATTGTGCCATCTCCTTTATGGTGCCCATACATGCTCCCATAAGGGCCTGTTTGGATCTTTTTTTTTTTTTTTTTTTTTTATTTACATATAACAATTTTTGCATGTTATTAGTGCATGATTTTAAAATAGAATGTAACGCATTTTGCATGCATTTTCATTCCTGGCCACCTGGGAAAATTGAGGTCTCAAAAAAAAATGCACTCAAGTGTGGAAGGTTTTTGGTGAGTTTTTGTATAGACGTTTCCAATGGGCCCCAGCTTGGCAAAAGTGCACAGATGTTAACAGACCCTAATGGATTGATTTCTATTCTGATGAATCTTCCCCTGATAGAGATAATAGATTTATAATCGACAATCTATTCGTCTATAGGGCATACCCAGGGAAGTCTTAAGTTATTCGCAATAATCACGTCTGTTTTACCATGTAATCTCATAATGTGGTCAATTGAAGTACAATTGTATTCATGATCAAAGTGCCTTTAGTGTTGTGGAATTATGCAAATCATTCATTATGCTCATCATTCCACCCTGGACAATAGCCTCAGTATGAAATTAGCCATAACTTTTTTTATTGTTTTTTCCCCCAGTGATTTAAGACTCAATCGACTGTCTACGGTTTTGATCAATATACACTGATCAGATAATAAAGTTGAAGCTTGAGTTGTGTGGCCATATATGACACTATCTGTACAGCTAACAAAGTATATTGTAAACCATCTTTATGATGGTCATACACATGCCATAAAAGATTGATTTCTGTTCTGATCACTCTCTCCTTATAGTATTAACAGCAGAAACAGGGAAGCAGATTTCCGACCATCATTAAAGCAGACCTTCACCCTACCTGTGAAGTTGTCCTACCTATGGACTTTTTTTTTTTTTCCTCTTTGTAAGGATTTATTTGTAAGCAGCGCTTCTTTTCTTCACGCCTAGGTGAGACTTTGTCACTGCTCCAACTTATACACAGATGAGATGTCCCGCAGGGCTTGGTTTCTGAGAGAGTCCTGCAGCACATTTCTACGCATGTGCTGGGGTCCCCGGTATCTGTGCACATGCTGGTTTTGCTGTGTATGTGCAAAGACCGCTGTTATGCCTCGTACACACGTACCGATCGTTGGCCGACCGATCGGCCGTCTTTTGTCCCCGGGCTGTCGTGTCCGCTGAAAAGTGCAAAAGACTGCACACGAATTTTGTCCGCCGACTGCAGAAGTGATGTCATGTGATGGTTAACTTTCCCTGTGTTTTTTCTTCTCTGAGCATGCCCAGTCTTGCAAATCTGCTGTCTGTCGGCCGAATTCTGTACTGACTGGCGAACAATCGGCCGTTCTGGTGTCGGCCTACAAAAATTTTAATGCTTGCACGACAGATTCTGTTCGGCTGAAAGTGCGCTGTCGGAAGCATCATACTAACAAGCCTACAATCGGCCGAATCTTTTCGGCCGACAATCTGCACGTGTGTACGGGGCATTAGGGAAACAAATAACTTTCCTTGTCTTTGCACATGTGCAGCATTTTCACGGTATGTGCGCAGAGCCTGTAGGTGCAACTGCACCCCCCCACCATAATGAGGATACACTGTTCTGATCCATTCATCAGATCCACGCAGATGTGCACTCCATGATGGGCATGGAGCTCCGTACAGCCAATGGCCTGCACAGAACACCTATGGATCCCTGGCACTATAGGATGCCCTTTGCACGGGTCTTCGCCATGCCCATGTGAGAGAGACCGGTGTTATAAATCTCCACTTACTGTAAGCAGGCATGTGAATGTTACATCACAGGAACCACTGCAATTGGTAAAAATCTATCTGTTGGTGCTGCTCACTGATAACCTTAATAATCTGGTATGCTTCTGCCATTTCTTGGTGAAATAGTTTCCAGTATTGTAGTCAGGCAATAGTATTGGTGATCTTCCTTGTACAGCCAGGTAGAAGTTGTGTAGGTTACTCTTACATAGTTTGTGAGGTTGAAAAAAGACATCAGTCCATCCAGTTCAACCTATGATGTGTGTGTGTTTGCTTTTAACCGTACATTGTATACCCCTCTGTTGTGGTCTCTAAGGTGCCCATCTAATAGTTTTTATAAACTATCGATGCTCCCTGCTGATACCACTGCTTGTGGAAGAGAATTCCACATCCTTACTGCTCTGACAGTGAAGAACACCCTGCGTATTTTAGGGTTAAACCGCCTTTCCTCTAGTTTTAGTGAGTGGCCACGTGTCTTATTGTATCTCCTTTCTCTGAATAGTTTGCTCCTTATGCTAGGGTCGCCAGTACAGTATTTGTACATTGATATCATATCCCCCCTCAATCGTCTCTTCTCCAGAGAGAATAGGTTCAATGCTTGTAGTCTTTCCTCATAGCTGATGTCCTCCATTCCCCTAATTATTTTTGTTGCCCTTCTCTGGACTCTCTCCAGTCCCAGCACATCCTGGACTCTCTATCAACAACAGGACCATGGGCCCTACTTAGCTCTCTTCCCCCCAAATACTGAAGCCGAGCTTTGTCCTCCTTCCAGCCCAATTTTCTTTGTCACTATCTTGGCCTGACCTAGTGCATACCTCGAGAAAATTCCATTCATTCCTATAAAGAGACTGTATTTCCCAATGACAGATGGCCTTTCTATAGGAATAAATGACCCTGTGCATTTGCAGACAGTGTCGATCTTGCAGGTACATGTAGAGTACGTGTAGCATATAGGGGGAGGTAAAAACAAAAAAAAAAACTGCAGGCAATTGCATATAAAGGAGCTGTTCAATTTGAAGTTTTGTCTATCAATTCCTGAAGTTTACACAGCTTTACCCCGCAGCCCTGCCTAGCAGTGGAGGGTTATTGATCTTAAGTTCTGAACACTTACAGGTCACCTAACCATCCCCACCCTGTGACTGGACAGTGAAAGAATAAGCAGTGCAATAATTAGCTCACCTCAGTTACTCTGCTCTCTCCTCCTGTCAGTATGCTGCTTGCATTTCAGCACAGTTATTTGGCTTTGTCCTATCTCTCTATACATTACCAAGTCAAATCTAACATTTTAAAAGCCGAGGTTGCAACAGATTGCTGAAATGTGATTCTTTTAGGAACCCCCCCCCCCCCCCCATGTAATTTGGAATTGCATTTAAAATAAATCAAATATTAGGAGAAAGTAAAATATACTTGCCTTACAGCAGCTTTTGAGGATCCAGAATCTCATGAAGATTCTCCTGCACTGTCGAAGCGCCTTCCCTGAATTTATTTGGCAGGCCTGTGGCATCGCCCCTACCAAGGTGCCATTTGAGGCACCTGGGGTGTAAAAAGACAAGTGTGTATATATGTATGTTTTACCCTGATGTGGTATCAGTGAGCAATGTTGCTGTTTATGTGGGAGGGGGCTCTAATGGCTTCATATCCTATGCTTTAGGGATGGAAAAGTTATTACTTGGTATGGATGTATAATTAGCCTTATCTTTACAGATATTCTGCCATCTGTATACCTTGAACCTATACAATCTGTTATGTGTTATCTTATCTGTAATGGGTGGTATCTTGCAGTATATGGACTGCCATTTCTTTTCTTTTTTTTTGTAAATTTCCTTTACACCCATCCCCCTATCGGGAAGATAGACATAGACACAGCTGATTGATGATGCCCTTTTGTAAAGATCCGTCCCCTGTGATGATTGTAGAAAAATCGAATGGAAGAATTTGCTGTTGGAGGAAGGAGGTGGTCAGTTTTGCTGGAAATAGAAGATATGGGTTCTCCATTTTAAAGTTTTATTTTGCACACCAGCAAAACCATACCATTCCAGTATCGATTGAAGGTATATTATTCAAAACTGTTACACAAACACATAAAACAAATAAAGCCATAGGCATTAGGGCTGAACGATAGTCGATGTGATATCGACTATCGTCCTGCAGGCATGGGCGTTATTCATATCGCCGAAGACACGATATTCAGGCATTAGGCAGGGAAAAGTCGGGACTGGGGGGGGGGGGGGGATTACATCCGTCCGACACTTCCCTCCCAGCTCTGCCTCTTAGTCTCCAGCCGACCATTACTCCGCCCTGCTCCGCCCATTGTCTCTCCTGGCTGCATCGGGGGCGGGATAAAGCTGTAATGTTTTGTAAATAGATTCAATGGAGAGACAATGGATGGAGCAGGGCGGAGTAATGGTCGGCTGGAGACTAAGAGGCAGAGCTGGGAGGGCTGGAGTGTGGGGTGGATTGTATGGCGGCGGAGAGGCTACAGTGCAAAGCAGCAGGAGAGGGGGGAGAGACGTCCGGAGCATGGCGGAGGAGCACTGTGGGACAAAGGCTGCTACTGACAACTTCACTCAGCCCGCTTCCTCTACACTCTGGCTCCGACACAAGGCTCGGGCTGTCCGGGCGGGAGAAGTTCTACAAGTGTAGTGGATCCCCTGGCAGAAAGCTGAGCTCTGCTAACTGATCCCTCCTCCGGAGACTGTCTGGGAGAAATATCGCAATATATATCGTTAAAAATGAAATATCGCAATGTACTTTTTCCCCCAATATCGTGCAGCCCTAATAGGCATAGTATAAAACCTGAACGGTAATGCCTGAGCGGCAACTGGGCATTTCAGTACTCTGTAAAGAAGTGTAACAAAAGGCAAATTGGAAAAAGCATAACCTCCGTGGAGGTTAGATGGCAAACAAACTAGAATGAGAGGAAAATGAACAGACTCTAAAGGAAATGGCAGATAAAGAACAGAGTGGGGTGGAGGGGGCGTTGGGAATAGGAAGAGATTGTTTAATGCAGGGCTCAACAAACCCCAGGTGCCAGGTCGCATTGGCAACTAGAATTAGTGTCCTGGTGCCTGGGCTACACTGTGGCAGGTGTCAGACATCCCAAGTCTCCTGCTAGATGCGGATGTTTCCCGATATCCCGGCTTTCTGTATCAGCTGTCAGAACGGAGCTAATGCTTCCTGTTTAGTTCCGGCTCCGTCCTGTCACAGGCGGGGTGATATCAACTGCACTCCGCCTTTGAGGAGGCCAAGATATGCAGGAAGCATCGGCTCTGCATGCTCCCTTCAGCACTGCTGCTCACATTCTCTGCCAGCAGTAATTCACATGTGCTAGGGGTGCTACTATCCCCCAGCACATAATTGTAAATATCCCAGCGTGTGCAGTGTTTGACTCCTACCACCATCACCACTTCAAATCACTGAATGGGTCATGGTGGTTAGTGTTCCTTTTAATATCTCTGAGGAAGTAAACCTCTGTATACTGATCCCATTTCATTTGATCATCCTCTAGTTGTGTTAAATTGTGGCGCTTTTCCACTGCATGGAACCTAACGGTTCGGCTCACTTTTGTGATTTTCCACTGCATGGTACCACATGGTACGGTGTTGGAACGGTTCGGTACGGTACTGCGGCGCTTTTCCACTAAATGGAACCGAACGGTACGGCTCGCTTAAACGGTACCACCTCAGTTGTGGTTCCAAGAGGGCCGTACCAGTACCATATCCCACAATCCTTTCCATGCAGCCTTGACTGTTTGTCACTACTAGCCACTGATTGGTCAGAGAATTGTTGTTATCCCACCCACTTTACTTTAGTGGAAAAGCAAACCGTTCCAACACCGTACCATGCAGTGGAAAACCTAGAAGGGCCGAGTGGACATGAGTCCGTACTTGCAGTGGAAAAGTGCCATTGGTGGACAGGGGGGTGCCACCTCCCTGAAATTCGTTTTTTCAGGTTGGGATGTCTGTTGTCTCCATGCTGCCCCCCCGCCCACGTGTACGCAGACTAAGATGCCGCGCCGCCCGGTAATTGAGGCCGTAGCTTTTGCGGCCTGCTGTAGGGAGACTCTTACATCGGGGAACTGGCGCCCTCTTGTGGTGGCTGGGGCTGCAATAAGCAGTCACTGGCGGTGCTGAGGGTTTCCCCTGCCACTTCTCACTGCTCGGAGAAGAGGTTGAAGATGTTGAGGGCTTGATCTGGTGCCCTGTCCTTACCGGTGAGTGGATAGAGTGTGGGGCAGCTGGTCAGGACAGCGTCAGTTCCATTTACAACCCCACAAATATGGAAACTGTTTTTATTTTCTATCAAAATACATTTTATTTTTCCTCTCCCTGTCATGCCACACAGCCGAAGCCCCTTTCCCATGGGCTGTCTAATCAGGTCCGCCTGTCAGTTTTTTTTTTTTTTCAAGCAGACCTGATCAGACCCTCCATTCTTTTCTATGGATTGGCAGATGTCTGCTGACATCTGCCACCACCCGATCTTGTTGACCATAAACAGACATATATGGTGGTCCTACTTTTCTTTTTTTCGTCAGAAGTCTGACGAATCGTATCCGATGGCATCGGATTGAAATGGACAGGCAACCCACTTCCATCTGACTGCCCCATGAAGGAGAGCGGGACTGTCCATATTTGCTCGGCTCATAACTTTTTTTTTTTTTTTTAGCTGGCTCCTAGCTTTCAAGCAAATTTGTCAAGCCCTGGTTTAATTTTCCCTGAGTTTAGAGTCTTCTCATCCCTCTACAGTTATATTGGTGAATTTAGGCACAAGTTCAGAGAAGGGAAACAAAAGGACAATATTGAGACCTGGTGCTGCACCCTTTACCCTGCTGATATGGACTCTGGCCCATGTGATTATGGATAATTTAGGCCTGTTCCTTTTTTATTAATCCTTTTTATAGGTCTGACTCCTGGGGATTGCAGCCACTATATGAGTGCTGTTGTGGTCCAGGTACCTTTTTTATGGTCTTTGCCTGGCCAATAAGAGGCTATATCTAAACACTGCTAATCGTTGATCCAGCTGTAGTTAGAAATGCAGTCAGGCATGAGCTGGTGTTTCAGTGCATGTAAAAAAGGGTCTACATGTTAGAGCAATTGGGGGGGGGGGGGAGTGCTTAAGCAAAGTAGAGATGATGCAATTTTCTTGTTGCAGGAAAGAATCATTTGATAAACTTCAATGGACAAGCTGCAGAAAAGCATGTGGTGCATTTTGCCGCAATTTGCGTTTTTAAATCTGCTCAAATTTTCGAGGGAAAAAAAAAAGCTTAGTCCCGGTTCACACTTGTGCGATGCGGGAAGGCTGCGAATTTGCAGCCTGTTCCCTCATTGCAAACGCACATCTGTCAGTTCACACTGCCATATGCGATACGCAGGGGGTGTCAATTAAATGTTAACGACACCCCCCAGTTTGATCGCATATCGCAGTGCGATCTGACAGTTCGCACAGGATTGCATCGCACAAGTGTGAACCACTGTGCGATCCGATCCTGATGCGGCTGGAAAAAAGGGTCATGTGCGTCTTTTGTGCGGGTGCAGTGCGAATTTCAGCCATACAAAGTGTATGGCTGAATTCGCATCCGCACATCCGATCGCATGTAATGAAGGAGCAGTGCGATCCGAATTACATCGATCGCCGCACTCGCAAGAGTGTGAACCGGCCCTTAAACTCACGTTAAAAAAAAAAAAAACGTAGAAAGCACAGCAAAAAGCACTAGAGAAACGCCTAAAAGAAACATGCACAGGTGTAAATTGAGCCTATTTGTATTTTGCTGGCAGGAAGCCTTCCTTGCCAGCAGTACACAATTGCTGCTGGTGGCTAGAGTCACTGGCAGTAATCGTGTGCAAAAAATCCACCAGGCTGGTTGTCAATTGTAGGAACAAGCCTGCCCCTAGATTGCTCAAATCTCAGCTGGTTCCGCAGGGACTGGCTAAAATTTGATCCATCTATGGCCAGCTAAAAGCAGAGTTCCACCCATATATGGAAGCTCCGCTTTACTGTGAGCCCCCCATTTGGCACTTTTTCGGGGTGGGGGGGAGTGGATACCTGTCAAAGAACAGGTACCCACTCCTACTTCTGGGTAAGGGTGCTGCGATGACTCGTGTCATTTGCACCCCCGCTGTCTTCTGGGAGACACACACAGAGGTCTCAGACAGTGGGGCCATTTAGAAAGTGAACCGTGGCACGCGCAGTAGGAAACAGGCTTTGAAGCCGCAAGGCTTCACTTTCTGTTTCCCTTAGTAAGGATGCTGGAGACAATGGACGGGTCGGCTTTGGGTGCCTACGTCGTGGGCTCCATGGACGGGTCCTTATATTAAAAGTCAGCAGCTAAAGTATTTGTAGCTGCTGACTTTAATTTTTATTTTTTTTTCCTCAAGGCTGGAACTCTGTTTAAGGGCCAGTTCACATTTGTGCGATGCGGGAACGCTGCGAATATGCAGCGTGTTCCCACATCGCATCTGCACTCCTGGCAGTTCACACTGCCGTATGCGATACGCAGGGGGTGTCAATTAAAAGTTAACGACAACCCAAGTTGAGATCGCATATCGCAGTGTGATCTGCAAGTTTGCACATAATCGGATCGCACTAGTGTGAACCACCATGCGATCCGTTCTGCTGTGGATAAAAGGATCATGTACGGGTTTAGTGCGGATGCGGTGAAAATTCAGCCATACAAACTGGCTGAAATTTGCACCGCACAGAGATCACATGTTGTTTAGGGCAGCGCGCTCCGAATTACATGCAATCTCCGTGATCGCACTAATGTGAACCGGCCCTTAAGCATGATTTGGGGATGATGGATAATGTTATTGGTGTTAACCACTTTCATGTATAAGAAGAGCTTGCTCTCCGTTTCCAATTTGTGTGTACATGGTATGAGAGCATTGACAAGGATGGAATTCACAGCAGTTTCCTATAATGTGTCGGTACAAATATTGTCTGTACTCTATGAAGCGGCCTTTTTTCAATCTGCTAGCAGAATAAAATTTGAAAATATGAAATAAAAAAGAAAAAATAGCTTTGCTGTGTTTTTTTTTTTGTTAGTAATGCACTTAGATGGCACAATGATGGTCATGACTAAAGCCAGATGCATGT
This sequence comes from Pelophylax lessonae, assembly GCF_965119305.1. Lineage (NCBI taxonomy): Eukaryota > Metazoa > Chordata > Amphibia > Anura > Ranidae > Pelophylax > Pelophylax lessonae. Next base: position 268,898,417 of record NC_138774.1, on the reverse strand, counting down.
AGCGAGATTCGGCTTGTTCAGCAGAGACCAGCCACATTTGGATCCATGTATGGGCAACCTGGTTGTACACACCTAGCCTATTCATCCCCCCCCCCCCTCATAATTATCAGTGTTACTGGCTGTAGCCAGTAACACTGATCATTGTAATCTGCTGGTGGAGAAGGCTCCCTGCCGGCAGAATACAATGGCTCAGTAGTAACTATTCCTCTATCCAAATGTGTGGATGGGAAAATCTGTTAATTTTTTTCATTCAATCCCCTATTTACTGTATAATTTGACATTTATAGTAAAACCTGCTATTGATTACAAATGTCAAACGCTTTGCTTACCCATTTCCTAAGTGTTTATGATGAGTTTTGGAAAGTTTTCTATAGGAACACTGATTGTTTGTTTCTTAGATCGTGATTTCATTCTTCTGGTTTGTGGCAGCAGTTTAATTGGAAAACATTGACTAGCTAACTGTATGGTAGACATGAGGGGAGCGAAATATGCAGATCACATAATACCGATCTCCTAATGAACTGAAGAACATTTTACCAGTATAGTTTCATGTAGCGTGACTTTTAGTGACTCCCTGTGGGAAAGACAAGGCCACAACCAGACAGTTTACAGACCTATAACTATTGTGTGTGGGTTGTTTGTTTTTTTTCTCTCGCCAGACTAAACAAGCCTATTTCTGTTCTCCTTTGGCTCAAATGGGGTTTTCCTCAACAATGTCAAAGCTCCATCCTCCAAGGCCATCAGTTTCTTCACTTGTGGATTGACGTGTGTGTTCAAGTGTTGGAAGATTAATTTAACACTTGGAAATATTGAAGGTTTAGCGTGGACCCTGATGTAAGGTTTATTTCATTAGAGAAAGCTCATTAAATCCAAAGATAGTCAGTCAGCTTATTGGAAGCCATCCAGGAATGCTCATTAAAGGTTTGGTAATTTGCACACTGGGGCAAAGGAAGCATGACTGTCCATAGCAGCTAATCTGACAAGCATTGTCTTAGCGCGTTAATACATCATATGTCTTATTTCTTTATACTTCCTAGAAGAGGCTTGTTGATCCTCTGTAAAAGTGATTGTAAACGATCCCCTTGTAAAACAACCATATCAGTTTAAGGCCCCTTTTTTAGATGGGGTGGATCCATTTGGATGGACTTTGCATACTCCGTCTATCCCCGCTGAGCAGGCGGATGACAGGTCCATCTCCACTCACTGTGCAGAGACGGACCTGTCGGTCCCCTCTCATCTATGCGGAGATTGAGTGAAAACGGACTGCCTGTCTGTCATCCGATCCAATCCACTGGGCACCATCTGTCTGTTTTCAGCATATCTTGTCCGATCGGGTGCCAGGCATTCAATGTAGAAGGTAACGGAGAGAGTGGGTTGAGTGAAATGTATAGATTGGAAGTAGTAGTGAGTGTTAGCACCGGGGGGGGGGGGGGAGAGGTCGGCTACGCAAATAAAAACAAGGTATAGATTGGGTAGGGCAGAGGCTTGAGGGTGTAAAGTGACCATTGGAGATTGGTCTCGTTGTCTGTCATTTGTATGGATGTATTGGAAAGAGGGAGGGTAGGAGGAGGAAAGGCTTCACCCATTATTAGGTGGGGTTCATGTCCTTGGAGAGATGTCTGCAGAATGTGGGAATTTAGTCAGGAAAGTGTCTTTGGACTTTTTTTTACAGCTGCTGTTTTTGGGGTCTGGCATTTTTTTTAATTTTTCTACAGCCATTAAACTCCCCAGTATGTTATCCTATGTGTCTGTGCACACACAGGCTGTTATCAGCGGTCCGTATGTCTGTTTTTCCTCCCGTCCGTTTGTGGATGAAAAACAGACTTTATTTATTTCAGGTACTTGTATAGCGCCGTCAATTTTACGCAGCGCTTTACATATACATTGCACATTCACATCAGTCCATGCCCTCAAGGAGCTTACAATCTAAGGTTCCTAACTCGCATACATACACAGTAGGGACAATTTTTTTTATTTTTTTTGTTTTTTTTTTATACAGGATCCAATTAAGCTACCCGCATGTCTTTGGAGTGTGGGAGGAAACCGGAGTACCCAGAGGAAACCCACGCAGGCACAGGGAGAACATGTAGTGTCATGGTTGGGATTTTAACCAGCGACCCTCTTGCTGCTAGGTGAAAGTGCTAACCACTACACCACTGTGCCACCCTAACATAATGTATGTCTATGGGATTGCGGGCGTTAGCGGATGACTATCCACTGACATCCGTTTTGCGTCCATTCCGTTTTTTGAGACGGAAGAGAACCCTATTTTTCTTCCATTTAAAACAAAAAAAAAACGGATGTCAGCGGTGTCATCCGCTAACGACCGCAATCCCATAGACATACATTATGTCCGTTTTTTTCATCTGCAAACGGATGGATGAAAAACAGACATACGGAACGGCCCCTACAAAAGTGTCATCCGTGTCCGTTTAAAAAAAAAGTCACTGAGCGGAGCAAAAAAGTAGCTGACCGTGTGAAAGGACCCCAATTCTGATAAAAGCTTAAAAATGAGGAAAAACACGCCTATTTTGCGTTTATCAATGTTATTGAGCCATAAGATTTTGTGGGAGTCACATTTTGCTATATAAAATCAAAAAAGCTACAACTGAAAAACGCTACTGCAAAAAAAGCTGAAAAACTCCTTCCACAGCTTTCTACTGGCGTTTTGATAATGTCCAGTGTGCCTGAGGCCTAATAGTATCTAATGTGGGAGCATATAAAGAGGTTATAGTACGTCTATCGCTCATAGCAATCATATTCTAGCGGTCATTTATCTAGTCCAGGTTGAAGGTGATCTAGTTGCTATGAAGCCCTTATAAATTGGCAGAGATCTCTTTGAATCCATTTCATGCAGCCTTTGTGGCGTCGCACGGTCTTGCATTGCCAGCATCATTCTCCAGTTCCCATAAGGTTATATCTGTTATAACTTTGCCCTCATTACTTATACAGGAGTGCTGATTTATGCAAACTAACCGGGAAGGTTTCAGCTTTTAATGCAGTGAAGTAGTCTGGTTGCCATTAGATTGTGCTTCCTTTTCTACCTGAGCAATGTGATAGTGAGCAGTTTACCGGCTTTCAGGGCCTCAATGAATGGATTGTTTGTAGAGTGACAGATGCTGGATAAATATTGGCTGACACATCAGCTGTGATGGTTAGGAATATGCACTTCTTGTTTGTTGCATGCAAAGTAAACATTGCTATATCAGGGCTTTAAGCATTCCATTATCTCTCAGGAAAAATGTCTTACGTCAAAGCGATTGAGTTTGTTGCTTTACTGGAAATTCAATCGCCAAGAAGGCCATTTCCCCTGGAGCCTAGCAGTGTAGAATGTGTGTGACTCGTGTGTGAAGTAATGTTAATTCTATTATTTAGTGAAAGGACGCTATTACCAGCATGACAAGAGGATGCCCCAAGGCCACTCCTATTCCAGGAATACCTAAAAGAACGTGGAGAGGTCTCTGTTCATTACCAGAGGAAATGCTAATTATTTACCCCCCCCCCCCATTCCCACTCTGCTGACGCACAGGAGTCTCTGTACATGCAGGTATCTGTAGCCAAAGAGTTCGAAGGGAGAGTTGTGTGTAACCCTAGTGATAATCTTCGCAATCTTTCAATGCACAAGGGCCGTTCCATGGCTTGATTGTGTGATCGTCCTTTATATAGGACCCCTTATGCCATAACTTCCTCTATATGTAGTTGGCAAAGGTTATTATACATTGGTTCTCCTTGTGTCCCGTTCTCCCACCCTTCAAATCAGATCACAACAAGGACATTTGTGGTCGTTTTATTTTTTGCTCAGTGCTCTGCATGTATACCGGTCGGCAGAGCTGTGTAAATATCACACCTGGATGGACAAATAAAAATCTTTTGGTGGGTAAAACTGCTCCCTTCATTGTTTTTTGGATTTAGTCATGCCCAGAGTTTATTTATTTCAGGTACTTGTATAGTGCTGTCAATTTACGCAGCGCTTTACATATACATTGTACATTCACATCAGTCCCTGCCCTCAAGGAGCTTACAATCTAAGGTAGTTAAGCTTTAAAGTATAACTAAAGGCAACTTTTTTATATATATATATATATATATATATATAAAACAAACCTATCCACCATACTTACCTGCTCTGTGCAATGCTTTTTCACAGTCCAGTCCTCTTCTAGGGTCCCCCGCTGGTGATCCAGGCCCTGCGTCCTTTATTGGGTGCTTGCTCCCGAGCCCCGCTGCCGCATCCATTGACAGCTGGACTCTGCCCTACCCCCGCTTCTGTGTCACAGCATTTGACAGCAGTGGAAGCCAATGGCCCCACTGCTGTCAATCTGTCCAGTAAGGAGAGACAGCGACGGGGGCCGTTGCACTTGTGTACATTGCTGGATTGAATTGGGCTCAGGTAAGAAAAGGGGGGGGGGGGGAATGTTTTTTTCACCCAAAGACCCCTTTCAAATGGGCTTTCCGATCTGGTCTGCCTGTCAAGTTTTTTTTTTTTTTTGTTTTTTTTTTTGTTTTTTTCAGGCGGACCTGATCGGATGCTCCATGCAGCCCTATGGGGCAGCGGATGTCAACGGAGACATCTCTGCTGACACTCGCTGCTATCCGATCCTGTCCGTGAAATCCAGATGGATGGAAACCCTATTTTCCAATCCGTCTGGAGGATCGCATCGAATGAGAACGGACAGGCGGTCTGTTGTCATCCGATCTCTCTTAGAGGAGAGCGGGGATCTGACAGGTCTGTCTCTGCAAAGTAAGGCGGAGACGGACATGTCACCCGCCTGCCCAGCGGGGATCGGCGGATCAATCTCCCGCTGAGCAAAACGGATCCTGACGGACGCACCGCCCGTGTGAAAGGGGCCTTATGCATTAAAGTGAAAAAACCTTAAGCCTTAACAACCAATTTTTTTTTTTTTCTGTCCAATCGCTTCTGCTCCTGAACATGCTGCGATCTGGGTTTTTTTTTCTGCCTCTAAACATAGGCTAACATGAAGGGGTATTTAGAGTCAGGAAAAAAAAAACACACCCCTAAAAGCAGCATTGTGCATGAGACCTTAAGCTGTTAAACTTTTTGCACCTACTATGCTGCTTTATACCATCAATCTGGTGATTTAAATGTAATGGAGTGAATGCCACCGGCATGTTGATCTCTGAGTGAAAACATTACTGTTTGCCATCTAATCTTAATACTGTAGGTGTCACAAGAAACTCCATGGGTTGTGCTTATGTGCAACACTAATTACCTGGTTTGTGATTACCTGCTGAGGACATCCTGCTCCCACCTGTTGGGTTTGTGTTTACCGTGATGGAAGATACTTTATTATGTGCACACAAATGGGCTGTTAACCAAATCAAGTAACAGTCACTATCTGACCATGTTGTGTGCGTGCTGTCTTACTAGAATATAGTAGAAAAGAAAAATGTTTTAAACTGCATCACTAGCCAGAGCATTATTTTTTAAAGTTTACGCAACCCCTAAAAATGAACTTATTTAAATCTACCACTGAAAGTATTGTTATATGTTCAGTAAGTGCAAAAAATATCTGGTTGATTATAAAGCAGGCCATACATTATGCAATTTCCTTTCCTTCCACCTTGGAAAGAAGGAAAGAAAATAGCTCACTTCCCCCGTCAACACAGTCAGTGTTGTGGGGAAATCCCTCCCACAGTGCTATTGTATTCTGCTGGGGAGCCTTCCCTGCTGGCAGAACACAATTACTGTTCCCGGCTTTTAGCATGTGGCGCTAATTCAGAGAAACCCTACAGGTTGGTTGTACACAAGTCGATTGATGGATCTTATATGGGACTTGTGTACAACCAAGGTACCTGTACATGGATGGAAATTCATCAGGTCCTTGTTGAACCGGCTGAATTTTTATCCATGTATGGTTAGCTTAACACTCTGTAACTGGTTTTAGAAGCAAAGCCTACTTTTGTGAAACATCTGGCTGTCCCTCCTTCGCATCTTCAATTGAATGGTTCAAGCACTGGCACCCAACAGTGACTGTAGTGCATGCACTGTTTGCCGGAAAACTTTCCAAAAAAGATCTCGTGACAAGCACACCATGCCCTGAAGATGTTTTATCCCATAAGAGTTAAGAAATGGCTTAATTATTGATTTTTATATTGGCTCTCACCACGAGGAGGATCCACTATAAGATTTCGGTTATTATAAACACTTTTGGAGTCCCTTTCATCTTGGGGTCACTGTCCTTGCCTTCTGTTCTCTTACTATGGTGCTGTATATGAACACGAGATCAGTGTCTCGTTTACAGAAGATAAGCCTTATTAATGTGCTTTGTACTTCCATCATTTTTTAATCCATTTAAGATCTTTACACACAATGATCTATTTCCTCATCACAGGACGCTCTTGCTACCCTTGTTCACCTTTCCTTTCACAACCATCTGTTGAGCAGTTTGTTCTTTGGGTTAGTGGTCAATTTGCAGTAGATGGAACATTCTGGATTCAATTGTCATTTTATCAATGCTTTATTTGTAAAGCAAAGATCTTTGTTATGCAGAAAACTTTCTTTCAGAACTGTATTGCTGTGTAAGGCAGGCCATGCATGAGGCAATTTTCTTTCCTTTAACCACAGTTTGAAAGAGAAAACTGCTTGATTTGGGAATCCATCCTACGGTGTTGTGGTCTGTTGATGGTGAGCTTTCCCCATCAGCCGAATACAATGACCACCACTGCTGCTGCTGGTTATAGCCGCCAGCAGTGATCATATGGAGGGAAAAAAAAACCCAATCAGCTGTTTGTACTGAAGTCAATCGATGGATTGAATTCAGTACAACCAGCCTGCCCATAGACCTATTTAAATTCAGCCAGTTCCTGCTGAACTGGCCGAATTTCAGTAAAGCCTCGTACACACGCAACGATTGTTGGCCGACCGATCGGCCGTCTTTTGTCCAGTGTTGTTGTGTTGGTTGAAATGTGCCTAGACTACACACACATTTTTCTCGGCCAACAACAACCAACTTCAGAAGTGATGTCATGTGCTGGTTTACTTTCCGTGTGTTTTTTCTTCTCTGATCATGCCCAGTCTTGCTCATCTGGCTTTTGTTGGCCGAAATCTGTACTGACTGACGAAAAATCGGCCGTTGTGTTGACGGCCAAAAAATTTTATAGCATGCACACCAGATTTTTTCAGATGAAAAGTCTGTTGTCGGAATCATCATACTAACAAGCCGACAATCGGCCGATCGGACATTGGCCGAAAATTCACGGCCAACAATCGTTGCATGTGTACGAGGCTTAAGTCTTTGGCGAGCTTAATTGATGAAGCAGAATTCCATCACGGTCTGGCCTTGAAAGGGCTCCAGGAAGATCTTTCAAGCATTGTCAGCCAAACATTGTATGTAGGTACTTGATTACCTTGTGATATTCTTAACTAACTGATTGTTTTGGAATGCACAGTACATAAATATGCGTGCTCAGACATGCATCGGTCATTTTAGGAGATGACTGACTGGAAGTCTAATTTTATTTGCCCATCTTTTCCCTAAAGCTGAATTCCCACATTTCCTAAATAAGGGGTGTATGGCAAGTGTATTTATTTTTTATGGTCTAGCAAGGAGCTGCAGCAGGCAGCCCATAAGTAAATGGAAACGCAGCAGCTCTACAAATAGCTGCAACAGGCAAGGATGGGTGCATGGCCCCTGACAGACTTTGGGCTGAGTCCATCATGTCTCCATTCAGATGTATAGGCTGCTGCATGCAGCTCTGCCAGTCGATCAAAATAATGCCTAGAATGTACTATCGTGTGTGTGTTTTTTTTTTTTTTCCCCTCGTTCGTTTCGCCTACTGAGGAGCTCACTGTACTAAGTTTACTGTACTAACTATCTTAGCTGATCTATTGTGGTCTGACAGGGGACTGAGCACACTGATCAGATGCCGATTCACTAATGGCATGGCCCTTTGACAAAAGCTGGACAAGTTGCCGTACACACTGCCGAATGCCATCCGGTTTCTATTGAAAAAGTTTGAAAAAAAAATTTGTTTTTTGTTTATGCTATACAATTTTGTAAATAAGTTTTCCTGCACTGATGGGGTGGCACTAGTGGGCTGCCCTGCTGGGCAATGATGGGCACTGGTGAGCGGCAATGATGGGCACTGGTGGGCGGCACTGATAGATGGCAATGATGGGCACTGGTGGCCAGCACTGATGGGGAGGGCACTGGGGAGCCCTGATTGCCATCCCCGGTGGGCATCTCTGGGGTCATGGGTGGGTATCCCTGGTGGTTCTAGTGGCTTGCTCTCAACGCCACCCCCCCCCCCCCCACCCGTCAGGAGAGACGCAGATCGGCTCTCATTTACTCGTGCCTGTACTGAGGAAAGCCGATCAACGGCTCTTCCTGTGTACTATGTGACCAGCCGTCATGGTAAAGAGCCTACGTCAAGAGCACCCTCTGCACTTTAACCAGTTACAAACCGCCTGCCGCAGTAATACTGCAGCAGGCAGCCCCTCCTGCGCGAACCGACATAGGTATACGACGGTGATGCGCCTAGTGCTGGAAGGCGAGTGTGCCGATGCACAGGGCCCGGTGGCCGCGATTGCCGCTGGGCACCCGTGATCGCTCCCCGCTGAGAGAATGGCAGCTATTGTAAACCAAAAATATGTAGCAGAATAAATTGGCCTAAAAAAATGAAAATTTTGATATTTAAAATTTTTTTGGTGAGGAATGTTGTATAGCAGAATGTTAAAGCAGTTGTAAACCTAAAAAAAAAAAACCCTGCAAGACAAAGGCATAATGAGCTAGTATGCATCGCATACTAGCTCATTATGAATTACCTTAGAACGAAGCCCCGACACGGACCCCCGGACACCACTGTGGGAGCTGACATGATCCCTCGGCGTCTCTTCCGGGTTCGGCGGCTCCGGCACTGTGATTGGCCGTAGCCGCGATGACGTCCGAGAGTCATTTTCCGGCAAGCTCCCGGCATGGAAAGCTGAAGGTCCGCCGGACCTTCAGAGCGCATGCGCCGCTCACGTGAGAGGCTGCATGTACTGCAAATATCTCCTAAACCGTGCCGGTTTAGGAGATATTTGTACCTACAGGTAAGCCTTATTATAGGCTTACCTGTAGTTAAAGTGGAAATACTACCGCTTTAAAAATATTATTTTTTCAGAATTGTCGCTTTTTTTTCTTTATAGCGCAAAAAATAAAAATTGCATAGGTGATCAAATACCCCCAAAAGAAAGCTCCTATTTATGGGGAAAAGACATCCATTTTATTTTGGTACAGTGTCGCACGACCGTGCAATTTTCCGTTTGAAGTAATGCAGTGCCGAATCGCAAAAAAAAAAAGGCCTGGTCATTAAGGGGGCAAATCCTTCCGGTCCAGAACTGGTTAAGGTGGTAAACCTTTCATAAACGGGCCCCCCAAAACTTTACCTGAGCCCCAAGCTCATTTCAACATGGTGCCCGAGAGCGTCATCACTGCTCGCCCTCGTGTCTTTTCATACGACGTGGAGGCAGCAGTGGAAGCCATTGGCTCTTGCTACTGTCCATCAAATCGTTTGAGGGTGAGGGTTGGCTACACTGTAGTATGTCAATAGAGGCAAGCAGCCTGGCTCGGGATCAAACCAGAGGAGAAACCGGGGGAGGGGGGGGGGGGAGAGAGAATCTTCCAATGGACACACTTGTCCCTGGAAAAACCATATAGGAGGGGACTGGTCTGTGTTTGGAGAGATTTCATCCTGTTTCCTGTCATTTGCCGGGCAGGAAGTGAAGAAAAATCTTTTCAATGGGACACAATTTCCAAAAAAAAATTAAACCTAAAAGGTTGCACACTAGATTTTGCTTTAACCAGTCTTTTTGTAATAAAAAGGAAAAATGCGTAGATTTATTGCATTCATCAAGAGAACTTTAGCCTTGGCTGCATCCTCTACCTTTTTCAGAGACTGATGGTAACTGAATTCTTTGAATGTCACTGCGACTTGGCAAGGTTCCGATCTCTTGAGCTCATTATATTAGAGCTTCCTGAAAGGGAAACACTGGGCCTCATTTATACAAGTGTAGGAAAAGAGTAGAGGAGTTGTCCGTGTTATCCAATTAGATTTCAGATTTTAGACCGCTGCTTGCTAGGGGCCTTCACATTGTTTAATGCTAGATATCACATCTTATTTCTAATAAGGATTTAAGATGAGGGTATTTTGTAAAAACTATCTTTCTTTTTAGAGGAGAAATTATTCCTATGGGCAATTTTTTTTACGTTGGATAACATGAGTGACTGCATATATTTGGAGACCTTGTCGCTGCCTAAAATTGTAGATAAAAGCACAAAGTGCTTTAAATGCTTACTTGCATTGTCCTTTACTATAAATCATTTGTATTGATTTGCAATTGACCCCTGAAATTGCTAGGAAATATAATTACTACCTCAGGAAATCAGTTACATTACACAGCCCTATCACCCCTTGCACATCATAGTCCTATACTCTTCTGGGAGTGTCTAATTACGGTCTTTGCTGGTCCAACTCCCCTGATCTTCCCTCACCTCCCTATGTAACCTTTTATGTAGTTTCTGGGGAGGAACAATGGGAGATCCAGTCAGTAAAATTTTCTTCTGGCAGACGTCTGAATCTTACGTTTGCACTATAATCATAGCCTGCCTTTTACGTCACAGCCACCTCTTTACATCACGTGTCTTCAGTGCCCATTCACGTCACTGTGCCCCTTTTCAGTTCAAGCCTTTGCTGCACAGCAGAGGCACTTATCAGCCTGGGTTATGCTCTCCTAAAGCCTCGTACACACGCAACGATTATCGGCCAACCGATCGTCCATCTTTTGTCCAGAGTTGTTTTGTTGGTTGGAATGTGCCTAGACTGCACACGAATTTTACCGCCCGACAAAATTCTACTTCAGAAGTGATGTCATGTGTTGGTTTGCTTTTTGTGTTTTTTCTTCTCTGAGCATGCCCAGTCTTACTCATCAGATTTTTTCCCTGTCGAAATCTGTACGACTGCACGAAAATCGGCCGTGTATAAAACAAAAGTTTTATAGCCTGCGCACCAGATTTTTTTCGGCCAAAAATTCTGAGTCGGTTGCCGGAAGCATCATACTAACAATCCGAAAATCGGCAGATCGGTCGTCGGACGAAAATTCCCTGCCGTTTTTTGACGCGTGTGTACGGGCCTTAAGTCTCCCATCTGCCTGCCGTTGTCATCCTCACAGCAGGGCAGAGGGTGGGAGATGCTGCAGATGAGGGCGGGAGATGCCCAGCTTACTATGTTAATGTGTGATTGCCCACTGGTTTGTTAAAACTGCTGCTCTCCATCCCGATCTGCAGCACCTCCCACCTCCCTGCCCTGCTGGGAGGATGACATTGGCAGCTGGACAGGAGACTCGGGAGAGCACATGCAGCTGCTAAGTGGCGATTGTGGCTTGGACAGGACTGTCACTTAGTCTTCACGGTTATCCCTGCTGCAGGGTGACCTCTTCTGAGGCTGGGGAACATATCCAAGATGGTAGCACCCCGCTACAGTCTCAGGGTTTTTGGATGGCCATATAATGAAGGGGGTTCATCTTTTACAGGAAAAAAAAAACGTAAAGGTGAACTAATGCTGTACACCCGCTACACCACGTCCTCCATCCCAGTCACTGCTGTACTTAACCTCAGGGTTGCTGAGCTGTGGGCACCCTAGCAGAGCTGGTCCAACAGATTTGAAATTCCTTGCTCTCTTCAATGCAGCGCTTCTAGAATGGGCCAGATCGATTCCCTGTAATGACCTTAACCAATCAGAATCTATCTAATGTATCCTGGAAGAGCAGAGGATTTCAAATCCCCGAATTGCTGGGCTGGCTGCGGGGGTAGTGAACAGCTCAGCAACCCTGGGGCTAAGTACAGCAGGGACTGGGTGGGGTGGCGGGGAGAGGGTGTATGGCGTTCACCTTTTACTGAAAAAGTATAAAGATTAGGGATGCACCGAATGTTCGGCAACCGAACATTATTCGGCCGAAAATGGCAAAAGAAGCACTTTCGGTGTTCGGCCGAATAAGTAAAAAGGCCGAATAAATTTGTGCCGAACAATAGGGCTGAACGATAGTCGATATGATATCGACTATCGTTCTGTGGCCGTAGGCGATATGAATATCGCCGAGGTCACGATATTTACATAGGCAGGGGGAAGGGACTCGGAGGAGGACTCACAGACTTCCGTGTTAGGCAGGGGAAGCCGGGACACTTCAGCGGTGAGCATACATACATTACTCACTCGTGCACTGCAGCCCACCCCACACATTCAGTGAGTCTTACTCTCCTCCCTAGTTTTTTCAATGGCACATTCAGGGAGCCAATCACGCCGTGATTAGCTGCACAGCGAACCAATCACGCGTGCCTGCACACCTGATTGGTTCCGCTGTGCCGCTACTCACGGCGTGATTGGCTTCCTGAATGTGCCATTGAAAAAACTAGGGAGGAGAATAAGACTCACTGAATGTGTGGGGCGGGCTGCAGTGCACGAGTGAGTAATGTATGTATGCGGCTGTGCTCCTTTCCAGGCTCCTACTAGTCCACCTCCAGCCTCCTACTACCACCACTATGAGAGACTGTCTGTCACTGTATAATCTGATCGAGTCCACACTGACACTGACTGACTGACTGTCACTGAGTAATTGATGTTACCACATTAACCCTGACCTGCCCAGTGCCCTGTATCTGCAATTAAAATTTACAAGGCTGCCTGCATGCTTCCTGATTTCCATTCCCAGCATCCTTCCCAATCCCTACAGTGTCACTAACATTAACCCTATGGTACAAGGCTGCAGTGTGCACTGAATCCCATTCCCTACAGTAACATTTAGGGAGAGAGAGAGACATGAGAAGACGAGAGAGAGAGACACGAGAGGACAAGAGGACAGAAAATTGGCAAAATAAATGGAAAAAATGCGAAACACCGCGTTCGGTATTCGGCCTTCGGCCAAGAATTTCATTTAGGTGCATCCCTAATAAGGATGAACTAACACTTTTTTTTTTCTGTTAAAATGTGTGTGTGTGTATGTGTGTGTATATATGTGTGTATATATATATATATATATATATATATATATATATATATATATATATATATATATATATATATATATATATATATATATATATATATATATATATATATATATACACACGCACGCACATATTTTTGTTACATGGATGGGGTTTGCAATGTTTTATTATTGTAAGAACATAATTATGGTGTCCGTCAGGCATGTATCTCCGCTGACAAGGAAGTGAAGCGCTCACATAGTTACAGCTAATAGCGGCCGCTCCCCCCGCCCGGTGTCAGGTCAGTTCTGTTCTGTTCTCATTCACACATAGTTGACAGGCTTACAGGGATGCACAGGGATGGATCACATAGTAATATCTATAGCGGCCGCTCGCCCCGCCCCCCCCCCGCCCGGTGTTAGGTCAGTTCTGTTCTCATTCACACATAGTTGACACTGACAGGGATGCACAGGGAAGGATCACATAGTAATATCTATAGCGGCTGCTCGCCCCGCCCTCCCGCCTGGTATGTCCATTCACTAATGCACAGAGTAGTAGGGACGTCATTGAGAGGCGGTGTCCCCGGCCAGAGGAGGGACTTTTGAATGAAGGACACCCGAGGAGGGGTAGCTGAGGCAGTGGGGGGGGGGGGGGAGCTGAGGCAGCTTACCAATGATATTTGTATTATGAAGCATGAGGGGTTAATGTATTGTCACTGCTGGTCACTCATCTATTAGTGACTGACCAGTGGCAGGTAATTAACCCCTTTGTGCTGCATTAGTGCAACCAGTATCAGTGCAACCAGTGTTAATTAACACTGATACTGGTTGCACTAATGCAGCACAAAGGGGTTAATTACCTGCCACTGGTCAGTCACTAATAGATGAGTGACCAGCAGTGGCAATACATTAACCCCCTCATGCTGCATAATACAAATACCATTGGTAATTAAATTAACCTCTTGCCAACCCGTCACAGTACATATACTGTGACAGGGTGGCAGCGACAGGTGTACGCCTGCCTGTTTTTGGTGTATGCCCCTCTTCTATCCATTTTAAATTTTTTTGGGGGGAAAAAGTCATTTTCGGTTTCGGTTTTCGGCCAAGGGCATCCTGCATTTTCGGTTTCGGCCCAAAATTTTCATTTCGGTGCATCCCTACTTTTCATTAATTTATTTAAGAAAAAAAAGCCTAAAGAAAGTGAATACCACTTGAAGAAAAGCTGTGTCACCTCTGTAGCACAGGCTGCTGTATAGATTTCTCCTCAAGGACCATGAGTGATGCTGGAATTTCCTCCTGGCTTGCTGGATGCTGACTGGTCTGACTCCAGAGCGTGTTAATGTCCGCAGCTGTGATTGGCTAGACCCTGCTGCAGTGTGAATGCAGAGTCAGAGCAGCCGGCTTCAGTATTTTTGGTGTGAACATTTGCAGAGTGAGGGCAAGGCAGACTCCAGGTGTTTCCACTGTATTGCATGATGCTTGCTGTACAGCTACATTGCTGCTCCTAATTCCAGTGTTACATTTCTTTTTTGCTGTCTCATTGAAGCAGCCCTTGTTACAAAGAAGCATCCAGGTGTAAAAGGGTGTGTTTGAGGTTTCTCAATCTTCACATTTCTTTATTGCTAACGGAAGGATGCTGAAATCAGTCTGGGAGTTCTTGGGCACGTATATTCCCTGGATAGCCTGCAAGGGCTCTGACGGTGATAATGTAAATGGTCCCTCTATTACGGAGGGGACAGATGTGAAGGAGCAGAGTGATGCTGATGAGGGTCCGATTGTCCTGATGGTGGTGGCACCCTGGAAGGAGCTGCAGCAGGTAAAGTTTTCTTGTCGGTGAACCATCACAGCATGTCGGTGGGTGTCACTCAGCAGAGGAATATGAAAACTCACAAAACTGAGTGACTTTGAATTGGGGATGGAATTATTGCTGGGTGTGTACCTGCTGCCATATATTGGAAGAGAGCTCAGATTTTTACTTCTGGATCGCTCTAAAAGGCTTCATAGATTTAATTGCAGAAATAAATCTGATATAAAGTGAATATGGCATAAGAGCTGCTATTGCTGACGACCTGCTGTCTTTATTAATAACCCCTCTGTTGGTACCCTTTATATCACTGACCCAGAATGATGCAGATCCAGAATACTGGCTGCATGCTTGTTCTGTCTTTCCCTCAAACTATTTGAAGCAGCCTTTTTCAGAGATTTAGCAATGGCAGGCTACATATGATTCTCATTAGTTTTCCTTGAATTTATTAGCCCTGTGTGTGTCTAGCAGTAAACCTGCCTTATTCACTGAACAGGGGCTGGGCAAACTGAAAGAGCCGGGCAAATGTCTTTTCTAAGCCATGCTTTCTGACACGCATAGAGGTTTAGATTTGTCCCCTATATTTTTGTAATGTACTCCTAATTGCAGCCCATCTTTGAATTGCATTACATACTAACATAAGACTCTACCTGAAGTCAGTTCCTCACATTTCTGTCCTGCTTTTTGTGCTTGTACTATATACATGCAGCATGTGCTTATCGTGCATTGACAATTTTCAGTCATTTTAGCTGCCATGTAAATTTGAGTTGAGCAAGTACACACTATTACTCTGGGTTCACATTGATGCGGCTTTGCGAGCCACATTTTGCGCAGTCATGGCTGCCTATTCATTATAGTGGACTGCCATGCCTCCTGAAATGCAGGGAAAGGTCCCTGCGCTATTTCTGGAATTGCAGCCCGCACGGGAACTGCAAGTGCGGTGTGATTTCCAGCGCGTGCAGTGTACCATTAGGAATCATGGCAACCTCATGCATTCAGTTCGGCTTTGGGGACCGGTGCGAACCTACAGCAGGAATCGCCTGCACAGATGTGAACCTAGCCTGTCTGTAGTTTGTATGCAAGAAACTTGTAGCTGTTCTGAGGAATGATTCCTTCTGAACAAGGTTACATTTTACTTGATTCACGGAGTTCACTGTAGCTAAGCCTAAACTATTCTTACAACTTTTAGAGGTGAATTTCGTGAGTAAGCTGCTACTGAGCTACCAGTGGAGCCCAGTGGCTGTTGCTGATTAGCTCTGGATTTTGAGCTACTGGTGAATGTTTCCTTCCTACATATAGGCAATTACCCCAGATGGGTATTCTTAGTGGGGTAAATTTGCTGTACCATTTAAAAAAAAAAAAAAAAAATCTATGGCATATTAGGATATATATATATATATATATATATATATATATATATATATATATATATATATATATATATATATATATATATATATATATATATATATATATAATTTTTTTTTTTTTTTTTTCAATTCATTTATCTAACTTCACTGCCTGCATGCTTGTTTTTGGTCAGTGACAAAAAGGGTCAGGGTGGTTGTAGGCATTTTCAGAACATGGTGGGCATTTTTGCAGTAAGATAAAGGAGTGTTTTGTAACTCGATTGAACCTTTCTTTGGTCAATGTCAGAATGTACCAGGGAGTATCAGATTGTTGGCCCAGAATCTATGTTCAGCTTTGTACATTCCTGGTAGCAGCATTGATGTAATACGCAGGGGACAAACTCACGTGGACCTCCATGGTTGTGGATCTGATCTCTTATCTATCTAATCTTCATTAGCTTGCATCACAGAGGATTTATCTCTTAATTATTAACCACCTGTGTGTCGCACGACTTTGTCTGTTCCAGCTCTTTTGGAAGGTCCTTGTATTTGGATTACCTGTCTTGTGATGGGTCTGGTTCCAGATTGGATAATGATCCTTACACCCCCCTATTACCTCCAGTTTGTTTATTGCACAGTTGAAACAAACCCCTGGTTTTATACTATTGCAACAGCTGTCCCAAACATGTCACAACCACATATACATAAACTGTTAATAAGCATATTCTGTTTAGATGTGTGGTAGTGCTTGCTGCCCCTCTGAAAAGCAATTTGCGTTGAATCACTTTTGAGAAGCTTCGAACAGGTGGTGAGGTTATGTCACCGCCTGTTTAAACCCTGTAAATGCTGCGCCACAGCCCTAATTACATGAGTGGGTTTGCAGCTGGCTGTGGTGCTGAATGCGACCAAAGCAGGGTGGGGTGACGAGGAACATGTGCAGCGTTGCGGGTGTGGTGAAGAACCCTCCGGTTGCATTTGGCAGTCAGTACTCTGTCCCTCTTTTGCATCATATTATGTTACACCCATATTTAGGGTATAACATGGTGCAAATAGGGGCCCCTACCAGACACCTGCATTCCACTGATTGCGGGTGCAATGCTTTGCAGGCACATATATCTATCTATGCAGTTAATAATCCTTTTCAGAAAACAAAGCGGGAGATGGTCACTGGACATACTATATATGATGTTGGAGACTGGGGCTATTCAGAAGATAATTCTAATTTGGAGATATCACACAAGGCTGCTAGAAATCCTTACTATAATATAACAATGGGGAAACAGATTAGTGTCTGCAGAGGCCCCTAGGGCCATAAAACGGCACCAAAGGGAAGCAGGTTGGGCACCAGGGCTTTACAGCTTTGATCAATGTAACTATGCATATATCATACCTGTAGGATACCACCCAGAAGTTGGGGAAATCACTCCACTCTAGTAAGCTGCTACAATATCTGGTTAGCATGGTTGCTTTTCAGAGATCTGGGATTGGTCAATGTGGAGAGAATTCTCTGAATGGCACGCGTGCGAAGCAGCCAACCTCCTGTGTCCAGCAGAGAAGACGCTTGGCACGGGACCCGGAAGCAAGAGGTTACTGGAGTAGCAGTGCCTACTATATTGACATCTAGCTTCTAGAAAAGACTCCACAGGTATTATATATGCAGGTATGGCTTTTACATTGGTTCAGCTTGGACCAATATAACTATGTAAATAAATGCCTTACCTGAAATTCTTTCAAGTACCGGTAGGTCTAAACTGGATAAAAGATTGTTACTGCTTTCCCTGCTTCCTTTCAATATTATTAGTAAACCTGTTATATCATTGTGAGTTGTACTCCATATTGGCTGCTACTGCAGAGAAATCGCATTTGATAGGGCAGATGATGAAACCAACTGTCTACCTGAATTGACCTTTTAATTGGCTGATAAGTGATTTTAGTAGCCCCAATACCCTGCTTTTTAATTACGCAAGAGTATTTCTTTACTTGCACTGATGTCCTTAGTCTATTTGTGGGGTTACCGAGAATGGCTTCTTAAGCTGATTGTATATACTTGAATTTGCTTAAGCCAATAATGTACTAAATGTGCAATTTGTACTTGCACACCAGTATAAAGCCTAATTGTATGAAGCTGCTGCTTCCTTCAGGGGGATTCCAGCACTGGCAAATTATTCCTCACTGGAATTTTTTTTTTTTGGGGGGGGGGGGGGGGGGGCTTTTGGACTTTAATAATGCTGGGATGCTGGAAAGCCCCCCCCCCCCCCTTCTCCAGTAAGACATAGGCTTTTTCCTATTAAATATTTTTACAATTCAGAATTTCCCCACTTAAAGTATGTCACAAGTCCTTTAAATATTTCTTTTTCTGCATAAAGCTCATTCACTCAAGAGACCCTTATGTAGTCATACTAGTTGGTGTGCCTATGGCGGGCAGATGTTTACAGGTCCTGGCTCTGTTTTACGAACTGTACCATCATACTCGTGCATGTGCACTTGATGCTGTTCTAGGCCCTTATGCTTGTTTCAAGTGCATTTGTATAGTATGGCTATTCTGTGTCGGCATCTAGTCCCACTTGCATGGCTGCTACATGTGCTGCAGGCCATGTCAGATAGTGTCTGCTTTGTAGGTTTTAGGTATGCATGTGATAACTGCATAAAGGAATGGTGTGGAAAATAGTGCCAAACTGCCCTTGCATTCTATATATATATGTTCTCTAACATGATTTTCCCAGATGGCTGCACTAAGATGGGATGGTTACAGAGGACACAGAAGGCAACTGTACTAAATATTTTCTTCTCCTCTGTATTTACACATGAAAAGGAGGGGTATACCGACCATGACTGTATGGTTAGCAGCACATCACAGGACTTGCTGCAGTGGGTAACCGAGGATGAAATCAAGGAAAGACTTGATAACATTAACGCAAATCACCAGGACTGGATGGTTTGCACCCAAGAGTACTCAAGTAACTCAGTAGGGTTATATCTAGACAATTGTTCATGATCTTTGCAGACAGTATATTGACAGGAACTTTACCAGGTGATTGGCGGAAAGCCAATGTAATACCACTATTAAAAAAAGGGCAGAGGCATATTCCAGGAAATTACAGGCCGTCAGTCTGACATCAATTGTATGTAAATTATTGTCAGGGATGATAAGGGACTATATCCAAGAATTGGCGAAGGACAACAGTATAATCAGCATGAGTTTACAAAAGGACATTCTGGCCAAACCAATTAACATTTGACGAGGGGGTGAGCTAGATGGGTGGAGACCTGTGGATGTGGTGTATCTGGATTTTGCTAAGGCATTCGGCACAGTTCCCCACAAACTCCTAATCTACAAAATAAGGTCTGCAGGCATCGACCAAAAGGTTTGTTCTGGATAGAAAGCTGGTTACATTGGCGTGTCCAAAGGGTGGTGATACCACTCCAGACCAGTCTGACTATGAGTTAAGTGGGGTCCCCCAAGGCTCAGTCCTGGGACCAATTTTGCTCCGTTACATGGAGGAAGGGATCAATAACTCAATCTCTTTTTTCGTGGATGACACAAATGTAGGCAGGGCAATAACTTCTCATCAAGATATAGAAATCTTACAGAATGATCTGAACAAAAAAGTGGGCAACTACAGGGCAAATTAGATTTTATGTGGAGAAATGTAAGGTATTGCACTTGGGGGCTAAAAAAAAAATAATGCAAATTATGCTCTGGGGGGGGGGGGGGGCCTCTGGGGAATCCAGGATTGAGAAGGATCTGGGGGTTTTAGTAGAAGATAGACTAAGCAATAGCATGCAATGTCAAGCCAAAGCTGGTAGAATATTAGCATGCATAAGGAAGGAGGTATATTCCAGAAATAAAGCTATAATCCTACCACTTTATAAAATTGTGGTCCGCCCACATCTGGAGTATTCTGTCCAGTTCTGGTCACCAATCCTCAGATGTGTTGGAACTGGAGAAGAGTCCAAAGAAGCGCAACTAAACTAATTGGGGGATTGCAGGGCCTTAACTATGAGGAGCGATTACAAGCGCTTAATTCTCCCTGGAGAAGAGAGGCCTGAGAGGGGACATGATGGCGATTTACAAATACCTCAATGGTGATCCCAGCATAGGGAAAAAACTATTTACACTCAAGGAGTGTAAGAGGACACGTGGCCACACAAAAAGATTAGAGGAGAGATGGTTTACCCTTAAGCTGCATAAGGGGTTCTTCACTGTAAGGGCGGTGAGAATGTGGAACTCTCTTCCACAATTGGTGGTAGCTACACGGAGTATGGCTACTTTTAAAAGACTCTTGGACGTGCATCTCGGATCACAACATTCAGGGTTATGGAAAAAGGCATCACTGAGCTCCTGAACAGACTGAGGTGCAACCTGGCAGTGTCAAATGGACCGAAACATAATGTCCCAGAGGTGTTCCATTGGCTTTATGTCAGATGAGCAGGGGGGGGGGGGCAATTCAATGGGTCATGTCCTTCATCCTCCAGGAACTGGCTGTATACTCACGCCACATGAGGCCAGACATTGTCGTGCACCAGCGTAGGGTCTGACAATGGGTCCCAGGATTTGATCCTGGATACCTGACAGTCAGGGTACCATTGTCCAGCCTGTAGAGGTCTGTGTGTCCCTCCCATGGATGGATATGCCTCTCCAGACCATCACTGACCCAGCAACAAAACTGGTCATGCTGAACAATGCTACCAGGTAGCATAACGTTCTCCAGACTTTCACGTCTGTCACTGCTCTTTTGGTCAGAGAAATTCACCCCAGTGGCCTGCAGGAGATCATTTTGTAGGACTCTGGCAGTGCTCATCCTTTTCCTACTTGTACAAAGGAGCAGATACCGGTCCTGGTGATGGGCTAAGGACCTTCTATGGCCCTGTCCAGTTCTCCTAGAGTACCTGCCTGTCTCCTGGGATCTCCCCCTTGCTCTTGAGACTGTGCTGGGAGACACAGCGAACCTCCTGGCAAGGCACGTATTGACTGCCTGTGCAACCTCTATAGGGTCCAGGTATCGCCTCATGCGACCAGTAGTGACACTGACCCTACTCAAATGCAAAACTAGTGAAAAAGTCAGAAAAGATGAGTAGGGAAAATGTCGGTGGCCTCCACCTGTAAAACCATTTCTGTTTTGGAGGTCGTCTCATTGTTGTCCACCTAGTGCACCTCACATCAAAGTTCACAAGTTCATCATAGTTCACATCAAAGCTGCTGAAACTGATCAACAACCCCCTCTGCTACTTAACTGACCAGATCAATATCCCAGGAGTTAAATTGACTTGATGCTATAATCTGATTAAAAGGTGTTCCTTTAATTTTTTTGAACAGTGTAGAAAACCTAAGGATTACCCTTCAGACAATAGAGGAATGCATGTAACACATTTTAAATGTTTGCATTTAGATGCAATTTAAGGCCTCTTGCACACAATACTCCTGTTTGAGCATCTACTTTTTCCAGACTTTTTTTTTTTTTTTTTTTTTATGTATTTTTGAGCAAATGCATGAAATCTTTCTCACTTCTGTATGTAAATGAGCATTTGCGTGCATTGAGGTGTAAATTACTGACTAAAAATGCAGATTTTTCTATTTTGTTTTTACTGAAGAATGCACAGCGCTTGTTTACATGCCTGTGTGCACAGGCACATTACAATTAAGGGGCTATATATTAGCTCATTAAAAAAAACTGTACTGAGCTTTTTCAAGCTGCGAGATGCTCAATGGGAGTTTTGTGTGCAAGAGGCCTTATAATGAGGAGGTATTTTGTTTCCTCTGAGCAGCCTTTTTATTTATTTAGTACTTTGCCTTTTTTTTTTTTTTTTTTTGTCATTGTACTTATTAGGCCAAGATGATGATTGGTTAGGTTTTTTTTTTGTTTTTTTTTTTTATTGAACTTGTGAGCACAGGCTTTTTATAGCAAAGCTCAAATATATCTATTTATATATGTAAACAAGTGTCGGGTCTTGCCATGTCATAGCATTGTGCTACTGAATCTATGTAACATTTTAAGGAATGCACCTTGTGATGTGTTCAGTAATTGATGTCACTAGGGGGTCTTCTTTCCCTTTAGCCTGGTAACCTTATCAGCTGCTGTCCCATAGCAACATTCCAGGGAGTTGTCCATTTATGTGGCTGGAGAATCCTTTGTCACATTCAGTGACTTGGCTTCGCTGGGATTGGTCAGCTGTAGAAGGCTGGTTCTGCCAGTTAGGCAGACTTCAATGGGAAGGGGTTGGTCTGTATCGGCCAATAGGAGCTGAGCACAGGCACCTAGTCTTGTAACCTGCCGGGTTCAGCATTTACTGTAGAGAAAGCGTGGAGCTGTAGAGGAGTCCAGAGCTGACGCAGGTGTAAAGCATCTCCAAGATGCTTTGTCTGTGCTTGTATGTGCCCGTGTCAGATGACTCTCAGTCAGAGTTTCAGTACTTTGAGTCCAATGGATTACCTTCAGAGCTGAAGTCCATTTTCAGGCTAAGCCTTTTTATTCCATCTCAGGAGTTTTCAACTTACAGGCAGTGGAGACAGGTGAGCTTATGGCTGCTTTACACTGGATGTCCTTTGTCTCGCTCGTGTAGTAAAGGAGTGCAGTTGTATTTTACACTATTACCTTTTTTGTAAAGGGAAGATTTTACAAAATTCCTCGTCCTTTGTATCTTACAAATACCCACACATTGATATCATTTTTTTTTTTTTTTTTTTAAAAGTTGGTTGTGAAGATCTTTACTTTCAAGTGTGTGAACTTTTTTGAAATTTTTTTTTTTTGAAATTTTTGCAACCAGATAACACAATTTTCCAGTAGTGGGATTTTTTTTTTCTTAGCAATTATTTAAATGCTGTATTAATGCATGCAGGGTTTTCATGGCTTATTTATAAATGGGACAACTTTTGACAACGGTGTGTAATATAAATATTCAAATTTTTTTTTTTTTTTTTTTTTTGCAGTTCACAATGCATTCTGCAGTCAGGCTTTTTGGCAGTTTCTTGCATGTTTTG
Source organism: Pelophylax lessonae (assembly GCF_965119305.1). Lineage (NCBI taxonomy): Eukaryota > Metazoa > Chordata > Amphibia > Anura > Ranidae > Pelophylax > Pelophylax lessonae. The sequence continues at coordinate 268,875,306 of NC_138774.1, read as the reverse complement.
TTACATGTTCATAGCGCTCGCCATGTGAATGCCTGAAGTTGTTTCACTGCAGCAGTTGCTTCTAGTGGTGAATCGGAGAGAGGTTGTGCCGGTTCAGAAAATGATCAGTCATTTATTGGTTTATATTAGTTGCCCAATTATTAAAAAAAAAATAGCACTTCATTTGGTCCCGTTTCATATATACTCAACCTAGACAATTTTATTTTGTGTGCAACGTTTTTTCAGACATACTGATTTGGCTCTCATAAAAGCTAAAATACTGCATCAGATTTTTTTTTTTTTTTTTCAAAATTAGAATTTGCTAAAAGCCTGTAGTGATGGGATGAATTATTAATCGTATTGCTGCTTTAGATTCTGACCCTACTGTAGCTTGGAGCTCTTCAGTCTCCATAGTTGATGTGATCATGTGCTTGACAATTGATATAGATATGTGCGGTTCAGGGCTAGTCATGGTGTTGGTTATAATGCAGGATTTATATAGTGCCAACAGTTTGCGCAGCGCTTTACAATATGAGGGAAGACTTTTATATTATATATATTATAAATCTCTCTCTATCTCATATGATATGAGGAAGACAGTTACAATTCAATACAGGAGGAATTAGAGGGCCCTGCTCGTTGGAGCTTACAATCTAGTATCTACAACTAAGAATCCCCCCCGCCCCCCCCCCCCCCAGCCGAGGAATCTGTAGTTCTATTCGCTACAATTGGGAAAAGCTTTTATATTTTTGGGAGCTGTGGATTACCTGGTCTATGGTTTTTTTTTTTTTTTTCTATTTGTACATTTTACACAAAAATGAAAAAACGGTAAATAGGGTCTTTGGTATGTGTTTGACATATGTACCGGTTTAAAGTTATTTATGAATCTGTAACATTATCACCATCCCATGATTATAGAATTTGCTTAAGGTAAACTGTGCGCCCGCTGGCCAGCGTGTAATGTCACACACTCAACTATCTTTAGCTGTCAGCACTCCGTGTCCTCTGATGGAGTCCTGTGACTGCAGCTCAGACAGTTTACAAAGGTCACTGTAAATCTCTCTGCTGATCTCACTCATCCTCCGGTGGCATTGCAATTGGTGCCTATTAACCCCATCAGGTGCCTCTGTGCCATGTACAATGGCTTCTCACCTAGTCCGTTTAAAATCCTTTGTCGTCCAATTTTGAGACTCACACATTTCCATCATTAGGATCTGTCCAACGTTTTAACTCAAGTTTGCATATAATGTTGGCTTCCCTGAGGTTTAGGTTCCTGTATGCCCCAGATAAATGATTTGTTTTGTAGACTGTTTCTGTAGCCGCTTATGCTTTTTCCAGTTCTATCCTGCGCTTTCCAGAGGCAGCATGCCAGTTGATGATGATCATGCATAAAGAATGACAATGCAAATCTGTTTCTCCTTTTTCTTCCATAACAGAAGATAGTGAAAGCTGGAGATAAGGACCAGGATGGGCAACTGGACTTCGAGGAGTTTGTGCACTACCTTCGTGACCATGAGAAGAAGCTCCGATTGGTCTTCCGCAGTCTGGATAAAAAGAATGATGGTTAGTAATGCAGTTTGTCTTACTGAGGAATCACCACAGGCAGACACAGAATAGTGAGGCAGCTGCTTTCCGAAGCTTACTTGCCAAGAAGTTCTCAGTTTTATGAATTGGCTTACTAAAGCAGTCTAAATGTGTGTGCAACCTCAGCAGCTATTGCGACTATGAAATACTGCTGGCATCAAAATATGATGTCCAATACCTTGCCCCCCAAAGAGCCTTGTTACACTTAGATCAGGCTTGCTTGCTTCAGAAGTTTACATTTAGTCATCCCAGTTGCAAGTGTTGAATTAATTTCGGATAGTTTTGTCAAGTTGTTGGCCAAGCTTAGATGGCATTACTTTTTTCTGTGCCCTGTCTTATTAAATGCATATCATAAATTCACTTAAAGTACAAATAGCCTTTTACAAATATAGTGATAACCTCATCTATTGAAGTTGTAGATCACAATCTGGCAGTTTATTATTTCTGTGGCCTCCATTTATAGTTCTAGAACAAGTCAACCTATGAATGTCAGCAGTCCATGAGACTCAAGTCAGAGCGAGGCCAGGTGTTCTATGAGGTTACAATTGTTTTGCCATGATCTGTTTGCTCAGAGACATGGTCTTTTGAAGTATTCTGAACTTAAAACTTTAAACTTAATCTTTAAATATAATTTTATTGATTTTCTATTTTTTTTTTTTTTTTTGCTCCTCTTCCAGGTCGAATTGATGTGCAGGAAATAATGCAATCTCTCCGTGACCTTGGTGTAAATATCTCCGAGCAGCAGGCAGAGAAAATCCTTAAACGGTAAGCACACAATACCCATCAACCAAGTCTGTCTTCAAATTCTGTAGTCTGTCCTGTATTGTGCTGATGACTCCTTCTCGTGTTTCTCTTCTCGCTTTCACCCCCCAAAAAAACTAAAGTGATCTAGTCTAGTAATCCCAGAGTTGCCCACAAATACTTTCTGGCAGGGAGTAACAGTAACTGTTTATCTGTGCTGTCTTTCCTTTTGCTTCTGTCTGTGTGGCTGTCAGAATTAGGACGGGACACCGCTGGGGTCCTGTCGCCCAGTAAGTATGCTGTCCTCTTGTACCCTTCCCGCTGTGTCTTGCTGTGCTTGTGCATGGTTGCCTGTGTTTTTCTCGGAAATCACTGACCCCTATGCATTGGCCTTTGTCTTTCAGCATGGATAAAAATGGTACAATGACCATAGACTGGAATGAGTGGAGGGATTACCATCTCTTACATCCTGCTGAGAACATTCCAGAAATCATCCTTTACTGGAAACACTCTACAGTAAGTGCAAATTTAAACACTTCCTTTGTCTTGTTTCGGCATGCTTTGATGAAACTGGATGCTAAAATGCTTTTCATACTGTGAAATGGGATGAAGTGTGTGCAGCGGAATACTCCAACATAAGCAGGGCCTGACCATTTTTAGGGGTATCAGTCTGGTCTTTAGGCTGCAGGAATACACCATTGTATATATGACCAAGTTTTCAGCCCAGCTGAGGAGACGAGTTTCTGTTAAAATAAGTTTCCGAATGTTTGTAGTGATCTGTGGACAGTGATCTAATAAACCATTGCTGGGTATTAACAATCACCTGCTGTTCCTTGTTCACCTAGGTTTGGCATTTTGGGGGTTTAATTGAAACGTAACTGGCATTCCTTAGAGGACCTGTCTGCAGGTCTGAGCAGCCCATGTCTTGTAACAAACTTGCTGTATCTGCTATTAGGTGAGCAAAAACCATATCGTAAAACTCCGGCAGCGAATTGCATGCAGAGAATAACTGGTCCAACTCAGCCTATGCTGGTTAGTTCCACCCCCCTGTAGCCTGAGGCTTTTGTGCTGTAGGAACCGGATGTGCTTCCCTTTTTTTACATAACCTTCTGCAAAAGAATTCTTTACCATTCTCTGCTAAAGTACTTTTAGGGAACAGGCCTGACCGGCAGCTATAAAGCTGCTTAGGGTAGAGTATGGTTTATACATACTGGCTGGATAGTGCCAACATTGATTCCATCTCGCTGCTCCCTTTGCAGATCTTTGACGTTGGAGAAAACCTCATTGTGCCTGATGAGTTTACCGTGGAGGAGAAACAAACTGGAATGTGGTGGAGGCATCTTGTGGCTGGTGGCGGGGCTGGCGCTGTGTCTCGGACATGTACGGCTCCCCTAGATCGGCTGAAGGTCATCATGCAGGTTAGTAGATTTTATGGGGCAATCATGCCACACCGTCTGGGTATTTGGACATAGTTTCTTCTTTTATATGGTGACATATTCAGTATTGATTAATGATGCAAGCTCTGTCACAACTTTTTTCATTGCATTTTGTTAACGAAGGCAAGGAGAATTGTGTAATCGCAGTCAGAGATAAATGGAGGAATGCTGAACTTTGTCCTGCACATTATGAATGACATTTGCCTTTTTAGCTCACTGTGTGCTATAGAGCAGTACAGGTTCTTCCCTTGGCATTCAGCCATTTTGGGGTTTAAAATTTATGTTAAAAAAAAAAAGAGGTTTGTGGCGGCTGCAGAAAGAACCTTATGCTTTGTGGAGGCTTGATTTTTAAAGAATTCTTAATTAGAAAAATTTGTGGAAGTTCTTTCAACCCCGCTATGTGCATGGACTGGTTTACTGAGTAGCTTCTACTGGTAATGATGTATTGGCTGATTACCATCAACGCCAGCTCCAGGTCCATGTGTTGCAGTTGTTAATCACGGTTTTCTGAAAGACGTATTATAGTAGTGACGCACTAGCAGCTGAGCAACAGGTCTTTAACTGAAGTACTGAGAGTTATTATGCATTCCTGCTGGGATTACAAAGTTTTCTACAAAAAAGCAGAATCCATTGTGCCGGGATTAGAAGTGATTTCTAAACGCATGCCTCATGTTTTTCTCTTGCAGGTTCACGCTTCACGCAGCAACACAATGTCCATGGCAGGGGGCTTTATGCAGATGGTCCGTGAAGGAGGCTACCGCTCGCTGTGGCGGGGAAATGGCATTAATGTCATTAAAATTGCTCCAGAGTCTGCTATTAAGTTCATGGCTTATGAACAGGTGAGTTTGTCACGATCTGCTGCTATGTAATAATGCTGGCAGAATGTCAAAGGTGAATGCAGACAGATTGAGTCAGTTTTGTGTAGACTTTATTCTTCCATGTTAGCTAATAAGGGTGCTTTTTCTAGTGCTAAAACCTACTTTATTCCAAACAAACTTTAAAAACTCACCTGAATGTGTATACAGTGTATCAGTACCTATACAGGGGAAATTATCTAGCTGGATACCACGGTGCACTGGTACGTTGTGCACACATCCATGTGTTTTTAAATTTGTTTTAAATCCTTGATTTTTAACGGTAAGCACTATGAGAAGTGTATTTATAATTTTTGAGCACTTCTCTAATGTACAAATGAAGTAGACAGAAGTTAAGCAAGGTAAATTAAGTGGTTCAGTTTCATTTAAGCTCATTATCACACAGATAAAGCACAAGTGGCTTTTTGTTTTTCTTTTTTTTTTTTTTAAGATTTTTTTTTTTTGTTAAGATGCACAGATTTAGATGGTAATTTTGTCACATGTATAAGTAGAACTGTAGTAAATTGTAGGTACCTAGTAGCGCTGCATTATTTGATTTCATTTTGGATAGTGTGGGAACACAGTGTGTTGGTAAGCTGCTATCTGAGGGTAATATTGAAAGTGTGGGGAAAATAGATGTTGGTTTTTTTGTTTTTTTTTTGTATCTTTGTATTTTTTTTTTCTCACTGTTTTTATTAACTTGCTTTTTCTAGATTAAACGTTTCATTGGGAGTGACCAAGAGACCTTAGGCATTCGTGAGAGATTGGTGGCAGGGTCTCTAGCTGGAGTAATTGCCCAGAGCAGTATATACCCCATGGAGGTGAGGACATTAGCTGCTGGAATTGTGATCCAACCTGTGGTTATGAAGTTGGCACTTATGCACTTTTCCTAATGGTTACAGGTTTTGAAAACGAGGATGGCTCTGAGGAAGACTGGCCAATATCAAGGGATGTTGGACTGTGGCAAAAAGATTTTGCTGAAGGAAGGGATGTCTGCGTTCTACAAAGGATATGTACCCAACATGCTAGGGATTATTCCTTATGCTGGTATTGACTTGGCAGTATATGAGGTAAGCCACTAGGGCCCTATAGTTAAAATGTAGCTGTAAGAGATGAGCAAATGTATCTGCAATTTATTTTGGACTTTGAACATGTGAATCCAGGCTTTGGATATTCGCTTAGCGATTTCCCTCTGCACTGTTCAATAACTTACATTATTATGACCCTACTTCTAGAAATGTCTAGCTTTTCCATTTTTTAATGTTAGTAAAACACTCCTTGTAATCATCTGCTTCAATTAAACCTTTTCCAGACAGTGATATTGTTTTGTAGAAGGTTTCTTGCTCTAACCACTTTTTTTTTTTTTTCTTGAAGACTCTGAAGAACGCCTGGCTAAGTCGTTATGCTACAAGCAGTGCAGACCCTGGCGTCTTTGTGTTACTGGCCTGCGGGACCATATCCAGTACATGTGGGCAGCTCGCCAGCTATCCCCTAGCTCTGGTCAGGACACGCATGCAGGGACAGGGTGAGTACACTTGTCAATCTGAGGATTTATATTTGTAAGAATCTGCATTTATCCAAGCTAACAATAGACAAGCAATCCTTTTACTGCAGAAAAAAAAAAAAAAAATACTTGGAGCACCTTGAAAGCTAATGATAAAACCGAGCTCAGATGATAGATGGGCAGGTCGATTATCTATTTCAGGGCTGTGAATGCCTTCGGGCAGGACAGAATAGCGCACGTAGATCTCCCCTCCCTACTTTAAGTATAAACTAAATGAGTGCTTGCCCAAGGCACCCCTTTGTATTGCCCTCCCATGTCTAAGGGCACCCTGAAGGATTTTTTTTTCTGTCCCAGGCAGATTTTCATTTCACTGGGTCTCTTGATCATGGCAAATTTCTTACCAGGCACTTCTCTGTTCTCCAACTTCAGAGTTTAAGGTGCTGACATGTACTTGTGTCTTTTTGCAACCTGGCTAACTATGTATGTATATGTCTTGATTTACTGTGGGGGGTGTTATGCGGTCTTGGATCTCTGCACTAACCAATTTATCTCTAGAAGCGTGAAACATTATGGTTGACCTGCTTTTTATTTCTCCCCTCTGCAGCTTCCATTGAAGGAGCTCCACAGCTGACTATGAGCAGTCTCTTCAAACATATCATAAAGACTGAAGGCGCTATTGGACTGTACCGAGGCCTGGCCCCCAATTTCATGAAGGTGATCCCAGCCGTCAGCATCAGCTACGTTGTGTATGAAAACCTAAAGCTCACACTGGGCGTAACTTCGCGGTGATAAGAAGCGAATGTCATGCCATTGCTGGACATTAGACTTCATTCTTGGGGTATCACTCCCTGGATGTGAAGTGTCCCGTCTTCATTCTGTGAATGTGTTTAACACTAAAACGAACGGGGTAAAGCTGTGATAAGCCGAGAAACAGAAGGATGTGAGACTTTGCCTCTCTATGCTAGGAACCCCTCACCTAATCGACGATTGGCCTCATTCCATGCCCCTTGGTTAGGGGGGACCAGTAGCATCTTCCACGCTGGAAATGTGTTTACATTTTATTTTTTATTTTTTTGTGTGTGTACACTCGGCTTATTTTATGTATTGAGCTTATGATGTGCCAGCATGAGTTCTCTGAATGTACTTAATGTACTGAATATATGTCATACAGCATGCATATTAACAGTGCTATTGCTGAGGCAGCAGTCAGAGATGAGGACAATATACTTTTTCAGGGCAGCTGATCCTCTTGTATGGGCTTCAGGCCTGGGCAGCTGACAAGCAGAGGGAATTTGATTGTGGACAAGGAGTGTGATTTGGCACAACACCACTGAGGGGAAATTAACTGGAACCGATCTGCCTGTGTGGCTCTGAAAACGAGCTTCTCCACTTCTCCCTCCAGCTTTCAGCTGCTGCAGAAGGAGCCACATAGGTGGACCTGTGTCATATTTACTGGCCTCCTCCTTTTCTGAATGAACACGATGGGTGACCGGTACTGATCACTCATTCATAACTGAAGCATATTAAACGGTTTTACTATGCTTCGAATCGTTTGTGAATGAAAAGGGAGCCTCAATACACACGTCCAGTTAATTCAGCTTTAGTGCTCAATTTCTTTTCGGACTCAAAAGTGAGACATGGGGGTTCTACTTGGACCCCATGATATTTGACCAAAGTCCTGCCCCACTCCCACAATGTGAAAAAAATTGTAAAAAAAAAAATGAAGGGCTCATTCACACCAATACTCCTGCCAATACAGTGTGAATGAGCAGTTTGCTTGGCTGGCGCTGCCTATTATTCTATGGGGATGCAGTGGCTATAGAGAAAAGATGCAGGTCTTTGACAGGGGTGGGTAACCGGTTCCAAATGCACACTCTGTTCAGTGCTTTACACCTATATCCACGCTCCTGTCAAATTACAACCTGTGGCTGTTTGTATAACTGCTGCGTCCCCATAGCGTAACCTAGGCTGCCTGCATTCCAGCCACATAAACTACTGATCCACAATGTATGAGGTACAGTGCCAATGTGACTGAGCCTCAAGACCTCATTCACACACAACTTTATTTATTTACTCAATAGTATTTTCTTTTGGGTTTAGTTAGATTTTTGTAACTGTTATATTTGTGTCCACTTTTAATGTATTGTATATTTTTTGGCAAAAATATTGTTTTTTTTGGGTGGGGGGCCTGTGAATTGTAACCACAGCCCTGACTCTATGTAACTCCGCACCAGGTTATCTGGTTTGCTTGTTGTTGCCCGACCCAAGTTCAAGGCAGCCAGTTTCCTTCAATCAGAGCATTCTACTGAGTTGTTCGAAATTTGATTTGATGAGGCTCAGGGGCGTCTGCTCAACTTACAAAATTGGCACCTCTGCAGGTCGCTGACCTGCTAAGACTCACCTCTGGCTTCTTAGCTGCCTCACAGCTGTTATGATATCATTTACTTTAGTAAAGTAACCTAGCAGCAGCACAGTGTCTTAAGTTTTGCAAATGCTGTTGTCCCACACAAGACCATAGTCTGTGTCCATCCAGGACAGTGTTTGCTTGCACATTCCTCATTGTGTTTATTTTGTTCCATGGTTTTTACTGCCTAGCTTGTATATTTATTATATATTTATTTAAAAGAAAATAACAGTGAAATATTTTTACAGATGTTATAATTATAGATATAGTATTATGGCCTTTTTTATTTGACTAACTTTTATTTTTTTGCTGAGTATACAAGTGTCAGACCATATAGTTGGCAGTTGGGGTACTTTGGTCAAATACCCACAGTCACCTCTGCCCTGGTCTTAAGTTCTTACCTAAGAGCTGCTCCTTTCTGAACAGTGGACTCTAACCTGTTGGGAGGGGAAGCAGCTGGCATCAAGTTTCAAAGTCGGTGGTTTCTAGTAGGTTTTGAGGTCATTGGGATCAAAGGAAACGTTTATGGGACCCACAAACGGATAAGCAATCTGTTCAGACCTCATAAAGATAATTTGCACTTTAAATAGGATGTTGTGAGAATGAGTGAATGGTTTGGTACTTTATACACTATACACTCTCCCCCGGTTTTTAAAGTTTTTTTTTTTGTTCCACTTTAAAACAAATCTATTGGTTTGAGTAGGAGCTAGTGTCAAGCCCACCATCTTATCGTGGGGTTTCTATTGGTGCCATTTGTACCTGTTGAGCTCTATCTGCTGTGCCTATGACAAGGGGAAATAATTCTTCCAGTGAATTTAATTAGACAATGTCTACTACAGCTGGAGACTTTATTTGGTTATGGTAGCAGAAATAGAGTAAGGCCTCTTTCACACGGCCGTTCCGTATGTCCGTATATCACCCTATCCGTTTGCGGGTGATATACGGACATAATGCATGTCAATGGGATTGCAGATGTCAGCGTATGACCATCCACTGACATCCGATTTGCGTTCTTTCAGTTCTGTTCCGTTTTTTGGAATCGAACAGAACCCTATTTTTCTTCCGTGCAAAATCGGATGTCAGCGGTGTCATCTCCCATAGACATACATTATGTCCGTATATCATCCGCAAACGGATGGGATGATATGCGGACATACGTGTCCGTAAAAAAAAAAAAAATGCCGGAGCGGATCGAAATACGGTCCGTTCCGTGTGAAAGAGGCCTAACTTGCAGAATCATCTTGGTACTGGAAACGCCAAGAAGTGGAGGATTTTTTTTTTCTTAAGGAAACTTTATTAAGCAGGGCATACATGCAGGGTTTTTTTTTTTCTTTAAAAAACCCAGCAGGTTGAACGGAAAAACTCATAGCTCCCAGCATCCACAAAAGCAAAGTGGAAGTGGGGACTTCTCCCCTCCCCCTCTTCTTCCTGTTAGAATACACAAGATCAGGGCTTCAAATGCTGATTGAATGCCGGTTTTCCAGCATAATTGTTTAACTGAAGCCGGTGTAACGACTGGTTTCTGTTGGAGAGTACAGACATACCAAAAGCTGGCTAGTTCCTGTTGAATCAGCTGTCTTTCGGTACATGTGTACCCAGCTTCAGATTTTTCATAGTCAAAGCAAGTGCATAACACACGTAGCTATACAACATGTAACACAGGTCCACATAATATAGCATTTGAAAGCCGTATTGTACCAGCCAGTCATATATAGCATTGTATGCCAGGTTATCACATATGCCGAATACAGTGAAAGTGACCTCTTGGTTTCAACTCAAATGCGTTAATACCCCTAAAGTATTAACTAAAAACAAAATAGTTGTACTATTGCTTTAAATAAAAAACAACTTGCTGACAATAAGTAAATATTACAACTTCAGTAATAAAATGTGCATTAAACTTAATAAATGCAAAAATAGTCTGGAGTATTTTGTGAAAATCAGTTTTTGACATTCCACTGTTATCCAACGCCACATTATCCGATTATTTGGTAATCCGGTCGATAGCACTTGTGTGTAAACGTGTGCCGTGGGCATGGAGCCTCAAAGATGGATGCAATCCTCTCCATACCACTTTAGGATCAGATCACAGCAGCACTCAGCGCGGGCACGCTTTTTGGTGGGGAGATGGTGACATTACCCTTTAATTACAGGAACAGCATGGCCTCAAATGGAGAAGTACAAAGGCGCTATAGCGCATTAAAGCAATTTTGGGGAAAAAAAGTGAATGTAGTAAAAAGATACTCGCAAACAAAAAGGTAAAACTGTGTGTAGAATAAAAAACAGTGCTCAATCCATGTGTGATGACGTCCCTACAAATGCTCTGTCTGATGCGTTTCATCACACCAGATGTCTTTGGGGACAGGAACTGCTGGCATTTGATAAAACCACATTGAGCCTAATGAGTTTACATGGAGGAGAAACAAAATGGAATGTGGAGGAGGCATCTTGTGGCTGGTACTGTTGTGGACATGTGTGGCTTCCCTTCACATGCAGCCCTGCAGGGTTTATTGGGTAATGCCACACATGTGGGTATTTAGACATAGCTGCTTTTTTTTATAGAGGGAAATGTTCATTGATTAATGATGCAAGCTCTATCACAACTTTCATTGCACTGTTTGCACTGTGTTCACGAGGGCAAGGAGAATTGTGTAATCCCGGTCAGAGATAAATGGAGGAATGCTGAACTTTGTTCTGCACATTATGAATGACTTCTGCCTTTTTAGCTCACTGTGTGCTTTTTGAAGAGTACAGGTTGCTTGGCATTCAGCCATTTTGGGGTCGAGGTTTGTGTAAAAAGGTCATATAAGAAGCTCCGGGGCAGCTGTACTTTTAGTGCAAAAGATACTCACAATAGCTCTTAAAACACAGAGATATAAAAGGAGTAACCCTATGTGCTTAGGAGTATGGTAATATGAGTAATAGTGTGCTGCTACTTAAAGGGTACAGAATTAATAAAATGAAATTCTGTGTATATATAACTTTTAGTGCAAGAAGGATCCTCATGTTTCACTGTCATTTTATTCAGATTTTGGAGCCCCTATGTGGGAGCTGTCCTCATCTTATATCTTACTTGGTGTACTGTAGTTTTTCATACAACGTCATTTAAACTTTAAGCTGGATACACACTTTATAACTTTTGTTAGATTTCCTTTAGATTAACCTTCCAACTATGTAGTGCAAGGGACTGCCTGACTGCATACAAATTGAAAGGGTTTAGATTTGACCTCATATTATATGGTTTTGGTAAATCTAAAGACCATTGTATAGTGTGTATTGCCCATTAGGCTTTTCTTACTAATGAAAAAGCCAGTGATGGGAATACATGTTATATTTAAAGATTTAGAGAAATCGGTGTACAACTTTTTCTAATTTGGTTGTATTTCTGTTTTAATGCTTTTAATTTTCCATCTGGCAAAACTGGCATATTTCTTGAACAGTGTTAGTTCAGAAGAGGACTTTCACTGTGCATGGGACTGGTTTACTGAGTAGCTTCTACTGGTAATCTGTTGGCAGATTGTGGTCAATGCCAGGTCCAAGTGTTGCAATTGTTAATGAGTTTTCTGAACACGCTAGCACGTTCCCACTGGGATTATACAATTCTCCACAAGCAGGTTATATATCATTATACTGGGATTAGAAGCAAGTTCTGAGCGCATGGCTTGCCTTTTTCTGCTGCAGGTTCACTCAGCAACACCATATCCATCACAGAAGTCTTTGTGCGGATAGTTCGTGAGCAAGGCTTCTGCTCACTGTGGAGGGGAAACTACGTTAAAATTCAATGTCACGATCTGCTCCTGTGTATCAATACTGGTATATCATAGGTGGATGCAGACAGTTTGATGGGGATTTCACTGAAATAAAAATTACATAATTTATAAGAAATTTCATGAAGGGGTGATCCTAGTCATATATGTTGATTAGGAGAACCTGAAGCTCAAACTGGGCATGACTTTGCAGTGATAAGCAGATATCGTTCTTTTTACTGGATATTAGACCACATTCTTGGGATGTAAATGCCTGGATAGTGCACGGCCTGTCTGCATTCTGTGAATGTGTTTAACTCTAACAGCAACAGAGTAACACTATAGTGTTGTCATGCACGATCGAACAGTGTGTTACTCTACATGCAGTTTCACGTCTTATTCTTTCACGTCTTATTCTTTCACGTCTTATTCTTTCACGTCTTTATTCCTTCACGTCTTTATTCCTTCACGTCTTTATTCCTTCACGTCTTTATTCCTTCACGTCTTTATTCCTTCACGTCTTTATTCCTTCACGTCTTTATTCCTTCACGTCTTCCTTCCTTCACGTCTTTATTCCTTCACGTCTTTATTCCTTCACGTCTTTATTCCTTCACGTCTTTATTCCTTCACGTCTTTATTCCTTCACGTCTTTATTCCTTCACGTCTTTATTCCTTCACGTCTTTATTCCTTCACGTCTTTATTCCTTCACGTCTTTATTCCTTCACGTCTTTATTCCTTCACGTCTTTATTCCTTCACGTCTTTATTCCTTCACGTCTTTATTCCTTCACGTCCTTGTTCCATTAAATCGATTTTTAGAAAAGGTTAATGCACTATTGCACCTTCTACGCAATGTTATTTGGGGGCCATGCTGGTATTGTGATTGGTGGGGGGTGCTAGTGACACCCTCACCCTTAAAGGGATAGAGCACTGAAGCTGCTGAAGTGGTTTGGATGGGATGACCTCCATCTTTGAGGCTGTCTGGGCCATGTATTTACACACAAGTGCTACTGACCTCAGTACCAGGCGGTCAAATCATCTGGTCCACAAAAGGGAGCAAAAGTCAATGCAAAAAATAAATGTCAATGTTAAACCTGCCTGTTGTAAATGGATTGCTAAGAGTGCTTGTCTAGAATCTGTTTAATAAAGTTCTATATATTGTAATAAAGAACATTTTTGGTTTCTAATTTTTCTCTTGTATAAATCACCCCTGCAAATTCTCAGAAGTCTGGATTGAGTACAATACTTGCCTCAAGATTTTTCATCTCCAGTCTATCCTACCTAGAACCGGATAGACCTAACTCTAAACTAGCCTCCCCAAGCCTTGGAAATCTTAGAAGTAGCTGGAAGGAGCTGCCTGTTAACCATTAACTAGCAGGGAGTGGAGACTTCATGAGAATTATTTGGCCAAGGCTGCAATTCTATAACCAATAGGTATACAATTTTTACTGCAATACCTTGTGCTTTACCATCTGATTTTCTAGTTTATGGGCCTTGTGCTTTACAAGAAAACCTGTAACTAAAAATGCTGATGAACCTGATGGGGTGTCCTTGCAATACAGGGTTTGTCATTTCACATGACTGAAATTCAAGTTTAAACGGAATATTCTTTTCAACCTATTAGTATTTATTGTAAGTGTTCTGCCTTAAGGCCCGTACACACGTAGCAATTGTCGGCCGTAAATATTCGGCCGCCGAACGATCGGCCGATTGTCGGCTTGTTAGTATGATGCTTCCAACAACCGACTGCGACTTTTCGGCCAAACAGAATCGGGTGTGCAGGCTATAAAATTTTTGTTGGCCGTCACCACAACGGCCGATTGTTCGCCAGTCAGTACAGAATTCGGCTGACTAACCGCAGATGAGCAAGACTGGGCATGCTCAGAGAAGAAAAGACACGGAAAGTTAACCATCACATGGCACCACTTCTGCAGTCGGCTGTTGTTGGCCGACAAAATTTGTGTGCGGTCTTTAGCACTTTTCAACCGACAGGACAGCACCGGACTAAAGACGGCCGATCGTTTGGCCGACATTCGGTACGTGTGTACGGGGCTTTAGTCTACAAACCTGCAAGCCTTTTGGCCATTGTTGGGTACCTTCAGGACTAATTAAAAAAAAAAAACTTGGGCATAACTTTTTTTTTTATAGCTTAACTGTAGACAAGGGTGTTTATTTTTATTTTCCTTCATTTGGATGGGTTTTAGTCTCTTCATAGTAGGTTTTGATTGCAGTCATCATTGTGTGTTCATCATGAACGGAACTGAGATAAATCTTGCACAGGATCACAAATGACCTTTTTATTTGCTTTAGCAGAGAGAATAAGTTAGGCATACAGTTTGAAAGTCAGCCTAAGGCTTTTTTTTTTTTTTTTAAATCTCTGCATATTTATTCCTGTAATTGGGGGGGGGGGGGGGCAACAATATAGGGCTTGGGTTTTGGTGCTGTAAAATGCAAGGTCCATTTTAATGAATAAAATGCTTGTATGCTATTTATTAGGCAATTTTATATAGTGCTGTCAATTTATGCAATTTGTTTACACCCCTATATATTGTACATTCAATATGGGGTTTTGTGACTGTGTAAATCTCAGTTGGTAGATGAACACGCTACTTTAGAACCATTTCTCTTCCCAATCTTTTCAGTATACACACTATTCTGCTTACTGATAAAGCCACCATTGAGGTTAGTTGAATGAATGCCAAGTATGAAAAGGCAGCCCTAACATGAGCAAGGGGGGAGAAGGAGCTCACTGAAGGAGCACTATTCCTCAAATAGTGTATTTGAATGTTAATGCAACTTACATATCTTGTATTAGTACATGCATAGTGATGGAGCTGGCCATACATTATACAATTTTTCGTTTGATTTACCAAAAGCATAGATTAGGAGGTCAAACCTAAACAGTTTCAATTTGTATGCAATCAGGCAGACCCTTAAAAGGGAAATCTAAAGGACATTGAATAAGAAAAATTGTATATGTATGGCCAGCACAATGGCAGCAAAGGTGTCAGTGCGGTGCCTGGCCAATACAAATATGCATGATAATACAAAAAGACCACCCCCACCTATACCTGACCTTGATAGTAAGGAGCACTGGAAGAGCAAACACAGATCAAAAAAGCGAGGGGATTTCCAGTCACTACTTACCAACCCAATTGACCTGTCTTTTTTTTTTTAAATCAGATTATTTTTATTGAAACAAAGAAAGAGTTTTTATACACAATACAAAAACAAAACTCCAGAACAAAGAGAGAGAGAAAGGCAAATTGGCGAGCACATATCAGAGGTACACCCCAGTCTGTACGTTCTCGAGATGGCATATATTGTGAACACAATAATGAGCTAACACATACATTAAGAGTCATAAGGCCATCCCCCCGAAATCATTTGTTAACATATGCTATTCATAGTGTACATGAAAGTAAATAGTAGCCAAGATAGGTGCATCGACACCATCGCCAATAAAGAGCCAGAAACACAACAAAATAAAACAAAACAACATCGGTGAATTCCCTCTAATTGCCCATACGGAGTATAATGATGCCGAAGTCCCGTAAGTAGACACCCGCATAAGATACATATCAGCAGATGCAATCCCCACCCGTCCACTAACGTGCAAGGTAGAGCAAGTAGCCACACTACGCTGAGGAGATTACCCCACCTATCAGCCTGTTGGATACCAAATGAAGGGGAGCCAGACCCGGCACATCAAGCCAAGGTCCCCAAATACGGTCAAATTTAAGTGCGTTCCCTCTATGTTTGTACGTAAGGTGCTCCCTATTCAGTAGCAATTTCACCTCCTCAATCCATTCAGCATGTGTAGGCGCAAGGGCGGAAATCCATTTCCGCGCTATCAGCTTCCTGGCAAGAAAAAGAGCCCTGAGGACCGCAGCGCGCACCTCAGGGGGGTAGAGTTCCTCATCCAGCCAGCCCAGTATACACAGCTTTGGTTCCACAGGAAGAGATAGTTTCCAAATATCATTGATGGAACGCAAAACCGCATGCCAGTAGCGATGCAATTTCGGGCACCTCCAAAGCATATGCAGCAAGTCGCCTGTGTGTACCATACACCGAGGGCAGAGGGGGGAATCCCTCCTCTGCCAGCGATGCAGGCGTTGTGGGGTCCTGTATGAGCGGTGCAAAATAAATAGCTGCGTAAGCTTATGCGAAGCAGATAGAGAGACCTTTGGTACATTATCCAGTATGCCCGTCCACTCCTCTGAGGAAATGGGGCCCAGATCCTCAGCCCAGGCCTCCCGACACTTATAGGTCATAGCCCTAGAGATTTGTTCCATAAAGGCTGTGTACAATCAATTGACCTGTCTAACAGTATGCGTTTAAAAACGGGTTTCCTTGCACACATTTACAAATGCATGTGTAAGAAACCTCCAGCGCTGTGCTGTGAAAAGACAAGCGCTCTGCTAATCGGTTGCTATGCACCCACCCCAACACAAATTTTCAGCTGCTTGTATCTCCTGTGTCAGATAACATATCTTAAGTTATCATGCTGATAACATAGGAATGGAGCAGCAGAAAGACATGACTTAGGGCTTTGGAGACGAACTCTACAGCTGTGCCCAGGTCAAATTTCATAAATAGGGTTTACATCCACTTTAAGTCCAGCGCTGCCTCAACAATTTAAAATGAAGAATTATTCAATACATAGAGGGAACAGAATGTCAAGCACAACCTCCTATATAGTCAAAAAGTAAAATAAAATCATTAGCAGGAGGACACTGTAGATTTCAACAATGCTGAAGGATAAACAAGTTAAAATCAATTTTACCACCTTTCAAAACTGTTTACACAAATAAAACAATTGATCATAATGAACTCCTTTTTTAAAATACCAATGTTGCATAAATTCTCAATCTATATAATGGGTCCTCATACACCTCTCTGCATTTCACAGGATCAAAGCTCTTCAGGAGAACGTTTAAGGGATATGCATTCTGAATAGTCCTAAAAAGAAGAAAATACATTTTATATACTGTATACACACGTTCCAATGCTTATTATACAGTAGTCTTTTGGTTTATGCACTGCATCAGGCTTTAACGAACCAACAACCTAAACAAGAGAAGCGCACCACCAAAGCCCCTGGGGGTCGAGTGCAGGGCCATCCCACAGGGCAGCGGGGGGAGAGAAGGCAGCAAGGAGTAAACCACTATCACTGTTAGACATGCACATATATACTGTATATTATCGAGGTTTTGGGTGTGGTGGTAGATCGTGAACCGTAGGAGCTGGCCAGGGGTTTAAAAAGGGAAAAAGCTCAAAATGTAATTATAACTGTGGAGGCTGCAGTCACCGAACTATGGGGGAACACTGGCCTTCCTAGTGCACGGGTGGAGACCTGTCTCCACGCAGGGTCAGTGGTTGCCCTCTGTGCCTCAGTCATTCCCATCTTCGTTGCTCTAAGGGGGTTCATGTGTGGGTGTACGAAGTACTAGAAAGAGTCAGCGCAAAAAAGTCAGGTAGTTATATTGGCAGAGGTGGCTATCCATTGAACAAATTCATCGGGTGCCTCTGCCAATCGAACTACCTACCCGCCCTTTGCGCTGACTGTTTCTACTACATGTCTATCAAGGGTTGTTAGAAAGTTGAACCTACATGCTGACCTCAAATAGATAAGGTGTGATCAAGAACTGATGGGACCATACCATTAACCCATGGTTTATTCATGTAAGGTTACTAGAGAGGTGGTGAACTCAGAATTGTAACAATTTAGATCACTTCTAATGGTTTAAATTTCTCTCCTACATTAGAACAAATGAGACAAAGGATCATCTATTAAGTGTAGTATGACAAAATGTAGAAATAAATTAAATAGACTTAGGATAGGAGTCCTTACCAAGATGTTCTCATATGAAAGATTTTATAGTTTGAGTCCCTCCATTTGCCCTGGTGGAATCAGTGTTCATTAATTCCTCAAAGTTTTAAAATCAGCTCAATTTGAATCCGTTTCTGGATAGAACTCCAACTTACTTTCCATATGTTCCCCTATCTCATTGCTCACCTTATTAATACACACACCACAAATTGCCCCCTCACATGACCATAAATCTCACCATACATAATCAGATGGCACCATCAATCAACCCTCCCATCCTCAACAAATTCCCCTACAGGCATCCAACCTATCACATACACAACCATATAAACCATCCAATCACAATCCATAATTTAGTTGCAACATAATGTATATTTCTCTATCGCTCATTGACAGACGTAGTCTTCTTGATTCTCAAGAGCTGGGTTATGTTGTCTCCGCAGGAGTAGGACTAGGCAGAAAGACAAAACGTTCTGGCTCCACCTTAGGGGCAGTCCCTGAGGGTATATCCTCCCTCTCTCTGCTACAGGGAATCAGTTTTTTTTCTGTCTAGTCAGGAGTAAGGACCTAAGCTCCTTGCTGGGATCTTTTTGGTCCTGGCAAGATTTTTTCTTTAGAAGAAATATTTTTTAGGTAGTTTTTTCTCCAGTGTTTTTCCTGTGAGATCTTCAAGCAAAAAACGCCGGACTGGGCGACACTAGTGGTCACCCCAGCCGGCCTACGAGCGCGCGCAGACCATTGCATTGCGCTTGGTCGGCCGCGACATATTCAAGTAAGTATGCGGGGCCGGGCGACGGGCTGGATGTTGAGATCCAGTGGTCACCCCGGTTTCTGCCTACGAGCGCGTGCAGACCAGAGCTCCGCGCTGGGTCGGCCGCGACGGAGTCCCAGTGGAGGGACTGACCTTGCGAGTTAAAAGTCTCGCTTGGACGCCAGGAACCTGAGAGTCGAGGCGTCCGGAGTGGTCCACAAACCCCCACCCCGGTGGAGAGGGTATTGTGAAGAGAGGGTGCCTGTCGGTTCGGTATGGTGAGTAAACGTTCCCTTTT
Organism: Pelophylax lessonae; assembly: GCF_965119305.1. Lineage (NCBI taxonomy): Eukaryota > Metazoa > Chordata > Amphibia > Anura > Ranidae > Pelophylax > Pelophylax lessonae. Next base: position 268,856,177 of record NC_138774.1, on the reverse strand, counting down.
TTTCTTTCCTCGTTATGAGGCAGTATGAATTATGGGCCCCTCCATACATGGTCAGTATATATCTGACACTAAAAGTCCCCCTTGTAAATACAGTATGTGTTTGTGGGAAGTGGACTTGGTTTGAGAGCTAACACTCTACCCAGCAGACTGTAGCATTACAGCAGACATAGGAGGTATAATCCTACCTTATTTGTAGTGTATCTCCTGTAGATCTATCAATCGCCACTCAGCAGAGATGCAGGTGGATGTGCTGAGAAAAACGTTTTCGGCGGTCCGCCGCCATTTTGCCGTAGACCAGGTGCATGCATGTCCTCAGGTCACGCCGGCCGCCATGTTTTTGGAGTCTAATGTCTCCTATATGGGGGCGGCCATGTTTCATGAGCCCAGCTACCTCGTGGAGAGCTGGGAACGCCGGAAGGCGTACACAGGGGGCGGAGCCACGTCCTTCTACCCGGGAAAAAGCAACAGCTCCTTCCAGTCTGTAAAGACAGACGCTGACTGCAGTTGGTTGGAAACTTCACTGCATCGGTTGGTGAGCCTTGGGGGTCCCTCTCTCTCTCTGTGGGATCGAGAAGCAGGTACTCTGAGGGGCGCTATTGCGCTAGGGGGAGACACATAAAAAAAAAAAAAAAAATTAAAAAAAAAAAAAAAGTTTTTTTTGTGTTTTCTGGCAAAGGTGTCCTGAATTATCATGGACCCTGCCACTCATGTATCTCCTCCGGATCCCCTCGAGGGGTCTGCGGGATCCTCCAGCACCCCACTGACGATTAAATCATTGTCCGCTATTATGGAAGCTTGTGTCCCGGGTGGAAGTGGCTTGTCAGGGACAGGGCGCAAGTAAGCGACCCCCGCCTAACCCCTTATTATCTGAAACCTCGGATTCAGACTCTGAGCCTATTTCTGCAGTTGCAGGTACTTCATCTGGTATTGGTGTCTCGTGTACTGTCTTTTCAGACAGTGAGGAGGATGTTTCGGCATCAGCCATAGCCAGAGAGGAAGCGTTGGTAAACGCACTCATGGTATCTGTTCAAGAGACCTTAAGATTACAGGGTATTCCGTCAGAAATAGCTGAAACTGAAATCCCTTTTGGGACTAAAAACGCATCTAGTGGCGAAGGTTTTTTCCATTCCCCAAATGTTTTGGCAATCCAATCAAAGAAGAATGGAGTCTGCCAAAACGCATTTCTACTATTTCTAAACGCATTAACAGGCGTTATCCGTTTGAGGAAACCCTCATTAAGAAATGGACAGAACCACCTGTGGTGGATTCACCAATTGCTAGATTGAATAAAGCCACGGTTATTCCTCTAGAAGACGCTCCGTCTTTTAAAGATCCAGTGGATCGCAAGATAGAAGTTACGTCTCGCACCATGTTTACCTTGATTGGATCAGCTTTTAGACCAATAATTGCTATTGGTCTGGTTTCGCAGGCTGTAACTGTATGGACCAAGTGGTTACGCCGGGACCTAGAAGAGGTCCCTCAGGCGGTATCAGATTTGTTGGAACAGATGATACAGGGGTTACAGTTTGTGTGTGATGCGGCGTTAGACGCCACTTCATTATTGGCGCGAGCATCTGTCTCAGCGGTGGTTCTCAAGCGTACACTGTGGCTAAAAGGTTGGTTAGCCGACCAAGGTTCCAAAAAAGCATTGGCTAATTTCCCCTTTTTAGGAGAGCGTCTATTTGGAGCCAACTTAGATGAGATCATTTAGGATCTCACGGGTGGAAAGAGCACCTTTTTACCGCAAAATTTTAAAGGTAAAGGAACTCGTCAAAGACGAGGGCCTTCTTTTTCTGCTCACAAGAGGTTTTTTTCGTCCCGCGGGTGAAAAAATTAAGTCCTCCAAAGCTCCTGCAGGAGGCGTCAGGGGTCGTTGGTCGGGCAAGCAAAAGCCCGCCCCCTCTAGACCTGAAGATAAACCGTCCAAAGCCTGAAGGTGCGCCCCCCACCCATAACTGGGGTGGGGGGACGTCTTCGCCGGTTCCCGGATCCATGGCTTTCCAGAATCCCGGACAGATGGGTTTGCGAAGTCATAAGGTCAGGGTACAAGATCGAGTTTCGATCTCTCCCACCGGCGCGATTCTTCCCTTCCAATAGCCGACTATCCCCGGATCGTTTAGACGATCTGTGGAGAGCAGTCACAGATTTACTACAACAAGGAGTGGTAGTCCACGTTCCTTGGACAGAACGCTTTCAGGGGTTTTTATTCAAACCTATTTACAATACCCAGGAAAGAGGGCAAAGTGCGTCCAATTCTGGAATTAAGGGCTCTCAATTCTTTTGTCTACATAAGAAGATTCAGAATGGAGTCCATTCGCACAGTAGCAGCCTTTCTGCATCCAGGGGATGTCCTAGCGTCCATAGACATCTAGGACGCATATCTTCACATTCCCATTTTCGCAGGACATCAGCGGTTTCTACGTTTTTCCGTAGAAGAGAACCACTATCAGTTTGTGGCGTTACCTCTCGGTCTCGCCACGGCTCCGCGGGTCTTCACGAAGGTGTTGGCCCCAATGTTGGCACTTCTGCGCCAAAGAGGCATATCGATTCTAGGTTACCTAGACGATCTTCTGCTTCATGCAGAGTCTCCTCAGACCTTGCTACAAAACATAGAAATTACTATGATTTCTTTACAGGAATTCGGGTGGCTGGTGAACCAGCAAAAGTCATTTCTGGTTCCCACCCAGAGGCTCGAATATCTGGGTCTAATTCTAGACACAGTCAGGACAAGAGTTTTTTCTTCCGGTAGGGAAACTCCGAAAGATTCAATCAGCAGTCCACCAACAGCTGGTCTTTCCTTCGGACTTGCATGAGGGGTCTGGGGTTGATGGTGGCTTCCTTCGAAGCAGTCCCATTTGCCCAGTCCCATACCCGAATTCTTCAGCAAAAGATTCCTCTCAGATGGAATCGGAATCCGGAATCCCTGGACAATCAGATCCGATTGAGCAAACAGACCAGAGAGTCTCTGGTCTGGTGGCCTCGGTCTCCGATGCTCAGCCAGGGAAAGTCATTTCTGCCAATATATTGGATGACAGTGACCACGGATGCCAGTCTATCCGGATGGGGAGGAATTCTCGGTCAGTTATCTGTCCAGGGACTTTGGTCCCCGGAAGAATCCAGGTTACCGATAAATGTATTGGAACTGTAAGCGATCAGACTTTGTCTGATTCACTGGACCGAGCAGCTCCAGGGCAGCCCGGTTCGGATCCAGTCGGACAACGCCACGGCCGTGGCTTATGTCAATCACCAGGGGGGCACCAAGAGTGTCCGAGCGGCCAAAGAAGTGGCTTGCATTCTTCGCTGGGCGGAACGATTTGTTCCAGCAATCTCTGCGGTGTTCATTCCGGGGGTGGAGAATTGGCAGGCAGATTATCTCAGCCGTCAGACTCTGGATCAGGGGGAATGGTCCCTCCATCCAGACGTTTTCCACCAGTTGTGCCTACGATGGGGCACCCCGGATATGGAACTGTTGGCATCTCGATTCAACAGGAAAGTTCAGAGATTCGTGGCTCGCTCCCACGATCCTCTAGCAGAAACCGCAGACGCACTGATCGCCCCGTGGGGGCAATACCAGCTAATGTATGCCTTCCCTCCTCTTGGGTTACTGCCAAGACTTCTTCGCAAGATAGAGGAGGAAGGAATTCCAGTAATCCTGGCAGCTCCGGACTGGCCTCGTCGAGCTTGTTACGCCGACTTGGTCAGACTGATGGCGGACGTCCCGTGGAGACTTCCTCTCAGGGAGGATCTACTGTCTCAGGGACCGATCTTCCATCCTGCTTTACGATCGCTGGTTTTAAACGGCCTGGTTATTGAGACCCAGGTGCTGAAGGACAAGGGATTGTCAGCTTCAGTTATTCCTACTCTAGTTAAAACAAGGAAAGCGACTTCCAGAAAGATTATCATCGTACATGGAAGTCTTATATTGTGTGATGTGAATCCCTTGGGTTCCATCTACATCTTTATTCGGTAGTCCGAATATTGGCTTTCTGCAACAGGGAGTTGAGCAGAAGCTGGCCTTGAGTGTTATCAAGGGTCTGGTTTCAGCATTTGCTATCTTCTTTCAGAAGCTTTTGTCTACTCATTCCTTGGTGCGGAATTTCATCCAGGGGGTGCGACACCTGGCTCTGCCAGTGCACGCGCCGTTACCATCCTGGGATCTTAATTTGGTGCTGTCGGTTCTTCAGACACCTCCCTTTGAAAATATCAGGGAGATTCCCTTGCCTACTTTATCCCAGAAGGTGGTCTTCTTGGTGGCTATCACTTCTGCACGCAGGGCGTCAGAACTGGCTGCATTATACTGTTGTTCCCCAGATCTGGTGGTTCATAGGGATAAGGTTGTTCTTCGTCCGAATCCATCCTTCCTTCTAAGGTGGTTTCAAAGTTTCATTGAATAAGGACAGTGTATTTTCCTTCCTATGTCCTTAGCCCAATCATCCTCGAGAATTTGCATGGCATTCCTTGGATGTAGTTCGGGCGATCAGGATATACTTGAATACTACGGATTCAATTTGTAAGACGGATTCACTGTTTGTGATCACGGATGGCCCTAAGAAGGGGTTGCCTGTTCTGCTGCGACCATCTTTAGATGGATCAGACAGACGGTGGTATAGGCTTATTTTATCTAAGGGTCGGGATCCCCCGTTCCCTGTTAAGGCGCATTCTACTCGGGCGCTTAGAGTTTCCTGGACCTTCCGCCATCAGGCGTCAGTGGTTCAGGTTTTCAAGGCGACTGTTTAGTAGTCGGTTCATACCTTTACAATATTGTATAAGGTTTATGTGATGGCATCGTCAGATGCCTCTTCTGGCTGCAAGGTTCCTGCAGGCCACTGTTTGAGGAGACTGTTGGTCTACCTCGAGGATTTGTGGGGTAGGTCTCATCTGTTTACTCGATGAGTCCTTTGATACTTCTGGTTGGCTCCGGTTGGGCCTTCTAGATTGGATTTTGATTCTGTCAATCCCACCCCTCATTTTGTGGCACTGCTTCTGGATGTCCCAGCTCTTGAGAATCAAGAAGACTACGTCATTGACAGACGTAGTACCCGCCCCTCTATCATTGAGTTGGGTTGGGTTAAATTCTCTGTACTGCTTTAAAACAGAACTGATTCCCTGTAGCAGAGAGAGGGAGGATATACCCTCAGGGACTGCCCCTAAGGTGGAGCCAGAACGTTTTGTCTTTCTGCCTAGTCCTACTCCTGCGGAGACAACATAACCCAGCTCTTGAGAATCAAGAAGACTACGTCTGTCAATGAGCTTAAGAGAAAAGGATTTTACGGTAAGATCTTACAAAAATCCATTTTTCTCTTACGTCCTCCGACAGTCGCCGCCTCTTCATATTCGTCACATATGGGGTATTAGACTTTGCTCCGAATGAGTAGCTAGGCAACAGAATATGTTAACATTAAAGCTTTTAACATATCCCACCCTCAAGGGGTGGTCCCCTCAGTCAATACCCTCCTACTTCCTGCAACCATATCCCAGTTTCAATGTCTAGCTTGTCAGGAGTGGCTGGCTCTCTCTGTGCTGGGGCTTTGTGCCCCAGACTCTTTCTTCTTTTTTGATTTTTTGTTTGAGTTTTCTCTCTACCTTTACTTAGCTGTTCTTTTTGTCAGCGTTAGTTAGTTCTTCGGATGAAGAGGATCATGCGGGCTGGGTCTCGGGCTGATCCCCCTGGTCGCAGGTCGTGGGTCAGTGGCTTCCCAGCCTGCCATCGAGCGTTCAGCCAGGTAACGCTCCTGGCACAGTGAACGACCCATCCCTGTTCGGTGCAGGGATGATTGGTGAGGTGGCTACCTCACTGGACGCTGTGCGGTTTCTTAACCCCCATTCTGTGCGTCTTGTATGCGACTCTCCCTGCCTCATGTGCAGCGGCTTGTTCGCCTGTGCGGGTCCCCCACGCCACTGTGAGGTAAGTGTATCTATGTGGGGACCTGTCTGTCTGGGGGGGTGTCAGTCTGGGACTGTGTAACCTGCCTCTGTTCACACTGTTTGTCTCCCTATCACTCGGCTGCATGCTGTGGGCTGCAAGGGGGGGGGGGAGCTGTGTGACACTGTGTGTGTCAGCCTTGTCAGTGTGAGAAGCTGGGTGCTGTGGGGCATGTTTTGGGCACTATACAGCGATCGCTGCGGCGATCTGACATGTTTTTTATACATGGATGACGTGTGCATTACTGTACTGTGGAGCGGCGGTTTCGGCGCCAAACGGCGCCATTTTGCCTACACTCGCTCCGGCCGCATGTTCTACATGCATGGCGGCCATTTTCTTGTAGCCTCCCATAGGCTTTCATAGAGCGCCCTGGCAGCATCACTTCCTCTTCTCCAGGAACACCGATCGAGGCAGCAGCAGCGGCGAGGGTCTCCTCAGGTTATATCCTTCTTGTCCATTGCCTGTGTCAGTTTTATTGGCCCTGTGGGGGTCTCATTGTGCTTGTGTGTGGTGCGGTGGGCTGCGCTCGCCGCGCTTGTTAAAGGGGCAGTTAACCCTTTATTATCCGGATTTAGCCTCTATTGTGGCGGGCCTTGCTGCTCAGGTGCAGATGCTGGTGGCTGCTCAATCTACTAAAAGACCCAGAGTTTCTCTTTCCTCTGATTCTGAGGGTGAAGGTGATGGGGCTGTTATGGCGGGGGCCTCCTTATCGGGGTCCCGCTCCTCCCTGGATCTAGTGGGGTCCGAGGTGGAGGCTGAAGTTGAAGGGATTGATATAATTCTCCCCCTGGCTCGCCTGAAGAGCTTGCAATCATGGATGAATTGATTGCTTCCATAAAACAAACGCTGCGTTTGCAGGATGAAGTGTGTCCTCCCGCTGCCTTGGCGGCTTATGGGACGCAGAGAAAACGCAGGACGCCGCAGGTTTTTCCCTGCAATGATGATTTTCAGCGCGCTGTTAAGGAAAAATGGCGCAATCTGCGCAAACCTTTTGCTGTACCAAGTAGGTTCAAGCTGCGTTATTCTTTCTCGCCTTCCACTGATGAAAGGTGGTGTGTGCCACCCCCAGTGGATCATGCAATTGCGGTTTTAAACAAATCCACTGCGATTCCTGCAGAGGATTCCCCTGTGTTCCGTGATGCCACGGATAGGAGATTGGAGTCTCTTGCCCGTCATACTTATTCTGTTACGGGTTCTATGCTTAAGGCTCTGTTTGCCTCTCTCATGGCGGCCCAGGCGGTCGCAAGTTGGACGCAGATGCTTAGGCGCGTCCTAGTGGCCGATTCGGCCTTGCCGGCGACCCTGGATATGGTGGATCAAATCCACCAGGGTGTCATGTATCTGTGTGATGCGGACTTGGACCTAGTCCCATTGGCTGCACGTGTGCACAGCGTGGCGGTGTTGTCTCGCCGCCTGGTTTGGTTGAAATGTTGGTCGGTGGACCAGTCTTCACGTAAGACCTTAGCCAATCTGCCTTATGATGGGTCTCGCCTTTTTGGGGAGTCCTTGGATGTGTTGATTAAGGGGATCACCGGAGGTAAGAGCACTCTCTTGCCCCATTTCCCCAAGGCTAAGGGGGCTTCTGGGAAGAAGCATGCTAATTTTCGGCCCCCTCAGGGGTCCTTTCGTGCCTTTCGGTCGCACTACAAGGGAAAACCGTTCAAAGGTCAAGGCTCTCAGAAGAAGCCCTGGTCTGGTAAACAGAAGTCCGGTCAATCCGGATCCGCAGCCCATAACAGTGCGGCCTGAAGGGGCGCCCTCACCCAGTTTTGGGGTGGGGGGACGCTTGCTTGGTTTTCTTCAGCCCTGGTTGGCCCGCGTGCGGGACAGATGGGTTCAGGAGATCGTTCGATCTGGTTACAAGATCGAGTTTCTCTCTCGGCCGGAGAGCAGATTTTTTCCCTCAAATCTTCAACTGTCTCCAGAGCGTTTACGGGACCTGCACCTGGCGGTGCGGGACCTGAGGGCTCAGGGAGTGGTAGTTCCGGTGCCTCATCGGGACAGATTTCAGGGGTTTTATTCCAATCTGTTCACCGTGCCCAGAAAGGAGGGCAAGGTTCGTCCAATTCTGGACTTGAAGGCTCTGAACCGCTCTGTGCGGGTTCGCAAGTTCCGCATGGAATCCCTGCGGTCGGTGGTGGCTGCCCTGGTTCCGGGGGAATTCATGGCCTCCATCGATTTGAAGGATGCGTATCTTCACATCCCCATTTTCGAGGGTCACCAGAGGTACCTTCGATTTGCCATTGCGGAGGATCACTACCAGTTCGTGGCGTTGCCTTTTGGTCTCGCCTCGGCTCCGCGGGTCTTCACCAAGGTGCTTGCACCGGTTCTGGCATTATTGAGGGCCCAGGGCATTTCTGTCCCGGGGTATCTGGACGACATTCTGGTTCGGTCTGCGACCAGCCAGGGTCTGGAGAAGGACCGGTCTGTCACGATGCAAACTCTGCAGGAGTTTGGTTGGACGATAAATTTTCCAAAGTCGACACTGAGTCCGTCGGTTCGTCTTCCCTACCTGGGAATGATTCTGGACTCGGTGCAGGCGAAGGTCTTCCTGCCGGAAGACAAACTCAGAACTCTTCAGGAGGAAGTCGGGTCCCTCAGGGACGTTCCGCACTCGTCTCTGCGGACGTGCATGAGATGTCTGGGATTGATGGTCTCGGCCTTCGAGGCGATTCCCTTCGCCCAGTTTCACACGCGGGGTCTCCAAGCGGAGATCCTGTCCATGTGGGACGGGCGACCTCAATCTCTGGATCTTCAAATCTCGTTGAGTCATCGCACCAGAAGAGACCTTCTGTGGTGGCTCCAGTCCCCGATGGTGTCCGGGGGAAAGTCGTTTCGTCCTATCTCGTGGACGGTAATCACCACGGATGCCAGCCTGTTGGGCTGGGGTGGTGTTCTGGGCGTTCTGTCCGCCCAGGGGACTTGGTCGGAGGGGGAGTCCTCCCTTCCGATCAACATTCTGGAATTGCGTGCGATTAAATCTCTGTCTTCATCGCTGGACGGACCGGCTGCAGGGCTGCCCGGTTCGGGTGCAGACGGACAATGCCACGGCGGTGGCCTACATCAACCACCAAGGGGGCACCAGGAGTGCCCGAGCGGCTCGAGAAGTGGCCGACATCCTGTCTTGGGCCGAGACTCATGTCCCGGCAATAACGGCGGTTCACATTCCGGGGGTGGAGAACTGGCAGGCGGACTATCTGAGTCGCCAGACCCTGGATCAGGGGGAATGGTCTCTCCACCCGGCTGTCTTCCAGATGTTGTGCGCGAAGTGGGGTCTTCCAGATGTGGACCTATTCGCGTCTCGTCTCAACAACAAGGTGAGAAGGTTCGTGGCAAGGATGCGCGACCCTCGGGCAGACGCGTCGGACGCGTTAGTGGCCCCGTGGCATCAGTACAGGCTGATGTACGCGTTTCCACCGATTCAGTTGCTGTCCAGGTTCCTTCGCAGGTTACACTCGGAACGCAGCACGGTGATTCTTGTGGCACCGGACTGGCCTCGCCGTCCTGGTACGCAGACCTCGTGAATCTGGCGGTCGACGCCCCGTGGCGTCTGCCTCTTCGAGACGATCTCCTGTCTCAGGGACCGATATACCATCCTGCTTTACAGTCGCTGGCTTTGACGGCCTGGCTGTTGAGACCGAGGTCCTGAAGGAGAAGGGTCTCTCCCCGGAGGTCGTTCATACCTTGATCAACGCGAGGAAGTCTTCCTCGGGGAAGGTTTATTACCGTACTTGGAAGGCCTGTTTTGCCTGGTGTGAGTCCAGGGGGTTTTCACCCCGCACGTACTCGGTTTCCCGAGTGCTGTCCTTCCTTCAAACGGGTGTCGATCAGCGTTTGGCGCTGGCCGTTCTGTTTCAATGTCCCGTGGCTTCCAACTCCTTGGTTGGCACTTTTGTTCAGGGAGTGCGGCATCTGGTTCCTCCTAGGAGGGATCCTCTGCCCCCTTGGGACTTGAATCTCGTTCTATCTGTATTACAACGTGCTCCTTTTGAACAGATCAGGGAGATCTCGTTGTCTATGTTGTCCTAAAAGGTCGCCTTTTTGGTTGCGATCACTTCGGCTCGCAGGGTGTCGGAGCTGGCGGCTTTGTCCTGCAAGTCTCCGTATCTGGTTGTTCATTTGGATAAGGTGGTCTTGCAACCTAATCCTTCTTTTCTTCCGAAGCGAGTTTCGGAATTCCATCTTAATGAGGATATTGTCTTGCCTTCGCTGTGCGCGAAGCCTAAACATCCAAAGGAGGTGAGATTACATTCTTTGGATGTTGTTCGGGCGATAAGGGTTTACCTTAAATCGACTGAGTCTTTTCGAAAGACGGACTCCTTGTTTGTTCTTCCAGAGGGTCCTCGGAAGGGCATGGCGGCGTCGGCCTCTACCATCGCCAAATGGATCAGGCAGACCATTGAACAGGCCTATGCTTTGCAGGGGAAGGTTCCCCCTGTGCCTGTGAAGGCGCACTCTACTAGATCTCTGAGTACGTCTTGGGCCTGTCGTCATGGGGCTTCTGTAGCCCAGGTGTGTAAGGCGGCAACCTGGTCGACCGTGCACACTTTCACAAAATTCTACAAAGTAGATGTTCAGGCATCGGCGGATGCTTCCTTTGGCCGCAAGGTTCTTAGTGCGGCAGTTCCCTAGGGTCCCTTGTTGGGGACCTCTGGCTGTTGGGATAAGTTTTTTATCCCCTGGTTATTTGTCTTTTCCTGGGTTGTTGCTCCTGTTGAGCACTTGTTTTTCCTGTAGCCCAGCTGGTTTCCTTCCTTTGGTAAGGTTCCTTTCTTTGATGCGGAGACTGCGTTGCCTTTCGGCGCGGATGCGTTTCCCACCCTTCATGTTTGCACTGCTTTGGGACGTCCCCATATGTGACGAATATGAAGAGGCGGCGACTGTCGGAGGACGTAAGAGAAAACGGAATTTTTGTAAAATCTTACCTGTAAAATTCCTTTCTCTGAGTCCTCCGACAGTCGCCGCCCCCGCCCCTCTTTTGGGGTTTGGTTGTATACTCTACTGCTATTCCACTGAAACTGAGATATGGTTGCAGGAAGTAGGAGGGTATTGACTGAGGGGACCACCCCTTGAGGGTGGGATATGTTAAAAGCTTTAATGTTAACATATTCTGTTGCCTAGCTACTCCTTCGGAGCAAAGTCTAATACCCCATATGTGACGAATATGAAGAGGCGGCGACTGTCGGAGGACTCAGAGAAAGGAATTTTACAGGTAAGATTTTACAAAAATTCAGTTTTTCCCTCAATTTACCAACAATTGTTTCAGCATTTACCAGATTGCCAAATCGCCATATCAGTATTTACATACTCCTTCACTTCTAGTGCCACAGAATACCATCCATTGAGCAAAAAAAAAAAAAAAAGTGATTTTTACCTGTAAGGTTCACAAATCTGTGCATCTTCTCTGAACCCTGATGCTCTATAAGCCACCCCCACTAGCAGAGGCACTGATCCATGCCTTCTCCTAGTACAAACACTTTCCCTACAGTAGTAAAGCACATGTCAGGCACACATTTAACCCTTTTATCGCCCCTGATGTTAACCCCCTCTCTCTGCCGGTCATTGACAGTGCATATTTGTTTTTTAGCACTGATCACTGTATTGGTGTCACTGGTCCCCAAAAAGTGTCAGTGTTCCAACTGTTCACAGCAATATTGCAGTGCCCCTTTAAGTCTCTGATTGCTGCCATTACTAGTTAAAAAAAAAAAAAAAAATCTATAGTTTGTAGACACTAACTTTTGTGAAAACCAATCAATATATGCTTATTGGGATTTTCTTTTACCAAAAATATGTAGCAGAATCCATATTGGCCTAAAGTGATGAAGAAACTTGATTTTTTACATATGTTTTTTGGTATGTTTTATAGCAGAAAGGAAAAAATATATATATTTTTTTCCAAAATTGTCGGTCGAATTTTTGTTTATAGCACAAAAAATAAAAACCACCAAAAGAAAGCTCTATTTGTGGGAAAAGGACAAACATTTTGTTTAGGTACAGCGTCGTATGATGATTATCAGTTAAAGTAACGAAGTGCTGTATCACTAAAATTGGCCTGGTCATGATGGGGGTAAAGTGGTTAAAAGATATGTCACATAGCACTGTATTTTATCACTGAAAAGGACTTTTGAACTGGACTCCCTATGAATATTTGGGAACACACAGAGATACACGAGGGTGGGGGTCAAAGCATGTTCGTTTATTTTAGGAAATGTCCTGAGCATATATACAGTTAAAACCGAAAACTTAATTTCGCAATAAGGGGCTTGGCTTCGGTATGACTCACGATCACATGATACTTTTTGGCATACTACAGTTTAAACTGTTCCCATAACAAATCTACCTATTAGATGTTCTTATGTGCAACTGTTTCTGCAGAGTCAGACATAGCCGAACAAACAAGATGTTATGACTATAAATCAGGCATAATTGCAGGAATAACGAGAAGAATATACAGCATTAATACGCCATTAGCCCTTCAATCCCCTCTTTTATCATGAATATGATAAATCCCATTAAATCGCTTGGGCAACAGGCTTGTCCAAGCCTGATCATCATTCTTTTTAATCATTCCGTTTATTCCTTCTCTGCATACCAAATAACAACTATACAGGACAAGTATAACCAAGACAATAACACAGACAGCAAGTAGGCAGGAAAAAGTTCTCAGCACCTCACTTCCTTTGGGTGACCACCCTGTACACACATCATACCATGAAGTGTGGGCATCCTGTGACAGCTGAGTGGTGGCTGCTGCAAGTTTGGACCTATGGGCAGTGAAGAATTACCTATTTGGACTGCATGGGCTTATTTGTTTTGTCATAGTCCTCAAAACACACAGGCCTGAATGGGCCTAAATCAGTTTATTATCCATGTTGGCAGAAAGACCAACAGAATCAAAGGACTAAAGCCCCGTACACACGCAACGATTATCGGCCGACCGATCGTCCGTCTTTTGTCCAGAGTTGTGTTTTGTTGGTTGGAATGTGCCTAGACTGCACATGAATTTTCTCGCCCAACAAAAATCTATTTCAGAAGTGATGTCATGTGTTGGTTTGCTTTCTTTGTGTTCTTTCTTCTCTGAGCATGCCCAGACTTGCTCATTAGATTTTTCACTGTCGAAATCTGTACTGACTGCACGAAAATCGGCCGTGTTTTGACGGCAGAAAAATTTTTTATAGTCTGCACACCAGATTTTTTCGGCCGAAAAGTCGGAGTCGGTTGTCGGAAGCATCATACTAACAAGCCGAAAATCAGCAGATCGGTCGTTGGACGAAAATTCCCTGCCAATTTTCGATGCGTGTGTACGAGGCTTAAGTCCACACAGAGTTTTCCCAGAAATCTGGAGAGACAGTAGCTAGGACTTCTGTATCCTCTTCCGGCTTGTCTGTTGCTTTAATTGCAGGGCCTTTATCACCTGTTTTACCCCTCTTTGTTACTCTCTTTATTCTGGTCGCATGGATCCACTGGGAACTCTGTTCAGTCAGGACTACTGTTCTGGTCACTGCAATCACCGTCTGTGGTCCAGATCCCTTGACCTTGTTTAGTTGTCTCACAACGACTACATCTTCAGGTTGAAAAGTGCGTGTTGGTTCCTGTTAAGAAACAGACAAATCACTGCAGATGCCATTTAAAGTCTGAATTAACCTAGTACAATAATGTGTTCCAAAGCACCAGGCATGATTACTAGAAGACATTTTGCCCAAAATGTTGGAAATGGTTTTCCCATTAAAATTTCAAATGGTGACAATTTAGTTTTTTTTGGCAGGTTTCATCCTTATTTCTAATACTACTGGAATAGTGTCTTTCCAATTTTTGGGAAGTCCCCCTGTTACAATTTTATCCTTGATTGTCTTGTTCATTCTTTCCACTCTACCCAAACTCTGGGGATGATATGGAATGTGAAATTTCCACTGAATATAAAACAATTTTACAAGATCCCGGCAGATCTGGGAGACAAATGCTGGCCTATTATCAGCAATCACTAGGGGACAACCCCACCCAGGTATTATTTCTTTAACCATGACTTTTACCATTCTGTTTGGGAAACAAATTCAAAATAACTATGATCACATTGTTAATCATTAGATTAATTAACCCCGCACATATTGCTATGATATACCTGTAGTCATGTCATATGGGTGACCTTGCCAGTTATCACTAATGTCTCATCCCAGTAATTATTTTCATGAGAAAAGGGAGGGTGGCAAGGGAGAGGATCACGTCTGCACACAGCTAACATGACACACAAGATGTAGAACTAACCCTTCCAGCATTCACACATACGCAATTATCTCTTTAAAATTGCTTACATTTTTCCCATTTGTACACAACACATGCATATTGTTCTCTCCCTTTCTTTTAACTTATTTCCCTGCTTTTCTACCTCCCCAAAATCTACTTTCCTTCCAACACTTATATTCTACTCTATGTACATGACTTATAAACACATAGGCTCTATACTGAGGAATACTTATTAACCACTTCTGGCCCGGAAGGGTTTGCCCTCTTAATGACCAGGCCATTTTTTTGCGATTTGGCACTGCGTTACTTTAACGGACAATTGCGTGGTCGTGCGACCTAAATAAAATTGAGGAAATGTAGAAAGTCCCCGGTTAATGGAAACCCTGGATGTGGGTTGCCATTGTCCCTACACAAAGTGAAAAGCAAAGGAATCCCCCTGGGGGTAGGACTATGTAGGCAACCACACTTCCAAATGAGGTAAAAAAAATATATAATTTTATTGATAGTAGATAAAAAAATCGTAGGATAAGAATATACAAGGGATTATGGTGTGTGTGTGTATATATATATATATATATATATATATATATAGACATTAATCAAAACATAATGGTACCAGGCAAATGTACAAGGCGACAAGGGAGTCACTTGCAGATGAAATCACAAAGGGCACTGCTGTGGAAGATGGTGTGTCTTGACAGAAACCGCTCATGGATGGTACGGGCACAAGCCGTGATCTCCTCCGTGGTTCCAACAGGGATCCCCAGAAAAATGGGTCAGTATGTGGTCCCCTACAGAGTAATTCTGAGTGGTCTGTAAAGAATGTATATAAATGTTTGTGTATATATAGGGATATATATTGGAGAAAGGGGGAGTGGAAATGTACCCGAGTTTCTGGGCTAGGCAACCAATATGGGTTATAAGTGCCCCGTAGGGGGTAACAATGGGGGAGGGGGGATGTACCTGTGTCTATGTCAGTAAATCGTGATAAAGTACATCCAGGCAGGTATGGTACTGCACATCAGCCGGAGAAAGGGGAAATCCACCTAGTAATGCGGTGTGGACCTTCAGTGGCCGTCTGAAAAGTATGTACAGATTTTCTCTCCTGTGTGGGGATGGTAGGCATCTAAGTGTGTAATACTCTATGTACCTATGGCTGTTGAGTCTGATTTTGTCATTGCAGGTGGTGTTCCACTGGCGCCCGAGTCCGCTGCAGTGCAGGGGCACACTGCGGCCGATGCCACCCGACCCCCCCAGCCGACCACTCAAAGAAGCACCACCCTGCTGTTGGAGGTGGGGGCACTGATTCTTCCAGTGATCTTGTCGTCCAAATCCAAAGCAGTGAGTGCCTCTCCCTGTATTGTAATTCCCTCTTCTTCTACCACTGCCTTTACCACCTCTCCAAGGCCTCCTTTCACCTGCCATTTCTCTTTCCCTTGCCTGCCCAGATCACAGTGCCATCCATGGTCACTAAAAAATGCCTTTTCAGGTGTTTTAAATTCAAAACAACCTGCTACATCCTTCTCCATTAACGTCATACCTCTTTTCCTAAGCCTTTGTTTACATGCCTCTGCCGTTGGAAGAGAAGTACGTCCCTTCCACTATCTAACCATTTCAGTTTCTAATTCGGCCCACATTGTAGCTCTGCCAGCTTCTGCAGCCAAAGTACCCGCTGGTTGAAGTGTACTAATAGACAGTACCTTTGTCCAGTCACAACCCGATCCTGACTAATTTCCCAGTATACCATCCACAAGAAGCCTCATATCTTCCTGTGACAGCTGTCCCCCTTTTGTAGCCCTTTTTAAAAAGACTATACAGGCTGTCTGATTTTTCTGAGGTTTAGGGGACTCACCTAAATTTGGGTACAAGGATGCATACGGGACAGGTTAGTATGCTGGGGGTTATTTAACAAAATAATTTTTATTTCCCTTGACGGATAGCGCACGACTAGCTTTCTTTTCAGCAGCAATCCTATTTATTGCACAACAATCCTGATCCTGTCATTATTTACATTAGTTTTCCATTTAGGTACAGCCTTTTCCTATTTGGTTTTTCCCTCCTTAACATCACTAGGATCCACTACTGGGTGCCAATGTGGAGCTACCTTTAACCAATTCTCTCCTCCTCCTTTCATGTATTCTATATCCCACGTGGGATTAGGGCCAAATGCATCATAGGCACTTGTGTCTCCCAGACAAAGTCCTCATATCATACTCATGAAATTCATCATTAGCCCCATCCCTAGGAAAAGGATTACTACTTCGCACAGCCTCTGTCCAGACCACTAAATTTGAAACCCAAGGGTTAATATAGTAATAATTAGTTGATGACACGCTGCCTACATAATCTTTACAATTATCTCCATAAATCGGAGGTGCAAATTTGCTACTTTGGGAGCCCATTTTCAACCAAGCCTTAAAAACTCTATAAGGATGCGAGGAAGCCACCGTACCAAACAGCCTTTCCTTTTGATATCCCTATGTGACTGTGGGTCTCACAAAGACCTGCTTCTCACTGGGATCGGCTGTTCGAATCTCCTTTTTACAGAGACATCCAACAATCCGGTCAACCACAAGAGTGCATTATGCACACATAGTGGAAGTCATCTAGCCTTTAAAACCTGCTGTGTTCCAACACAGCTTTTACGCAGCTCCTGCAAAACTTGTATGCAGTGCACAACCGGATCTGTACCAACAGATCTTTTATATCTGTCCCATTAAAACAATTTTATGGCCCATGGTTCTTTTAATGCAAAAAAAATAAAATAATCAGAGCTAAGGTGTTAGAATGTGCCAAAAATAAGGTACACTTTACTTACCTTAGATGATCTTCCATCCCACTTCTGACACCAAACTAAAAGGAACTTTTGAACCAGACGGCTAGATGGACTCCCTACGAATATTCGGGAACACACAGAGACACACGAGGGTAGAGTCAAAGCATGTTCGTTTTTTTCAGGAAATAACCCCAGCATATATACAGTTAGAACTACAGAAAAATAATTTCGCAATAAGGGGCTTGGCTTCAGTATGACTCACGATCACATGATACTTTTTGGCATACTACACATGTTTAAACTGTTCCCATAACAAATTTACCTATCGGATGGTCTTATGTGCAACTATCTCTGCAGAGTCAGACGTAGCCGAACAAACAAGATGTTATGACTATAAATCAGGCATCATTTCAGGAATAACCAGAAGAATATACACCATTAACCCTTCAAACACCTAAGGTAGTGCAGGAGTATTACTTTCTAAGCTATAATTTGTGGTTATCACCTCATTTGCATGTACCTCAGTTGCTCCTCTACATTTTTCATCTGCTGCAGTTCATAGTTTGTGGTCTACATGTAATGTGGGAACGTTTAGTCTAAGACCTATTTAACACTAGCGGACCGATGGGGTCCACCTGAAAAACTGACCCTCCAGTCTCCTCTATGGAGCAGTGGGTGTAATCAGAAGTGTCTATTTACACACACTGACTTCGGATCTGATCCAATCCTATCAGCTAAAAACAGATGGATGGGGATCCGTTCCAATGGACCCCACCCCTTGTGGAAGGGGCCGAAGTGTAATATTGTCACGTTTTTAAAATTTAAAGTGCCATTAAATCCCAGGCTATTATACATGTCTTTATATGTAATATTACATTATAAACCCACTCCCTTAATTGTTATTACATTTGTTTTATATAGAGAATTAAAAGCCTGGTTGATCCTGCCAGTCACTGGTGCTACTTTCTTGCTTGTGTCCCCGTTGCAGCATCAGATTGTGCGGACCAACCGTTGCCACCTGTACTCCACATGGGAGGGGCTTTAAAGAGAATCCGCCACTGTCCTATGAATGGGTAAAGATTCATTGTAAGTCTGACTCAGTGAGAATGATCTGCACACCTGTTCTAGGTCCATTGACTTGTGTTAGCATAGCAGTCAAGCAACTGGCATTTTCAGAAGGTTTTCAGCAACTGAAGTCCCATGTTCCCCCCATGAAAGGGTACACATTACCAGGGTTTTTTTTTTTTTTTAACGGTTAGATTAACCACCTGCCAACTGCCTGCCGCTGATATACTGCGGCAGGCTGGCTCAGCTGCGCAAACCACCGCACCTGTACGGCGGTTCGCGGGAGCGCTCCTGGGGAGCGCGCACCGCCGGAGGCGCGCTCGCACCCCATTAGCCAGTTGGGAAGCTGATTCACAGGGCTGGTGGCCGTGATTACTGCCGGGCACCCGCGATCACTCCCCGTGGAGAGAGAACGGCGGTCTGCTGTTGTAAACACAGCAGATCGTTGTTCTCTCAGGAATCAGCACAGAGCGCCTGTAATCCTCATTTTTTTTGATCACAGGTCTCTATGTTGATTCCACAAACCCTTCCCCCTCACAGTTAGAAAACCCCCTCTAGGCATACACTTAACCCTTTGATCGCCTCTGAGTTAAACCCTTCCCTGCCAGTGTCTTTATTACAGTAACAGTGCAATTTTTTGGCACTGATTACTGTAGTGATGTCACTGGTCCCCCCAAAAATGGCAGTTAGGTGTCCGATCTGTCTGCCGCAATGTCGCAGTCCCACTAACAATCGCTAATCGCTGCCATTACTAATAAAAAATATAAATAAATAACAATTACATAAATCTTTCCCCTTGTTTGTAGACGCAGTAATCAAAATATGCTTATTGTGATTTTTTTTTAACCAAAACAATGTAGCAGAATAGCAATTGGCCTAAAATTATGAAAAGATTTGATTTTTACATTTTTTTATTGGGAATGTTATATAGCAGAATGTGAAAATATATATATATATATATATATATATATATATATATATATTTTTCAGAATTGTCGCTCTTTTTTTGTTTATAGCGCAAAAAATAAAAATCGGTGAGGTGATCAAATACCACCAAAAGAAAGCTCTGTTTGTGGGGAAAAAAAGGAAATTTTACTTGGGTACAGCGTCGTACGACCACGCAATTTTTAAAGTATTGCAGTGCTGAATCGCAAAAAATGGCCTGGTCATTAGGGGGTAAAACCTTTCCGGTCCAGAAGTGGTTAAGTGATGGGGGTACTAAGCGTAGGGAATTCTTTGTAGAACACTGGGCAGCCACACAAAACACACTAGTTCTTTGCAGCAATAACCTCATTCTGACAACCAGTGCCAGGCTTCTGTCACAAAATAAATGTGTTTGGATTCCGGACACGCTTCCACTTTAACACTATATTCTCTTGTGTTCACAGTTCAGTTCCCTAGAAGGAAATGGTTAGCTGGGAAATGTGCTTAGTTCCAGCTTACAAAAGCATTGGGCATGAGTCATTTTCTAGGAATTCTAGAAGCAGTGTCAGAGATCACATGCTACTTTGCACCCTGAATAAACATAGGCAGGCATTGACATCTAACAAAAACGCTTGTAATATACCAAAAAAAGAAAGCTCATGTACTTTTTTGAGCTTCTGGCATTTTGCTTTAGGCGACAGAAGGCTCAAATGTGAACAGTGGCCATTGAAATGAATGGGATTTTGCTTGTTGGGCGTTTTGAGACTTCGTTTTACGAGCTGAAATACGCTCAGGCGTGGACAGGGCCTAAATATTAATTAACTGATTTCTATTTGCCAAAAGCTGAGATCTTGGTGAAAAAAAAGACCCTTGCAAAATTAAGATTACAAACCATTATGGGGTTGTGTTCAGTTTACAAAACATTCCATAGCTAAGAGGGCCATGTTTCAAAAGAGGGACTGATGGCCCAAGTATTAAAGCTAAAATGAGTACATTAATAAATGGAAACCAAACACCCACATAACGGAAAGTCAAGATACCGTGAGACAATAGGAAAATACTACCAGTATAATAAAAGATGAAAAAAACTAAAGCAGATTCACTGCAAGCATATATATATATAAAATCACTGTAAGTGCATGCCAACTATGGGACCTATGGCTTCAAGACTGCAAAACAGAAGAATAAGAAGGAGCAAGGAATAGGGCAAGGGAAAAAAGATAAAGGAGGGAAGAGGAAATAGAAAAGAAGAGAGAGAAGGAAATGGATATGGGACACGACTCAAAAGAGAAGGAAGTAGCGTCCTTCCCCCCCCCCTCCCTGAGACCACAGAACCCATATTTCTAACAACTTTTTAGTGGTAAATGCAGTTAACATTATATCTATGTCTAGCAGAAAAGAGATTTCATCTCCAAATACAGAAAGGTTTCTTCACAATATGAGCTGTAACAATGTGGAATAGACTCCCTCCAGAGGGGGTTCTTGCCAGCTCAGTAGATTTTTTTTTTTTAAAGGAACTTTTATTAGTGTGTAGAAAAAAAGAATACATAAAAAACATATGGCATATCATACTGTTGCACATGAGCACACATATACAATAATATAATAAACAAGGAACACTTCCCTTATTCAAAGCAGGATTATACGGCAGCAGAGACATATTCTCCACCTTTTTTTTTCTTTTTTTTTCTTTTTTTTTAAGCAAACCCACCCAAAAGTATATTCAAATCAGTATTAATCCACTGGTGAAACGTACAATTTCTTATAAAGAGTTAAATCAAATCAGAGCGAGCGGAGAAAGAAGAGTCCCAGAAGAGCAGGCCATCAGGGTTATGTGTATAGGCCACCAGGAGAGACATCCACTACCAGTGGCGGCTGGTGCTCCATGGGTCGGGGGGGCGGCAGATGGACCACGGCAGACGGACCGCACCATACACCCCCCTAAACCACACCAGGCCGCACACCATACCCCCCCCCCGGACCACAGCAGGACAGGACCCGGCTCACTCACCCTGCCTGGACATCTGCAGAAGCAGGCGATGACGGCTTCGGCTTCTTCCCACTGTCTTCTGCGTCGCATCCCTCCACCTCCATGCCCAATGGCATGGCTTCCCCTTTCGGCCAATCGGGAAACGGGTCTCAAAACCCACTTCCTAATTGGCCAGGAGGAGGATCCGTGTGACAATAGCGAATTTTCATTCGCTATTGTCACACAACTGGGTGGGCTCGGGGCGCAGTGCTCTGCGCCCCAAGCTCAACCTTTTTTTAGCCTGTTAGAGCCTCTGGCTCTAATCACATGGTTAAAAAAAGAAAGCCCCATTCAACTCCATGCGTCCGTCGCCCCGCATGTAGATTAGGGGGCCGGACGCATGGCGCCCCTGCGCCCCCAATTCACCAGCCGCCACTGTCCACTACCCCCACTTTCTCTCCATTTTCCCTACAAGCATTGCCTCTCGGACATCAAGAGGGCCCGATACCGAGTCCACCCAACCTTGCCACAGTTCATCAAATTTTTTAGGACAACCTTCTACCAGATATGTTAGTTTATACATTGGTAATGCATTATTTACAAGTTCCACCCAGGCCCTTACGCTAGGAGGATCTGGTTTCTTCCATTGTAATACTATAGTCTTTTTGGCATAAAAGAAGAAGAGTCATAACAGGACCCTCTGGGACTGCCTAAGCTCCTCCTCCCCCAGGCTACCCAATAAGTATCTATCCGGGATACAAATATTAGGAAGGGCCAGTTTATCCAAAACTCCTGCACCCTTGGGCACCCCTAAACCAGCCAGCTCAGTAGATTGCTTTAAAAAAGGCCTGGATTATTTCCTAAATAAGCATAATATAACTGGATACAGCTGATCCAGGGAATATCTGATTGACTCTCGGGGGATCAGGAAGGAATTTTTTCCCCTGCTGCAGCAAATTGGATCATGCTTTGCTGGGGGGTTTTCACCTTCCTCTGGATCAACTGTGGGTATAGGATTGTGTTCATGGGATTGTATGGTTGTTGATTTTTTTTTTTTATTGGTTGAACTAGATGGACTTTTGGATGTATTTTTTCAACCTGACTAACTATGTATATGTGGCTATATCAAATAAGTGAGTTGGATGTACACTATCTGTCCTCCTAGACCTACAGTCCTTTATTCAACTAGTTAGCCTCAGTATCCCCATAAAAGGCTTAAGCCTAGTACACACGATGAGATTATCAGACGAATGATCATTCGTTTTTTTTGCATGCTATTGTCCATATCAAAAATGAATAGGTTTCTAAAGTATGCAAATTCTTGTAGGGCAGAAAAAAAAATTGGAAGTGATGTAATGCATTTGTATTGTATTTTCAGACAAAAACTATACTGATTAAACCAAAACCGTACGATCTGGTATCGTAGGAGAAACATTTTCGTGTTTGTACCTTTGGAAAATTTCGGACGAAAGCTGTGTACTAAGGATTAGATTATCGTACGATCGCTTTGAAAGTAGTGGTGTAAAATATTCTGAGCGTGTGTACAGGGCTTTATTATGGGGGTGGAGAGGCTGTAAAGAACAATGTGACTACCCTGCATTGGTACAACTAGACCCAACAACTAGAAGAGGAGGGCAGAATTTGAACCAACTCTGCTAGCAATTTGGTTTTAGGTGAACTACTATTTCACCAATACAACTGCAATAACTGTGACAATAGGCATCTGGTATAATTCCTCTGCCTAGCAGGGCAGCAATATGGAAATTTTAACAATACATGCAAGTGTGGTACTGACCCCATTATGATGTGTGGGTTGCTGTGTGCCACCACCGGCAGCCCCACTGCCCTTGGCCATAGCCTTTGTTGGCTTATGCAAATAATCCTGGCCTAAGTATACTACCGTCAATTAAGATAAAATCTTGATATGCATATAGGCAAAGCACACCTGCTGTATTGCTCTAGGAAATTCCACTTATTCCTGTTAGTGATCCGAGAACCTCTGCTTGTGGAACAGAAGAATTCATGTAGACACTAAAGGCCCGTACATACTTGACGGAAATTGGACGAAATATCCTCCGATTTTTCTCTCTCTTGCTCAGCGTTCATTACCATTTTTAGTTGACAGTGCATTTAGTTGACAGTGCATTAGTTGACAGTTCACAAAATTTCTCGTCCGATTTTTTTTTTTTTTTTTGGTACATTTGTTCCTAGACTTCCGGGTCGTCAGCAACTCCAAATCATGCGCGGTCTTTCGTATCCGATTTTTCGCGGAGGTACTGCATACACATTAAACGAAAATTGGTCGTCTGGGGACGGACGATAAAAATTTTGGTGTTTGTCCCTCTGTTTTTTTCGTTGAAAATGTCGGCATCGGCTGCTGAAAGTTGTGTACACACTAGCCGAAAATCATACAATTTTACCTCTGACGGGAATTTTGGGCAGATTTTATACTAGTGTGTACCCCACTTAAGGCCTGGTTCACACCTATGCATTTTTTAGTGCTTTTTCAGTTTTGCAGAAAAACACTATAGTCCATTTAACATAGTTTCCTATAGATCAGGTTCACATCTGTGCATTTTATAGAAAGGGCCAGGGACTTTTTTCTGGTTTTTGGTTCCATAGACTTTAATGGATCAAAAACGTGTATTGAAAAACTCAAAATGCACCTGCAATATGCAAAATGGAATATGCAAAATGCAACCTGCATATGTGTGGACCAGGCCTTACTGACGCGTCAGCACTAAGAAATATCTCCCAGCTATCAATTCAGTTCAAATCTGCAATGGAGGTGCAAGTGTATCGCACAGAAACCTGTACTGAGCGCATAAGAAGAATATCATCACTGATCTCCCCTTAGGACTCATTCACATGGGTGCAGTGGCCTGTTCAGCATGAAAAGCATTTTTTTATGCATTTGGAACAGAGTGGAGCTATGTGCAGGCAGCCTATGTTAGTCAATGGAGATGTAAGGACTATACAGATTCCCCTGCACAGCTGAGTTTGATAGGCAGGCAGGGAGGGATGAATGACATGTTTAGGGTTGTCTACTAATTTCTGTATACCTGTTAAACTCTGGATATGCAGGCGAGTGGGTACAGCCAAAACCTAACATAGGCTACCTGAATGCAACTCTCTGGATGCACGAACAATTGTCTCTTACATGCTGTACGGGCCTCTGAACCCATGTGAATGAGCCCTTATTGAGTTACAGCCACTGTGTCTCCAAAACCTAACATAGGCTACCTGAATGCAACTCTCTGGATGCACAAACAATTGTCTCTTACATGCTGTACGGGCCTCTGAACCCATGTGAATGAGCCCTTATTGAGTTAAGGCCCGTACACACGTAGCGATTGTCGGCCGTAAATATTCGGCCAACGTCCGATCGGCCGATTGTCGGCTTGTTAGTATGATGCTTCCGACAACCGACTGCGACTTTTCGGCCGAACAGAATCTGGTGTGCAGGCTTTAAAATTTTTGTTGGACAACACCAGAACGGCCGATTGTTCCTCAGTCAGTACAGAATTCGGCCGACAAACAGCAGATGAGCAAGACTGGGCATGCTCAGAGAAGAAAAAACACACGGAAAGTTAACCATCACATGACATCACTTCTGCAGTTGGCTGTTGTTGCCCGACAAAATTCGTGTGCAGTCTTTAGCACTTTTCAACCGACAGGACAGCACCGGACAAAAGACGGCCGATCGTTCGGCCGACAATCGCTACGTGTGTACGGGGCTTTACTAACAAAAAAAAAACTTCTTACTGTCCATGATCTGAGAACCCCTGCTTGTGATGCATTAGAGGAACTCCCGAACACACCCACTGCAATTTCGATATCTCCCAGCTCCAATTAGGATAAAATCTGCCATGAAAAGTGCAAACAGTATCGGTGGTACAGGATCTAAAGAGAGAGCTTCTGACTTTCCTGCTCTTGATCAGTGACTCAGAAAGTATCCAAGCCAGGAAATTAGTGACCTGATCCGGGTAGTCTCAGATCTCACTTCTTTTAGGGCAGCTGCAGTTACTGTCAGACATTCCCCTGGTGACAGGTCTAAGAGGAAACAGTTTTATCTGGTCTGAACAATGGCAGTTTTCTCCTCCTTAATTGCCCCTATGTAAACTTTGCCTCAGAAGCCATTCACACCAAGTTTCAACCTTCCTGCTTCTATGTACTTTACCCACATATGAAAACACATTTTCTATGCATGATTTCCATCATGTGCCCTAAAAAGGAGTAACCTTTATAAATAAGAGACCCTCCATGTTACCATACGTGCATTTTTGCTCATCACCACTCCATATCTCAGTCTTGTTTTAAGCGTGTCAATGTGCAGAATAAGGAGCCTGTGGGCTGCTGATACAGGGACACCTAATATGCAGATACTTGTTCTGGGTCAGTGACTCATCAAATAGTGAAGAAGAATGAGGTTGACAGCTCTGGAGACCAGATTACAAGCAGGCCATATGCATGGACATCTAAAACATACAAAGGGGGCAATTAAGTTGAGCATTTGAAACCTGTTTCTGGCAGTATGGCCCCTATAAGACAAGCATGCGCCTAATTTATGAAAACCTTGCGAATGTTTGGATAAGAGTACTGATGAGTGCAACAGATTCATGTCGTTTTTAATTGCGCCACTGCTATGACTGCAACATATTCAATTGCAGCCAATTCACAGATTAGGAAACAACTGGGGGAATCAATGGTGGAGAAGGATCTGGGTGTTCTGGTAGATCATAAGCTTAAAGAGGAAGTAAACCCTCCTCTGACACTTTTACCTATAGGTAAGCCTATGATAAGGCTTACCTATAGGTACTGTAAATATCTCCTAAACATGCACCGTTTAGGAGATATTTACCTTACATGCATCCAGTGACGTCACTGGCGCATGCGCTCTGAAGGAATGGCCACTGGTGCCGTTCCTTCAGAGGCCCGTGCCGTGACCGTCGGCTCCCGCGCGCGCGGGAGTGACGTCACCGCGGCTCCGGCCAATCAGATGGCCGGATGCCGCGATCCCGGAAGACGGGCGACTGGACATATCGCCCGTCATACAGGTAAGCGGATGGCAGGTGGGGGCTCGTTCTAAGGTAAGTATTCATAATGAGCTAGTATGCGGTGCATACTAGCTCATTATGTGTTTCTCTTACAGGTTGCAAAAAGAAGAAAATTTTTTTTTCAGGTTTACAACCTCTTTAATATTAGCATGCAAGGCCAAGCAAAGGTTTTCAAAGCGAGCAAAGTCCTTTCTTGTATTTAGAGAGGCATGGACTCCAGAGAGAAAGAGAGAGAAATTTAATTTTGCCTCTGTACAAAATCATTAGTAATAGCTCATCTGGAATATGCAGTTCAGTTTTGGGCACCAGTTCATAAAAAGGATATCGGTGAACTGGAGAAAGTGCAGAGAAGAGCAACCAAACTGATAAGAGGCATGGAGGAGCTCAGCTATGAGGAAAGATTAGAGGAACTGAATTTATTCTCTCTTGGCAAGAGGAGATTAAGAGGGGGATATGATCAACATGTATAAATACATAAGGGGTCCATATAGTGAACTTGGTGTCAAATTATTCACCTTAAGGTCATCACAGAGGACAAAAGGGCACTCTTTATGTCAGGGGGGGGGAGAGAGATTTTGTCTCCAAATACGGAAAGGCTTCTTCACAGTAAGATCTGTGAAAATGTGGAATAAACTTCCTTTAAGAGCTGGTCCTAGCCAGCTCAGTAGATTGTTTTAAATTATTCCTAAATGTACATAATGTAACTGGGTAGTGAGAAGTTAAAGGAGTTATGGCATGTACCCTCTCCCACTTCCACTGAAATTGCCTAGGTTGTCCCCCCTCCCCTCCCTGCATGCAACCTCTTGGGACACCTCACAAATTGCAGCATGGCTTACGCATGCCCAGTGGGATACCAGCTATGAAGCCACGAGGAGTCAATGCTGGCTTCCCACACTAAACATGCTGGTGCTAGGGACCCCAAGAACTAGGTCAGGTGAGGACGTATCTGGATCCTTGGACAGGTAAGTGTCCTTATATTAAAAGTCAGCAGCTACAGTATTTGTAGCTGCTTTTAATTTTTTTGTACACACTGAAGAACCTTTTAAGACCAACTCTGAGTTGTCGTACAGAGAGATGCAACTGCTCTGATCGACCATCAGCTAAATGGGGCTGATATGCGTCATTGGTTTCCATGATACTGTTGACTGAATAGCCTACAGAGTCTTAGCAACTAAAGGAGCTGTGCAGCCAACAGCCTCTAACTGTCCAGTGTCCCAGTGCTGCCACCCATCCCCATGGCGCCCTTTAAAAACTTCCACGATTCACAGTTCTCACTAATGCATAGGTTCCAGGTATCCCTCTGTCCCTCTTTCTTCCATAGTTGTCCCTCATTTTGGTCTGATGAATAGATATTTATTTTAAAAAAATATCACAATTAGTATGTAGCACTACGCCCTTGGGAGCTGCTTGAAGCGGGTTCCCCTGGGTTGCCCATAACAACAACATGCAAACCCTTAGTACTTTAGGTTCTTGGCTCAGTCAGAAAACAGTCTGGGAGATTTGTTTTTTGTTTTTTATTGTAGAACTTGGGATGGGAGAAGGGATGAGTGGGATACTCCAACTAGATGAACTATGCACAACTTGAGGACTTCTAGCTATGTTGAATGCGGCAAGGCCGCTGCTTCACCTTGCCACTGTAGTGAAGTATAAGATAAGCGAACTACACAGTGAATCACTCTTCATGGCCCCGCTTGGTACCCCCTTTGCCCTTACTCTTTAGGGTCACGTTTGGCACCTCCTTTTACTCTTGCTAACCATGTGAGCTGACCTTTTATCCTCTGACTTCCCTGGAGTGGTCCCCTTTGCTAGGCGGACCCCTTGGCAAGCCCCCTGGTACTCACGCCTGAGGAAGGAGCACGCATGCTCCGAACGCGAGCACCCCCCTGCCACTATTGGATGTAAGCCTGGATACTGAACGCTGCCAGAACCACAGGAAGTGTCGGACTCCACCGGCACAGCCAGGACCACGGCCACCACAGTGTACTTCTCGAACATCCCTGGAGTGTTGCAGAAGAACTATTACCATTTGCTGATCAACGATTTCCTCTGTGTGAGTTACTACGTTGTTTTTATGTAATAAATAACCTTTTAATCTACACTGAGGTGGCGCTGCTTTTCTTCTCCTACCCCTTTTTGTCTGTTGTAGAGTCCCTCTAGCTCTGTATGAAGCCTGCAGCCACCTCCACCATCCATCTCCACTAACCCCAGGGATTGAACTATCCTGCATACTTCCTAAAAAGACTAACTACAGCCACAGTTGAAACTTTTTTCATAAGATCGAATGTACTTGACTCTTTCACTGGCGCAGGTCGAACGTTGTGTATATGCCCCTGGTACTCACGGATACTGTTTTTCCCAGAGGACTCTGCCCGCAACTCCACCATCAGCTTTTCGGGATCCTTTAGGCTCAGCTCCACACCTGGCTCACTAGGCCGACTGCCAGTGACCACCTTCCTCAGACAACAGGAGGAGAGACAAGCCGTCACCCTCCTCCTGGGACTCTGCTTCCCACCAAAGATGCCCTGTCACATCTGCCCTTGGCTTTTATGGTCAATCCCAAGATGCACTGCAGTGGTGACCTCCCACTGGGACTGCCACAAAAGCCCATTTGCCACTGGCCAGGTTTCCGCCACTGTCCAACAGGATCCCCTATTGGATACAGTGGGGACACTCCCTTAGACCAAATGACTCACACCTGGACACATGTAACAGGCATAACTAACAGATCAAGCTCCCCTGATAAGCAGAATGGAGCAACAATGCTTTTAACCTAGCACCTATCTAGGAGGGTGCTACAAGTATATTATAATAAACCATTTATCTCCACATTAAAATATTTGTTATTTTAAAGTCAATTTATTGGAGAACCAGTGAAGATAAGGACTTGTTGGTTTAACTATTTATTTTCTCATAATTTAGTAGGGTTTGTCTACATGGCAGGGTAGGTGTCCTTTGGGTGAATACTGCTTGCTAAAAGGTGTCCCTCTTTCTCATTTCACAATATTTTGAGGAATGGCAACCTGCTGTATTGAAGCACATAGTCAGAGAACGCAGAATGCTCCATTTTAAACCACTATGGGAACAAATGAAACCACCTGAACAAAATCATAAAAAGGTATGTAGATACATTTTCAACACTCACAACTGGAAAAGTGACCTATGACATAAATATAGGGGTTGCTGTTTTTGACCTACTTCTAAAAATGTCTTCAGTTCTTCTGAGTCAGAGACTGGGAAAACACGTGTGACAAGTAAATCAGAATTCATTTGCTCTGTACTTGGTTGGGGTCAGTGACCCCAAATATTGAAGGTAAAACATCAGGATTGAAAAAATTGGGTGGTGCGCTATATCAATGAATGTGAATGCATAAACTGTGCATAAAACTGAATGTGCAAATCAATATATAAACATATTGTGCAAATGGAATGAAAACAAAGTCCCAAAGATTTCTTGGTTGAAAATCCAAATGAATATTCAGTGACTGATGTAAACAGATGGTGACAATTCAAAAGTAACTCAGTGATTCCCTCCACCTATGTGAATTCCTCCTTACCGGACGGATGAAAGTAAGTGCTCCTCTATACAAGTATAAACACACGATAATTGTGCTCAAGCCCAAAACGATCCGTGCTCACCACCGTGCATGCATATGAGCCTGCTTGGCCCCTTACCAGATCGGTATGGATAAAGCACTTTGCCACAACTTCCTGGACTGCAATGGCTGTCTCTTAGGATGTTCAAGCAATCGTTGGGTAGACTCAGCAGGAAGATCGTATCATCCAACAATTACATGTAAAAGAATAGCCGCTATGGTGCATTACCTTTTAAACTTGGTTTATTAAAGGAAAAATACACTTACATGTATGTGGATAAAAAGCAGCAAATAGATGTATAGGAGCGTTGAGGAAATTCTAATGAGCCCGGGTCCGGCTGCAGCTCGGATCCCGAGCGACGTCGTGACGGCACGCCTCCTGTCTGACGCGTTTCCACCGATTGGTTATCTTCAGAGATAGGAGGTTCCCGCGCGCCGTCACTTCCGTCCTTTTATTTTCAATGGAGCCGCGTCACTTCCGGTGTCAACAATGGAAGCTCCGGAAGTATCTCATTCCATTGTTGACACCGGAAGTGACGCGGCTTTTTTTCTTATACAAAACATCAGGATTACAGATAGGCTATAAGCATTTTCAGAAACAAAAAGGTAAGTAAATGACAGTCTAGATCAGTGATGGCCAACCTTGGCACCCCAGATGTTTTGAAACTACATTTCCCATGATGCTCATGCACTCTAAACCCATTGGGCTGGTGCTCTTCTTTCCTTTAACTTCTAGAAAAACAACTATTCTTTCAGAAAAAAAAGATATGAGATACACTAACATTTAAAGGGTATGTAAAGCTGACAGTTGTTGTTTTTAGATTTGGATAGAGTGGGTAAAGCCTAGTAAACAGGGGCCGAATGTCGGGCGGCAACAGCCGGTTTATTAGAAACTGTTCGACATTCGGCACATGTGTACAGCAGCCAACCCGACGGAAGCCAACTGTTCAGCCGGCTTCTGTTGAAGGGTCATGAGTGAATAAGGTATGCCGACCAGCTCCTGGTTGGCGATCTCAGCCAATGGCTGGGAGCACTGACCGGAGTTGTTAGTACAGCGGTTATGACCTGAGTTTTCAGTTTTTTTTTCACTCAACCCTCTGGGTTGAACGAAAAAAAAAAAAATAGTGGTGTGTACTAGGGATAGACCGATTATTGGCAAAGCCGATATATCGAGAGCCGATCTGCACTTTCCCCGATATATCGGAATCAGCCACCAAGGCGACCGATATTGCCGTTATTTCGGGAAAGTGCTGTACCGGAGTGATGCCTGCAGCTAGAGGCATCACCCCGGTTCCGGCAGTCATAGCTCAGAAGCCGCTCGGCTGTCATTACAAGGAGTGGGAGGGGACTGTCCCCCCTCTTGCCGCCTTCCGCTCCAACCAGCCAACCAGCCTGCATGGCCGCCAAAGACCTGATCAAAGCTGCTTTCGGCTCTGATCGGGTCTCCATGCATGTCATGACATCACTTCTGGGTACTGGTGCCAGATTTAAAAAAATTACAGCATTCAAAATAGCCAAACTTGGCGTTTTGAATGCTTTTAAGTGCAGAGGAGGGGTTTGGGGTCTTTTAGACCCCCAGATCCCTCCAGAAGAGTACCTGTCAAAGAAAAAAAATTTTTTTTTTAAATGTACGAATATATCAGCCCATATCGGCCTATACCGATACGCGATGACCAAAATATCGGTATTGGTAATTGGTATCGGCAATGAAAAAACTATATCAGTCCATCACTGTTATGTGCGAGGCTTAAGGGTTCGAACCTATGTCAGGTTTTGCTGACCATCTGCCAAAGGAGACTGCAGTAAATAGGGGATTTCCCCCAGTTTCTCTCATTACTTGCTGTGTTTTTGAGACAGGAAGTAAAGGAAAAACTCAGTGGGGCACGGAGAGGAGAATAATGCAGGAAGACATTAGCTGTGGCTGAGGAAGAGACTAGCAAAAATGCAGTATATGAGGACAACAGTTATTTTGGAGTTGGAGAAAGCACAAGGGGAAATTTGCATGTATATGACATGCAAGGAATTATCCACGCACAGTAACTGAAAGCACTAATCTGGTTATAAGTCAGGTAAAGCAGAAGTTCCAGACATGGCATATTTACCTACTTTGGCACACCCTTCCATGGTAATACATGGGAATCCCCTTAGATACTATCTTTATTAGGATTGCAGATCATTAGTATGGATTACTCTAATTGAGTGCAATTACTACTGTCAATCTTTTCTGCTTCACTTTAGTCATGTAGACACTAGTTATATCAAATGTGCTTAGGGATAGTCAACTCACTTACAAATTAGCTTTAAAGCGTAAAACCAATTTTGTTCTCTACTACCTGTAATAGTATAGCTAACTGGACGAATGATCAGATTGGGAGTAACTGAAGCATGCAGTTTACAATACAGGTGCATAGTTAGCAATAATGCAAAACATGTTCAGAATGGCAAACACATGTATACGCTGCAGAAGACCCTATTGCAGGGCTTGCAGCAAAATGTTCCATAAATAATAACCCAGACCTGCTACACGCTGTGCCATGCTGCCACCGTGGTGAAGGTTGTAAGAGAGGATAGGGGGACTTAGGACTCTGATATGAAAGGAGGGGGAGTCATCAAAAGTAATAGGGGCTGTGATGTGAAAGTGGGGCTCTGACATGCAGGGGGAGCCTTTGATGAGCAGGGAGAGGGGGGTTCTGATGTGCATGGGAGGCTATTGATGTAAAATGGGGCTGGGATGTGATGGGGGCTTTGGATGTGAAGGGCAAACTCCAATGTGATGGGGGGGGGGGGGGGATTCTGAAGTAACATAGTAGTTAAAGCGGAGTTCCACCTAAAAGAGGAACTTACACTCATTTGCTTCCCCCCCCCTCCAGTGCCACATTTGGCACCTTTCAGGGGGAAGGGGGGAACGGGTACCTATTTGACAGATACCCTTCCCCACTTCCGAGAGACAGCGCCACGGGGCTGTCCCTCGGAAGTTTGGCCCTCTCCTCCTTCCCCCGCCGCCGAGCCAATCCGAATGTACAGTGCGCTACGCGCTTGTGTATTAGGGACCCGCCCGTGAAGCGGCACTGATTACTGTAATAATGTCCCTGGTCCCCCCAAAAGTGTCAAAAATGTCAGTTACCCAGGATGGTTTTCTGCTCACAAGACCGTATGTGTGATATTTCCTTGACTACCTCTTTGGTTCCTACGGGATCTGCTGAATTTCTGTTTTACTTGCCACATTGGTCCAATTTATGTACTTGTTCCTGACTGTAATGTATGCCTTGTTTACCTACTATAAACAAAGAATTTACAAAAAAAATAAAATGTCAGTTAGGGGTCCGATCTGTCTGCCGCAATGTCGCAGTCCCGCTAAAAATCGCAGATCGCCACCATTGCTAGTAAAAAAAATAAATAAAAATGAAATAAATCTTTCCCCTAGTTTGTAGACGCAATAACTTTTCCGCAAACCAATCAAAATACGCTTATCGGGATTTTTTTTTTACCAAAAACTCGTAGCAGAATACAAATTGACCTAAAAGGATGAAAAACTTTGATTTTTACATTTTTTTTGGGAATGTTAGATAGCAAAAACTGAAAAATATTGTGTTTTTTTTTAGAATTGTTCCCCTTTTTTTGTTTATAGAGCAAAAGATAAAAATTGCACAGGTGATCAAATACCCCCAAAAGAAAGCTCTATTAGTGGGAAAAAAAGGACATCAATTTTATTTAGGTACAGCGTCGCACAAATGCGCAATTGTCCGTTAAACTAACGCAGTGCCGAATCACAAAAAAGGGCCTGATCATTAAGGGGGCAAATCCTTCTGGTCCAGAACTGGTTAAACAGGGCAGACCTCCGTCTACCCCTGGGGCATGTTGATTTGACTATTCCCATTCACATGCGGATCTCTTTTATGATCTCTTTATTCCACCCTACTTACGGCTGGAGCTACTATTGAGGGCAATCTCACAGTCTTTTATTATATAATGGTTTACACTGGGCTTCATTTGTTTGCATGAAGATCATCCTCTATACTACTTGGATATTTGTTATCCTTAGCTATCTATTAGTCTGTATCTCGTACATTGTGCTCGACTGACATCCCTCCTGACTTGCATTATTGCACTTTGCTTTCGAGCAGAGGTAGTTGTTACCGGGCACGGTTACTCGAGATCTGACTAATCAGTATGCTATTGAGGTTCACTGTCCTGAGTCCGGACTCTGCTTGGATTTATTGTATGACAACGTTGTCATTTGCACATGGTGTTTGGTGGAGGTGGTGCTTTTTATTCGTGTGATGTTTATATATAATATTCAGTGGCGGCCCGTCCATTGGGGGCGCGGGGGCACCGCCCCCCCCTATACATGCGTCTGGCCCCCTAATCTACATGCAGGGCACCGGACGCAATGGGTTTCCAATGGGTTTTTTTCTTAACCACGTGATTAGAGCCAGAGGCTCTAATAGGCTTCAAAAAAGGGTGGGCTCGGGGCGTAGAGCACTGCGCCCTAAGTCCACCCAGTTGTGTGACAATAGCGAATGAATATTCGCTATTGTCACATGGATCCTCCTCCTGGCCAATCAGGAAGCGGGTCCTGAGACCCGTTTCCCGATTGGCCGAAAGGAGAAGCCATGGCATTGGCCGAGGAGGAGGAGGGAGGAGACTGAGGAGAAGCAGCCGACACCACTGCTGCCTGCCCTCCACATGGTGAGTGAGCCGGTGACCCAGGGGGAGGGGGGGGTTAGGGTTTGCGGGCTGGTGTGGACCGGGGGGGGGGGTATGGTGTACTATCTATTGTAATTAAATAATACTTTTATATATTTTTATATATATATATATATTTTTTTTAATTGTATGAATTCAGACACCTGCATACACAATATAAGATAAACAGTACATTCTGAATCCTCCTGTATTAAATTGTATTGTAACTGTACTCTCTGCCCCTCATGTTGTAAAGCGCTGCGCAAACTGTTGGCGCAAAATAAATCCAGTATAGTAATAATAATTTTATAGATCGGATTTTTACATAAGACCAAAACGAGGGACAACTGAGGAGGAAAGAGGGACAGTGGGATTTGGTTACCAAAAAGGATTTCTCTCACAATGAGGAACCTTTGGAACCCATAATAAGGACTACAGCAATAAAGAGGACATGTGATTTGCACAGTGTGATTTGCACAGCGTGATTTGCACAGTGTATAAGTCTAAAAGCGGTTGTATCCTCAAAAATACAAAAAAATAAAATAAACCCTGCAGGACAAAGGCATAATGAGCTAGTATGCATCGCATACTAGCTCATTATGAAATACTCACCTTAGAAGGAAGCCCCGACAGGGTCGCCCGGACACCGCTGAGGCAGCCGACATCTTCGCTCAGCGGCTTGGGCGCTGTGAGTGGCCGGAGCCGCGATGACGGGAGTTCACTTTCCGGCAAGGAGCCGGCAAAGAGCTCTGAAGGTCCGCCGGACCTTCAGAGCGAATGCACCGCCGGTGCAGCGGCTGCACGGTTTTGGAGAAATTAATTTTACCTACAGGTAAAACTTATCATAGGCCTATCTGTAGGTAAAAGTTAAAAAGCGAAGTATACTATCACTTTAATAGCGAGCGCTGGCTTGGTTTTGCAAGAGAGAGACCTTTTGTCAAGTAACCCAGCCTGGCTGGAACCTGGCCAGACTGGGAACCCTGTCAGGGAAATTGGTCAAATGACAAGTGGCTTGTCAGCTATCTTCGGCATGTAGAAGGCGAGCTGGAGGATCAACTCCCTGTCAGTGACGTTAGTTAGCTCGTGCAAGCCGGTGACCAGAATAATCCAGACGTCAGTGTGTAAACCTACCTAGAGATTTCCCATCCTGCTCCATGCACCTGCTAAAAACAAACACAAACCATTGTATGGGTCCTCATTGACAAGAAAGGTACAAATACCAATCTAGGACATTAATAGTAGATTCCTTAACCACTTCTGGACCGGGAAGGATTTGCCCCCTTAATGACCAGGTCATATTTTGCAATTCGGCACTGCGTTACTGTAACGGACAATTGCGCGGTCATGCAACGCTGTACCTAAATAGAATTGATGTCCTTTTTTTCCCACAAATAGAGCTTTCTTTTGGTGGCATTTGATCCCCTCTGCGATTTTTCTTTTTTGCGCTATAAATAAAAAAAGAGCGACAATTCAGAAAAAAAAAAAAAAAACAACATTTTTCACATTCTGCTATATAACATTCCCAATCAAAATTTTTTAACATTTTAGGCCAATTTCGGCCAATTTGTTTTCCGCTACATATTTTTGGTAAAAAAAAAAAAGAAAATCGCAATAAAAATATTTTTGATTGGTTTGCACAAAAATTATCGCATTTACTAACTACGGCAAAGATTTGTCATTTTTATTGTTTTTTTTTTACTAGTAATGGCAGCGATCTGTGATTTTTAGCTGCGAGGGACTGCGACATTGCGGCAGACAAATCGGACACCTAACTGACATTTTGACACTTTTGGGGGGACCAGTGACATTACTACAGTAATCAGTGCTAAAAATATGTACTGTTACTGTAATAATTACACTGGCAGGGAAGGGGTTAATACTGTGGGTGATCAAGGGGTTAAATGTGAGCGTAGGGGAGCAATTCTAACTGTGTGGGGGGGGGCGTGGCTTGTGAAATGATCACAGAGATCCTATATAGCAGGATCACAGGGGCTCTATGATCATTCCAGAGAGAAGAACGGTCAGCTGTGTTTACAACAGCTGACCGTTCTTCTCTCTCAGCGGGGGGTGGGAACGCGCTGCCGGCGGGAGCCCCCTAGCTGCAGTCGCGCGACCGATGTATATTTACGGTGGTTTGCACAGGAGCGGCTGCCTGCCGCAGTTACAGTCGTTAAGTGGTTAAAAGGTAACTCCACTTTTCGTGGGGGAAAAAATAGCAAATAAAGAAAAATAATATAGCGTATACAATTGCGACACAAATCATATTGTAATTGAATGTTATTAAAAATGACCTTTACTTTTCAATCTACAGCTGCTATAATTTTCTGAAAATGTAATGCAACATGGCTACCTGGAGCTGTTCTGTACACAGAATGTATACTGACCACACCCCAGAAACATCATTTCCTGCTTGTGTGATTGGCTCACTAATTTTCCCAGAAGTCTGCAGTAAGTCAGATTTCTGGCATCCCCTGCAACAAAAATGTAATTTTTGGTGATATATTTCCCATAGGAACACGTCTAAAGGGATGCAGACCCAGCAGATGTCCTCATTAGTGCCCTGCAACTGCCACAGCTGGTTGATAATTATGAAACCACTCCCATTAGACTCACTCAGCACAGGAGAACAGAGGAACAAACATGGATTTCTTCAGAATAACAAAAGGTAGGAATGTAATGTACAGAGATCACCCAGAAGGAAATGTTTTTTTCTCAACAAAAGTGGAGTTACGCTTTAAACAAATATACTCTTTGTACTATGTATAGCTATAGCAGTTATTTTGCAATTTTCCATTTCTGCAATGGACCAGAAGAAAAAAATAAGATTCCTATTACTTTGTCAGCCCTGCTTTCCTAGGGCCTGCTCACACTGTACTATTGCAACGCAAGTGCCGCAACACACTAAAATGTGGGCACATGGTCTACTCCTAATGTGAACAATTATGTGATGTTCACATCTCTGCACTGTTTTGCAACAAAAAAAATGTGGCCGTCTGATTTTCGTTTCATTCTAAAGTGTTGTGTGGGGTGTTTAACCACTTCTGTGGTCGGTCAAATCTGGTAGGAGGCTTGGACACCTGGGTGATTGTTGGTGGGTGGCCCCTGGATTGACATCTCTATTGGAATTGGCTTAATACCGATCTCCTATCTCACCCCTGTTTGTGGACTCTATATGAACTGTTCACTATTGCATTCACACTTGAGCGTAGCGTTTTACCGCGATTTTACGGCATTTTTTTTTCAGTCATTTTTGGAGGCAGGCATTGACATCAGCCCAAAAAGAAGCTCATGTACTATTTTCTTTTTTTTTTCAAATATAGTTTTATTAAATCATTTCATACAAAAACCAACAAGACATAACAATTCAACAAGTTCCCAAAACATAAACACAATGGCAACAGTACATCCTCATAGGTAACTCTCAACTATATCTCAAGATGGTATTTCAGACCTTCATATATTAGCCCGTCTGGCACCTGATCCCAATGCTGTTGCCCAGTTTATTATACCCTCCCACCCCCCACAGAGAAAAGAGGAAAAAAAAAAAAAAAAAAAAAAAAAAAAAACCAAACAAGCATCTCCTCCTCCCAATCCCCCCCTCCCGTAGATGAACGACGCGCCCCCCCCCCCTATCTCCAGTCCTCTATCAAGCCCTCTTAGCTAGCAAAAAGTCGTCTGCCTACCTCTGATAACATAAACAGGTTCCATTTATCCCAGATACTATTATATTTTTCCTGCTTATGTTGTGAGGACAAGATCAAGTCTTCCATTCTACTAATATTTTCTACCTTCCGTACCCAATCTGAAATTGACGGTGCTCGTGTTTTTTTCCACAGTAAGGGGATACATGCCTTTGCAGCATCTAATAGAAAAGGTATTATTGACCTCTCATACTTTCCACTTGGAATTTCAGAAAGATGGAATAGGAAAAAGGCTGGGTCCTCCTCTATCTTATAATCTGTAAAAGTTTGGGTCAAGTTCCTTACCTCCGACCAAAAGGGCCTTATTACTTCGCATGACCAAAAGATATGTAAAATTGTGCCCTTCTCCTTCCTACACCTCCAGCATTTATCTGTCTCTTGTGGATACCATTTGTGTACTTTGTCCGGTGTGTTGTACCACCTGGTAAGTATCTTAAAATTTGTTTCTTGGGATTTAACGCATCTTGCAGGTCTAAAAGTAAATCTAAGAATCCTTTCTATTTGTTCCTGGGTGAGCTCACGGTTTAGCTCACTTCTCCATTTCTCTACCCATGGCCAATTCATCAACTCTTTTGGTGTGGTTAATAATAATGTATATGAGGTTGCTAGAGTGCGCGAAACACTCCTTCGTCCTTCACATAATCTCTCAAACTCCGTCAGTGGTCTATCAAATCGCTCTGGATTCGGTATCGATGATAGAAAATGGTGTAACTGATTCGCCTGCCAAAAGGGTAGGCCAAATGGTCCCCCTTCCTCTTTTAATTTTGCAATCGAGGGCCACTTTTTCTCTATCAAAAAAGCTGATACTTGTACCTGCCCTTTTTCTTTCAATTTTATATACTCTTTCCCCTCCATACCCGGAATGAATTTGGGATTTCCCATTATTGGAACTAAGGGTGAATCCATAGTTGTTAATTTTTGTTGAATACCCTGATAATGGCTTATACGAAGCGTATTACCTATTATTGGGTGGGTTTTCAGATTTCCAGGTAGACTTGGGTAACACCATATTGCCCTCTTTAAATCCACCGTAGTTTGCGCTTGTTCAATTTGCGTCCAAAGTTTTGTACTGGACTGGTGCCACCACTCCAGTACTCTGCTTAGGTGTATACCGTGGTAATACTTGCGTACGTCTGGTACTGCTAAACCCCCGTACTGTTTTGACACCACCAAGGTACTACGGGCTAAACGAGGCTTTTTCCCTGCCCATATATATTTAATAAATAATGTGTGTACACTCTTAAAGAAATTATTTGGTATTTTTACCGGTAATGCTCGCATAAGGTATAAATATTTAGGGAGGATATTCATTTTCAATAAGTTACATCTCCCAAACCAGGATTGCAGCCCTCCTTGCCACTGTCCCAGCATCTTCCTCGTCTCTGCTAACAATGGCGGGAAATTCAGTTCAAAGACCTTAGATAAATTTGTAGGTACATACGTCCCCAGATATCTCACTGCCGAATCCTTCCATTTAAATTTAAAACTAGCTTTTAATGTAGATAATTTCAACTTTGGGATACCCACCCCCATTGCCTCCGATTTCCCATAATTTATTTTGAAATTGGAAAATATTCCATACTGCTCAATTTCCTTCAGTAAATTCGGCAGCGAGATCTCTGGGTTCGTTATCGTAAACAAAAGATCGTCGGCGTATGCGGCGATTTTATATTGTGTTTGTTTCAGCTTTATCCCCCCTATGTCCGGGTTTGCTCTAATTCTGCACAGTAGGGGTTCCAGCGATAAAGCGAACAGGAGGGGAGACAACGGGCAGCCTTGCCTTGTACCGTTTTTTATTACAAAGGGGTCTGAAAGAATTCCGTTTGCTTTTACTCTTGCTGTGGGGTTTGAGTAAACTTTCGCTATTTTCTGTAACATTAACTCTCCTACTCCAATGTGTTTTAGGACTGAGAACATATAAGACCATTTCACCCGGTCAAAGGCTTTCTCCGCATCTGTGCTCAATATGACGCAGGGGGTCCCAGACGAGCTGGCCACCTGCATCAGATTGAGCACCCTAGTCGTGTTGTCCCTTGCCTCCCTGTCTGCCATAAACCCCACCTGGTCTAAATGTACTATGTTTGGCATATATTTTGTTAATCTTGTAGCAAGTATCTTAGTATATATTTTTAGATCCACATTTAGGAGAGATATCGGTCTATAGCTCCCACACTGCGATGGGTCTTTCCCTTCTTTTAAGATCAATGAGATATGGGCTGTCAGGGTATCTCTAGCCCAGATCTCATTTGCATCGACCCCATTGTATAGTCTTCCCAGATATGGGCCCAGTATGTGAAATAACGAATGGTAATATTGGTTTGATAACCCATCCGGGCCCGGAGCTTTCCCCTGTCTCATTGATCTCAAAGCTTGCTGGATTTCTTCCTGCGTGATGTCTGTCTCCATAGCTAAACATGCCTCCTGAGGTAATACTGGTAGACCAGATTGTGACAGGTAGTTTTCTATCTCTTGCTCGATATTCTCATCTTCCGTCAGATTATATAGGGTCGAGAAGAAAGATTCAAATTCCCCTGCTATCTGTCCCGGGAGTGCTTTCCTTTCCCCTCCTGGCGCCACTATATAAGGTATATATGACCTCCCCTTCTGATCCCGCACTGTCTTTGCTAACATTTTCCCACATTTATTTGCCGATTCGTATGAGAATCTTTGTGTTACTTGTAGTGCTGCTTTTGCCTTGTATTGGAGTAGATCTGTTATCTGTTTTCTGACTAGTATTAATTCTGCTAGTAAAGGTGCTGATGGTTTCTGCTTATGATTCTTCTCTAGGTTCTTTAATTTCTCTAGTAGTGCCTTTAGGTTACTATTTCTTTCTCTTTTGATTCTAGCCCCATGCTTTATTAATACCCCTCTTACTACCGATTTATGTGCTTCCCAGAGAGTACCTATCGTACATTCTGCTTGGTCATTAATCTCAAAATAATTTTGTAGTTCCTTTACTACGTCCATTAAAACCTCCTGGTTTTGTAAAAGGCTTTCGTTTAGTCTCCAGAAACGTTGTTTATGTGAATTAATGGAGGTCAAGCTATAGATCATTGAAATTGGGGCATGGTCTGACCAACTGATGTTATCTATCCCTGTATTCCTAACCGCCTGGAGTTGGGCATGGGGGACCAGGAAGAAGTCAATCCTGGAGTAGCTTTTATGAGGATTTGAGTAGAATGAAAATTCTTTCTCAGAAGGGTGTTGGAGTCGCCAGATGTCTATTAGCTGTTCTCTATGTAAAATTTTTACCACTCTTCTTCCTATTCCCTGTGGGGTTGCTGATAGCCCATTGGAAGTATCCACTACTGGTGTCAGGGTGATATTAAAGTCCCCCCCCAAAATTAGTTGGCCTTCTGCAAATTCCCTCAAATCCGATAGTGTTCTGGCAATAAACTTATCCTGCTGGGTGTTCGGTACATATAATGTTGCCAATGTAACTTGTATATCTCCTATTTTACCCTTTAGAAACAAAAATCTGCCATTTACATCAATTTTACTTTCTTGATATGTCCATGGTATACTATTAGCGATCAATATCGATACACCCCGAGATTTACTTTGCATATTGGTTGAATGATATACATACGGGAAGGCTCCACTATTGAGGTATGGTAATTTATTTGTCTTAAAGTGCGTTTCTTGAATGAAAGCTATGCTTGTTTTGAGACGTTTTAATTCCATCAATAGAATTCGTCTCTTTTCTGGGATATTTAATCCCTTCACATTAAGGGAGATGAGTTTTACGTCGTCCATCCCCGGGAGGGTGGGAGGGCAGGAGGAGAGCAAGAAAAGCACACCGAGAAAGAAAAGGGAGAGAAAAAAAAAAAAAAAAAAAAAACCCAGATATATTCCTCTTCCCCTAACTAATCCCCCTGAGTCAACGGCGAGGACCAAGGTTCGTCCCCGCTGGTCCCTCAGTGGGAAGAATATCTATTCTTTTTTTTTTACACACGGCATTTTGCTGCCATTTGTGTGTTTACCTAAATGGGGAAGTAAGCGGAAGAGGCCAATGAGTAAATCCCCTCGCCGCTTCTCCCCCCCCGCCCTTAAATTTCATTTTTCGCCCCTTTTATCTGTTATATCCCCGATGTACTCCCAGGATCTTAATTGCTCATACCAGTCCACTTTTCCTCAAGTTTCTCTCCTCCTCTTCCTTTCCTCTCGCCCCGAGAGAGAAAAAAAAAAAAAAAAAGAAAAAAAAAAAAAAAAAAAAGAAATTCCCATATCCCTCCTAACCACTCCTCTAATGTATTCAAGTACATCCACAATCAAACTCAAATTTACACTGTTAAATTTATACTTTTATACAGCAGTACCCCCTCTCTCCCGTTCCCCCTGAAAGAGAGGTAGGGGCAGGATATTGACTCTTTAGTTTCAATGGTCCCCAAAAAAAAAAAAAAAAAATGGGGGTGGGGAGGGAGTCCATATCCCTTCTATCCAATCTTCTAATATGTTCAAATACATCTACAATAAAACTCAAATTTGCATCGTTAAATTTATACTTTTATACAGCAATATCCCAGCACTCGCTCCATATGGTGGGGGGGGGGGAACCCACATCCCTTCTATACAATCTTCTAATATGCTCCAATAAATCTACAATAAGACTCAAGTTTACATTGTTAGATTTGTACTTTCACCTAGAGGAGGGAGGGAAGAAAAAAAAAAAAAAAAAAAAAAAAAAACCTCTTGCCCATGAGTGTATAAATCAACAACACCATCCTTATTGTAAGTGGCAACGCAAAAAAAAAAAAAAAAAAAAACCCCGAAACCCGTGTCGCTATGAAGAGAAGGGGGAAAAAAAAAAAAACACCCCTTCATTTACATATCGTGAGAAAAAAAAAACCCGTGTCTTATGCACAATTTATTGTGAGAAAAAAAAAAAGGAACCAAAGAGAACCACCCCGTGATTCAGGGGGAAGAAAAAAAAAAAAACAAAACAAAGAGACCCCCTTCGTTACGTACTATGGACCCCAAAAAAAAACCCCTTTTACTAGTATTACTATTAGTGTTATTATGTGTAGGGAAAAAAAAAAAATTACCCTCTGCTCTATTACCACCCCTTATTCCTTGACTCTCCCCAAAACCTCTCTACTCCCACCCAACATTGTGGGTACTTCCATCAGCTACAGTGCATCATATGTCCACCTCTGGAAAAAAAAAAAAAAAAAAAACGTTTTTTTTTAAAAAATTCACAAAAAAAAGCAAAAAGTTTTTCCTTTCTTTGTCCGTGCGTCACTAGGACAGAGGAAGAGAGGAAAAAAAAAAAAAAAAAGGAAAGGGGGGGAATCTTCCAGCCCCCCCTCCTCTCCTCGCTTCCACTTCTCATTTATTCTCTTCATTTTCTTCCTATAGACTGGATTTCTGTATATCGATGATCCCCTCCTCTGTTATTCACCCCGAGGGGTCCCATCCAATTAGGGATATCTATGGGTTCCGTGCCCAGAAATGTAAACAGTGCATATTTCTCCTGTATTCTCCGCAGGGTAAAGTAATGTCCACTCCTACAAAATGTTATGGAGAAGGGAAATCCCCACCTATAAGTACAACCTTGCCTCCTGGCTAGGTCTAGTAGTGGTCTTAACAAAGCTCGTCGTTGTAGAGTCGCTTTAGCAATATCCGAAAAAATTTTTATGGGTGTCCCTTCATAATCCAGCTCTTTCATGCCCCAGGCCAGTCTCAGAATGGATTCTTTGTGTACATAACTATAAAGCTTACATATCACATCCCTCGGGTTGTCTTCCGATCTTCTAGGGCCGGACACCCTATGTATCCTCTCTACCTCCAGCTGTGCCGGGAATTTATCCCCCATAATTTTTTTAAACACCTGCTTAGATACATCTATAAGCTGTTCCTGCTTTACCGTCTCTGGTAAGCCCCGAATCCTCAGATTGTTTCGGCGACTACGATTTTCGAGATCTTCAAGTTGTATATAAATAGTTCCTTCACTTTCCTCCTGTAAATCTCTTGCATGTTCCAATACCGTTACCCGGTCTTTAATTAAAGCTATTGTTGTTTCATCCTCTGCTACCCGGTTAGCCAACACCTGTATCTCCTTTCTCACCAACTGCATCTCCCTGCGGTGCGTTTCCTCCACTCGTTCAATAATTTGTTCCATATCCATTTTAGTGGGTAATGCACTCAGGATGGCTTTTAATTCGGCTGTCTGGGTTGCAATTTGGGGGTTTACTAGGGGGCTCAAATCTCCTCTTTGACTCCCGTCCTGCCCCACCAGACTAGATTCTCCTGAAGGTGAGGTGACCCGAGAATCGGTCATATCACTAGTCTCTAGGTCAGTCTGTATCTCCTCCCTCCTCTCTGCCATCTCACCTTCCCTGGTTGTTTTTTTTGATAAGAACCGCCTTATTTCTCCCTCTGCTTTATTGTTTACCGGCTCTTTTCCCAAGCTTTTTCTTCCCTTGCGCCTTTTCGACAATGTCATATTATCTATGAGACACTGATGGGTTTTCCTTGAATGCAATCTGAACCACACTTCTAGCAGGCTCCTCTTTCTTACTTTGCTGCCGGGTAAGGACTTAACTGCTAGTGAACCTCCAGCAGGTTTTATTTATAGGATAAAGTGTCTGCTCACCTTCTTCCAAGGTTTACCTCCTCGATGCTCCTGCCATACAGCGTCTCGGCGTTGCCTTCCCTGGAGGTTCCCGTGTGTCTCCGCCTAACCTCCCACAGAGCGGAAGGTGAGCAATCTCCTTAGCAGACTGTCACTGGTCCCCTCGGTCCTGCTGCAGGCAGTGCT
Source organism: Pelophylax lessonae (assembly GCF_965119305.1). Lineage (NCBI taxonomy): Eukaryota > Metazoa > Chordata > Amphibia > Anura > Ranidae > Pelophylax > Pelophylax lessonae. The sequence continues at coordinate 268,811,482 of NC_138774.1, read as the reverse complement.
TTTTCTCTCAAGAGCGGTGAGTGAACAACCTCCTTGGCGGTCCGTCACTGACCCCGCCGGTTCTACTGTCTGCCGAGCTCTCTCTCTCAAGAGCGGTAGTTACACACGCTCCTTGGCGGTCCGTCACTGGCCCCCGCCGATCCTGCTGCATACGGTGCTCTCCCTCTCCGGACAAGTGATTGCGGGCTGATCCGACCGTGTCACCGTCGACCCCCCGCGCGCTCCACGTGTAGGGCGTCTCTAAGCTACTTAGCTCTGGTGCTCATTCGGGCGGGGGAGAGAGCGCGAAGCTAGGGAGTTCACGGAGCTCTCACTCCCATGACCGCTTCCGACCACGCCCCCTCATGTACTATTTTCAGCTACAGGCGTTTTGCAAAACGCTCAGATGTGAACAGGGGCCATTTAAATGAATGGGGTTTTACTTGTTGGGCGTTTTGGAACGGGTTTTTTTTGCGTTTTTGGAGCTGAAAAACACTCAAAAACGCCCAGGTGTGAATGGAGTAATGAGTGCTGCACCTATTGCTTTTTTCTATTGTATCCGTTATTCAGGATTTGTGCCAGCTGCTATTGTACTCTCTATTTATTGAGGTTGGCGCAGTATATAACCACCATTTAACCACTTCTGGACCGGAAGGATTTGCCCCCTTAATGACCAGGCCACTTCTTGCGATTCGGCACTGCATTACTTTAACAAACAATCGAGCGGTCGTGCGAAGCTGTATCTAAATCAAATTGATGCCTTTTTTCCCCCACAAACAGAGCTTTCTTTTGGTGGTATTTGATCACCTGTGCGATTTTTATTTTTTGCTGCTTTAAACAAAAAAAGAGCGACAATTTTGAAAAAAAAAAAAAAACTATATTTTTCACATTCTGCTATATGACATTCCCCCCCAATAAATTGTAAAAATCAAAATTTTTTAACATTTTAGGCCAATTTTGTTTTCTGCTACATATTTTTGGTAAATAAAAATTGCAATAACATAACATAGTAACATATTTAATAAGTTTATTTTGATTGGTTTGCACAAAAGTTATTGCGTTTACTAACTAAGGGAAAGATTTATGTCATTTTTATTGTTTATTTATTTTATTTTTTGTGGGACTGCGACATTGCGGCGGACAGATCGGACCCCTAACTGACATTTTTTACACTTTTTGGGGTACCAGTGACATTACTACAGTAATCAGTGCTAAAAATATGCACTGTTACTGTAATAATGCCACTGGCAGGGAAGGGGTTAATACTATTAGTGATCAAGGGGTTAAATGTAAGCCTAGGGGTTTCCTACATTGGGGGGGTTGGGCTTGTGAGATCATCACAGAGACATGCGATCCTATATAGCAGGATCACACAGCCTCTGTGATCACTTCAGGGAGAAGTACGGGCGGCTGTGTTTACATCAGCCGTCTGTCCTTCTCTGTCAGCGGGGGAAGATCGCGAGTGGCCGGCGGACATCGGAGCCGCCTGTCACACGCACTGGCTCCCCGGCTGTCCCATTACTTTTGGTCCCTTAAAAAGTGGGGGGCACATATACAAAGTGTTGTAATTCCTACACCGTTCACCTGATTTGGATGTAAATACCCTTAAATGAAAGCTGAAAGTCTGCAGTTAAAGCACATCTTGTTTGTTTCATTTCAAATTCTTTGTGGTAGTGTATAGAGCCAAAAAGATTAGAATTGTGTTGATGTCCCAATATTTATGGACCTGACTGTAGCACAAGATAATTTTATACATTTTCCCAACAGTTTTTTTTTTTGTATTGTAGTACTCTGGGCGGGGGGCGGGGGGGGGGGGGTTCAGGTGTATTGCATGGTCTGCTTTTTTCACAAAGCTTTATTGAGATGCCACGTGTAAAAATTCTATACAGTTTTATGCATTTCCGGTGGTCTGTGACACAACCTGTAAACAGTAGTTGTGTATGCAGTACTTTTTCTTAGCATGTGAACTGACATGATTAGGACTTATTCAGATGCCAGGGCCGCCACTGGCAGATGCATGTGCATCCACCTCGGAGCTGCACAGCATTGGCAGAGGCTCTGCGCTTTGGTCTGTGTATCTGCTCCTGCCCACATGTTAAACTTTGACATGTGCTCGTGTTCGTGCCTGTATTCTGCCGAAAACTCCAACTCGCCAAAATCTCCATGCACGTCACTTCCAGTGACTCTACAGCAGGAATAATTGGAGATTTTGACGAGTTGCAGTTTTGACAGACCACTGGCAGCCAATGCACTACAGCAGTGGTCCTCAACTCCGGTCCTCAGGGCCCACTAACAGGCCAGATTTTAAGTATTACCTTGGGGAGAAGCAGACTAGAGTACTGCAATCACTGAGCAGCAAATGATACCACCTGGGATGTATTTCAGTTATCTAGCAAACCTGGCCTGTTAGTGGGCCCTGAGGACCAGGGTTGAGGACCGCTGCGCTACGGTACACGACAGAGGCGTAACTAGGACATTCAGGGCCCCGGTGCAAGAAACCATGAAGGGCCCCCCCGGACCCCTGGCTGGGGCCCTTCCCTTCAAGCCTGGGGCTCTTTCCACTGATCCTGGGGCCCTTTACTCTCATTGCGGGGCCCTTTATTACGGTCCTGCAGCGGGACCCTTTCACAAGTTCTGCAGTGGGCTCCCGTCCTGCCATCTTGGGGCCTCCCTACGGTGGTGGAATGCCAGGGCCCGGTTGCAAGTGTGACCTTTGCGATCCTGGAAGTTCACCCACTGGTGTCAGTAGTTTTTATTTTTTGGTATTTTAATTATTTTTTATAATTTTATTTTATTTTTTTACAATGTCACTGACTATGACTCTGTCCATTCAGAAAAGGAAGGAGCTGGTAAATTACATATTTACCGACCCCTTCCTGGTTCTCTATTGTGACACATCCCCTGCAGCAGCTGGCAGGAGAGGGAAGGGAGCACAGTGGGGGCAGCACAATAGGGGGGACCACGCGAGCACACAGGGGCCCAGAGACAGCAGAACACAAGTGAACTGGATAGTTGGAGTGGCGGGGGCAGCATACAGAGGAACCAATCTCCTCCATTTTCCTCCTGCAGCTTCAGGAGGAAAAAGGAGGACAGTGATTTCTCTACATGCTGCCCCCGCCGCCCCTCCTATCCAGGTGTACAGGGGAGCCACACAGGCCCCCTGGAGCATGGGGCCCAGTTGCAATTGCAACCCCTGTAGTTACGCCCCTGGTACACGACCAGCGGCCTCTTTTCACAGAACACTGGGTAAGGAGGAAAAAAGTTGTCGCCGCCTTTAAGGCGGTCATGTTGTTGGTTGGTAGTGAGCGGACTAACAATGTCCACTCATTATAGCATGTAGTGTAGTGTATAGGCTGCCGGTGGTCTGTGAACTCATCAAAATCTCCAATTATTGATGCTGTAGAGTCCACCGTAAGTGAGGTGGTGGGAAACTTTTCGGCGGAACACCGGCACTGCGCGTGCATCCACTTCTATTGGCTGCCTGCACGCTGTTCCAAGGTGGATGAACACGCTTCGGTCAGCAGCTGTGCATGAAGGATGGCACAAATCTGAGTCCTTAAAAACAGGACATTGTGCATTCAGGCTGCACTGGAAAAAAAACTGCCAGCGTAGCCCCAACACAGCTGGTGTGAATGGGCCCTTATGACCGTTATAGCTAATGGTAGCAATGACACCCAGCACTCTTCAGTGAACTACAATGTTAATTACACTAGTGTCCCGATTCCTACCCCTGAGGGGCTAACCTTCCAGTAGACCTTGCCATGCCACCCCACTGGGAGAGGAATCAAAAGTTGCTATGCCTACAACAACTGCAGAACTTCATTAGCATATTCAACATTACATCCACACCTAGGGAACTCTACTTAGAGGATCTCTGTGCTTCAGTTCCAGGGTCTGGGCCACCCGCTGTGACCATTGTGAAGGGTTCCTACTCTCCACACTGGATTGTTTACTTGTTTAACACTATGCAGAATGTAACAATAATTGTTGGAGCCTCCAGAACCCCCCAGGTGGACAGGAACAGAGTTGGGAATAATGGCAGAGAGATCTCACTATTGACATTTCCAATACATAGAAGAAGCCCACCAGGCTCCTATAAGCAAATTATCAATTTTTATGTGGAATTCCCATTACAGTAATAAAGGTTGAGTTGTATAAACATTAGCGTATAACAACTGTAACCATCTGATCAATGAGAACCTGTGTTCCCTGCTAAGAGATTTATGGGTGCTACCAATACTGGTACATTCTTTGTCATCTTGATTATTGTATACCACTTTGTCCAACCCAGTGGGAATGCTTTCTAACTGTGTGGGGGATGTACTCATAAGATGAACACAGAGATTTTTTTATTAGTAACGGCGATCAGCGATTTTTAGCGGGACTGCGACATTGAGGTGGACAGATCGGACCCCTAACTGACATTTTTGACACTTTTTGGGCACCAGTGACATTAATACAGTAATCAGCGCCAAATAATATGCACTGTTACTGTATAAATGACATTGGCAGGGAAGGGATTAACACTGGGGGTGATCAAGGGGTTAAATGTTTGCCTAATAGTGCTTACTGACTGTGTGGGGGGAGGGATTTTGACAGAGGCAGGGAGAGATCAGTGATTCAGCTTAGCTGAATCACACGATCTTTCCTTTCCACTCTGACAGAAGTGCAGCCTGCTTTGTTTACATACTGTAGGCAGACGGCACTTCTGTCATTCTAGCCAAAAATCGCGGGAGGCTGGCAGCGATCGAGCCCGCTCCCCCCGTGGTCTGGCTCCCGCTGTGTCTAATCACAGTGGGAGCGCGGCTCCGGTGACGTGCGTGTACCGCCGAATCCACGTGCACATAATCACGTAGATCTACGTGATTATGCGCAGCCCATCCGCCCTGCCACAGTAAATCTGCGTGGGGTGGTCGGCAACTGGTTAATTTATAGCACAGGAAAAAAAAAAGCAGAGGTGATCAAATACCATCAATAGAAAGATTTATTTGTGGGGAAAAAAGGACATACTTTTTTTGGGTACAGCGTTGCATGACTGCGCGGTTGTCAGTTAACCGCTTGCCGACCGCCGCAAGTAGATTTACTGCGGCGGTCAGCCCCTGCCAGGCAGAGTGACGTTAATTAACGTCACTAGCCTGGGAGGGTCTGGGGAGCGAGCGCGCGCCCGCCCACGGACCCCCCCGCGCGTGTGACCTGCGGACCCAATGTCCGCCGGCCACTCGGCGATCGTCGGGGGAGAGGGAGAATGTCAGGCAGCTTGTGTAAACAAGCTGCCTGTCATTCTCCTCGCTGTAAAGACACTGATCACATGGATCTACTATGTAGATCCGTTGATCAGTGTCCTTACAGCTAGAGCCACAGCCAATCACAGTAAGAATCACGCCCCTAGGGACACACACAGCCCCTCCCTCCCAAATAAAGTTAACCCCTTCACTGCCAGTGTATTTTTACAGTAACAGTGCATATGTATAGCACTGATTACTGTAGAAATGTCACTGGTAACCCCAAAAGTGTCAAAAATGTCAGTCAAGGGTCCGATCTGTCCGCCGCAATGTCGCAGTACCGCAAAAAAATCGCAGATCGCCGCCATTACGCGTTAAAAAAAAAAACAACAAAAATGACAAAAATCTTTCCCTTTGTTAGTAAACGCGATAACTTTTGCGCAAAACAATCAAAATACGCTTTTTGCGATTTTTTTTTTTACCAAACATTGGTAGGATAAAACAAATTGGCCAAAAAATGTTTAAAAATTTTGATTTTTACATTTTTTTTTGGGGAATTTCATATAAAAAAATGTGAAAAATATTGCTATTTTTGCAAAATTGTTGCTCTTTTTTGTTTATAGCGCGTGATCAAAAAATCGCACAGGTGATCAAATACCACCAAAAGAAAGCTCTGTTTGTGGGAAAAAAAGGACGTCAAATTCGTTTAGGTACAGCGTCGCACGACCGCGCAATTGTCCGTTAAAGTCACGCAGTGCCGAATCGCAAAATACCCCCTGGTCTTTTAGCAGGAAAATCCTCCGGGGCTTAAGTGGTTAAAGTATTGCCGTGCCGTATCACAAAAAATGGCCTGGTCATTAGAAGGGGTAAATCTTCCAGAGGTCAAGGGGTTAAGGGCTTGCGGCCCGTGTTTATTGGTCAGCGTTTACAGCAAAACAAGAAGATTCCCACCACAATCCAAAACAACAGTCCAGCAGAAATCAAGTATTGAGCCTTCTGGCTAGTAAATAGACCACACTGGGTCTGCTTTCATCCATTCCCAGCAACCACCCATTAACCCAGGACAGACAACGTATACCCCAGCTGGGGAACGAGGTGTGGTCCGTGATTATCCCCCTTCATCCTGCTACAAATCTTCCACTTTAGGCCACTTTCACACGAGTGATCCGATCCGATCCGCCTGTCAGTTTTTCAGGCAGACCTGATCGGATGCTCCATGCACCCCTATGGGGCAGCGGATGTCAGTGGTGACATCGCCGCTGACACCCGCTGCCATCCGATCCGATCCTGTCCATGAAATCTGGACGCATGGAAACCCTATTTTCCATCTGTCTGGAGGATCGGATGAGAACGGACAGGCGGTCCGTTTCTCATCCGATCTCCCCATAGAGGACAGCGGGGAATCCAACAGCTCCGTCTCTGCACACAGAGCGGAGACGGAGCTGTCACCCGCCTGCTCAGCGGGGATCAGCGGATCAATCCCTCGCTAAGCAGAACGGACTCCGTCAGGCGGTGCGCCCATGTGAAAGGGGCCTAAAGAGGAAGTAAAGTCTTTCTTTTTTTTTTTTTCTTCTCTGCAAAGTAAATGCATAATGTGGTAGTATGCATCGCATGCTACCACATTATGTGACACTTACCTCTAAATAAAGCCCGCGTTGTCCCCGCTGGCGGCTGCATCCATCTTCAACCTGTCTTCCTTTCCGGATCTGCGGACTCCGGCTGTATTACTGGCCGAAGCCGCGTGACGTCACTCCCCCGCATGCGCACGGGTGCCCAGGGCTCTAAAGGAATGGCACGAGTGGCTGTTTCTTCAGAGCGCATGCGCCAATGACGTCATCGGCTGCATGTAAGGTAAATATCTCCTAAACGGTGCAAGTTTAGGAGATATTTACAGTACCTATAGGTAAGCTTTATCATAGGCTTACCTATAGGTAGAAGTTATAGAGTTGGGGTAACAACAACTTTAAGGGACAGTTCACACTGAAGCAATGTCAGACATCGCATGTGATTCGCACCGCACTGCTCTGCAAATCACATGCGATGTCTGTGTAATCCAAATTCAGCCATACAGATTGTATGGCTAAATTTGCATCGCATTCGGACCAAACTCGTGCAGGACCCTTTTTTGGTCCGTACCAGAATTGGATCGCATGGTTGTTCACACCCATGCGATCTGTTTTCTGTCTGAATTGACAGTTCGCACTGCGATATGTGAACTGATCTGGGGGTGTCATTAACTTAGTATTGACACTCCCAGCAGTTTGCATATGGCAGTGTGAACTGCCTGCGAGTCTAGTGCGATGCGGGAACCCCCAGTGGACTCACAGGGTTCCCGCATCGCACCAGTTTGAACCGAACCTTAAGGCCATATGGACTGTTTATTTCATCAGTTCAGTCACAATTTTTTGTCCGTTTTTCATCTGTTGTCATCTCGGGTCTCCCAGTGGAATGGGAGACCCGGGTGGAGTGGCAGGAGGGGGCGTCCCTTCCCGCTCCTTGTGATAACGGCCGAGTAGCTACTTAGCCACATCGGTTGTAAGCACCTGACCGTCCACTGTAAAAAAAAACGGTACCGGGGTGAGGTCCAACCCAGTTACTAGCAAGGTGTATCTAATAAAGTGGCCAGTGAGTATATAAAAAAATATATATAGTGGTTGAAATAAACTCTCCAAGTGACCCCTTGACACGTCTCCTATGAAAGAAGGAATTAACCGCATTAACCAAAAAGTGAAATTTAAACATTTAACCACTTCCCGCCCGTCGTATAGCAAAATGACTGCTGCAAAGTGGTTGCTCTATCCTAACTCGGCATCATATGATGTCCAGCAGGATAGGCCGCTTTGCGCCTATCAGTGCCCATCAGTGTCACCCATCAGTGCCGCCTAGTAGTGCCCACCGGTGCCGCTTATCAGTGCCCATCAGTGCCGCCTATTAGTTCCCACCAGTGCTGCTTATCAGTGCCGCCTATCAGTGCCCATCAATGCTGCATACCAGTGCTACCTATCAGTGCCCATCAGTGCGTCATATTAGTGCCACCCCATCAGTTCCTCCTCATCAGTGCGGCCTCATCAGTGCTTGTCAGTGCAGGAAAAAACTTTTATTTATTTATTTACAAAATTTTATAACATAAACAAAAAAAACATTTTTTTTTTTTCAAACTTTTCAGTAATTTTTTATTTGTTTAGCAAAAAAAGAAAAAAACTTGCAGTGATCAAATACCACCAAAAGAAAGCTCTGTTTGTGGGGAAAAAAGGACATAAATTTGGTTTAGGTACAGTGTTGCACGACCGCGCAATTGTCATTCAAAATGCGACAGCGCTAAAAGCTGAAAATTGGCCAGGGCAGGAAGGGGGTGAAAGTGCCCGGTATTGAAGTGGTTAACTTATCAGCATAAAGGGGAAACCAGAAAATAGGCAGTTGGCTAAACTTTGCTGGCTCCTAACCACTAATACCTGTTCACCCATTAACCCATGGGGTACTTGGATGCAAGATGGATGGATGAAGATGCAAACTACGGGGTACCCAAAAGTGGAACTTCTGCTCATTTGGTCCCCCCCCCCCTCCGGTGCCACATTTGGCACCTTTCCGGGGGGAGGGGGGAACCCTTTGGCACCTTTCCGAGGGGAGGGCAGGTACCCTTCCCCACTTCCGGGAAACGGCGCCGCGGCGCCGTCCCTCGGAAGTTTGGCCCCCTCCTCCTTCCCCCGCCGCCGAGCCAATCCGAATGCGCAGCGTGCTTCGCGCATGTGCAGTAGGGACCCACCTGTGAAGCCGCAAATTTTCACTGCCGGGGTTCCCTCACCGGTAATGGCGGCGGCAGCACCTAACAGCCAATGGAAACAGCCAACATCGCTGGACTCCAGGACAGGTAAGTGTCCTAATATTAAAAGTCAGCAGCTACAGTATGTGTACAGTATGTGTAGCTGCTGACTTTTAATTGTTTTTTGGGGGGGGGGGCTGAACTCCGCTTAAAGTGAAGATCGTAGACACATGACCTTACAAAGGTTTATACCTTAGACACATGACCTTACAAAGGTTTATACCTTTATTTTTAAACAGACCATATCTACAATAGTAATTTATTGGTAGTCATTTTATAGTCTGTACATGTTTCTACGTGAGACAGTGTAAGGTGTTTGTAGGTCATACATGGGTGTGTACAATGGACTTTGTTGTCCCCATGCAAACTGGGAGTGTTAAGTGGCGGCAACAAAAGATTTACTTTTTGTTAATTGGTTCAAATCAAATGTGAAAAGCATCAATAAAAGCATGAGCAGATTAAATGAGATGATTGCTAAAACCCTTGTTATGAATACGATTTACCTAGAGGAGTTTTTTAACGTAAATTTTAACACAAACAAAATGATATTTAGCTTGTTTAGGCACTATAAATCATAAATAATTGACTTGTTTTCACTTTTTTATCCTCTGTTGAATTTTAGTGATGCTGATCTCCTGCAGGCTCTTTGCAGCAACTTCATGTATGAACTCCAGTGATGGTTACATAGCACTTTTCAGGTAGGTCTCCTGATAGTGATGTAGGAACCCTGCCTTAAAGTGTAACTTCACTTTTGTTGAGAAAAAAAAAAAAAACATTCCCCTCTGGGTGATATATGCAAGGATATATAATCATACTATGTAACTATGATTATAACAAACTTTGTTGCAGATTCCTACCTTTTGTTATTCTGAAGAAATCCCTGTTTGTTCCTCTGTGCTGAGTGGGTCTAATAGGAGTGGTTTCATAATTATCTATCAGCTGTGCAGCTGCAGAACACGAATGAGGAAAGCTGCTGGGTCTGCATCCCTTTTAGATGTGTTCCTATTGGGAGTATCTCACCAAAAATGACATTTTTGTTGCAGGGAATGCCTGACATCTGACTTGTATTTTAATGCAGACTTCTGGGAAATTTGGAGAGCCAATCACACAAGCAGGAAATGATGTGGCAGTTGCAGGGCTCTAATGAGGAAAGTTGCTGGGTCTGCATCCCTTTAGATGTGTTCCTATTGGGGTATCTCTCCAAAAATGACATTTTTGTTGCAGGGGGATGCCTGACATCTGACTTGTATCTTAATGCAGACTTCTAGGAAAATTGGTGAGCCAATCACACAAGCAGGAAATTATGTGTCTGGGGTGTGGTCAGTATATATTCTGTGTACAGAATACCTCCCAGGTGGCCATATTGCATTGCATTTTCAGAAAATTACAACAGCTGCAGATTGACAAGGAAAGGTAATTTTTAATAACATTCAATTACAATTTGACTTGTGTTGCAATTGTATACGTTATATTATTTTTTCTTTATTTGCTAGTTTTTGTCCCCCCACAAAAGTGGAGTTACCCTTTAAGATGAGGTTTCCCTTGTTGAAACTTAGTGTTACAGCTGGACTGTAGTCATCCTAAGCTTATATTTACTGTATACTACTGCTTTCACTGGGGTTTCCCTTAATTTCCGGTTATTGTTTGCTTCCGCCTGCTGTTGGGGAACGTTCCTGGCAAAAGAGCAAGTAGATATAATAATTCTGAGGCATAAATATTCATTTCTCCCTGACCACCCACTAGGAGGTTTATTGCCTGTGGTGGATGCTTGGTCAGGATCTGAATATTTGGGGTGACCTTCCTTACATTTGTCCATGCGTCCTGGACTGCTGCCAGGAGGGGAGGCTGTGTCGGAGGGCACACACCCATTTCTTCAGAGTCCGAGCTCTGAAGAAGGGGTCATGTCCTCAGAAATGTGGTAGCCATCTAACTGTGTCATACATGGTCAGATGCCATCACCTTACAGCTGGAGTTGAGATGTGAAACACTTGTTCCTTACTATGTTTGTGGGTATACAATTGTCCTTTTGGATCCAACATTTTTGGTGCTAATTTACTAGGCGTTTGAGCCCTCCTTTGCAGTTTGTTGAAGATTTTCCGATCTAAAGGGGCTGCAGCAGGCGAAGCATTACGAAGACCCCATTAGATGTACGACTGTCTGCTAGAGTGTTTTTAATTTTTTCTGCTGCTAGATAGACTGAGCTCAATAGAAACTGATCATACCGCCAACTAACAACCTTATTGTTGCCTGCAGACTTGACTTGGACTATTCTCATGTGCACCAGTGGTACAACTGGGCCCCGACACTAGCTGGCTAAAGCGTTAGGACTAAAGACTGACCCTTTACAGCTGCTACACAGTGACCTTCACTTATTGCCTATGCTAATAGGCACCTCTCAGGGGACATTGCAATTAATGTATACTATATGCACTGTTTATTGCTGACTTTGCTGATTCATGAGTTAATCCAGTCTAGTGTTACGGAACTCTCTTCTAAGTTACCTTGGCATAGTGATTATACTGTCTAGCACACTGTGTCTGAACCTACCTTCTGTGTGGTCATTTATGCTTAAACCACCAATTTACCAACAAACAGTCTTGTGTTTATTTCCCTGTACTAATTCACAGGCAAGTTAAAGGTATTTATACTCTAGTTGTTATAAGTGCTTGCAGTGACTTTCATTCACCCAGGTGTGTCAGAGGGACTGAGGTTGTTCTTGGAGTTAAGGGGCAGAACAGGGAACTCGACAGAGAACCTAAATTACAGAGCAGCTCCTGCAGGTCTAGCACTATACGTGTAAGACCCCATTCAGACTAGCGTGACTTGTCAGGCGACTTGTCAGCCTGACAAGTCACGCTCGATCGCTCGCCATTGATTAGCACAGGACCCGTACTAATAGGAGCGACACAAGTCGCTCCGACTTAGAAAAAGGGCCCTGTACTACTTTGAGGCGACCTTGGAGCGACTTGCATTGACTTCCATTATGTGAAGTCCCTGCAAGTCGCGCCGAAGTCGTGGTGCACGCTTTGCACCGCGACTTCACAGGTCGCCCCTCGAAGTCGGATCGCCTCAGAGTGATCCGGCTCTAACTGCAAAGGCGGGCGGAAGCAATCTCCTGGAGGAGGATGGCAGGTGCAGGGTGTGTTTTAATGAGGTTAGCTGCTGAAGTACTTCCTTATACCACTAACAGTTTTCCCATCCTAAAGGATGAATACCAGAAGTCATGGAGGCGTTTTCTCTAGAAGAAACTGCAGGCTGAGGTAAAGCATCCCCTAGAATATAGAAAAAGCCTTTTCTTTTCTGCAACAGAAGTACATTAATGGTATACTTTGCTTTTAAATGTTCCTATTTCTGTATTGACTGTGGCTAGTTGTAGTGTATTAACACAGACAAGCTGTACAGGTTGCTTCTTTATTCACTGCACATCAGCATGCAACTAACTTCAGCCACACCCAGCTCTCAGACATATACATAATTGTAACATTTTGCAGACAGCAACTTAACCCGTTGCTTACCATACTACATTCCCTCCTCTCTTTGAATAAAACATAACATGCACAACGTATTAATAAGATTAACAAAATGCATGGATGAACAACTAAAAATGTAACCTATAAACTCCTGACTATACACATAGTCCTTAAGGTAGGCCGGTGGATTTGTTGCTCGTTTTTCTCTTGGCCATTCCGATGTGGATGGTTGTGGATTGAAGTCTGGATCACTGGCAGTATCATCACTACTCTTTGCCTGTTCGCCATCTTCCGATACTTGACCTTCTGACTCAATAAATTTCTTCACAAATGAGGAATTACGCACTTTTGTGTGTCCATCTAAATCCTCTAAAACCACTTGAGTACCTCTTTTCTCCTTTACAACATAAGGCTCAGGTTCAAAGGACGGAGCCAGTTTGTTAAACCGATCACTTTGAAGCAACACCTTATCACCCTGTTGAAGGCCACTAGGTTGACAATGGCGGCGGTGGTTTGCATACTGTTCAGCCCGGATCTTCCTTTCCTCATCAATATGCCGAAAAGGTTTCTGACTTGTAGGAGGACCCCCAATGTCTGGCAATTTTGTCCTGAATTTGCGACCACAAAGAAGTTCCGCAGGACTAACGCCAGTGACAGTATGCGGAGTTGTGCGATAAGCCAAAAGAAAACGCCACAGTTCCTTTTTCCAGTCTCTTCTCTCTAAATGAGCAATCCGCAAAGCTTTCAGCAAGGTTCGATTCTGGCGTTCCACTTCCCCGTTAGCCTGTGGCCAGTATGGAGTTGTACGATGATGTTCAATAGCATTTGATTTCAGATAATCCTGAAATTCCTGAGAAGTAAATTGGGCACCATTATCACTCACAATCCGTTTAGGCAACCCATGTGATGCAAAAATGCTCTCCAACCCCTCAATTACAGTTGATGATGTAGCTTTAGTGAGAACTACCACCTCTTGCCACCTTGAATAATAGTCCACAACAACTAAAAGATGGTGTCCAGATGGAATGTCGCACAGATCAATGGCTAAATCTTCCCATGGTCCCTCAGGTAGAACAGTGTGAGTTACTGGTTCTGGTTTAGGTTTGCTGCCCACCAACTGACAGGCTCGACATGAAGAAACCAAACGTTCCACATCCTTGTCAATTCCTGGCCACCAGACTTTCTCACGTAATCTTTGTTTGGTGCGTACAATGCCTTGATGGCCCTCATGGGCTAAATGTAATGTACGTTTCCGTAAATCTTTAGGCATCACAATACGATTGCCACGTAGAACTAGTTGTCCTGCAATACTCAGCTCTTGTTTGATTCTGTGATAGCTTGGGTCACAATCCACCCAAACCCCTTGTCTTACACATTTTCTCAACCGAGCAATTTCCGGATCCACAGATGACAATTCTTCAACCTCCCGCGGTGTCAATGCCTGAGGCATGGCGTTAGTAGCCACAAAACGAATGTACTCTTCTGCCAGGTTATGAACAGGTGCAGAAGACTGAGGCAATCTGGAAAGTGCATCTGCCGCATTAGTCGGTCCAGGTCTGTACCGCACTGTAAAGCGATATGGTAACAATCTGAGAACCCATCTCTCAATTCTGGCGGATGGTTTTGAGCGTGGCGAATATATCACTTCCAGAGGCTTGTGGTCTGTGATGATTTCAAAATCAAGGCCGTAGAGATAGGTGTGAAACCTTTCACATCCCCAAACAACAGCCAAAGCTTCTTTCTCGGTCTGAGAATAACGTCTCTCTACATCAGTGAGGGATCTGCTTGCATACTGAATAGGCCTGTAATCGCCTGTGCATTGTCTCTGAACCAAGATGGCGCCTAACCCCACAGGGCTAGCATCGACAATAACTTGGGTGTGTGCAGTAGGATTGAAATAAGCCAAAGTTGTGGCGCAAGTCAGCCGTCTCTTAAGTTCATAAAATGCACCTTGTTCCAAAAAGCCCCACTTCCACGGGACTGCTTTGCGAGTCAACACTCTCAAAGGTTCACTGACAGTCGCCATATCTGGAATAAACTTGGCACAGTAATTCACTAGCCCAAGAAAACTGCGTACTTCTGCAGGGTTTTCAGGATTTCTGGCATCAGACACAGCTTTAATTTTACAGTCCTCCGGACCAATGCCCCTGTCAGACAGCACATGGCCCATAAAAGTCATTTTATTCATTTGAAATGTGCATTTCTTCTCATTTAATGTTAACCCTTTCTCCTTCAAGCAATTTAGCACTGCACGGAGACGTTCGTCGTGCTCCCGTGTGTTTGTTCCCCACACAATTATATCATCAGAAATGTTATGCGTGCCTTCACAACCATGTAGCACTTGCTGAATCACATGTTGATAGGCCTCCGGTGCGGACGATACGCCAAACATCAACCTCTTGTATCTAAAAAGACCTTTATGGCTTGCAAATGTAGTGATGACTCTAGATGCTGGGGTCAATTCAATCTGATGATAACCCCATTTCAAATCCAGTTTACTGAAGACACTTGCCCCATTCATTGCATGTAGAACATCTTCAATAGTGGGAATTGGATGTCTCTCTCTCTGCACAGCTTGGTTAGCACATCTCATGTCCACACAAATCCGAATATCTGTGCCCTTTGGTACAACAACTAACGGCGATACCCACGGAGTGGGCCCTTCCACAGGTTCAATAATGTCAAGGTCTAGCAGCTCTGCCAGTTTGTGCTCAACAGGTGATCTCAGGCTATAAGGAAGTCTGCGTACTGGCTGTGCAATAGGCTTTACATGTGGATCAATGTGAAGCTCCAACTGAAAATCCTTTAATTTTCCAAACCCAGAGAAGCAATCTTTAAATTCCTCTTTTAATGCAGAAATAGCAGGAGACACCATATTCACTCTTGCGCTGCCTACATCACGGCCAATCTGTAACACCCCTAGTGCCATTGCGGTTTGACGACCAAGCAGAGGCGACCCTGTGCCATCTACAACATAGAATTCGGTCTGCAATGGAGGACCAGTCTCATGTGTTTGAACAGAGGTATAAAATTTGCCTTTAAGTTGCAGTGGTGTACTGGAGCCATAAGTATAAATCTGTTTAGTGGTGTTACACAATTTAAGGTGATTTTCTCTGCCATTAAGACTGTGCCAAGAAGCCAAGTCCATAACATTGCATGTAGCTCCAGAGTCAATCAACACTGACACATCTGTATTTCCAATCTTAATGGTTAATGTCCCGGCTTGCAGAGAACACAGGGAGAATATAAATTCACAGTCAGGAGCACTCTCTTTATCCTCAGCTATAACATTTACTTGTGCAGATTGTCCTTTGGTTTTGTTATCTCTGGTTGTACTTCTACACACAGCTGCAAAATGACCTGTCTTTCCACAAGCATAGCACATTTTATTCTGTACCACAGTGCAGTCCTGACTTGTGTGTCCCGCCCTGCCACATTTATTGCAGGTGATATGTAAAGTCCTCTTTGGAAAACTCTCTTTCCTACTCCAGATATTCCTATTATTATAGGTAGGTTTGGAGACTGTATTGACAGATGCAGTGTTCTTGGTTTCAATATGCAGAGCCTGGAGCTCAGACAGTTCAATGGCTCTTGCAATCTCCTGCAGACTAGTAAGTGTGAGACTAGGTTCTCTCAATAATCTCCTCCTGAGGTGCACAGATGTGCATTTCTCTATGACCTGATCTCTGATTATCTCCTCAGTTACAGTCCCAAAATCACAAGACTTTGCCAGATATTTCAGCCTAGTCACATAACTGTCTGTGGTTTCTCCCAGTTCTTGCACAGCCTGTCTAAACTTATATCTTTCATAGGGAATATTTTTCTTTGGCTCAAAGTACTCACTCAGTCTATTCATGGCTGTCTCATAGTCTGAATCTTCCCCTGTTGCTCCCAGGGTTTCAAAAATGTCCTGAACTTGAGGTCCAGCTAGATGCAGCAGCATGGCTCTCTTCTGAGCAGGTGCAGTCACTCCTGTGGCTATAACATAGAACTGAAATCCCTTCTTCCACTTGTCCCAGCGCTGTGAGAGACTAGTGTGGTCTCCAGACGCATCAAACGGTCCGATAGCTGGTAAATCCAGAAAGCTAGCCATCCTCGTCGCCAAAATGTAGTGTATTAACACAGACAAGCTGTACAGGTTGCTTCTTTATTCACTGCACATCAGCATGCAACTAACTTCAGCCACACCCAGCTCTCAGACATATACATAATTGTAACATTTTGCAGACAGCAACTTAACCCGTTGCTTACCATACTACACTAGTGAAGACGTCTTGACTAATTTCTTTGTCCTATAAAAGGTATCCTGTGCCTTACCCTCTCTCTCTAAGATTATTTTATACTCAAATAACTCTGATAAAGTGTCTAAAGCACAGGTGTCAAACACAAGGCCCGCGGGCCCTCCAGGCCATTTCATGTGGCCCTTGCACCTTTCCTGCAGCTGCTGCATCTTCCTCATCTCTGCCCATGCCTCGTCTCAGCAGGCGGCAGCAGAGAGGACAGAACTCCTCTGCCAGATACTGTGCTTTCTCCTGCAGCTGCAGAGAGGACCCCCCAGCTCAGCAGCTGGCAGCAGAGAGGAGAACACAACTCCTCCTGCAGATCCTGCTCCTCTCCGCCTTCACTGGTCTCAGCATTTAGCAGACTTCGGTAGCTGACTCCAGCCCTCCTCCAGACCGTGCAGTTGCTGCTTCCCAGCTCTGCCTCCAGCTTCTTCCCAGCAGCAGCACATGGTAAAGGGGATGCACAGTGATGTAAGGGAGGGTGGGGGCTCCTGACTTATCATAGTGGGGGGCTACAGATAGAACTGGCCCTCTGAGGGCGACCATAATGGTGATGCGGCCGGCGATGAAATTGAGTTTGATACCCCCGGTCTAAAGTAACTGGTGCCCAATTTCTTCCACCCCACAAGAAGGTTTAAGCTACTCGCCCATGGAACCACCTGGGGATCCTCATTTGCCTCCCAGGGATAAAAGTACTACAGTGACAGCAGTGGACCACGCCTACACATCATTTTAACCGCCCGCCTGATGTATATTAAAATGTTGGTGGGCCGGATCACCTCTCGTTCTGGGATGACGTCATATGGCGTCGTCCCAGTCACACCACTCTTGCGCGCCCACGGGGGCATGCAGCACGGTGATCATGGGTTTGCGTGTCCCTGATCTCGGTAAAGAGCCCATGACGCAGCTCTTTACCCATGTGTTTAGCTGTGTCCAGTTACAGCCGATCACATGTAAACACGGAAGTTCCGGTAATCGGCTCTCCTTGCCTCACATTGACAGAGTGTGAGGTGAGGAGAGCCGATCAGCGGCATCTCCTCGCAAGAAAGACCTGTACAGGTAATCAGGGCATGGATCATCAGTGCCCTAATTATCTGTGCAGCCCCAACAGTGCCCAGCAATGATGCCAGTCAATGACCATCAGTGATGCCAATCTGTGTCCATCAGTAATGCCAGTCAGTGCTGCCTTTCCGTGCCATCAGTGGTTGCTCATCAATGCTGCCCATAAGTGCCCTCTATCGGTGCCCATTAGTGCTGCCTATCAGTGCCCATCTGTGCCACCTATCAGTACTCATCAGTGCTGCCCCATCAGCGCATATCAGTGAAGGAGAAAAATTACTTATTTACACATTTTTCTGACAGAAACTAAGAAAAACTCTTCAAAATTTTGGGTCTTTTTTTTTTTTTGTTTTATTTAGCATAAAAATGAAAAACCCTAGTGGTGATTAAATATTACTAAAAGAAAGCTCTATTTGTTTGTAAAAAAAAAAAATTTAAAAAATCTAATTTGGGTACAGCGTGTCATGACCACGCAATTGCCATTCAAAGTGTGACAGCGCTGAAAGCTGAAAATTGGCCTGGGCGGGAAGGGGGAGAAAGTACCCAGTATTAAGGTGGTTAAAATGACCACTTGCCTCCATCAGAAGCCTGTGTGACAGAGTGACAATGTAAGAGCACAATTGGGAGACAGAGACAGTGTTGTCACTCTATAACACAAATGCATAGAAACCAATCAGCTTTTTTTGTCAAAGCTTAAAGCGGAGTTCCGGCCACAAAATCAACATAATCGATTTTCTGGCCATCCGCTTCCTATTTTGTCACCTGAAAAAGAAATGGATAGTTACAATTTTTTTTTTTTTTTTACTTGTTATTGTAGAAAAATATACTCACCTTTCTTCCACTTCCTCCCTTGGCGGCCGCGGTCCGCGCCGTCACTTCCAGTTTGCAATGATTCCTGGGAGCTGAACATCATCGCTCCCAGGAATCAATGCGCCGGCACCGGCCCCGCTCGTCACTTCCGGTGCGGCACCGCATTCCCTGCTAAACAGCTTCTGGGCATGCCCAGAAGCTGTGGAGGAATGCTGCGCCGACCTGGAAGTGACGAGCGGGGCCGGTGCAGGGCATTCTGGGAGAAGAGGACATGGAAGAGGACGCAGAAGAGGATCACGCTGGCTTCAGCTGCCCACCCCCGAGATGGCAACGCTGGAAAATACATTTTAAAGGTAAGTATTTCTTCTTGCAGGTAAGTGCGACCTGGGACAGTACAGAGGCTAGACATTGTGGAATGTACTAGCCCTGACTGTCCCGGGGGTATTTTTATTGAAAACATTTTTTTCGTGGCCGGAACTCCGCTTTAAGTGAACAAGCTGAAGTTAGAAGATGGTTGGCTATAATGCATAGTTGCACCATATTTTGCACTTTCCAGTTTTAGTAAATTACCCCAGAGTGTCTGGATTTTGACAGGCAGGATCACCATGTATTTTCTTGTTAAATCTTCTTTTATTATAAATTTTCAGGTAAGACACAGAACAAAGTTTGCATAGACAGGTATCACAAGGTTATGCATGGACAATCATGATGACAGTGGTTATATCTTATAGTAAAGGATGTTGACATTAATGTCCTAGGATGCAATTTTTTTTAACAGAGCAGTAAGGTATTAGGGCCGGCTCACACCATAAAAACGCACACCCCTGTTGCGTTACAGATGCAGTTTTGCTTATAGTTCACGCCACAAAACTCACTCCAGATGATACAGCGATCTCCCCTGCTGTTCTATTGTGTTCTGACAGGGGAACACTCCGGTCAGAACTCTCAAATTATTTGCTGAGGGCGCTAGGGTTGCCACCTCATCCCTTTTAAACTTGGACACACATTAATTACACAGGTTCTGAGGCTGATTAAGGTGGTAATTAAACTCACCCCGTGCCTTATGTGCATTATATCAGCCTCAGAACCTGTGTAATTAATATTAGTCCTGGTTTAACCACTTCTGGACTGTAAGATTTTCCCCCTTAATGACCAGGCCATTTTTTGCGATTCAGCACTGCGTTATTTAACAGACAATTGCGCGCTCGTGCGAAGCTGTACCCAAATAAAATTGATGTCATTTTTTCCCCACAAATAGAGCTTTCTTTATGTGGTATTTCATCACCTTTGCGATTTTTATTTAATTTTTTGCACTATAAACAAAAAAAGAGTGACAATTCTGAAAAAAAAAATAAAAAAAAAAAAAAAAATATATATATATATATATATATATATATATATATATATATATATATATATATATATATATATATTTCACATTCTGCTATATAACATTCCCAAAAAAAAAAAAGTAAAGATCCAATTTTTTCATCATTTTAGGCCAATTTGTATTCTGCTACATATTTTTGGTAAAAAAAAATCCCAATAAGTGTATATTGATTGGTTTGCGCAAAGCTATCACATCTACAAGCTAGGGGAAAGATTTATGTAATTTTTATTTATTTGTTTATTTTTTTAGTAGTAATGGCGGCGATCTGCGATTTTATAGCGGGACTGCGACATTGCGGCGGACAGATCGGACCCCTAACTGACATTTTTGAAACTTTTGGGGGGACCAGTGACATTACTACAGTAATCAGTGCTAATAATATATACTGTTACTGTAATAATGACACTGGCAGGGAAGGGGTTAACACAGGGGCGATCAAAGGGTTGTGTGCTCCTAATGGGCCACACACACTATAAGATTTTCTGAAGACTTTTTCCTTTAGACTTACGTAAACCATATAATATAAGGTCAAACCTAAACATTTTCAATTTGAATGCAATCTGCCAGGCCCTTGCACTACATAGAAAAGGTAAATCTGAAGGAATTCTCTAACCACAAAAGTTGGATGTATCCAGCTTAAAGGCCCGTACACACGATAAGAAAATCTGTAGGGAAAATTCATCCGACGACCGATCTGCCGATTTTCGGATTGTTAGTATTGTGCTTTCGACAGCAACTCCGACTTTTCGGCTGACAAAATCCTGATGTGCAGGCTATATAATTTGTGTCGTCCGTAATACAACGTCCGATTTTCGTCTCATTAGTACAGATTTGGACGGAAAAAAATCTTTAAGAGCAAGACTAGGCATGCTCAGAGACGAAAGAACACATACAAAGCAATCCAACACATGACATCACTTCTGAAGTAGAATTCTGTCGTACGGGAAAATTCGTATGAAAATAACCTCTTCACTTTCCACATCAGACTAGCATGCCACAAAAAACGGACGACAGATTGTTCGATAATCTGATCGTGTGTACGAGGCTTTAGGAGTGCTTTCTAACTCTGTGGGGGATGGACTGACTGCAGGAAGAGAGACATCTGTGTTCCAGGTTAGTAGGAACACAAGATCTCTCTCTTCCTGTCTGACAAAACGACATTCTGCTTTGTGTATAGGACATTCCTCTGAATGCACGTTGGTGGCCAGTGGGGTGTTTTCTAACTGTGGGGGGATGGGCTTGTAAAATCAATACAGAGACCTGTGTTCCTAAATAGGAGGAACACAGGAGCTCTGCATTGATTGCTGAGAGAACAACGGTCTGCTGTGTTTACAACAGCAGACTGCCGTTCTCTCCTCACGGGGAGTGATCGCGGGTACCCGGAGGCATTGTGAATCGGCTTTCCCACTGGCAATTGGGCGATTCGCGAGACCCTCCCGACCCGCTGCCGTATAACTGCAGCGGCTTGTCTGCAAGTGGTTAAAGGTATGAGGTGTCAACCCTAGAGGGCACGGATCAGAAGTCGGTCAGCAGAACTTTTCCAGGTATGCCCCTTCGACAAATGCCGGCCGAACGTCGGCTGGTGTTTATCGAACTGGCCAATGCCATTTGACTCGTGTGTACTAGGCTTAAGTCACTAATACATTCCATGAGCATGAGTTGGTGGTATTCCAGATGTGGACCTACTCATCGTGATCTAGTTTCATGTTTAAACCTTGTTCCCATTTGCTAAAGTATTTTAGACGTTCGAGAGTATATTTGGATGTAGGAGTGCCACACATAAGGAAAATCAGCCCTGGGGAGCATGGATCATTTGTGCATTTGAATTCAAAAGGAGTGAGGGATAATCTTTTGAAATGAGCTGTGTATGAATCACAATGCTTGACCTGCAAATAGCAGAACAGCTAGGAATTAGGTAAGGTTTTTTGGAGAGCAGGGAAAGACTTCATGCCTTTTTAAGTAGAAAAAGTGTAGAAACAGGTTACTTTTGAGTCCATCCAGTGCCTACAGGTGCTAGGTAATTTGTGTCTTAGAATGAATGAGGGATTGTGAATAATTTGATAAAAGGGGCAGGTGTGGAGAGAGTAGGTCTCCCGAATACTTAACATCATTCCAAATCTACAGGGAGTGTCAGGTAATAGGATTAGAAAGGGAGGTCCTGTCCTGCTGATGTAGCCATAATAAATTGTGTATAGACAGTGGATTGCAATCAACCTCCTCCAACACAACCCAAACTGGCAACTAGCATAATATTTTGTAAATTGAACAGCCTGGTTGTGTCTTAAAGTGGTAGTAAACCGAAAGTGGTTAAAAAAAAAAACATTTCCTGCATGTCATAATTATGCTAGTATTTATCACATACTAGCACATTATGAGAGACTTACCTTAGAACGAAGCCCTCCAGCACCACTATGTCACCGCTGAGACAGCTGGCATCTTCACCCGGTCTTCCTTCTGGGTTCACAGTCTCCGGCTACATGAGTGGCCGGGGGTGCAATGACTTCATTCCCGCACATACGCGCAGGAGCCGAAATTTAGAGCACAGGCTCTGAAGGTCCGGCGCTGTAAGCCAGACCTTCAGAGTGCATGCGCCGGTGATGTCATCTGCTGCATGCAATTTCTCCAAAACTGTGCAAGTTTAGGAGATATTCCCAGTTCCTACAGATAATCCTTAGTATAGTCTTAGCTGTAGGTACATGTTGAGTTTACTACCACTTTAGGAAATTTGGGGCACCTAGGCCTCTGTTTGGTTTGGTTTAGTTTGGAACATAATGTGTTTTGAGAGTCCAGGTTTGCAGTTTTGCCATATAGGGATGCAATCACACTTGCGAATGCACTCTGTGTGCAAGCAGCTGTGAGCACCCCAGAGAGGGTTTCCGGGATTATCTGCAAGTAGGCAGCCCTATTAAAAGCTATGGGAGACTGTCGGCTCTTGCATGTAATTGCGCATGCTACAATCACATGCAAGTGATTGGCCCTGAACTTAGGCCGAATTGTGGGCGAAATTAGCAGTGAGAGCTGGCAGCCTCCCATTGTTTTCAATGGGGCTGCCTACTTGCACGACAAAAACTGGATGTGCAGGCTATAAAATTTTTATCCTACGTAAACACAACATCCGATTTTCTTTTAATTAGTGCGGAAAAAAATTGTGAGAGCAAGACTAGGCATGCTCAGAGACGAAAGAACACATACAAAACAATCCAACACATGACATCACTTCTGAAGTTGAATTCTGTCGTACGGGAAAATTCGTATGAAAATAACCTCTTCACTTTCCACATCAGACTAGCATGCCACAAAAAACGGATGACAGATCGTTCGATAATCTGATCGTGTGTACGCGGCTTTAGCCATAGTAGTAAGCATTGAAATACGAGGGATCCTCAAAATGTTCCCGCACTTTTTTAAACTCAAAAACAAATTACGTCACTTTTCTACATTGTCCCCTTCATTGTCGATGCATTTTTCCCAGCGTCATACCAACTTTTAATGCCATCAGCAAAAAATTTTTTTGGTTGAGCGTGTAGCTACTCATGAACCACTGCTTTCACATTGGCATCACATCTTCTTCCCCTTAAAGCTTCTTTGAGCGGTCCAAAAAGGTGGAAATCAGATTGCGCTAAATCCGGACTATAAACTGGGTGTTCTATAAATTCCCACTCATAAACGAGATTAGGGGAGAACTTTATCCCCATACTGAGCACAAATGAAGAGATGAATTTGTGCTCCCGCCACACATTCTGACCACAAAAAGTGTATGACTGTTCCTCTTTGGTGCAGTTTATAGGTTTAGCAGCCATCTTCACCACAGCGTGACAACTCGTATACTAAACTGCAAGCTCAGCCGGCTTGCTAGACAGTCACATGAAACTCTCAGACACGACCAGTCACTACTCCTCCCACCCTCACTGTTTCCAATGAAAATATAAAAGTGCAGAAACTTTTTGGAGACCCCTCATATACGTATTATTGAGACCAGAGTAAACAACAAGTAACAGTTTAGGTCTCTATTTGCATGAATTATGAAGATGAGGGTAGATAGAAGAGAACAGGAGGGTACCAGGAAGGTGGAGTGTGAGAAAGACGAGGGGTGATGGGATTACGCTCCATATAAAAAAATAGCATTAGATTGCAACCTGTTGATCACCAGGTATTATTGTAATAAAAGCTGCAGACTTAAAATAATGAAAATAACTTTTGAAATAAATAATACAACTGGGATGACACTTTAAAGCCAACAGAATACTGGGATGTATAAAAAAGGGGATTCACTCCAGAAATAAAGAGATTATTCTCCCACTCTACAAAACTCTGGTCCGGCCACATCTGGAGTATGCTGTCCAGTTCTCGGCACCGGTCCTCAGGAAGGATGTGCTGGAACTGGAGAAAGTCCAGAGAAGGGCAACAAAAATAATTAGGGGAATGGAGGACATCAGCTATGAGGAAAGACTACAAGCACTGAACTTATTCTCTCTGGAGAAGAGACAATTGAGGGGGGATATGATATCAATGTACAAATACTGTACTGGCGACCCTAGCATAAGGAACAAACTATTCAGAGAAAGGAGATACAATAAGACACGTGGCCACTCACTAAAACTAGAGGAAAGACGGTTTAACCTTAAAGTGCGTAAGGGGTTCTTCACTGTAAGAGCGGTAAGGATGTGGAATTCTCTTCCACAAGCAGTCGTATCAGCAGGGAGCATTGATAGTTTCAAAAAACTATTAGATGGGCACCTTAGAGACCACAACATACAGGGGTATACAATGCACGGTTAACAGCAAACACACACACACATCATAGATTGAACTGGATGGACTGATGTCTTTTTTCAACCTCACTAACTATGTAACTATGTAACTATGTAAGGATAAGTTCACCTTTAAAAAAAAAAATCATAATTGCACATTTTTTTGCTGCTAAACAAAATGTGCATTTACTATTTTTTTTGTAGGAGCCTGGAAAGCATTGCACCCGTGATCAGCAGATCGGGGCTAAAACCTAAAAAGAGAGAGGGGGGGGGTGCCACCTGAGGGTAGTATAAATAACAGGTTTTAATAAACAAAGGATTAAAAATGGGCAGTAGAAGGAGATGTAGGTTCCGGGCATGTATCCTGTGTATCTGCCAGCCTCAGCCCCGATCCTCCTCTCTCCCGGTGACGTCACTTCCCCTGCGGTCCACGCTGGTTAGCATGGACTTCCTGACACTATAGAACGTACGTCCGTGCCTCTATCCATCCATCTGACTGCCAGTGGAATCTGCAAGATGACTGAGAGCAGTGGGCTAAGTACTTTATTTGATGAGCATGCATACTTCTCCTGCTTGTGGGTGTTTGCCACTACTAGCATCTCATAAATTATCTTCCATGGACTTGGGACTGAATTTGTTGTTTCGTATTATTAATTGCTGAAATACTTTTGTGGGCATACACGCTCTGTGCGCCAGTAACCGCTGTCTGCCTTTACAGGCAGGCAGTTACACAATGATAGGAAAAATCAAGGAACTACCTAGAGCAGGGTTTCCCAAACTTTATCGGGCCGAGACCCACTTCTGAATACAGTTATTTTTCGGGACTCACTTGCTTGTAATTAAATATTGTAAAGCGCTACAGAATTTGTTGGCGCTATATAAATGCACATAATAATAATAATAATGCATATTTTAAAGAGAGGGGGATGTTAAATTAAAAATATCAATTTACTACTTTTCAATTTAATATTGAATACACTTGCCAGATGTTCTAATGCCTCGTACACACGTTCAGATAATCGTATGAAAATAATCGCTTTCGACTTGATCGCACGATAATCTGATCCTTCGTACACAGCTTTCGACAGCCGATCATGACAGTTCCTCCAACAAAATCGGAAGGGACAAACATGAATACTTCTGTCGTACGATAGCCTAGCGAACGACAATCGTTTAATGAGTACACTATGCGTCCGCTAAAAATCGAACAACAAAGACCGCGCATGATCAGAAACACTAAAATAGCACGGAAAAAGCCTGGCTGCCATTGTTTTTGTTTTGCACCATCTGATACATAGCTACGCAACCAGGAAGCTTTTCTGGAATCGTACGAAAAAAATCCTACGTTTATATGCATTGTTGAATTCGATATTCGTATCATGCAACAAAATCCGAACGATAAGTCGTCCGATTATCTGAACGCGTGTTCGAGGCATTAGTCAGGGGTCAGAAACCTGTAGCATGTGTGGCATATAAGCGGAGTTGTAAGTAATCAGCACCCTCATAGACAGTATAAGGCAGGCAGAGGACAGAAATCAACCACCCCAGAACAGTGATCAGCAGGCTATATGACACTCACCCTCCTTCCTCTCACAGATGTCCACAGTGAAGGTTTGCCCTCTCGAGGGCCCAGCACACCTCAGAAAAAGACAAAAGAAAAGGGGCGCACCGACCTAGTGCATTACCACTAAAACCATTTATTAAAATTTAAAAAGTATGCAATATACACAGAAGGCAGGTGTGACTATACACACATCAACATTGTACATAAAATCTGCAAGGTAGCCAAGGTCCCACACAAAGCTAAATGGCATGCAGTGTGCTGGGCTGACGCGTTTCAGGGGCGAGCCCCCTTCCTCAGAGCCAGAAAAGTTGCTGCTCATTTGTTTTACTACCCGGCACACCTCACCCAGAGTCTCCATGATGAGGAGCTCTATGCTGGTCTTGGCTCTTCTCCTTCAGATCCTCTACTGGGGTCACATAAGCTGCCATGAATGCCTGACACCATCGGGCCACCTGGTCCTTCTATGACACCGAGGCTGCTGTCTCTGCCCACTATAGCTGAGAGAATCCCACCGCCAGTCTAGCCACCACTGCTGCCGCCAGCAAGACAAAGGAGCTGGCTCTGCACCACATGAACATATCCTACATAACAGCCCACATATGTACTCACTGATGCAAGTATCCTCCTCGGGGGAAATGCAGACCAGGCTACGTAAACTGCGTGGGTGGGGTCCTGAATCCATCCCGATTTGACTGATCTGGGTCTCTGTAATTTGCGCGGGCTCGCACAGCACAATTTAAGCGGGCCCACTCTCAGTGATTTCCGGCTCAGCGCGACCCACTCAAACACAGTTCGTGACCCACCAGTGGGTCCCCACCCACAGTTTGGGAACTCCTGACCTAGAGCGCTCATCGGCACCCTGGTAGTTCATTGAAAACTACAAGCCGTAAGCTGCAAAGGCTGTCTGTACTTGTAGTTCATTCATTCACAGAACTCTGTGAATGAATTACGTGGCCAGGTGGCCCTACTTTCAAATTAAATAACTAGAATAAATAAATCGTATCTAAACATTAGGAAAACTAAAATCAGGGAGTTGTAAAACTAGTATTGTATTGTGCTATATATAAGCTAGATAAAAACATCATAAAGGGATTTGTGATTTTTAGAGAACAATACGGCATGTTCTCTAAGGATGACTTGGTGAAAACAACAATTTTCCTTTACTTTGAACTCTCCCTCCAACTCACTCTGTAACGTCATCACTCGAACATTGTTTTTTAGCTGTATTTGGCTGCAAGACACAAGTAAATTATTCTCTGATGTGTACTTTCCTGCTCACCAGAATCCTCACATACCAGCACCTGTAAAATAACAAACACAGTTCATCTACATCAGTGCTGGACTCAATGTGTTAGGGGGTTACCTGTTTGTTATTGCCCTCTTGGAGAGAACTGCTGATGTCATACAGATTACAGGGTGTTCTGATAGTAAAAGTCATATTTACTACTTTCTAACATGAAAACAAGACATAAACTTAGAAACCCTAGTGTTTTCTGCTTCAAACTTTGGAACAAAACTCTATTTTCCACTGGTATAAGCAAAATAGAGTAACGCCATCATTAGACAAACACACTATAATGCCAAAGGTTTGTGGATACCTGACCATCACAACTATAGACGCTTTTCCACTGCATGGAACCAAACGGTTCGGCTCGCTTTTGCGCTTTTCCACTCCATGGTACTGCATGGTACGGTGTTGGAACGGTTCGGTACGGTACGGCGGCGCTTTTCCACTACACTTCCAAGAGGGCCGTACAGGTACCATATCCCACAATCCTTTGCATGCAGCCTTGACTGTTTGTCACTACTAGCCACTGATTGGTCAGAGAATCGTTGTTATCCCACCCACTTACTATTAGTGGAAAAGCAAACTGTACCGAACCGTTCCAACACCATACCATGCGGTACCATGTAGTGGAAAACCAAAACCAGAGCCAAGCAGGGCCGAGTGGAGCCGAGCCGGTACTTGCAGTGGAAAAGTGCCATATATGAGCCTGTTGGACATCTCATTCCAATACCACAGGCATTAATATGGAGTTGGCCTCCCCTTTGTGGCTCCAGCGGCCTCCACTCTTCTGGTATGTGTGAGGACAGAAGCCTCCAAAAAATGGTTATTGATCACAGAGGTGCCCTGTGTGAAAGACAATGCTTGAGATAATCTTTTACATCAAGAAAAGAACAGGTCTTTATTGGTCATTGAATAATTGTATAGACCAGTGATGGCGAACCTTGGCACCCCAGATGTTTTGGGACTAGATTTCCACTACACTGCAGAGTTCAAGAGCATCATGAGAAATGTAGTTCCAAAACATCTGGGGTGCCAAGTTTAGCCATCACTGGTATAGACCATCTATATAATTTATTGGGGGCTTCTTTTCTTACACATATCCTCCATCAGGATCCAATTGCCTTTCCAGCACAGGATCATTTGAAAAGTCACCCAAACAAGGCTTAAGAGACGTATATACTTCTGCACAGAAATATTCTCCAAAGGCCTGACTATCCTGTTGCTTGATCCCTCCTAATTGAAGGTCCTGTAGCCCCACCAATGGGAGTATTGGGCCTACATTACTTTTACTTTTTACTACATTACCTAAGTACTGCAGAAGGATCTCTTTCTCTTGTTCATGCTCTTTTGCCATGATCCACTCTTCCGGGAAGGCTTTCCACAAGATTTTGGATTGTATCTGATTTATGCATATTCAGTCAAAATAGCATTTGTGAGATCAGGCACTAATGTAGGACGTGAAGGCTTTAATTCCCTGACCCTAACAGTAAATTAACCTAGCCTCCTAAACTGTACTAACCTCTTATTCACCAAAAATAATCTCACTAATCCACTATTCTGATGGCCAAGGGTGGCAAAGTTTCAAGAGGTTGGCATTCTACTCCTTGTTTCATTATCTTTAAAAAGTCAACCAAAATGTATACATTAGATATTTATATTAAAAAAGAATAGCGCGCAAATGCAAAAGAAATAACTACCAAATCTGAAGACAATCCATAAATAAAAATGGGGGTTTGGTCCCACCATATGGCCATATCGTGCTCAAGCCCACTACTGCGTCAAAGTACCCCATTATCAGTGGGTCCTACACTATCCATGAAAAAGAGATGAATCCAGCCTAACCCTTGGAGATAATACTCCTTGCTGGGAAGGATGTGCAAATGCACTACAGGGGACTCCTACTATATCCACTAGATGGTGGACACTGATTGAGTACAGGTGTGTGTGGGGGGGTGGGGAGGGTTGCTCAACCTCGATGGTCTGGTCAGACCGAATACATAATAAACAGGCAAAAAGTTTGGGGGAGCATACCCATGTATTTCTAAAGCTGCTGCAGCTATGAACCAAAAGACATGTATATTAAAAAAGAATAGCGCGCAAATGCAAAAGAAATAACTACCAAATCTGAAGACAATCCATAAATAAAAATGGGGGTTTGGTCCCACCATATGGCCATATCGTGCTCAAGCCCACTACTGCGTCAAAGTACCCCATTATCAGTGGGTCCTACACTATCCATGAAAAAGAGATGAATCCAGCCTAACCCTTGGAGATAATACTCCTTGCTGGGAAGGATGTGCAAATGCACTACAGGGGACTCCTACTATATCCACTAGATGGTGGACACTGATTGAGTACAGGTGTGTGTGGGGGGGTGGGGAGGGTTGCTCAACCTCGATGGTCTGGTCAGACCGAATACATAATAAACAGGCAAAAAGTTTGGGGGAGCATACCCATGTATTTCTAAAGCTGCTGCAGCTATGAACCAAAAGACATATTGT
Organism: Pelophylax lessonae; assembly: GCF_965119305.1. NCBI lineage: Eukaryota > Metazoa > Chordata > Amphibia > Anura > Ranidae > Pelophylax > Pelophylax lessonae. The sequence goes on along the minus strand of NC_138774.1, from coordinate 268,781,345 downwards.
TGGAACCTGTTGGGTTGGGTAATGCCACTGGCTTCTGTCTTAGATGACCCAATAGAGAGATGACTCTACCACCATTCTTGTTTTGTCCACCTGGGAGTTTTGGATGTTCCTGCCCACTTGTGTGTGTCCCCCACCCCCTGTAAACACCTCCATAATATATGTGAGAGATACAGAATTGAAAAGAGAGAATGGAAACCTACAGAAGATGTGCAGATCCTGGAACTTCTCCATAGGGATCTCACCAATATTGTCACTGAGAGAAAGAAAAAGCTGTCACTTAGTTTAACTTTCCGACATCTAAAAAAAACCAAAAAAAAAACAACTATTTCAATAGTTGACTCCTCAAAAGAAGAGAAAAATACAACGATCCACCACCCATGCCTCCTATTCTCACCTTCTTTATGAGTTACTTTGGCTGAAGAATTTTCAACTTGAATAGACCATGAAGGTAGGCTCTTACATGACATTTTTGATAAAGAGATTGTACAGTCAGATTATAACTTTAGGGCGTCCTTGCAATACGCAGTTGATGTTTCTAAGAAGTTCCCGGTGAAGCATGCTCTCTTTGCTATTGGTGGGTTTACTGTGTTTGGGCTGAGTGGAGACCTGAGTAGTGAGAAGTTATCCCTTTGACCTCTCAAGAGATTCAGCAGAAAACACCATGTAGTGTTGTTCAGGTTACCCATCTTGATAAGTATGACACTGTGAACTGTGCTAGCTCCAGGGGTTTTCAAGTGCTACAGAGCTGATGTGAGAAAGGAGGATTCCTGGACTTTTGTGGAAAGTAAACAGCCTCAAGTCTAGAGAACATGCTTCGGCTATCTGAGTCATAAGGTGAAAATACCTGATGTATGTGCTGTTGAAAATAAGGGTGTACTCACACAGAACTTGGATGAACTGAACCATGCCTGAGTTCAGTTGTCTCCTTTTGCTTGATGGTCTTCACTTACACTGTGCTTGAAAGGAAACATTTCTTGGTACATCACACCAGAGTGATCCCTGCTTCCATGCTCAGGTGATCTATGTAGAACGCTGTGCTCAGGCATGGGTTGCACTCAAAACTTAAAAAATTCTCCGGCACTCAAGTGGTGTGTGTGACAAGGGAAGAAATGTCATTAAATGGACTTTGTTGGCATCGCCTTTGGTCTTGCCGTCCCCTCAGGACCAAGGGTATCCAAACACACTAAAAAACAGCAACAAGAGAGGGGCGCACTCATACTGAAGCAAACTATACCCAATTACAAGTGAACTGCGCTCCTGACCACCCTTTTCAAGAGGTCCCGAGGACAGTACTCGTACCTGGACGTAGTTCAGAACACTTACAGGGTGACCCTATTCTGTTTAAACTGCCAGTATGAGTATAAGAGCCGGCACAGAATGCATTAAGATAAAAACCTTCTGAATTTACAACTTCTTTAACCACTTGCCGACCGCCAGCAGGTCGGCTCTGTCCTGCGAAACTACGTAACTGTACGTCGCTTCGTGGGAACAGGAGAGGGGGCGTGCGCACGCCCATTCACCACAGGGGAAGCTGATCTGCGGGTCCAGCGGCCACGATCGCTTCCCATAGAGACAGAACTGCGGTCTGCCTCCTATTTAGGAACACAGGTCTCTGTGTTCATTCCATAAGTACATCCCCCACACAGTTAGAAATAACCCCATAGGGACACATTTAACCCTTTAAACCCCCCTGGTGTTAACCCCATCCCTGCCAGTGTCATTAGTACAGTAACTGTGCATATCTTTAGCACTGATTACAGTAGTAATGTCACTGGTCCCCCCAAAAGTGTAAAAAATGTCAGTTAGGTGTCCGATCTGTCCACCGCAATGTCGCAGTCCCGCTAAAAATGGCAGATCGCCGCCATTACTAGTAAAACATAAATAAATAGAAAGAAAATGACAAAAATCTTCCCCCCAGTTTGTAGATGCAATAACTTATGCATAAACCAATCAATATACTCTTATTGGGATTTGTTTTACCAAAAATATGTAGCAGAATACATGTTGGTCTAAAATTATGAAGAATTTTTGATTTTTTTTATTGGGAATATTATTCAGCAGAAAATAAAAAATATATTTTTTTTTAGGAATTGTCGCTCTTTTTTTGTTTATAGCGCAAAAAATAAAAATCGAAGAGGTAATCAAATACCACCAAAAGAAAGCTCTATTTGTGGGGGAGGGGGGGGGGAGGACATCAATTTTATTTGGATACAGTGTTGCACGACCGCGCAATTGTCAGTTAAAGTAACGAAGTGCCACATCGCAAAAAGTGGCCTGGTCATTAAGGGGGAAAACCTTCTAGAAGTGGTTAAGTATAGATGAGTCAGGCTGGCAAGGGGAGTCGGTGGAAGGTGGAGTGCTGAGGGGGTCTGTTGGTGGTCTTAAGGGGCCCTCTAGGTTTAGGGGGACCCCACAGGGTGAAGGCTCAGGCTAGCTCAGGAAGGATCCCTTCAACACTGCGGTGTGATTGGGACCACCATCTTGGAGAAGTGGGAGAGGACATTGAGTACATCAGCACACCCAGGGATTCACAAGGGGAAAGACTGCCACACGTCGTGCGACTGACCGGGCTGTGAGATTGTGAGTGTTGTGCAACTGAGTGTCAAGTGAGTAAAGCGGAGTACCAGAGGGTGAGAAGGTAGAGTTAGGAAGTCAGGAAATAGCCACATAGGATAGTCTTAAATCACTGAATCCCCATTAGATTAGATTAGTAGGTACAATGCCTGGCGGGTGTGGAGATGCGAGTCGGTGTACATCTTGTAATATGTATGCGTTCCTCAGACATGTGATCGAGGGCGAATACAAATGCACAAAATGTAAGCACGTTGCTTCCCTGGAAGCTCAGGTCCTGAATCTAGGGAAGCAGCTGGCAACACTGAGACGAATGTCCATACCGGAGGAGAGCCAGGATCGTACCAGTCAGGTGCAGGCAGGGGTCTGCACAGAGGTGGGTGGAGTATCGGAGGTGCAGGCATCAGAGCAGAGTAGACATGTGACAGTTAGGAAGGGTAGAGGGCAAAAAGGCAAGGAGGCTGATCCTGGACTGGAGCACCCCAATAGATACGCCCCATTGTGTGATGTTGGGGAAACCAGTCAGGGACCAGCATTGCTGGAGCAGAGTGACGCCCCTAGCTGCCAGGGGAAGAACTCCTCCAGTGAGGCTGGGAGAAAGGGAAAGGAAAGACAGGTGCTGGTGGTAGGGGACTCAATTATTAGAAGGACAGACAGTGTAATCTGTGACAAAGACCGTGTGTGCCGAACAGTCTGTTGTTTGCCGGGCGCTCGGGTTCGGCACATCGCGGATCGGGTGGACAGATTACTGGGTGGGGCTGGGGAAGACCCAGCTGTCATGGTACACGTGGGTACCAATGACATAGGCAGAGGAAGACGGAGAGTCCTAAACGATTTCAGGGACTTAAGCGCTAAGTTGAGGACTAGGACCTCCAAGGTAGTATTTTCCGAAATACTACCTGTACCTCGAGCCACACCAGAGAGGCAGCGGGAGATTAGGGAAGTTAACGAGTGGCTGAGGAGCTGGTGTAGTAAGGAGGGTTTCGGGTTCCTGGAGAACTGGGCTGACTTCTCAGTCGGTCACCGGCTCTTTTGTAGGGACGGATTGCACCTAAATGGGGAGGGTGCAGCCGTACTGGGTGCGAGGATGGCCAAAAAGCTAGAGGGGCTTTTAAACTAGGGAATGGGGGGGAGGGTACAGATGTAGAATTAGCCAGTGGAAAGCAAGTTGCAGAGGGCAGAAATGGGGGCACTAGCGGTAGGGTGTACGGAGCTCCTATACCCAGGATGGGTATGGGGAAAAATCAGGAGGGCAACCTAAAAACATCAAATGAGGATATATGTAGCCGCTCAAAATTAAGAGGTTTGTATACCAATGCCAGAAGCCTGGCCAACAAGATGGGAGAGCTAGAGCTGCTGTTGTTGGAGGAGGACTTAGATTTTGTGGGGATAACTGAGACTTGGTTTGACAGCTCTGATGACTGGATGGCGACCATTCAGGGATATTCCCTTTATCGCAGAGATAGAGAGGGTAAAAAAGGAGGAGGGGTATGTCTGTATATTAAGAACAGTGTGCAGGTAAATATGAGGGATGATATTAATAATGGAGCTAAGGACGAGGCAGAATCCCTATGGGTAGAGCTTCAAAGGGAAGGCACAGTGGGGAAGGTAATATTGGGCGTATGCTATAGGCCCCCCAACCTGAGGGAGGAGGGGGAGGCGGACCTCATGTTACAGATAGGATTGGCAGCAAGGATGGGAAATGTCATTATAATGGGGGACTTTAATTATCCAGATATAGACTGGGCAGATGGAACCGCGCATTCGGCCAAGGCTAGGCAGTTCCTAAATATCTTGCTGGACAATTTCATGGGTCAGATGGTGAATGCACCGACAAGAAACAATGCGGTACTTGACCTACTGATTACCAACAATACAGACCTGCTCACGGATATAGAAATACAGTAGAACTTAGGAAACAGTGACCATAGGTCAATAAGTTTCAGTATTAATTATAGTAATAGGAAGCAGAGGGGTAATTTAAGGACGCTGAATTTCAAAAGAGCCAATTTCCCTAAACTGCGCTCGCTGCTAGAAAATATCAATTGGGATAGAACCCTGGGAACAAAGAACACGGAGGAAAAATGGGAGTGATTCAAGAGCATACTTAACAAGGGGATTGACCAGTGCATTCCAAAGGGAAATAAATTTAAAAGAGCAAAATTAAACCCTGGGTGGCTAAACTCCAACATAAAAATGCATATTAGTGCTAAAGGAAAGGCTTTCAAAAAATACAAGGCTGAGGGGTCATTGGCAGCATTTAAGCATTACAAAGAGTGTAATAAGAAATGTAAAGATGAAATCAGGGCGGCTAAAATAGAACACGAGAGACATATAGCGGAAGAGAGTAAAAAGAACCCCAAGAAGTTCTTTAAGTATATAAACAGTAAGAAAACGAGGTCAGAACACATTGGCCCCATAAAAGATGACAAAGGAAATATGGCCACTGAGGACAGGGAAAAGGCGGAAGTGTTAAATAATTTCTTCTCTTCAGTCTTCACAAAAGAATCGGGGGGCTACACGAACCCAGCTTGTAAGGCCAATCTAAACAACACACCTCAGGAAGTGCCGCCATGGATAACAGAAGACAGACTTAGAACTAAACTTGAGAAACTTAACATAAATAAATCACCGGGACCGGATGGCTTGCACCCGAGGGTTCTTAAAGAGCTCAGCCAGGTGATTGCCAGACCATTATTCTTGATCTTTAAGGATAGTTTACAGACAGGTATGGTGCCAGCAGATTCGAAAAAGGCCAACGTAGTACCAATATTTAAAAAGGGGCCGAGGTGTATCCCGGGTAACTATAGACCTGTCAGCCTAACATCTGTAGTCTGCAAGATTTTGGAGGGGATGTTAAGGGACCACATACAAGACTTTAGTAATGAAAACAATATAATTAGTAGTAATCAGCATGGATTTATGAAAAATCGTTCTTGCCAAACCAATCTATTAACCTTCTACGATGAAGTGAGCTGCCATCTAGATAAAGGTAAGCCAGTGGATGTGGTGTATCTGGACTTTGCAAAGGCCTTTGACACCGTTCCCCACAAACGCTTACTGTACAAACTAAGGAAGGTAGGTATGGACCATTAGGTGAGTACCTGGATAGAGAACTGGCTCCAGGGGAGAGTCCAGAGGGTGGTGATTAATGGGGAGTACTCGGATTGGGCGGGGGTGGAAAGTGGGGTCCCCCAGGGTTCTGTCCTGGGGCCAATCCTGTTTAATTTATTCATAAATGATCTAGAGGAGGGGATATCGAGTACAATCTCAGTATTTGCGGACGATACTAAACTGAGCATGCCAATATCTTCTATACAGGATGTGGAAACCTTACAAGCGGACCTAAACAAAATAACGGGGTGGGCAACTACATGGCAGATGAGGTTTAATGTTGATAAATGTAAAGTAATGTACTTGGGGGCCAGAAACCAGAAAGCAAGCTACTCACTAGGGGGGGGAACCTCTGGGGGAGTCTAGGATGGAAAAAGACTTGGGGGTACTGGTAGACAACAGGGTTGACAGTGGCATGCAATGCCAAGCAGCTGCAAGCAAAGCCAACAGAATATTGAGAGAGATTATTCTCCCACTCTACAAGACTCTGGTCCGGCCACATCTGGAGTATGCTGTCCAGTTCTGGGCACCGGTCCTCAGGAAGGATGTGCTGGAATTGGAAAGAGTCCAGAGAAGGGCAACAAAAATAATTAGGGGAATGGAGGACATCAGCTATGAGGAAAGACTACAAGCACTGAACCTATTCTCTCTAGAGAAGAGACGTTTGAGGGGGGATATGAAATCAATGTACAAATACTGTACTGGCGACCCTAGCATAAGGAACAAACTATTCAGAGTAAGGAAATACAACAAGACACGTGGCCACTCACTAAAACTAGAGGAAGGGCGGTTTAACCTTAAAATGCGTAAGGGGTTCTTCACTGTAAGGGAGGTAAGGATGTGGAATTCTCTTCCACAAGCAGTCGTATCAGCAGGGAGCATTGATAGTTTCAAAAAACTATTAGATGGGCACCTTAAAGACCACAACATACAGGGGTATACAATGTACGGTTAAAAGCAAACACACACACACATCATAGGTTGAACTGGATGGACTGATGTCTTTTTTCAACCTCACTAACTATGTAACTATGTAACGTAGCAAGCCTTTAAAGGACAGGGCTGTGCTTAACCCTTTATCCTTGTCCTGGGAGATCTCCAGAGCAGCCAGGAGGGCTGCTGGTGAATGTGGAACTGGGAGCAGGTCTACAGGGGGAAAAGAGGAATGTTCTGCATGTAGTTTGCTGAGGAGCTGGGAGCAGTCCTTCAGGAGAGAGGAGGGACTCCTACGTGTAGTGTGCAACAAACTGTGCTAAATTCCAAATGGGGGCCAGAGGGTTCCTAGCCTGTAAAGGGATTTTGCTACGAAAATCCTACCAAATTCTGAATGCTGAATTCTCAAGAAGGACCTGCTGAGTAATGGAGCTGGGACCAGATATAGGCCCCTTTCACATAGGCTGTCCGATCAGGTCTGCCTGTCAGTTTTTCAGACAGACCTGATTGGACCTTGCACTCTACCCAATGGAGTGGCGGATGTCAACAGACACATGTGCGCCGCTATCTGATCCTGCCCACAAAATCCTAACAGATAGTGGTCCTATTTTCCATCCGTCTGGTGCATTGGATTGTATAGGATTGGACGAAAACAGACTGGCAGGTTGGTTTTTACCTGATTTCCCCATAGAGGAGAGCAAGACTGTGTCCATCTCTGCTCTGCACAGCGGAGCAGAGACAGACCTGTCATCTGTCTGCTCAGCTGGGATTAGCAGAGTGATCCCCTCTGAGCAAGCAGACTCCGCCAAACAGGGGTGCACAAGTGAAAGGGGCCCTACAGGGGGGAGCGGAAACACTCCTGCAAGCAGTTACTCCAAGTTTGTGCTAATTTCCAGAAGGGTCCAGGACAGGGCCGGACTGGGAATAAAAACCAGCCCTGGAAATAATTTCATACCAGCCCCAGTGGTGTAGCATGGAGTGTCAGCACCCAAGGCAAGGCAAGTAATTTGCGCCTCTAACCAGCGGACATTTAGCGCTCTCTGGGTCCCTACCACTCATACAGAATTAAAAACCCCTTATGGTACATTTTAGGATTTACCACTCTTTATTCTTTCTTTCTCTTTTATCTCTCCCTATCCTAATTTCTTGTTTTTTTTCCATCTCTCTCTCTATCCGGCTTTCTTGTTCTCTTATTCTTTATCTCCCTTTTTCTTTGTTCCTCCCCCACTTTTCCTCTCTCTTTTTATTCCTTCTCTTACTCCTGGGGGGGGGGGGGGGGGGGGGCTGGGAGAGCGGCGCAGGCTCCAGGGACAGCCCAGCTGATCCCTCCTCCCCTAATACAATGCTGATCCCCCCCCTAATACAATGCTGATCCCTCCTCCCCTAATACAATGCTGATCCCCCCCTAATACAATGCTGATCCCTCCTCCCCTAATACAATGCTGATCCCCCTAATACAATGCTGTGCCCCCCCAGCCCCCTCCCCCTAATACAATGCTTATCCTCCCCGGCCCCCTCCCCCTAATACAATAATGAGCAGGTGGATGACAGCTTCGTCTCCGCTCTGTGTGAGCAGACGGAGCTGTCAGATCCCCGCTGTCCTCTATGCGAAGATCGGATGAGAACGGGACCACCTGTCCGTTCTCATCCGATCCGCCAGACAGATGGAAAATAGGTTTTTCATCCATCCAGATTTCATGGACAGGATCAGATCGGAGAGCAGCGGGTGTCAGCGGACATGTCTCTGCTGACCAGTGGCGGCCCGCCCATAGAGGGCGCAGGGGCGCCGCCCCCCCAAACGACGCAGGAAAAAAAAAGATTAAATAAAAAAAGTCAAGTTTTCGCCCACTAGGGGCGCCGGACTGTGTGCTGGGTATGGGGGGGGGGGGTTTGACCCCACCCTCGCCCGGCAGAGGCGCCGATTGGCACTCTTCTGGGGGTGTGTTGGGGCGCAGAGCAATGCGCCGGGACACACCCCACTTTAACGATGTCCGGGCTGTGATTGGCCCAGAGTCCAGTCTGGACCAATCACAGGAGGACATCGGACCTGGTGACGTGACGCCTGGGGGCGGTGCACCGCCCAAGCGTCACGATCACCTTCCGTTCCCGCCGGCGGCCCGACGTAGAGAGAGAAAGGACTCGGAGCGGCGATCGACTCGCAAGCAAGAGCGGCGTGGAGGAGCTGACAGTCGTACGGATCGGAAGAGCAGCGTGACCGGCGTGGAGGAGTGAGTGAGCCGTAGCCGCCCGCGGCCAGGACGGTAGGAGACATCACAGCCGCGCAGCCAGGGAGGGTGAGTAGACACAATCCCAGGCTCCCAGCAGTGTGTGACAGACCGTCAGGGACCAGCAGCAGCAGCTAACGGTAAGTGGCGATATTAGACAATATGGCAGCGGCGCACTGTGTGTTTTTTGTGAAGCTGCATGCCTGTACATTGACCTGTGCTATCATGCCTGCTGTACATTTTGCTGTGCCATCATGCCTGCTGTACATTGAGCTGTGCCATCATGCCTGCTGTACATTGACCTGTGCCATCATGCCTGCTGTACATTGAGCTGTGCCATCATGCCTGTACATTGAGCTGTGCCATCATGCCTGTACATTGACCTGTGCCATGCCTGTACCATGACCTCAAAGTCACGCAATTTTTTTACCGCTTTTTGGCCGCAAAGCAATACCTATTACATTTTTCTTTTTGCGCCCCCCCCCCCCCCAAAACTTTTGAGCACCAGCCGCTACTGCTGCTGACATTCGCTGCCTCATAGGGATGCATGGAGCATCCAATCAGGTCCGCCTGAAAAACTGACAGATCGAATCGCCTGTGTGAAAGGACCCTAAGAGAAGAAAGGAAGATTGTCCCCAAGTTTTACTGTGTTCATCATCTGCTGGGCATCCCAAAAATTCCTTCACCCTATCCAAGTTGTTATCCCCTAATAAAAATATCAAAAACAAGTTACGGGACTGACTTCTTGTGTCTGGCTGCAAGTGGAGAAATGCATGTTGCCTGGCTGTGCAGGAATAGGAGAGTCAGTTACCAGCAGCCCCTATGGGGTTAGCGCTTCACGAGTAATTTGGAACCTTCCCTGTACTTTAGTAAAGTCATAAAGTATTTGTTTGTGCTATAGAATCACTCTCACTCGCTACATTACACGTAGCATGCCATGGTAATTATAAGTGTGAAAAGAGGATTATCTGTCTTGGCTGCCTATCCAGGCTCTATACTCTAGACTCTATTGAGTACACCTTCACTGGAACTAGCACTAATTCCGGAGAATTCCAGCACACAGGCTACAGAGATGATGGGAATAAACTGGACCCTGGGACGTGCACTTGAGTGTCAACTCGCCTATTATCCTGCTGCTCTTTATCCTGTTTATTGCCTTTTTTTTTATTTCAAATGTCTGGACTTCATACTTTCCACACTATTCTTTGAATTCCAAATACAGATTTCCTGTTGTAGTCTTCTTGTTTTTTTTTTTAGCTACTTTTAGCTCCTTCCTCTGACACAGATTGTAGCGCTGACGTGACAATAGGAACTGAGAATTGGCAAAACCTTTTTTGTTTTGATGCCTTTGCCAGGTTTTTCCAGGGAAAAACACTTTGCAGCTCTGTATATGTGTTATGTCGGAAGTTGAACCTCGATATTCATGCTGAATGTCATGTACAACATTTGGCAGTTATTAATCTAGGTCAAAGTGCAGATATACAGTATCTCACAAAAGTAACTACACCCCTCACATTTTTGTAAATATTTTATTATATCTTTTCATGTGACAACACTGAAGAAATGACACTTTGCTACAATGTAAAGTAGTGAGTGTACAGCTTATATAACAGTGTAAATTTACTGTCCCCTAAAAATAACTCAACACACAGCCATTAATGTCTAAACTGCTGGCAACAAAAGTGAGTACACCCCTATTGAAAATGTCCAAATTGGTCTCAAAATGTCAATATTTTGTGTGGCCACCATTATTTTCCAGCACCAGTGTTGGGGGTAAGGAGTTACAAAGTAACGGATTACAGTAACTACATTACTTTTTTGGGTAACGAAGTAACGTAACGCATTACAAGAATAATATTGGTAACTACACTACTTTACTAGGCTATAGGAACACGCTTTCCTGCGTTACCCAAGCCGTGCGGTGCGTGCGTGGCTTGCATGAGTGCGTGTGCCGCACATCGGCGCCCTGCGCAGGCGTGTGACGTCATTTTGGCGCCAACACGCCGTCTAGCCGCATTTCCACCCCAGTGCATTTGAAGCAGCCCGCTGGACAGTTTGGCACCTCGCACTGACGTGACGCTGGGCGCATCAGGATCAGCGGCCTGCTGTGGCGAATCCAGATTCCAGAATACTTACTTATCGAAGAGGAAAGTAAAGTAATAAGTAGTGAAGTTACTTTTCAAATGCAGTAACTAGTAAAGTAATCTCATTACAATTTACAGTAGTACTAGTAACTAATAACTAATTACATTTTTTGAGTAACTACCCCAACACTGTCCAGCACTGCCTTAACCCTCTTGGGCATGAAGTTCACCAGAGCTTCACAGGTTGCCACTGGAGTCCTCTTCCACTACTCCACTCCGACATCATAGAGCTGGTGGATGTTAGAGACCTTGCACTCCTCCACCTTCCGTTTGGGGATACCCCGAGGATGCTCAATAGGGTTTAGGTCTGGAGACATGCTTGGCCAGTTCATCACCTTTACTCTCAGTTTCTTTAGCAAGAAAGTGGTCGTCTTAGATGTGTGTTTGGGGTCGTTATAATGTTGGAATACTGCCCTGCGGCCCAGTCTCCGAAGGGAGGGGATCATGCTCTGCTTCAGTATGTCACAGTACATGTTGGCATTCATGGTTCCCTCAATGAACTGTAGCTCCCCAGTGCTGGCAGCACTCATGCAGCCCCAGACCATGACACTCCCACCATGCTTGAATGTAGGCAAGACACACTTGTCTTTGTACTCCTCACCTGGTTGCCGCCACACACGCATGACACCATCTGAACCAAATAAGTTTATTTTGGTCTCATCAGACCATAGGACATGATTCCAGTAATCCATGTCCTTAGTCTGCTTGTCTTCAGCAAACTGTTTGCGGGCTTTCTTTTACATCATCTTTTAGAAGAGGCTTCCTTCTGGGATGACAGCCATGCAGATTAATTTGATGCAGTGTGCAGCGTACTTTCCTTTGCTACATTTACTTGGTAGATGTGTGTTTGACAAATACAAAACTCTGACAGATGTGGTCACTATCCAGTACCATCCCAGTGCTATTGTTTGTTTACAAGGCTTGGAGGCGCCTGCGTCACTTCCGGTATCGGCAGTGTTACCCGGCCCCACCCTACACGTTTCGTCACAGTCACGTGACTTTCTCAGGGATGTTTGGCAAAAAGTGTTAATGTTGGCTCTGTTTAGAACATGTGTATTCTTTGGATGAAATAAAGAGACATTTCATTCATCCTCACCTGGTTTCTGACTTTATCTACATAAACAATTGCAGAAATCTGATTCAAATACTTGTGCAGGTTGTATGTAACAATTTAGAGCCAATCATGCCAGTGGGTGCTCGTTGTGGTGCGTATATCATGCTGACTGGTGTGCATTGTGCATCTATGTTGCAATGTGTTAAAATAATGCATCAGAGTTTATGTTTTTCTTTTTTTAACTTTATTTAAAGTTTAAGATAAAAACACAATGACTTAAAGGGTAACTCCACTTTCATGAGAAAAAAAAGCAAATAAAAAAAATATAGCGTATACAATTGCGACACAAATCATGTTTTAATTGAATGTTATTAAAAATTACCTCTCCTTTTCAATCTGCAGCTTTTGGAATTTTCTGAAAATGCAATGCAATATGGCTACCTGGAGGTGTTTTGTACACAGAATGTATACTGACCACACCCCAGAAACATCATTTCCTGCTTGTGTGATTGGCACACCAATTTTTCCAGAAGCCAACATTAAGTTAAAAGTCAGATTTCAGGCATCCCCTGCAACAAAAATGTCATTTTTGGTGAGATACTTCTAATAGGAACACATCTAAAGGGATGCAGGCCCAGCAGCTTTCCTCATTAGAGCCCTGCAGCTGCCACATCATTTCCTGCTTGTGTGATTGGCTCACCAATTTTCCCAGATGTCTGCACTAAGATACAAGTCAGATTTCAGGCATCCCCTGCAACAAAAATGTCATTTTTGGTGAGATACTTCCAATAGGAACATGTCTACAGGGATGCAGACCCAGCAGCTTTCCTCATTAGAGCCCCGCAGCTGCCACAGCTGATAGATAAATATGAAACCACTCCCATTAGACCCACTCAGCACAGAGGCACAGGGGAACAAACAATGATTTCTTCAGGATAACGAAAGGTAGGAATCTGCAACAAAGTTTGTTAAAATCCTTGTAATGTACATAGATCACCCAGAGGGGAACGTTTTTTTCTCAACAAAAGTGGAGTTACTTCACAGCTGTGTGTTGTGCATAGACACGGGGCATATAGAGAACAATTGTTCAACACTGGTCCAATGCGGGAAACCCTGCAATTTCAGTGCGGGTTTCCGCATCGCACCTGAATCTCACACTGGTTCACACTGACCTCTATGAAGCACTGGGGGTGTCAGTGTAAAGTTAATGACACCCCCAAATCGGTTCGCAGATCGCAGTGCGAAATGGTACAGGAATCGGATCACGTGGGTGTTAACACCCATGTGATTCGATTCCAGTGTGGACCAAAAAAGGGGTCCAACAACCATTTTGGTGCAAATGCGATGCGATTTCAGCCATACAATTTGTATGGCTTAATTTGCATTACACAGACATCGCATGTGATCTGCACAGCAATGCGGTGCGAATCACATGCAATGTCTGTGATCGCACCAGTGTGAACCCAGCTTAAATTGCCTGATACGTGTACAGAGTTTGCTTTCATTGTGTAATTTTGCAATATATCTGATTGTATGGAACAACAAACTATTTTGATATGAGGGGACCAGGCAGGTGCCTGAGGAGTACAGTAATTGCCATTTAAAGGGTAACTCTACTTTCGTGGGAAAAAAGTAGCAAATAAAGAAAAAACAATATAAAGTATACAATTACAACACAAGTCATATTGTAATTGAATGTTATTAAAATTTACCTTTCTTTTTTAATCTGCAGCTGTTGTAATTTTCTGAAAATGCAATGCAATATGGCCGCCTGGAGCTGTTCTGTACACAGAATGTATACTGACCACACCCCAGAAACATAATTTCCTGCTTGTGGGATTGGCTCACCAATTTTCCCAGAAGTCTACACTAATGGCCCGTACACACGTGCAGATTGTCGGCCGAAAAGATTCGGCCCGACGACCGATCGGCCGATTGTAGGCTTGTTAGTATGATGCTTCCGACAGCGCACTTTCGGCCGAACAGAATCTGTCGTGCAAGCATTAAAATTTTTGTTGGCCAAGACCAGAACGGCCGATTGTTCGCCAGTCAGCACAGATTTCGGCCGACAGACAGCAGATTTGCAAGACTGGGCATGCTCAGAAAAGAAAAAACACACGGAAAGTTAACCATCACATGACATCACTTCTGTAGTCGGCTGTTGTTGGCCGACAAAATTCACGTGCAGTCTTTTGCACTTTTCAACAGACATGACAGCCCTCGGACAAAAGACGGCCGATCGTTCGGCCGACGATCGGTACGTGTGTACGGGGCTTTCGATACAAGTCAGATTTCTGGCATCCCCTACAACAAAAATGTCATTCTTGGTGAGATACTCCCAATAGGAGCATTTGTAAAGGGATGCAGGCCCAGCAGATTTCCTCATTAGAGCCCTGCAGCTGCCACAGCTGATAGATAATTATGAAACCACTCCCATTATACCCACTCAGCACTGGAGGAACAAACAATGATTTCTTCAGAATAACAAAAGGTAGGAATCTGCAACAAAGTTTGTTAAAATCCTTGCAATGTACAGAGATCACCCAGAGGGGGATGTTTTTTTCTCAACAAAAGTGGAGTTACGTTTTAAGTGCAAAATAAACAATTACACTAACAGCTTACTCAAATATACAATTCTATATGTTAGATTTAGAGGAGGACCCAACACCCAAGTCACCAATGCAACTAGTTCCTGTGTGGTACCAAGCCTTGTACTGTCCCAGATTTACCCATTAGCATGGCCCCTGGGGAGAGCCATTGTAAATGAATGGGACTGTAGTTTGTGTGCATTTGCCTATTTGATCCAATTACCGATTTCAGATAAGCTGTTGGGGGTTGGGCGGCAGGTGTTTGACTCAGGTGTCCGGGGTCTGAGTCTTGTAGGAAATGGTATTTGAATCCGTATTAAAGCTGAGCTCCAGGGTAACAGTTAAATACATAGATAAAATACAAATTTGGGAGCTGTTTTCTACCAAAGGGTGTGTAATTCTGTCAATCCAGTCCAAAGATTACACAGCTCTGCCAAAGCTGATTGCTGCTTCTCCCTAT
The DNA here is from genome assembly GCF_965119305.1 of Pelophylax lessonae. NCBI lineage: Eukaryota > Metazoa > Chordata > Amphibia > Anura > Ranidae > Pelophylax > Pelophylax lessonae. The sequence continues at coordinate 268,766,256 of NC_138774.1, read as the reverse complement.
GTGTCTTTTATACCCCCCTAGTGATCAGCTTTTAACAGCTTCCCGACCGCCCGCCTCAGTTATACCGTGGCAGGGTGGCCCTCCTGCGCGAACCGTATACGTTGGTCGCGCGCCTTCAGCAAGGGGGCGAGCATGCGCTGCCAGCGGCGCTCTCCCACCCCCGCTCGTCAGTGGGGACTCCAATGCACGGGGCAGGCGGCTCCGATTTTCCGCCTGACACCCACGATCGTTCCCCGCTGAGAGAGAAGAACGGTCAGCTGTTGTAAACACAGCTGACCGTTCTTCTCCCTGGAGAAATTCTGTTTTCACTAAATTTTCACCCTTAGATGCATCTAAGTGATGCTGATCTCCTGCAACCTCTTTGCAGGCATAGACACCAGAGACAGCTGCATGTCATGTCACCAGGTGCGTTTCTAAATGTGACCGAGGCAGAGCACGTCTGCACAATAAGCACCAGCATAGCTGCTTACAGCCAGTGCCAGAAGCGCAGTTGACAAGATGACAGCTAGGGATGTTTGTTTGGGCCGGTGTTCAGGTCCAAACCCAGCTGTCATTCTTCGTTCAATGAGCACCGGGTGGGGGGATTCCTTCCCCTTGCAGCTGATTTTACTAAGGCTCCATTGACACCATAGCGTTCCGGATCGCAGGAGGAATCAACACAATTCTGCAATCCTGAATTGCCGCAGTTACTTTCAATGGCACCCTAATTGTGGAGCGTTATTTTTTTTGCCACGATTGTCAACCGACAAATTGCGGTAAAATAGCGCAAACAGATTAGCGGGACGCCATTGAAAGTAACGGGGCATTTTGCGACGATTCGGGATCTCCATCATGCGAACAGAGCCTAAAGGCCTGTACACAGGATAGGAAAATCGGAAGTAAAATTTAGTCCGACAAACAATCTGCCGATTTTCGGATTGTCAGTATGGTGCTTTCGGCAGCCGATTACGAATTTTCAGACGACAAAAACTGGATGTGCAGGCTATAAAATTTTTTATTTTTTTATTTTTTCATTTAATTAGTATTTTTTTCCAAAAAAAATCGTAAGAGTAAGACTACGCATGCTCGGAAAGGAAAGAATACATACAATTTTACAATTCAACACATGACATCACTTCTGAAGTTGAATTCTGTTGTATGGGAATTTTCTTATGAAAGTAACCTCTTCACTTTCCATATGAGACTAGCATGCCACCAAAAACAGATGAAATTTCATCTGATAATCTGATCGTGTGTACGAGGCTTTAGGCCCTATTCCCACTTGGTAATTGGACCGCTGCGTCCAGGGCCAATCATTTGCCGGTAATCACTCCATGACTGATCAGCTGCGGGTTAGCATCCCATTGTTTATAAAATGGGAACCTGCCCTCAGCTAATCACCTGGGAACCCCTGCTGGTTCTCCTGTATATTGGATATTTAATTTTGAAAGCATAAAAGTTTAGCGCTGAGCAGTGCGGGGTGTACCAACATGGCCATCGCCACCTTCCTACTGCTGGCATCCAGGTTCTTTCAAAATATAACCTCAAAACAGCATCACAGATGTCAATATACTATATTTATTTTCTATACGCTCACTTTATTGCTAAAATTACTCTGAAATTCAAGACATAGCTGGGTGTAGTAAGATGTCCGCATGGGTGTTCTATCACATTACCGCTACCCGTCAGATCCTGAAGTGGTTGGAAGGCAAAGCGGTGTGGAACGCATAGCGCATGCGCAGTAAGTATTTTTTTGATCGAAATGTCACTTCCGTTACACGATCTGACGGGTAGTGGTACTTGATAGAACCACATTACTGTCAAATATCTCACCTTTCTTTACAGGATCTTCCATATCATCCTTTCTCAGCCTTTTTAACCCAGGGGAACCCTTAACCACTTAAGCCCCGGAGGATTTGGCTGCTAAAAGACCAGGGTTTTTTTTGCGATTTTTTACTGCGTGACTTTAACGGACAATTGCGCGGTTGTGCGATGTTGTACCTAAACGAATTTGACGTCCTTTTTTTCCCACAAACAGAGCTTTCTTTTGGTGGTATTTGATCACCTGTGCGATTTTTTGATCATGCGCTATAAACAAAAAAAGAGCGTCAATTTTGCAAAAATAACAATATTTTTCACATTTTTTTATATGAATTTCCCCCCCAAAAAAAATGTAAAAATCAAAATTTTTTAACATTTTCGGCCAATTTGTTTTATGCTACATATGTTTGGTAAAAAAAATCGCAAAAAGCGTATTTTGATTGGTTTGCGCAAAAGTTATCGCGTTTACTAACAAAGGGAAAGATTTTTGTCATTTTTGGTGTTTTTTTTTAACGCGTAATGGCGGCGATCTGCGATTAATTTTTTTTCAGTACTGCGACATTGCGGCGGACAGATCGGACCCTTGACTGACATTTTTGACACTTTTAGGGGTACCAGTGACATTACTGCAGTAATCAGTGCTATATATATGCACTGTTACTGCAAAAATGACACTGGCAGGGAAGGGGTTAACTTTATTAGACAGGGAGGGGTTAAGTGTGTCCTAGGGGCGTGCTTATAACTGTGCAGGGACATTGCTATTGGTGTAAAAACAAAGATCAACGGTTCTACATAGTAGAACCGTCTGATCTTCACTTTTACACAGGGAGAATGACGGGCGGCTTGTTTACATAAGCCGCTCCGCCTTTCTCCCTTCACAGGAGCGATCGTAGTGTGACCGGCGGACATCGAGTCCGCCGGTCACACGCACTGACTTGTCTGTGAACGAGCCGCGGCGGGCGCGCGCCCGCCCGCAATTGGCTCGCAAGTCAGTGACAGGCGAGTGACGTATCCATACGTCACTCTGCCTGGCCGGGGCTGACCGCCGCAGTATATAGTCGTGCGGCGGTCGGCAACTGGTTAAAATAACTTTCAGTTCTGAAGGAACCCCTGCTAAAACCAACTGATTGGTGGGTCAGTGGGAAAAAGTGTTCCCCTAACATCGGCTGTTAGAATGCCAACCTTACAAACAGCTCAGAGATCATTGGTGTCATGCATCTGGTGCTACGAAGTGGTGTAGGTCATGGAAATATGGAGGCACCATCAGATGGAAGGTCATTCAGACGCAGCTTAAGGAACCCCTAACATCCTCTGGAGGAACCCTATGGAAAACTTGCTGGAAGTGATTGCTCTTTATGTATAGCTTTAACCACTTGCCGACTGCCTAACGACGATTTACATCGGCAGTCAGCCCCTCACAGGCAAAGCGACGTAGGTCTACGTCGCTAGCCTGTGAGGCTCTAGGGAGCGAGCGCGTGCCGCTGGAGGAATGGAAATCACACGGTTCTACTATGTAGGACCGTTGATCTCTGTTCTTACACCAGTAGACACATCCAATCACAGTAAGAATCACGCCCCTAGGGACACGCCTAACCCCTCCCTCTCGAATAAAGCTAACTCCTTCCCTGCCAGTGTCATTTTTACAAGGGTCAAGGGTCCGATCTGTCCGCCGCAATGTCGCAGTCCCGCAAAGAAAAACGCAGATCGCCGCCATTACTCGTTAAAAAAAACCAACAAAAATCTTTCCCTTAGTTAGTAAACGCAATAACTTTTGCGCAAACCAATCAAAATACGCTTTTTGCGATTTTTTTTTTTTTTTTATGAAACATAGGTAGCATAAAACAAATTGGACTAAAATGTGAAAAAATTTTGATTTTTTACATTTTTTTTGGGGGGGGGATTTCATATAAAAAAAATGTTAAAAATATTGTTATTTTTGCAAAATTGACGCTATTTTTTTGTTTATAGCGCATGATCAAAAAATCGCACAGGTGATCAAATACCACCAAAAGAAAGCTCTGTTTGTGGGAAAAAAAGGACGTCAAATTCGTTTAGGTACAGAGTCGCACAACCGCGCAATTGTCCGTTAAATTCACGCAGTGCCGAATCGCAAAATAGGCCCTGGTCAGGAAGGGGGTAAAATCTTCCGGGGCTTAAGTGGTTAAGTCTCGTAGTTCAGTGTTCTTTAAACATGATTTCAGTGGATTGTTTAATGTAGTGGTATAATAATAATAATAATAGCTGTTATGAGATGTGATTATGATGCGGTCTACTCCATTCTCAGAAACTGAAGCACATTCCATTAATATACTTTGAAGGCTACATTCTTGTTGTACCAGAAATGGCTTGCAAGTGATAAGAATGATCCGGTTATGATTGGAACAGAACTAAACATATCTACATCCATTTTTTTTTTAATTTTAGACCAGCTTAGGCCAGGCTGTGATCTACTGGACAATGATGAAGCATAACCCAACCTGCTTCTTTCTGGACAGTAACTGGATTTAGTCACAGCTAAAAGAAAATAATCATAATCCTATATCTCCACATACTTATGTCTAGCAGATGAGGATATCATGCATTACCTTGTTATTAATGTTCTTTATGTATAAAGGGACAACATAATGCATTTTTGCCAACATTTCCCAAAAAAAATTCCAGGGACACTTTTTTTTTTGCTGTGCGTCCAGTAAGCCATTGTATGCAGAGAAATAGTTATTTAATTTACAATATAAATCTATTTTATTATATGAAAATATATTTAGAGTTTACATATAATTTAATTAGAGGCAGGCAGGTCATTTTTTAAAATGGGTTTTGTTCTACAAGAGGCATACCATCAACCTATTGTACAATTTAATTTTAAAGTATAGGTAGATTTATCATAATAAAGAAGAAAAAAAAACACTTGTAAGAAAATTCATTAATAAAAGAAATTTTAATAAATTAATAAAATAAACATTGGGTGCCTTTTTAGCCCCTTAGAACTCCTGGCAGTAAAAGCTGCATATTGCACACGTATCAAGGCGCGCCTGGCATTTGAACGTTAATGTGTTCCATTGGCCAGAGTATTAATTTATAGAGGCCATTGGATTGCATTGTTGATCAAACTAGTTATCAACCAATATAGTTTTTTTAATGCCGATACCAATATTTTGGTCTTTGGATATCGATATCGGCCGATATTTTTGGACATGTAATTTATTAATTTTTTTTACAAAGGTACTGTTTGTGGAGGGATCTGGGGATCTAAAAGACCCCAAACCCCTCCTTGGCACTGAAAAGCATTCAAAACGCCAAGTTTGGCTGTTTTGAGCTGTCAGTTTTTTTAAAATGAGTATGTCATGACATCACTTCCGGGTTTTTTACATGGAGACCTGATCTTGAATGCGGCTTTGATCGTGTCCTCTCTTCGGCGGTGGTGGAGATAGGATGCCCGGGTCTCCTGGTGGGATGGGAGACCCAGGTGAGCCGCGGAAGGCGGCGGGAGGGGGGGGGGGACGTCCCCTCCCGCTCCTTGTAATGACAGCCGAACGGCTTCTCAGCCGCATAGGTTGTCATTACAAGTCAGCCAATCGTCGGCTATGGACGCCGGTACCGGGGTGATGCCTCTAGCTGCAGGCATCACTCCGGTACAAGCACTTTCTGAAATATAGGCAATATCGGCAACCTAAGGGGCTGATTCTGATACATCTGGAAAAGTGCATATCGGTGTTGCCGATAATCGGTCGATCCCTAGATCAAACATTAGACACCTAGTATTTAGGTGTGTCTACCATTTTTCCTGCTCTTCAGCTCCTCTCCTGAAACACATTTGGTGTTTTTTTTTTTTGCCTGTATGTGTAAATGCTCCTCAACTAAGTGAAGTTTCTATCCCTGCTGCCTGTCAAAGTCTATGCTGCAAATGGACGGGGCTGAGTGCTGCACCAAGATGTACTTATGTTTAGGAGTAAATGTTCGGAGTGCTGGAGCAGTACTAGCATTTTGGGCCTTATGCACAAATGCCTGTATCACAGACTTCATGAGTTCCAGGCATTTCTTCCTGGATACATAAGGCCCTAAATGTCAGTATAATTAAGTACACTGTCTAGCCACAGCAGTTTTCAGCCTTTAATAGCTGTTTATAGGCTACCGGCAGCAGGACTGGACAGAGCACCTGTGCCTTCCAACTTCACAAAAAAGCTGGATCCCCAGGCATAGAGGATAAATGCCCAGAGTGCATGAGGCTTTAGGAGGCATTACACTGTAGTGAATTCTGAACCACATTTTTCAGAAACCAGTCGAAACCATCCTTGTAGCCACAACATACAGTCTCATAGACATGTCTAAACGTAACCACTTCCCGCCAAATAACGTATGTGTATGCGATTGGCTTACAGTTGTTATACCTTGATTATGACTGCAGCTGCATGCCAAAACCCCAGTATTTTTTTTATCTGCCAGCAATACTCTTTCATCTAAAAGCAATCCTAGCGGCTAATTAGCCACTGGATTGCTTTTACAGGTGGAGGGAGGGGACCCTGCCACCCATCGGGACTTCATTGGGGTCTTCAGTGTGTTTAGGGAGCCTGGTGTCTGATCCAGCTATGTCGCCAGGTTATCTAGAGCTGGTCCCCGGCCATTTGTATGGTCTAGGAGACCGGAAACAACATCATTACTTCACTTCCAGTTAGGACAGATGTAAACTCTGCCTTTTTTTTTTAAATGTAAAGCATTAGATCAATGGGTTTCTTTTTAACTTATGCTTTCCAGGCTAGAGGAGAGATCTGGGGTCTTATAGAGGACCTGTCATGTCTTATTTCTATCACAAAGAGGGATGTTTACATTTCTTGTGATAGGAATAAAAGTGATTAAAAAAAAAAGGGGGACAGTGAAAAAATTAAAAAAAGTAACACATTTTTTTTTTTTAAAGCGCCTCCGTGCTTCCCCGCAGAAGCGAAAGCATATTTAGGTCGCGTTCGCATATGTAAACGGTGATAGCACTACACATGTGAGGTATCACTGCGGATGTTCTAGTGAGAGCAATAATACTAGCACTAGACCTCCTCTGCAACTCTAAACTGGTAACCTTTAAAACATTTTAAAGTGTCTCCTATGGAGATTTTTAAGTATCATAGTTTGTCGCCATTCCACGAGCGTGCACAATTTTAAAGGTATCTATTTACTCTGTGTAACATCTTTTATATTTTTCAAAAAAATTGGGTTATATATTGTGTTGTCTTCTTACCCCAGTGTGTTTAAGACCCACTTGGTATACTATGTGTTCCGGTTACTTGTATTACACCTCTTTCAGTAACTTCAGACCAGGCGGGGACAACATTTCAAACGCTTTACAAAAAAAAAGGTAATTACTGAGTCCAATATTCATGCACAGAATTCTTCCCTATTCTAACTAAAGGATGTGCGCTGCCCTGGCATACCTGCAAAGGTAGGGTTTGTGCAATACAAAGTCTATTAAAGGCATTCTTCCAGTGCTGGTGTCTTCCGGGCGAACTCCAGGTTCTGATGACTTCACATCCAAAAGGTGATGAGCAACATCCTTCTGCTCCTCGCGGGTGTCATTCTCCATCACATTCCCTTCCGAGCATTGGTCTTGGCTCTCTGCAAGGCCTTTGTTGGGAACATGCTGTTGGAGATAACTCCGGGGCCGGACCCAGAGAGGAAAGCATCAAAAAGACCAAAGAACCTGGAAAGGCATTATCTCTTACAGCACCTAGGACAGCACCTAACTGGCTGATTCAACCTGCACTGTGTATATATACTGTATATACACTATATTGTCAAAAATATTGATACGCCTGCCTTTACACAGATGAAGTTTAATGGCATCCCAGTCTTAGTCCATAGGGTTCAATATTGAGTTGGCCCACCCTTTGCAGCTATAACAGCTTCAACTCTTCTGGGAAGGCTGTCCACAAGGTTTAGGAGTGTCTATGGGCGGTCATGTTGGAATAGGAAGGGGCCATTCCCAAACTGTTCCCACAAGGTTGGGAGCATGAAATTGTCCAAAATGTCTTGGTATGCTGACGCCTTAAGAGTTCCAAGCCCAACCCCTGCAAAAACAACCCCACACCATAATCCCCCCTCCATTGAATCATTTGGACCAGTGCACAAAGCAAGGTCCATGAAGACATGGATTAGCGAGTTTGGGGTGGAGGACCTCGACTGGCCTGCCCTCAACCCGATAGAACACCTTTGGAATTAATTAGAGTGAAGACTGCGAGCCAGGCCTTCTCGTCCAACATCAGTGCCTGACCTCACAAATGCGCTTCTGGAAGAATGGTCAAGCATTCCCATAAGACACACTCCTAAACCTTGTGGAGAGCCTTCCCAGAAGAGTTGAAGCTGTTATAGCTACAAAAGATAGGCCAACTCTATATTAAACCCTATGGACTAATATATAATGGTAATATAGTGTATGTATATACATCTCTATATATTTCTAAAACTGTCAAAAAATGCAATCGAATATGGCAACCACTAGGGTTGAGCTCAGCCATTCATAGACATTCCCCGCATCCTCGCACGTACAAGGGGTGTGTATATGTGAGGCTGCGGGACAGAGAATGCCTGAGCTCATCTCTAACAACCACTGATGTACAGAATGCCCCCCAGAAATGTCTTTTCCTTCTATGATTGGCTCACTGATTTTCATAGATGTCTGCGCTAAGATACAAGTCAGATTTCAGACATTCTCTGTAAAAAGGAATTCTATTGTTGAGATACTCCCTAAGGGTCCATTTGCAGCATTGGCAGCCTTTCCCAGGAAAGTCCCAATGCAAAAACCAGGCAATTTTCCTTGGAAGTAGTATATACTGAAAAAAAAGAATAAAGCAATACACTGTATCAGGGGAGTAACTGCAGGGGTTGCAATTGCAACCCGGCCCCATGCTCCAGGGGGCCTGCGCGGCCCCCCTGTACACCTGGATAGGAGGGGCGGCAGGGGCAGCATGTAGAGAAATCACTGCCCTTCTTTCTCCTCCTGTAGCTGCAGGAGGAAAATGGAGGAGATTGGTTCCTCTGTATGCTGCCCCCGCCACTCCTCCTATCCAGTTCACTTGTGTTCTGCTGTCTCTGGGCCCCTGTGTGCTCTCCTGGTCTCCCCCCCCCCCTACTGTGCTCCCTTCCCTCTCCTGCCGTCTGCTGCAGGGGTCACAATGGGGAACCAGGAAGGGGGGCGGTGAATATGTAATTTACTAGCTCTTTCCTTTTCTGAATGGACAGAGTCATAGTCAGTGACATTGTAATAAAATAAAATTATAAAAAATAATACAATTAAAATACCAAAAATCAAAAACTACTGACACCAGTGGGTGAACTTCCAGGATCGCAAAGGTCACACTTGCAACCGGGCCCTGGCATTCCACCACCGTGGGGAGGCCCCAAGATGGCAGGAAGGGGGCCCACTGCAGAACTTGTGAAAGGGTACCGCTGCGGGACCGTAATAAAGGGCCCCGCAACAAGAGTAAAGGGCCCCAGGATCAGTGGGAAGAGCCCCAGGCTTGAAGGGAAAGGGTCCGGGGGGCCCTTCTTGGTTTCTTGCACCGGGGCACTGAAGGCTCTAGTTACGCCTCTGCACTGTATTGTACACATTACCACACTGCAGTAAATAAAACTGAATGGGATGTTATAAAAAAAAAAAAGCTTACAGTGCAGTGCAACGTTTTCAGAGCATCACCATTGCTGCAGCCACTTTGCACATTAGTGGCTGCTTTCTAAGGCCCCTTTCACACGGGCTTTCCAATCAGGTCCGCCTGTCACTTTTTCAGGCAGACCTGATCGGATGTTCCATGCACCCCTTTGGAGCAGCGGATGTCAGCGGAGACATGTCCACTGACACCTGCTGCTATCCAATCCAATTCTCTCTGTGGAAACCCTATTTTCCATCTATCGGATCGGATAGAATCGGATGAAAACGGACAGGCGGTCTGTTTTCATCCGATCTCCCATAGAGGAGAGCGGGGATCTGACAGCTACGTCTCTGCAAAGTAAGCGGAGATGGAGCTGTCATCCGCCTGCTCAGCGGGGATAGGCGGATCGATCCCCGCTGAGCAAAATGGAGTTCGCCGGGCGGAAAGCCCGTGTGCAAGGACCCTTACACTGCTGCATGTGTGAAGCTCTAAGAGTTAACTACTTCTAGAGGGATGCAAGCACAGCAGCTTTCCTCATCAGAACACTGAGATTACACCAGGTGGTCATAACGAGCCTGACCCTCCCAATCAGAGTGGGAAAGACATGGAGAAAGCAGCAGCTATTGCTTCATAACAGATCAAGGTAGGAATCTATCAAAAAGTTTGTAAAATCCTTGCAATGTCTGTAGATCACCAAGAGGGGATTGTTTTTTTCTTAACAATAATGTTGTTAGGCTGCATACTATAAATCTCCATAGAGGACAGACAGCAGGCCATACTACATGCCTTGTGTCTCTGACTACTCAGAGTCTTTCATTATCTGGCTTGTCCATTTACATCATGCTCTGACCTAGGGCTATGTCACACTGGTGATTTGTTTGCATCATCTCTGTCTCCTTTTTTTATTTTTTTTATTTTTTTTTATTTTTTTTTTTTAAATTGCTACTATAGATTCACCAGTCAGACATGGTCTTTAGTGTTGTCATTATCAACACCGCTGCGTCTTTCTTTATACACATTTTGTTTTGTATGTGTTTGAAGTAGAACAATGCTTGATTCCAGGCTTTTTGTTTACAAAAATATAAAAGTTGACTGCTGCACTGCCACACCCGGATTCTTTATCATTAGGATCCTTTCACACCGCTCCATTGAAAAAACACATATGCATTTTTGGTGCGATTTTTGGCTGCCTGACTTCAATCGTTCACCTGTGAAACATGGACACTCAAAAAGCACACCAAAAACACAACTGTGGTGCGTTTTTAATGCGCTTTTTTTTATTAACTTCAATGAGGTACGTTTTTTTGTGTTATTTTAACCCCTTTGTGCCTACTGAGTGCAAATATGCAACCTCGGGTTCAGCGGGTTGTACCAGGGTGATGCCTGTAACTAGAGGCATCACCCTGCTACCGTTGTTTAGAGCCGACGGTCGGCTTTCTTTTAATGACACCTGATGCGGCTGAGCAGCCGCTCGGTTGTCATTACAAGAAGCGGAAGGGGACGCCCCCTGCCTTTCGCGCCTCGCCCGGGTCTCCCGTCCCAACGGGAGACCTGAGCGCCCAGCCAGCTGGCCAAAGACCCGAACAAAGCCGAATTGGGCTCTGATCTGCTCTCTGATGTAAAAACCCAGAAGCGATGTCATGACCTCACTTCTGGGTACTGCAGCCCTAAAGGCGCCAGATTTATAAAAAAAAAAGACAGCATTTAACCACTTCAATACCGGGCACTTTCACCCCCTTCCTGCCCAGGCCAATTTTCCCCTTTTAGCACTGTTGCATTTTGAATGACAATTGCGCGGTCATGCAACACTGTACCTACACCAAATTTATGTCATTTTCCCCCCACAAATAGAGCTTTCTTTTGGTGGTATTTTATCACCTCTGGGTTTTTTCCTTTTTGCTAAACAAATAAAAAAATACCGAAAAGTTTGAAAAAAAAAAAAGGTTTTTTTTGTTTGTTATACAATTTTGTAAATAAATAAGTTTTTCCTGCACTGATGAGACGGCACTGATGAGGTGGCACTGATATGCAGCATTGATGGGCACTGATAGACGGCATTGATGGGCACTGATAGGCGGCACTGATGGGCACTGATAGGCGGCACTGGTGGGCACTTATCGGCACTGACGGGCGGCACTGATGGGCACTAATGGGCACTGATAGGCGGCACTGGTGGGCAATAATGGGCACTGGTGGGCGACACTGATAGATGGCAATGATGGGCACTGGTGGGCAGCACTGATGGGGAGGGCAATGGGGGGCTCCCTGAGCCCTGATTGCCATCCCTGGTGGCCATAGTGGGCATCCCTGGGGTCATGGGTGGGCATCCCTGGTGGTTCTAGTGGCACCCCCCCCCCCCGAGGGTCTGCACTGGTAATCAATGATCTGATTACCAGTGCCGACCCCCCCCCTGTCAGGGGAGCCGCCGATAGGCGCTCCTTTACTCATGCCTGTCAGGCACGAACTAAGGAAAGCCGATCAACGGCGCTCTTCCTGTGTACTATGTGACCAGCCGTATACACTTTATATATCTAGCACCTTATATTATATTCAAGATAGTTATTGAGCACATATGGATTAATTTATTATATTTAACATAATTTTGAGTAGTGCTTCCTGTATAGTTCCGGCTCTCACAGGCGGAGTGATATGAAATGCACTCCGTCTGTGACAGGATCCATACAGGAAGCAGCAGCTCTACGCTCTACCTCAGCCGCTGCTTCCAGTATAGTTCCGGCTCTCACAGGCGGAGTGATATGAAATGCACTCCTCCTGTTACAGGAGCCATACAGGAAGCAGCAGCTCTGCTTTCTACCTCAGCTGCTGCTTCCTGTATAGTTCCGGCTCTCACAGGCGGAGTGATATGAAATGCACTCCGCCTGTTACAGGAGCCATACAGGAAGTGCGCTCCTCTACGCTTTACCTCAGCTGCTGCTTCCTCCAGCAGAGTGCACACATCTTTTCTGTGAGGAAACCTCACAGAAACCAGGAAGAAAGGAGAAGTGGCACAGTTACCTACAAGAGTAACAAGAGTGAGTACTTTGAATTTCTTCCCCAATCCCACTGAACAGGGAGGGTGTCTGCCATGGCTGTGACCCATAAAGGAGTCCACCTCATATTCTGGCTTATTAGTGGACTTTTTTTTTTTTTTTTTTCTGCACGTTGCACTTGTTTTCTGGACTTAATAGCAATACTGAGGAAAAACCATGGACTTTGAAGGCACTGGATAAGTAAAACATAAACATTGTATTCATTTACATCTTAAAACCAGAAAAGAAAACAAAAATACTTCGCCTCAAAAAAGGTGTAAATTTACAAGACTTCAATAACATTAAGCAGTCACGATGCTGAAATGTGGCAAGCAAGTACAAGCTTTTTTGTTCATGTTATTTTTCCTTTTTTGTCAAATTTATCAGCATATATGATTAAATTTTTTCTATATTCCATTACCATATAGAGCATTGAATCACTAGCTCCAGAAGAAGCTTAATGCCAAACATGTCGAGCAACTTGGCTCAATGAAATGCTGTATTCATCTGTAATCACATCGATCGATCTCCGTGAGAGGGCAGCACACACACCTGTCACCTTCAGTGGATCGTCCTGATGTGAAGTATTACCTATACAATTATGCTATATCAAAAAGCTTGTACTTGCTTGCCACATTTCAGCATCGTGACTGCTTAATGTTAATGAGGACTTGTAATTTTACGCCTTTAAGGCGATGTATACCTGTATTTTTGTTTTTCTTTTCTGGTTTTAAGATGTAAATTAATACAATGTTTATGTTTTACTTATCCAGTGCCTTCAAAGTCCATGGTTTTTCCTCAGTATTTCTATTTAGTCTTGAATTAGGATGTAGCACTTATTACTTATGATATGCGCCCAGCCTACCGCTATCTGGTAGCGCATTCAACCCAATAGCTATTGTTTTCTGGACTTGTTTTTTTTGCACAATATTTTTGCACACAGCTTGTATATTTTATATATAATTTTTCCATGTATTTTTGATTGAATTTTCTTAGTGTTTATATGTATAGATTTAACACTTTGCCCTGAAGCACTTGATCACCCATCTTTGAATATTAGGATTGTATTGAGTATTGTATTTTTTGGTTATATAAATAAATATATATATATATATAAGTACTGTGTGGGTACACTATATTAGCACTGGGATTCATTATTGGCAGTTTACGCTGCTAAAATTGCAATTATTGCGATTTATTTATATGATTTGTTCCTCCAGCAGTACCCGCATGACCAGCAGTAACCGCCAGAAGTACCCGCCAGCAGTAACCGCCAGAAGTACCCGCCAGCAGTAACTGCCAGAAGTACCCGCCAGCAGTAACCGCCAGCAGTCTGCAAAATAAGTAGAAAAGGTATGTGCATTAGCGTGTGTAAATTGTTGCAATATGTTTTTTAATAACTAGTTGTGTTTTGTCCTAATATGTCATGTCCTTGTTCATACATGTATGGATAAAGACGTGGCATTTTCTGGCTGCCTAAGTCCATATATGCTAGGGGTGTAACTAGCCCTCAGCACATAACTGTAACCAGTGTTGGGGGTAACGAGTTACAAAGTAACATATTACATTAACTACATTACTTTTTTTGGCAACAAAGTAACGTAACTAGTTAAAATACTAATATTGGTAACTACACTACTAGGCTATAGGAGGTAACTACACTACTTTACTAGGCTATAGGAGGTAACTACACTACTTTACTAGGCTATAGGAACGCACTTTCCTGCGTTACCCAATCGTTATTTCGAAGAATAGAGAGGGATGAAGTTTATGACTTTTTGTTGCACTTTATGTTTTATTCTGTTTTTTCAGGTTTTGTTCTCGTGTTTCCCAAAGCCTGTGTTTATACAATAAACTCTATGCAGAAAGAGTGTCATCATGTATCTTCTTCTACACGGTCAATTAAGAAAGAGGAGAGTAAAGTAATAAGTAGTGAACTTACTTTTCGAATGCAGTAACTAGTAAAGTAATCTCGTTACAATTTACAGAAGTAACTAGTTACATTTTTTGAGTAACTACCCCAACACTGACTGTAACTATCCCAGCATGTGCAGTGTTTCTGACTCCTACCACCATGACCATTTCAAATCACTGAAGTGGTCATGGTGGTTAGAGTGTTCCTTTAATATCTCTCAGAAGTAAACCTCTGTATACTGATTCCATTTCATTTGATCATCCTCTAGTTGTGTTAAATTAGCGCGGGGGGGGGGGGGGGGAGGGCAGGGAGGGCGCATAATCACTATGCTTTAATTATGTTCAATTTGTAACAATGAAAATACGTCCTGCATATCAGATATTTACATTATGATGCAAAATTACAGTTATGAAGTAGCAACGAAAATAATTTTATGGTTGGGCGTCACCCACAACATGAGGAACTGTATTAAAGGGTCGTGGCATTAGGAAGGTTGAGAACCACTGCTCTAGTGAATTTAGCTGTAGTGTTGTGGAAGTTTTTTAAAAAAGGCCGCATTGAGAAAAATAAATACAGATTTATAAAGCGGATAGGGCAAGTTGCTGATAACCAGTTAGGCTCCGTTCACACTTATACGACTCCAATGTTGCGATGACTTTGGTGTGCAACTTTGAGGCAGCTTTGGATGGGTGCAACTTGGATACAACTTTGGCTTTGACCAGTGATAATGGACAACTGTTGCCCTGTATAACATTCCGGTACGGCTTTCATGCTATGTTAACATTGAAGTCTATGGCCCTCAACCTGCATGAAAGTCGGATCAAAGTAGTGCATGATTTACTTTGAAGTCGCTGCAACTTAAGTCGCACATATATGAATGGTTATCATTGGAAAACATGGGGAACGAATAGTCATGCAACTTTGAACATCAAAGTCGCATGACAAGTCGCACAAGTAAGAATGGACTTTTAAAGTATAACTAAAGGGGTCGGGCAGGTTGCTCTCTTCCTCGTGACACAGTTTGTTCCCATTGGGGCGTCATAGGGGAGGGCAACGCGGCCACGGCCGGCCAGCACAATTGCAGTCAAAGCGGAGGAGTCCTGACATTTACATATGTTAATGTTGAAGTTTTATGAATGTATGTACCATGATACATCACTGTGTATGTTTATCACAATAGAAAAGTACATCCCGCTGACTTTGAACTGGTCACAATCTTTTGCTGTTTTTTGTAAAACTCGGAGGAACATAAGTACCGTTTGTGCAGTTTCCTCTGCAAATTTTATGGCATTAATTAAACAGTAATAACCCAATAGGAGATTATGGGGTAAACCTAAGCTTTCACGTTTCAGATCGATTCCACACTCTAAGGTTTGGACTAGGTACGAAGTCAAGGACTGAAGAACAATATGCCCATAGGAAGGCTATTGTCATTTAGGGACATCTCAAGCAGATTTCAGCTGACAGGGTGGATGTTCTACTATCTACATACTGCCCTTGTCCAATTCTCTCAGCCCCCCCCCCCATACTGGCTATGGATCCCATCGAGAAGCCCCTGGCTCAGAAGTCTCTACCTAAGCCCATCTCCTTGCTTAACCTGGCGCTGCTGAGCCTTGACTCCCCTAAGATGGAGAGGTTATGGGAAGCTTGGAAGGAGGACAGGATGGGGAGGACTAAGAAGACTGTTTGGAGAGCAGCTCTAAACTGGTCATTTCCTCTTGAGACAAACTAATACAGACTAAATCCCTAATAGGGTGTATTACACCTCCCAGAGACTGCACAGACTATATCCCCAAAGAGACTCCACTTGTGGACATTGTCACTGTGCTGTGAGGTCTTATTTCCATATGTTCTGGAGTTGTCCTCGGGTAGCATGGTTTTGGACGGAGGTATTTGAGGTGATCAATAACAGTCTGCAGTTGTCCCTCCCGATGTCTCCTGACCTAGTGCTTTTGGGTATACAGGATGACGATCAGAGGCCTAGGTGTACCAAACTTTTGATATCCTATCTCCTCTATTATGCTAAAAAGGCAGTTCTATGTAAGTGGAATGATTCCATCCCCCCCCCCCCCTTTAGTGGTTATGTGGGAGAAATCAATACCGCACTACCGATGTCTTAATTGACTTCTATGAATAAGAACTGTCCTAAGAAGTTTTATGCGGTTCTGGAAGCCATGGACAGCATAAGGGATGGACTATCCCATGATTGGCTGCTGAGATCCAATAGTTAGAGGCTGGCTCCTATCTAGCCTACGTGGACCCCGGTTCTCTTCTTCTTGTGCTGTGTTCCTCCTAAACTTGTATATCACATGCTTTATTTGAACTTGTATCTGCCTGGATCTGTTTACTCTCATAACTGTTGATTCTCGCTTTACCACTGTGTGTAAACGTACCATGCTATTTTATTCAATAAACGACCATTTTGTCTGTTAAAAAATAACCCAATAGGAGGAAGAAGCCTGTCTTTAAACACTGAAGTACAGAGGGTAGAAAAAAACCTTATCTCTTCTAATGCACCTATTAGGGATCGACCGATTACTGAGGGCCGATATGCACTTTCCCCGATATATCGGAATCGGCCACCAAGGTTACCAATATTGCAGATATTTCGGAAAGTGCTTGTACCAGAGTGATGCCTGCAGCTAGAAGCATCACCCCGGTGCCGACGGTTGGCTGTCTTGTAATGACAACCGATGCGGCTGAGAAGCCGTTCGGCTGTTATTACAAGGAGTGGGAGGGGACGTCCCCCCCCCCTTCTGCCGTCTTGCGCGGCTCGCCTGTGTCTCCCGTCCCACCGGGAGACCCGGGCACCCAGCCTGCACGGCCGCCGAAGACCCGATCAAAGCCGCATTCGGCTCTGATCGGGTCTCCATGCAAAAACCTGGAAGTGATGTCATGACCTCATTTCCAGGTACTGGCGCCAGATTATAAAAAAAATTACAGCTTTCAAAAATTACAGCAGCCAAACTTGGCGTTTTGAATGCTTTTAAGTGCAGAGGAGGGGTTTGGGGTCTTTTAGACCCCCATATCCCTCCACAAGAGTACCTGTGAAGTAAAAAAAAATAATAATCCTACTCTTAACCGGCTTGCCATGCCTGTGGGTGGGACGGAGCGGACCCCCACTTTTCACTTTTCTGTCCATCTTTTTCTCCCTCTCTCCTTTTCCTTCCTCCCTTTCTCTCTCCTCATTTCTCCCCTCTCTTGCATCTCTTCCCCTCCCTCCCTGACTTAGGGCATTGTGTTTGCCCTATCCCTTCTATTAAGTCATAAAATGCCACTAGGTGTGCTCCAAACAAAGGGTGGGGGGCTGCTCCCGGGGTCTTCCCCGCTTCGGGTGGGGGTTTTGGTGGGCCCCCTTGCCGGCCAAGTGGTAGATGCCGACGGGGATTCCTATCCCCCTCCACTTGGGTGGGTGTCGCTGGACTACCCTCCACACAAACTCTTGTTTACAGCAATGCTGCACATGAATGAATAAGTATGGAAGATAAGACAACATACGAACCCAGGTTACACTATATGTTTATGCTTTGTGATAGTATGTTTTACACGAGGTTGTTCCCTGTACTACGTAGTCCACATTTCTATTACTATCATGCAAATGTTTGTAGCATTGTTATTCCTTATTGTTCATGGCATACCTTTAAATAAAGAATTAAAAAAAATAAAAAATAATAATTTTTCTACATGTACGAAAATATCAGCAGATACCGATACGCGGTGACCAAAATATCAGTATCGGCAATGAAAAATCGGTCAATCACTAGCACCTATTCCATTACTTGCACTGATATTTCTGTTATCATTATTAACATCATCATTCATCAAATTATTTCTCATGCATAATTTGTCATCCAGCATTCCCCATCATCTATCATTAATCATTTGACACCATTCATCAGCCTATTGCATTAGGGTGTGCACCCCAAAGCTCGCACGTGTGTGTGTGTGTGTGTATGTGTGTGTGTGTGTGTGTGTGTGTGTATGTGTATATATATATATATATATATATATATATATATATATATATATATATATATATATATATATATATATATATATATATACACACACACAGGCCATTTAAAATGTATTAAAACATGGACAGGGTTAGTAGTTTTTATTTTATTTCTATTAATTTATTGTTTTCTTACCGTGTTTTTTACTTTTTTTTTTTTTTTTTTTTTTTTGATTGGGGGGCTTTGGTGAAATATCAGGGGTCTAAACTGACCCCTGATGTCTCACTTTTATTACAGGGAAAGGGACTGAGGACAGGGATTCCCCCAGTCCTTTTCTCTGCATCCTAAGCTGCACTGGACAGGGAATTAATGGAACGTGCTCTGTGGTGAGCGGCTTACTGTTCATTCACTAACTGAAGCATACTGTAGGAGTTTAAAGAGGAAGTAAACCCTCTGAAAAAAAATGTGAAAAAAAAAAACCTGTAAAGACCAAGGCATAATGAGCTAGTATACATTGCATACTAGCTCATTATGAAGTACTTGCCTAAAAAGGAAGTGCCGACAGGACGGCCGACATGTTCAGCCGTCCTGCTTCCTGGATCGCGTCCTCCGGCCATCTGATTGGCCGGAGGTGCGATTACATCACTACCGTACATGCGCCCGGGAGCTGCCGTTCATGGCATAGGGCTCTGAAGGAACGGCACGGGTGGCCGTTTCTTCAGAGCGCATGCGCCGATGACGTCATCGGCTGCATGTACTGTAAATATCTCCTAAACGGTGCAAGTTTAGGAGATATTTATAGCACCTATAGGTAAGCCTTAATATAGGCTTACCTATAGGTAAAAGTCTTTAAAGTGGGTTTACAACCACGTTAATGTCCTGCAGGCAGCAGCATAACCCAGTGCCAAAAAAACACTTCTACTCTGTGCCCCAAATGAACTCCAAAAAAAGGATTTTCTGGTATTTTAAAGATCCAGGTTAAAGTTAACCCCTGTAATGTGAATCGCATTACCGCAGAGAGATATCTAAACGGTAAGACATCTACATGCACACTCTACATGTGTCTGAGACCAGCAAGATTTCAAGAGGCCCATTATGTAAACCCATGTCTACCCTGCAGCTTCGACTAGAGTCTCTATGCAAACTCCCAGTATAAACTAGAGAGCGAAGTGAATTGTTCTCAGCCATGCAAATATAAGTCAATAAAGATGCAAAGCTCTGAGCAGAAAGTCCTAATAAATAAGCCTTCTATTCCTGGTAGAGGATAGATAAGGCTAGTGCTAAATTTTTTTGGTAAGTGTAATTTGTATTGTCATTTAGAGTGATTCATTGGGGGTGAGATACAAGAGGTTGCTAGACAGCTAACTGCTCTCCAATTAGAAAGAAAGGAAGTATCTGTAATAGACAACAAAGAAAGGAAACGTATACACTGATTTATCTTTTTAGTGTTTTAAACAGCTTTTCCTTTTGATAACAGCTATGTGCTTTTCTACTTGAGATTGGAGGTTTTATGTATCTTTACAGTAGACGGCTGGAAACTGACCGATTCTGATCATTAAATAATCAATAAACACTTCTCCCTCAGCACTGAGTCCCCTCTATCCAGGCTGACAAAATACTGGATCCTAATCCAGAATAAAAGCTCTTATGTGTCCAGTGTGTGTGTGTACACAGTATCTCACAAAAGTGAGTACACCCCTCACATTTTTGTAAATATTTTATTATATCTTTTCATGTGACAACACTGAAGAAATGACACTTTGCTACAATGTAAAGTAGTGAGTGTACAGCTTGTATAACAGTGTAAATTTGCTGTCCCCTCTAAATAACTCCAGCCATTAATGTCTAAACCGCTGACAACAAAAGCGAGTACACCCCTAAGTAAAAATGTCCAAATTGGGCCCAATTAGCCATTTTCCCTCCCTGGTGTCATGTGACTTGCTAGTGTTACAAGGTCTCAGGTGTGAATTGGGAGCAGGTGTGTTCGATTTGGTATTATCGCTCTCACTCTCTCATACTGGTCACTGGGAGTTCAACATGGCACCTCATGGCAAAGAATTATCTGAGGATCTGAAAAAAAAGAATTGTTGCTCTACATAAAGATGGCCTAGGCTATAAGAAGTTGCCAAGACCCTGAAAATGAGCTGCCAGCATTGCTGCAGAGGTTGAAGAGGTGGGGGGTCAGCCTGTCAGTGCTCAGACCATACGCCACACACTGCATCAAATTGGTCTGCATCAGGCTGTTGTCCCAGAAGGAAGCCTCTACTAAAGATGATGCACATGAAAGCCTGCAAACAGTTTGCTGAAGACAAGCCGACTAAGGACATGGATAACTGGCATGAGACCAAGATAAACTTATTTGGTTCAGATGGTGTCAAGCGTGTGTGGGGCGGCAACCAGGTGAGGAGTACAAAGACAAGGGTGTCTTGCCTACAGTCAAGCAAGTGCTGCCGGCACTGGGGAGCTACAGATCATTGAGGGAACCATGAATGCCAACATGTACTGTGACATACTGAAGCAGAGCATGATCCCCTCCCTTCAGAGACTGGGCCGCAGGGCAGTATTCCAACATGATAATGACCCCAAACACACCTCCAAGACGACCACTGCCTTGCAAGAAGCTGAGGGTAAAGGTGATGGACTAGCCAAGCATGTCTCCAGACCTAAACCCTGTTGAGCATCTGTGGGGCATCCTCAAATGGAAGGTGGAGAAACGCAAGGTCTCTAACATCCACCAGCTCTGAGATATCATCATGGAGGAGTGGAAGAGGACTCCTGGGGCAACCTGTGAAGCTCTGGTGAACTCCATGCCTAAGAGGGTTAAGGCAGTGTTGGAATATAATGGTGGCCACACAAAATATTGACACTTTGGGCCCAATTTGGACATTTTCACTTAGCAGTGTACTCCCTTTTCTTGCCAGCAGTTTAGACATTAAGGTCCGGTTCACACTTATGCGATGCGGGAACGCTGCGAATCCGCAGCCTGTTCCCGCATCGCACACGCACCCCCGGCAGTTCACACTGCCATATGCGATACGCTGGGGGTGTCAATGTAATCTTAACGACACCCCCAGTTTGATCGCATATCGCAGTGTGATCGTGCAGTTCGCACAGGATCGGATCGCACAAGTGTGAACCGCTGTGCGATCCGATCCTGATGCGGCTTCCAAAAAGGGTCCTGTGCGTGTTGGCTGCGGTGCGAATTTAGCCATACAAAGTGTATGGCTAAACTCGCACCGCACAGCCGATCGCATGTAATGAAGGAGCAGTGCGCTCCGCACTCGCATAAGTGTGAACTGGGGCTAATGGCTGTGTTGTTATTTTGAGGGGATAGAAAATTTACACTGTTATACAAGCTGTACACTCACTACTTTACATTGTAGCAAAGTGTAATTTCTTCAGTGTTGTCACATGAAAAGATATAATAAAATATTTACAAAAATGTGAGGGGTGTACTCACTTTTGTGAGATCCTGTATATGTAGAGAGGGAGAGAGAATAATATCTGTTCCAAAACTAGGAAAACATTACTCATTACTAGCATTGTTTAAGAAAAAAGGAATAAGAAGCAACATAAAAACAAGCAAGGACAATTTTATTTTAGGAATTAGAGTTTATTTCAAAATCAAAATAAAATGTATGTTTTTGTGGAAGTAATAGTGATACAATGAGAATGAATGGTTGACACTTGCATTTATATATAAACAGTACATGGTTTCCTGGCTCTCACAAATTCACGCTTGTTTGGCATTCACACATTTCGGAATTCACTATAGCACGGGTCTAAAATGAAATGACAGTAGGTTTGTGACCAGTTTTCTAGTCTGGGCATGCTCAGTTGTGTCAGTGCAGAGATCTAAAAACTGGGTGAATTTTATCTCTTCTCAGACTTTCAAGCATATTTCTGCTTTAACAACAATATTTCAAGAAATTTAAAAGCAGATCATCTCCAAACAATTATACCACAGGTTTACGAACCATTTAATCTATGAGACTAAGCTCTAAACATTATTTCCATGTGCAATTCACCTGCTGAGTAAATATTCACCGCGTGCTATAGTGAATATCGTTTGTGACCATTTGTTCACCCATTTGCCGACTAGGTGCTATAGTGAATTAGGCCCTTAGCATTAAATGTTCTGTTATTGGGCTGGCAAATACTGGACAAATTAGCAGCCATATGAAATCTACATTACTTTCAGAATATTTCCCTTGGAGTGGAATGACTATGGATTTAATAATTTGGCAATCTTTTTAAATGCATTGTTAGACTACTAAGCATGTACATACATTACTCTTTTTGCACCACCTGCCCACTATTCTGCTCTGCACTTCTCCCTTCACCCCTTCATCCATCTTTCTCCTCTGAACTTCTTGTCTACAGCTTTACTAGCAGAATTCTCCCTCCCCAATGCCACTGTCCACCCCTCCTCACCTCTGAACCTTCACTCCGCCACTTCCCACCTGCTTCTATCACTCTGTGCAACCCCTGCACCCCTATTTCACTATTTTTTTCAAACCTGCGCCCCTCTTCCACTACTTCTGCAGAACTTCTGTTCCTGCTCACTTCTGCCAAACTTCCTCCTCGCACACAATGCACACCCTTCAAACTCACTTAAATTCAGTCCCCTGCCCCCCCCTTCTTAAAGGCTAAGTTCACCATTTAGAACATGTTGCAGGTTACACCTGTATTTAGGGTGCACTATGTTCTCGTTCCTCTCCTTTCCCCCCTGTAACAGCGGGCAGAAGTTCTTCTTTTATCACCCACTATCACATTTTGAAAATGGAGCAGCTGTGTGGAGCTCCGCCAACACAAAAGCATCATTGTTTCACAGAGATCTGTGAATGAAGAAACTAGAAGTCCCATCTGCCACTGCAGTAAACAGATTGAAGTTTCAGTGAGCTTCTCTGCATGCTAGTAGTTCATTCACACTGCCTACAGCTCTGAAAATGACATCCCATGCAGAGGTACAGGCACAGAACTGTAGGCAGTATGTGCAGAAGCCTGACTTACATCCTCAATCTGCTGATCGCAGATGCAATACTTTGCAGCAGGGCCGCTGATAGGGGGGGGGGGACCACCAGCCCTCTTGTAGGGGGCCCTAGCACACAGGGGGGCCCACACAGAGAGGGGGATTAGTGATGGACAACAATCACAGAAATCTTCCAGCACCTGAATCTGATCTGTCCCTCTCCCTGCTATCAACTTTTATCTGTTGAGAAAGAGACAGTCATCCCTCACTAATCCCCCTCCCTTGTGTGGGCCCCCCTCCCAGCACTTATCTCTGCTCAGGAGTTTATTTGTAAATTGTAACTTTGTTTTTCTCTCTCTGATCACTGAGCTCCAAGCCTGTATATTTTTCTCATCTCATCTTCTTTTTTATTTAACATAGTTTTTTTTTTTTTTTTTTTTTTAGATTTAGCAGGAATTATACGAGTTATGTTATATTTGTGTCTGATAATAGTGATTTTGTTGTAATTTTAGCTAAATATATCTTTAATATTTTCTTGAGGGGGCCCTGCCAGGTAGTCTGTACGGGGCCCCGCGATTTCTAACAGCAGCCCTGCTTTGCAGGCTCCTCTTTTTAAAAAAAAATAAGTGCACATTTTTTACCTGCAAAAATAAGTGAATTTATTGCTTTTTAATTATTGGTGATATTCACTTTTAAACTCACTGTGCATCCTGAAGCACATACAACCAATGCAGTCCCCAGATTTCCCTTCCACACGCATATACACTATTGCCTTCCTGTCCCCCCTCCCTCACACAAATATTGCAACCCCCTCTCCCTCACACTTGCGTACAACACAGCTCCCATCACAGTAACTAATCTCAGTCCTCCTAAACATGCTGACAGCCACAGGTGGGCATAGGCACATGCTGTGCAAGAAAAGGGAAAGTCCATTGAAAGCGGAGTTCCACCCAAAAGTGGAACTTCCGCTCATTTGCTTCCTCCCCCCCTCCGGTGCCACATTTGGCACCTTTCAGGGGGGAGGGGGGAACGGGTATCTGTTTTTGACAGGTATCCTTCCCCTCTTCAGGGAGACGGCGCCACTGCGCCATTCCTCAGAAGTTTGGCCCCCTCCTCCTTCCTCTGCCGCCGAGCCAATCCAAATGCGCAGCGCGCTTCGCACATGCGCAATAGGGACCCGCCCGTGAAGCCTCAAGGCTTCACTGCCAGTTTCCCTCACCGGCAATGGAGGCAGCAGCAGCCGACAGCCGATGGAAACATCGGCTGCGGTGCTGACGACGTTGGACTCCAGGACAGGTAAGTGTCCTAATATTAAAAGTAGCAGCTACAGTATGTGTAGCTGCTGACTTTTAATTTTTGGAGGGGGTGAGGCTGGAACACCGCTTTAAAGACTGCTGCCAACAGAGATTGCAGGGGCAGTACTGCAGAGGTGGCTGGAAAGCTTAAGGGGTACAACTCGCTACACGGTTCCTGCCATTCCCACATGGAAAAGCTGCACCTGGAGCGGCTTCCCCCCCCCCACCATTGTCCTTGCCCTGGGTATAGAAGCTGATGACAAAAGAGAGGAAAGGGGGGTGGGGAAAAAGAGTTGTGTTAGATCTTTATTTACATACTGAGAGGGTAATTCAAAAGATTTTGGAGAACGTGTCCACATTTTGACATAATAAAGCTCTGTGCTGTGTGCAGGCAATCTATTTTATGCTATGGGGATGCAGCAACTGTATGAACACAGCCACAGGCCCTCATTTGACAGGCATGTGGATGCAGGTGTACAGCCCCACGCAGACAATATGCATATGGGGTCACTCCCCCACACCTGCACACCGGTCAGATTAGGAAGTGTTCATACAGCCACTGAGTTCCCATGGAGTAACAGGCGGCTCCAGCCACACAAGCAAACTGCTCATTCTCACTATATGGGCCAGGGAACCCTTGGGAGGGAGCCCTTAATTTTTTTTTTTTTACATTTTTAATTTTTTATTATTTACATAGTAGTTGAGGTTGAATAAAGACAACAGTCCATCCGGTTCAACCAGTGTAGGTGTGTTAATGACGTATTCATTTCCCATAACCCTGAATGTTGTGATATTTGAGATGCATGTCCAAGAGTCTTTTAGAAAGTAGCCATACTCTCCCCGCAGCTACCACCAATTGTGGAAGAGAGTTCCACAATCTTATGGCCCTTACAGTGAGAAACCCCTTGCGTAGCTTAAGGTTAAACCGCCTCTTCTCTAATCTCATTGTGTGGCCATGTGTCCTCTTACACGCCTTGAGACTAAATTGTTTTTTTCCTATGCTGGGATGACCATTGAGGTATTTGTAAATCGCTATCATGTCCCCTCTCAGGCATCTCTTCTCCAGGGAGAATAAATTAAGCGCTTGCAAACGCTCCTCATAATTAGGGCTGTTTGTGTAGCACCCTCCTAGGTAGGTTCTAGGATAATTAGATAGCTGTTAGATTGTGTATTTGATAGGCAAGTTTAGTTGCCACACTATAGACAGTGTGGCTGCAATTATTTGGTAGGCAAAAGCATATAATGCTCACTGTACCCAGGAAGGAGTCATCCATCTGTCCATGGGCCTTGTGAGTACAGACATTGGGAAGATCTTGGGGACCTTGTGCTCTAGCCACCCCTCTGGTGCCTAGTGTAGTCAGCTGTGGGACTATTAAAGGGGGCACCAGCTGGTGTCCTGAACAGCTCTGTCTAGATACAGTATTTGTCCACTAAATGAAAAGGACTTTGCTCCAGTGCCTCTACTACTACTTTGGCAGAAAGGAAGACTTATGCCCCGTACACACGTGCAGATTATCTGCAGACTTTTGTCTGCAGACTTACCTTTTCTATGTAGTGCAAGGGCCTGCCGGATTGCATACAAATTGAAAGTGTTTAGGTTTGACCTCAGATGGTTTTGGTAAGTCTGCAGACAAAAGTCTGCAGATAATCTGCACGTGTGTATGGGGCATAAGGGCTCATTCACACTGTCCGTCCGTCGGATTTATCTCAGCGGGGGATTGATCCGCCGATCCCCTGCTGAGCAGGAGAATGACAGCTGTTCCCCGCGCGCTGTGTTATCAGAGCCCCATACATCTCTATGGGGGAATCGGATGGGAACGGACCGTCGGTCCGTTCTCATCCGATCCGCTGGATGGATGGAAAATAGGGTTTCCATCCATCCAGATTTGACGGATCGGATGTCAGCAGACATGTCTCCGCTGACATCCGATCCCCCATAGAGATGCATGGGGGGACCGTTCAGATCCGCCCAAAAAACTGACAGGCGGATCTGAACAGTCCGCCTGTGTGAAAGGGGCCTTAGTCCTCAGTTGTGCATAGTTCTTGGAGTATCCCACCACTTCCCTCATCCCTATCCAAGTTCTTCAAACATAAAAACAACAAAAAAGAGAGAGAGAGTAAACGAGCTGGTTGTGTGCCTGGCTGCAGGGCTGAAGTTGGGAATACCTGGACAAGTAATTCCCGTGGCTCCTATGGGAGTAGCGCTACATTTGTTGCAATTTTATTTATTTATTTATTTTACAAGCAATACTTTTTTTTGGGGGGAGGGCTTTGGTGAAACCCCTGAAGTCTCACTTTCAAGACATGTTCCCCAGTTCCTTTCTGCAGTCTCCACTGCACAGAATGAATGAACAGGAATAATTCTGCACAGCCTTCCTGTTCATTCATAGATTACTATGCTTTAGTTATGAATGAACACAGTGATTGATTGGTACCAGCTGAATTTTTTTTACATTTTAGCCCGTAGGGTTAGATATAAGTGCACCTAAACCAGTGTTTATCAACGCCGGTCCTCAGGGCACGCTAACAGCCCAGGTTTGCAAGAAAACTGAAATATATCACAGGTGATATAATTTGCTGCTCAGTGATTGCAGTATTCTAGTCTGCATCTCCCCATGGTAATACTTAAAATCTGGCCTGTTAGTGGGCCCTGAGGATCGGAATTGAGAAACACTGACCTAAACAATTGTATAATGACTTAAGAAGAAGCCAAACAGGTTCTGAAGTCTTGCTTTTGTAATAGGTTAACCACGGTTATCACTTAAACTCCAAATTTTCAACACCCACAGTACATGGAAATCCATGAAATTTTATAGGCATTGTAATTTCTATTTCCATCACTATAATACACCACAGTATGGAAAAACATGAATCCTCGTGATCACTCGCACTTCTTCACTTTAAATATGTAATTACAATTTCACACAATAGAAAACCCTAATCACCATCACTAGTCTGCTATCTAGAAGAAGAATAGTTCTCATGTTGAAATCTCTTGTGGCTTCCAACATCCCTTAAAT
This sequence comes from Pelophylax lessonae, assembly GCF_965119305.1. NCBI lineage: Eukaryota > Metazoa > Chordata > Amphibia > Anura > Ranidae > Pelophylax > Pelophylax lessonae. Next base: position 268,738,638 of record NC_138774.1, on the reverse strand, counting down.
GTAAAGCGTGATATTCCCGACATTAAGAGGAGCAGAATGAAACTAAGCATTGTGCTAATGCGAGAATCTTAAATGAGATGCATCTTTGGGGTGATTGTAGTTAATAGAAATTTGCCCTAGTTTTCACAGAACAGCGCTTTTCTGTGCTGGTTTTGCTATATATAATTGCTTAAAAAAATTGATGCGTTCTGTCATTGGTGTGACATGAAGTTTGTAAACAACTACATCTGTTATAAAGTAATAATTTTGCACAAACTGCAAAATACTGTAGAAATCTACATAGTACTGCCTAGAGGAGTATAAGGGCCTAGAGGGTATGCTGGCTTTTGAGATGAGTTAGGTTAAGTCAGACATCTCAAGTCTCCCGCAAGTTGCGGGAGTCTCCCGCATTACGCCCTGCACTCACGGACACCCGCGAGCGCAGGGCGATATCCCGGCAGGGCTGAGGATTGCAGTGTCAGAGGCGAGCTCAGCTGTCATGACTGAGAACGGAGTCGCTATTTAGTTCCGGCTCACAGGCGGAGTGATATCAAGTGCACTCCGCCTGTGGGAAGAGGAGCCATACAGAAGAAGCACGTGGCTCTGCTCTCTACTGCAGCCGTGTGCTTCCTCTGTATGACTCCTTCTCTCACAGGCGAAGTGCACTTGATATCACTCCACCTGTGAGCCGGTATTACGGAGGAAATGGCGGCTCCATTCTCAGTCTTGACAGCTGAGCTTTGACACTGCCGCCCTCAGCCCTGCCGGGATATCCACAGCATACCACAGAGACCGCCACACCACATAGCCCAGCATACCACAGAGACCAGCATAGTCTGCAAAATAAGTAGAAAAGGTATGTGCATTAGTGTGTGTAAATTGTTGCAATGTGTTTTTAATACCTAGTTGTGTTCTGTCATAATAAAATGTCATGTCCTTGTACATACATGTATGAAGAAGGACATGACATTTTCTGGCTGCCTAAGTCACATGTGCTAGGGATGCAACTATCCCCCAGCACATAACTGTAAATATCCCAGCATGTGCAGTGTTTCATTGAAGTGGTCATGGTGGTTAGAGTGTTCCTTTAATATCTCCCAGAAGAAGTAAACCTCTGTATACTGATTGCATTTTATTTCATTATCCTCTGGTTGTGTTAAATTAGAAAGGGGGGGATGACTTTGCCATCTCCCTGAAATGAGTTTTTGCAGGTTGGGATGTCTAAGTTCACATTTAGATGGAATTTGCTGCATCCTGAATTCCTGCTTTTTTATTTATTATTATTTTATTGTTAATATACATTTTTTTAACCACTTGCCAACCGCCGCACGACTATTTACTGCGGCGGTCAGCCCCTCACAGGCAAAGCGTTGTAGGGCTACGTCGCTAGCCTGTGAGGGTCTAGGGAGCGCGCGCGCGCCCCCGTGTGGTCACGGACCCCCCCCCCCCCCCCCCGCGCGTGTGACCGGCGGACCCAAACGTCCGCCGGTCACTTGCGATCGTCTGTGGAGAGGGAGAAAGGCAGGTGGCTAATGTAAACAAGCCGCCTGTCATTCTCCCCGGTGTATGAATGATGATGATACGGTTCTACTATGTAGAACCGTTGATCACTGTTCATACATCTCAAGCCACAGCCAATCACAGTTAGAATTGCGCCCCTAGGGACACACATAGCCCCTCCCTCTCAAAAAAGTTAACCCCTTCACTGCCAGTGTAGTTTTACAGTAACAGTGCATATGTATAGCACTGATTACTGTAGAAATGTCACTGGTAACCCCAAAAGTGTCAAAAATGTCAGTCAAGGGCCCGATCTGTCCGCCGCAATGTCGCAGTACCGCAAAAAAAATCGCAGATCGCCGCCATTACGCGTTAAAAAAAAACAACAAAAATGACAAAAATCTTTCCCTTTGTTAGTAAACACGATAACTTTTGCGCAAACCAATCAAAATACGCTTTTTGCGTTTTTTTTTTTTTTTTACCAAACATATGTAGCATAAAACAAATTAGCCGAAAATGTTAAAAAATTTAGATTTTTACATTTTTTTTTTTTTGGGGAATTTCATATAAAAAAATGTGAAAAATACTGTTATTTTTGCAAAATTGACGCTCTTTTTTTTGTTTATAGCGCATGATCAAAAAATCGCACAGGTGATCAAATACAGCCAAAAGAAAGCTCTGTTTGTGGGGAAAAAAAGGACGTCAAATTCATTTGGGCACAGCGTCGTACGACCGCGCAATTGTCCGTTAAAGTCACGCAGTGCCGAATCGCAAAATAGGCCCTGGTCAGGAAGGGGGTAAAATCTTCCGGGGCTTAAGTGGTTAATATTATTATTTTTTTGACGAGTGGCATTTATACACTGCAACTGCAAGGCATGCATTTCGCTGTATTGACTTGAATGAGTTTAACAGGCCACCTGCCATGTGTTAATGGCCACAGCATGTGTAAGGCCTCCTTCAGTGTGTTATCTTTTAGGTGTGCAGTCAGGTGGCTGTAAAAATGAGGCTTATACATTTGTTTTTACTGCCCGTGTGAAAGATCACTTTAAACTCCAGATCCAAAAAAAAAAAAAATTTGTAGTAATTCCATCGTGTTCATTTAAAAGATATTAAATGTATTTTTAAATGTAGCTACTATAAATACCTGACTTGGTATTACTGCCTTGTAATTCTCTGTACAGCAGCACTAGGAGAGGGAGGGGCACCACCAGGAGCCAATCAGAAGTAGTACATGCACATGAGCTGACAGGGTACATTATGACAAATGCTCAAATGACCCAAAAATATGTGTAAACAGCGCTTTCAATTGCAAACCAACCAAAAAAAGAGAAAATTGCTAAAATTGTGAGGATTATAATATATATGGTGCCAATATGCATATTAAACAAAACCCATAGTACTTGATATTAAGTCTTGGTAATGTGAATGAAGATAATAATATGCAGTTCACAAACAAAACATAATAGAAAACAATAATAATAATAGAAAATAATAAAAGTGCTCAGTCCCAAATAGTAGTAATAATCAATGTGACAGGTCCTTTCAGTGCCTTGTGCTATCTTCAACTCCAATATCCACTTTTGGGCCACCACTTCACCATGTGTGTATTATAGGTCTCCACTCACCAAATGGAGTTGACCCCCTTGTTGTATAACAAGGAGTCAAAAGTGTTTATTGGTCATCCAAAGACCAGGGGTATCCTTCACACCACTCTCCAATGTTCTCTCCTCGTGGTAGCGTCTCCAGTGGCTCCAATGGCAGGGTTATTTGTGAATGGGAAAAGAAGAGAAGGGTGGACTTCTCATAGTGTAAAAAGCTCTGGTTTATTTAAACTATTTATCCGCTGCCGGTACCATACATAAAAAAATGTAAAACCATGGGCTTCCCATAGGTGCAAGAAGTGAGTAAAGCTGAGAGCCACTAAACTCCAGTGTGTTCTCCTACTGGGAGTCCTACGCACTCACTGTTTGTTCCAACTTGACACATTTCGTCACTACGTAACCTCTTCCGAAGTCCTAATCTGTTTGTAACAGCAGCTGCAGTTATTTGCAATGGTGTTTTATACTTGTAGAGTTGGGGGAGGGTTAGGGCCTCTATTCACCTTTTATTTCTGTCTATGTCCATCTTAATTATACTGTATTTTCCCTGTGTTTTCTTTTTTTTTTGTGGTCCAAGTGCTCCAAAGCATACTGATCAAAGCTGTTAAATGAGATCACTCCTAAATTTTAGGGTCTAATTTGACCCCTTCATCAGGTAGGATCTACTCCATGTATACCACCCACTCTCTTTTTAGATGCTGCGGATTCCCACTGACCTTCCCACTTCATTGCTACTTTCCCTGCACAGTCAGATGTCCGAAGCAAAAAATAAAGTTGGCAAAAGGCAGGCATTACTAGGCCAGCAGAGTAGTACAGTCAGTGGGTTAATGGTAAAGTGATCAGGGGCAGGGCCGCTGATAGAAATCATGGGGCCCCCTACAGCCTACCTGACGGGGCCCCCCTTAGCCCAACCCTCAACCCCCGCCCCTGGCCCCTCCCCAGACCCCGCCCTGAAACAATAATCGCATGCAAAAATCAGACAGGCTGGTTCTACCCGAGTCGATCTATCACTTGAGTACAATCAGCCATTTTCCAGGCGGACCTGATCTGTGTAACGCTCCTGCGTTTTACGTATGAAGTGGTTTTTCAGCTGCAGAAATATTCCAATTCAGTAGTCATGTAGAGAAACGCTGAGACACCTATCCCAACTCTCAATGACTCATCATGTGTGGATGATCTCAATTCAGCAAGTAAATACACACACTCAATAAGATGTTTCCTAGAGTGACTTATGTATATAGTAACACAGTGATGATAGGCTGAAGAGACAGGTTGGGTAGAGATGGTAGATGACAGACACTTGAAAGGAAATGTTCTTGAAAGTAAGATAGTAGCAGATGGGATGCAGATAGGTTTAGCAATCATGTATGGTAGTAGATGACAGAGTAGCAGGTGGACATACAAGAGAGATCAACCCAGTGCAAGAACAGGTGGTAGTAGGCTCAAGAGCTAGCAATCTTAGATAATGCAGATGTAGTAATAGTCCTTAGTATGCAGAGCTAGATAGTGTAAGCTTTAGTATAAAGGTTATAGAGGTTTCCCCTGTGGGGTACTTATCACTAATAGCAATGTAGCAGAGGAGAGGTTCGGTAAGAGCGGATGATCCGGTAGCGGGATACAGGGATCAGCGCAGCGTGGTTCCGACAGCGAGGTATGCTTGCAAGCATGAGAGCTTCAAGACAGGTTAGCATCACGGCACAAAGCAGTTTGAACGAACACATGTGAGTGAGAGCCGGCGATCTAAATAGCCATCCAGTACGGCGCTCAGTGATGACAGCATCAGTCTTAAAGGTGTATGCGCACCTTACCAAAAGAGAATGGTGGGGCGCATACACTTATGAAAGAGTAATTAGGGTACCCAAAGGTACCAGAACATTACAATCTGACCCCCCATTCACTACAAAAGAGCGATGGATCTAAACTGACTTTTTACACCTGCCTACCTTCAATCCGATCTGCTAAGCAAAACAGAAAGGGATCTGTTCCCCTCTGTTTTGTGGATCCGATCGGAGGGAAGTCAGATGTAAATAGACAGTTGGTTTGTTTGCATCAGATTCCCTTCGAGTAGAGTGGGCTGTGTCCTGGGCTGATGACCTTTCATCTGCCCACTCTGCTCAGCAGGGGGATCAGTGGACAGATCCCCCACTGAACAAGCCGATTCCACCCTAAGAAGCCTTAATAACAGCAACACAGGCATTTTAAAATCATCAGGATTATGATAACACACAGGCAGGTGGTCTATCATGGCTGGCTCTGTCACAGTGTTTTACATGACATGGCTGTTGGTGGCTGACCTTGTTAACTTATGACCAATAAGTTAACAAAATCAGCACCCAACAGCCATGTCATGTAAAACACTGTGACTAAGCCAGCCATGATAGAGCACCTGCCTGTGTGTTTTAGATAGTGACGTAGTAATGTACATTACAATCACTGCTATATATAATAATATAACTAATATTACCCACCCCCAGGCACCCCTGTGCTGCAGCAGCCAGCCACAATGAATTCTAGCTTCCCTCTCCTCCTGGGCGCTGTCAGATGACTGTTGCCGCCACCCACCTCACAGCCCCTCTCACTCCTGATCTCTCTCAAGCCAACTTCTGAGTGGGGGGGACTATGCAGAGCAGGAGCTGAATGCACTGGTCATTTTGCCCCGAAAATGAAAAAAAAAGTTCCTCCACTCCCACCAACATGCATAAACAGAGAGAGGCTCAGAAGATAGTAATAATACACCCCCATAAGCTAGAAGGAGCAGCTGAGCGGGGGTGTAATTTAGAAAGACCTTTTTTTTTTCTGCACTGATCGTCTGCAAAGCTGCCCGGGCCCCCCCTGCTGAGACAAGGACGCCAGGCCCGGTACAACAGGGCTGGTTGTACTGGCCTATCAGCAGCCCTGATCAGGGGTCAGTAAGGGGCTGTACGCATTGATTGTTGTAGGTAATGCTAGGGAGGGGCAAGGGCTGTAGGGAGGTGAATTCTGAGGGCAATTCGAGGCAGAGGGAGGATGAAAAAGCTTCCCAACCTCCTGCCCTGTGGATGTTGAACTTGTTGGGTGGTTGATATGTTATGGCGGTTGGGGTCAATGTAAGGACCCGTCTATGGTATGATATCCTATGGTTAATCCCAGTTAATGGTGGTTTAACGGGACTTGTGAAGATGGAAGTGTCAGCAGAAAATTTGGTATTGCACTCGAGATGGTGTTCTGTAGCTGAGGACCTTCAAGTAGTTCCGCAGATACAAAGTTTTGGTTTGGTTTCGGTAGTGCCGCCAAGGATAGGCAACCTGGGGGTCATTATTGTTGTTGCTCTATTTCTGGTCTAAGGAATGTTGATATGTTTATTGTTAATGAATGGCCGCTACGGCCCATTTTGCTCCAAAAGTGTGCCATTTGAATCATTTTAGTGATAAGTGGAAAGTGGGGTTCACTGGGCTCTCGAAGGTCTACTGAAGCCAATCCAGCACTACCTCTGGTATGCCTTAGAAATGCACATTACTGTTGGTGGAATACTGTGTGTACAGTTCCTTAGCTTTGGGTCTGTACACCTAAAACAGCACTGCTAGCAAAATAAAGTGGCAGTTTACTCTGCTATATTAGTCATTGGTTGTAGATGTACTAATGTGGGTCTTCCAGTATGACAACGACCCAAAACATACTGCCAAGGTAACAAAGGAGTGGCTCAAGAAGAAGCACATTAGGGTCATGGAGTGGCCTAGCCAGTCTACAAACCTTAATCCTATAGAAAAATTTTTTGGAGGAAGCTGAAACTTCAAGTTGCCAAGCGACAGCCAAGAAACCTAAAAGGATTTAGAGAAATCGACTATAAGAAACGTCTTACCTCTGTGCTTGCCAACAAGGGTCGAAGTCATGTTTTGTTTAGGGATGAAATCCTTTTTTTACTCACTGAAGAGCAACTCAATTTATAACATTTGTATTGTGTTTTTTTTTTTTTTCTGGATTTTTGGTTGATATTCTGTCTCATTTAAAATCTACCTATGATAACAATTCTAGACCCTTAATTTCTTTGTAAGTGGGCAAACTTACAAAATCTGCAGGGGATCAAATAATTATTTTCCCCACTTCACTTTGTCTCTAGGACGAACTGCTTCCAAACTTGGGTGCCTTGTGTGCAGAGCTGGATCATTCTTAAAGTGGTTGTAAACACTGTTGTACACCATTCATGAAATTTGAGCTAAGCACATATATCTGTAGTGTTTACTCATCTCTCTCCAAAGCTCTAAGTGTGGTTTCTCTCTTGTGCCTGGTTCTTCTGTTATCAGCATGAGTCACTTCTGACAAGTTCTCTGAGATAACATGAGCTCAAAATTTGTGTCAGGGAGGGAGAAAAGCAGGGAGCTTGTCTATTCCGAATAGAGCTCTGCATGTTCCTTCGTTCCTGTGCCTTTATGGAGGGGGTCCCTTTCCTCCAATCAGCTCTCACCCAGTGTAAGTCCAGTTTCCCCCACCCACCCCTATGTACTGCTGAAAGATGAAGAAAGATTTTTAACACAATCTGCACTTTTCAAAGTGTGTAGAAAGGGGAGGACAGCAGATATACAAGTAAAATTTATGTAGGATTTGTTTATTCTCTCTGTATCATCTGAGCCACTTCACTGGGTATATGTGAGGGTTTGCAACCACTTTAAAGCAACCCAGGCAGGGTGCTATAGAGCCTGCTCAATAACCTGCACAGAACAAGAGGAATATTTTATTTGGTTAAAGCAGTGTACCTGCCTGTCATTTTACCAGGGAGGATATATTTTTAAGCAATTGGGGTGGGAAGAGGCCAGGCCAGTACAAGCAATGCAAATGTGGTGGCTTCCCTGCGCCTGTTGTAATCCTTACTAAAAAAGGATTGAAGGGTCAATCTGCTACCTTGCCTAGCACCCCATTCTATCACACAGGCTATATACTGAGCAAATGTTGTACGTTTAAGGAGAATCAACAGAAATTTTCTTAGTAGATGGCCCTGTCGCTACCCTTCACCCAACATGTATCCCCGGCTCACCTGTTCCCTCTCCTGAGTATCCAGGGTGTCTGTAGGCAGATGCAGTCTACTTTCTCCACTGCAGGTGGTGCACTTCTGTAGCAGCACTACAGTTCAAGAGGAAGTCAGGAGGAACACAGTTCCTCTATGGTTTCCTGGGTCACTGGGGAAGCCTTCCATTAGATGCTGTCACCCATGTGACTCTGGCAGCCATCTTAGGTCAGGTAGAGCAGAGTAGGGACAGTACTAGCAGCAGGGAAAGGTTCCTGACAAGGAGGTAAACCGTAGGACTCACAACTTCTCTGTTCCCAGTTGGGCTACCTTCCCACCAGGTTATTTGTGAACTGTTTCTGCATTATTTCATCACAAGCTCTTTTCATTGCACTTGGACTAAGTGTGTTATTCCGCCGCACCACACTGCACCCCATGTACACATCTATAGCGGCCGCGGGTGCCAGTGGGAAAACAAGTGTTTGCTGATCTCCCTTTACTAGAATAAACCACCCCTTGATCCAACGCTGTCATTCCCTGGATGGGGAAGAAGCTAATAGAGTGCAATCAGTGCTTGTTTAGCTTCCAAGGACCCCATAGGTGACCTCATGGGGCTAATAGACCCCTAGTGATTCCCTAAGGAGAAGCTGTCACTTACAATATGCTGTCAGATGGGGGACTTGCTGGCCCCCCTGGTGACAGCAATAACATTAAGGGCAATAAAGTTAAGGTAAAAAAGAGGCCAATTGTTTTTTATTAAAGTAAAATAAAAAAAAAATAAAAAATTCAAAGAAACATTTTTTTTTTTTTTTTTAAGCCCCTGCCCTCACGCTTACTTCAATATGTACACAAACATGCATTTGACGCTGTTGCATATAAAAGCAATTGCACTACAGATGCCGGAGATAATGCAATTAAAGCTATAGCCGTCATTCACTGCTGACTCTAAATTGATGAGCTTCTGCAGTGTACAATTTTGGTACCATAGTTTTATTAATAGTAAAATGATTTGAATTTTTTTTTACTAAAAATAGGGGTTTTAGAAACCGTTTCAATTTCATTGTGTGACATTAAAAATTGTAAGTAACTGGTACCATTTTGTTCTACAGACTCTGTGCTTTCATTAAAATATTTTGGGGGGGGGGGTCTTAAATAAACAGCAGAACTAATATGTGCATTTTACCAAGGTTGCAAATAATGCAAAATTGTCTCTGGCAGTATTGTCCTTATGGACATTGGTCTCTGGCCAAAAAAATGCATGCAGATTTAAGGGGGGTTGTCAGAGAAAATCAGATCACTTTAGCTCTATACATGTTCCTTGTTTTGTAAAAGCTGACCATACACATTAACAATTTCACTTGATGCTGCAATCCATACTTTAAAGTGTTGATACTTACCTTCCGATGCCCATGCTATGAATTCCCACTGTTTGCAGGAGCTCTACTACCAGCAAAAAAAAAAAAAGTTGTCAGCATCTAAACTCGTCCAGGAGTGTTAAAGTCTAGCTTCATTTCTTCTAACCACTACATGTCAGAGGGAATGGAAGAAGGAACTGCGAAGTCCAGCAAGGGACCAGGCATCCAAAACACCTGGTTCTGGTTCCATACCAGATCACACACTGCCTTCTGGTCCCACTCCAGTTCACACATTGCCTTCTGGTCGCACTCCAGTTCACACATTGCCTTCTGGTCCCACTTCAGTTCACACACTGCCCTCTGGTCCCACTCCAGTTCACACTCTGCCTTCTGGTCCCACTCCAGTTCACACTCTGCCTTCTGGTCCCACTCCAGTTCACACACTGCCTTCTGGTCCCACTCCAGTTCACACACTGCCTTCTGGTCCCACTTCAGTTCACACACTGCCTTCTGGTCCCACTCCAGTTCACACTCTGCCTTCTGGTCCCATTCCAGTTCACACTCTGCCTTCTGGTCCCACTCCAGTTCACACACTGCCTTCTGGTCCCACTCCAGTTCACACACTGCCTTCTGGTCCCACTCCAGTTCACACTCTGCCTTCTGGTCCCACTCCAGTTCACACTCTGCCTTCTGGTCCCACTCCAGTTCACACTCTGTCTTCTGGTCCCACTCCAGTTCACACTCTGCCTTTTGGCCCCACTATAAATCATGCAGTGTTTCTACTCTTACTCTAGGTCACATGCTGCGTTTTGGTCCCACTTCAGGTCATACAATGCGTTCTGGTCGCACTCTAGGTCACATGGTGTTTTCTAGCTCCGCACCAGGTCACATACTAAGTTCTGGACCCACTTCTAGTCGTACAATGCAGTTTAGTCCCACTCCGGTCACACACTGTCTTCTGGTCCCACTCTACATCAGAGTCCTAGTCCAAGTCACATTTTGACATTTGGTCACACTTCCGGTCATGGGGTTCATTCTGATTCCATGTAAGGTCACACACTGTGTTCTAGTCCCACTCTAGGTCTTGCAATGTGTTCTAGTCCAGCCCCAGGTCACACACTGCTGTCTTCCACTGGTGTGTGACTTTCTATAAAAAAATTCTGTACTTCTCTGATTGTCTCTCTGTATTTCCATAGTTGTGACCATTGTGTACACAGGTACTGTTACACTGTGTTCAGCTGTAGCAGATGGCATGTCCTGGTCTTCAAGTTATTAATATTTGTGTAAATTAGTGAGGGAACAACCTTACTTAGATCCAGTAAAACTTTTGCAAAAACTGATCTACATGCTAGACAATCTACAGTTCAGAGCAGGAAGCAGAAAACGATGAGTGATGCTCATTTTGTCACCCAAGCAGCAGCTGACGAGCTTATTTTGAGATTTTGTCTTCATAAGCAATCTAATCACAATTCTAAAACCTGCTCCTCTGCTGTGTAATGCTATGATTGTGATAATTTGTGGATCTCTTGGAAATAAAATCTGCTTATATTTTCCCTCCTTTGCCCTCTCATCAACATGCTGATGACTGTTTAAAAAAAAAAAAAAAATTCTGCCTTCACTACTTTTATTTTAGACCTAGTAATGTGCTTCTCTATGCAATGAAGGCAGATCATTACTGGTGGGAGGGTGCTGTACATACAGAATGCTTTAAAAAAAGAAGTGTTAATCAGTGGCGGCTGGTGCTCTATGGGCCGGGAGGGGTGGGACGGCAGACGGACCACACCATACCCACGCCCCCCCCCCCCCCCGGACCACACCAGCTCGCACACCATACCACCACCCCCTCGTCCCTGGCTCACTCACCCTGGACTGACGCGGAGGGCAGGCGGCGGCTGCGGCTTCCACCGGCAGCGGTGGCTTCCCCTGCATCTCCTCCCTCCTCCTTGGCCAATAGCATGGCCTCTCCTTTCGGCCAATTGGGAAACGGGTCTCAGGACCCGCTTCATGATTGGCTGGGAGGAGAATCAGCGTGATAATAGCGAATATTCATTCAATATTGTCACACAACTGGGCGGGCTCAGGGCACAGTGCTCTGCACCCCGAGCCCACCCTTTTTTGAAGCCTATTAGAGCCTCTGGCTCTAATCACGTGCTTCAAAGAAAAAAAAACCCCATTGGAAGCCATGCGTCCGGCGCCCTGCATGTAGATTACGGGCCATGCCCCTGCGCCCCAGTGGACGGGCCGCCACTGGTGTTAATAGTTTATCAATTGACAGAATAGAAAGAGAAATCCAAATGAGTTGGTGTTACCACTCTTTGCCTTCAAAACAGTATCAATTTTTCTAGGTACACTTGCACTCAGTTTTCTAAGGAACTCGGCAGGTAGGTTGTTCCAAACATCTTGGAAAAATAACCACAGGTTTTCTGTGGATGTAAGCTGCCTCAAATCCTTCTGTCTCTTCATGTAATATTAGACAGACTCGATGATGTTGAGTTTATAGCTCTGCGTGGGCCAAACCATCATTTCCAGGACTTCTTGTTCTTTTGCATGCTAAAGATAGTTCTTAAAGCAGAACTACACTGCATCTGAGCACCACAATCCAAAATGCTATTTAATTCATTTTTAATATTCAAAACAAACTCCCAAATCCATCCTTGTCTCCATGCTTTATTTGTTGGGACATCACTTTGAAAAACACCCCCTAGCATTTCTGGCCATGGCCCTCTTGAATAAGGGCAGATGATTAATTTAGCATTTACTTCCTGGAATCCATCTCCCCTAAGCTCAGGCATGAAAGCAGGAGGATGTGCTTAGCTGAGAAAGCCCATCCTCCCCACCTGAGGACTCCTGGGAAGTTTGACATCATTTACCTAGGCCTGGAAACCATGAAGCAACTGAAGAAATATAAAAATAATAAAGGTTAAAACAAGTAAATACAATATACTTTCCTATCTATTTACTAATGCTAGCATCATCAGGATTAAGACAAGTCAAAGATGTTTCAGAGAGTGAAGTTCCACTTTAATGACAATTGGCTGTATGTTTGGGGTCGTTGTCCTGCTGCAGAATGAATTTGGGATCAATCACACACCTCCCTGATAGTATGGCATGATAGAGAAGTATCTGCCTGTATTTCTCATTATTGAGGACACCATTGATCCTGACCAAATCTCCAACTCCATCTGCAGAAATGCAGCCCCAAACTTGCAACAATATAGGGCTTAGGTTTTGGTGCTGTAAAATGCAAGGTCCATTTTAATAAAATGCTTGTATACTATTTGATTATTTTTTTTTTTATAAATGGTGCTGTCAATTTATGCAATTTTTTTACACATCTATATATTGTACATTCAATATGGGGTTTTGCGACTGTAAATCTCAGTTGGTAGATGAACACTCTGCTTTAGAACCATTTCTCTTTCCAATCTTTTCAGTATACACACTATTCTGCTTACTGATAAAGCCACCATTGATGTTAGTTGAATGAATGCCAAGTATGAAAAGGCAGCCCTAACATGAGCAAGGAGGGGAGAAGGAGCTCACTGAAGGAGCACTATTCCTCAAATAGTGTATTTGAATGTTATTGCAACTTTCATATCTTGTATTAGTATAGAGCTTCTCGGCCTTTTGGCTAAGATCAAGTGTAGTATCGACTTTAGCCCTTAGGGGTGTCTCTGCTTTACGGCTAGGACGTTGAGAAACATTTGTATCTATCCAAGCCATTTGGTCCTTGTGGGGTACCCTCTGCTCGGCCTTGTAGGATCGTTGATTAAATTCAGCTTCACCTACTCGCTGCTATTGGGTTAGAGGCTTAGCCCCCACAAGGAACGAGATTGCGATCTTCCCTCCTCCCCCCCCCACTCTGCGCTACTACCTTCGGGCAGTAGGCGCACAAGGGCCTTTTTAAAGGCTGCAAAAGAGTGAAGACGCCGAGGAATAAGAAGGAAGCCGCCGAAGTTCTCCTGAAGCGACTACCGACGAACTCCTCCGTCATGGGGAAGAGCACTGGGAAGAAGAAACATGTCTCCGCCATTTCTGCCAAGACTCCGGGAGAAGTCGCTTCAACCTCCACCCCCACCCCGGCGGCCGTTAGCCAGTCGGGCTCAGCAAGGCCAACCAGGTCCGCAGACGGGCTTCCTACCCTGGAACCCTGGATGAGGCAGACAGTGGTGCTGCAGCTGAAGGAGGTGGATGGAAGAACCCCCGACATGACCCCGGAAATCTTTGGCAAGAAAATGATCCTCGAGCAGGGGTTCAGCAAGGCGGAGACCCTGTCCGTACAGACCTTCATGAAAGGTATATTTTATATAACTTTTGTGTCCCTACAGGTCTGTAGAAGGTACTGGGAAGCAGTGAAGAATTGTGGCCCGGATTCCCCTTTCCGCAACTTTGTTGCGAACACTCCCATTCAACGGGATGAAAGGCGGGTGACGGTGTCCATGAGGAATCCCCATACCCCAGCAAAAGACATCGCTACCTACCTCCAGAGGTTTTGCATCGTGGCCAAAGACCCAGTCCGAATCCTCGATGTCAACGGCTTCTGGACAGGTAAGTGGGCAGTTTCTTGCAGGTTAAGGAGAGAGCCTTCGGGGGATCTCCAACACCTGAAGCCCTGCTTCTCTCTGGGAGCCTCCGCAGGACTCCTTTACTACGCAGACATGCCCCAGACCTGTCGCAGGTGTGGCATGCAGGGTCACGTAAGTTTTGGTTGTCAGGAACCTTCTTGCAGGTTCTGTCGGGCTACAGGCCATGAGACCAAGGATTGCCCGAGGTCCAAGACCTGTAACCTCTGCGGATTGGCTGAGCACGTCTACAGAGACTGCCCCCAGAGATCCCGGTCCTACGCTGGAGCCCTGCTCAAGGGCAGAGCCCCAGACAGCGCTGGGAAAAAGAAGCCAGGGGAAAAGACTGCGAAGGAACCTCGGAAAGCCACTGGTGAGTCCCCCCCTCCCCAGGCCCCTACCACCTCCTCCGACCCATCCCTCCCCAACCCCCCTGAGTCGGAGGTGACCTCACCTGCCCCTGCCCCTGCCCCTCCCCCCTCCCAGCCCCCCCCCGCCCTGTCCTCCATGGAGGACTTCCCCACCCTGCCCACCGCCCCCCCCACCCCACCCCCCACCAGCAAAGGCCGAAAACGGAACCTAGACAGCCCGACAACTGAAGAACCCACCAAGCGGCCCACCGTGGCCCAGCAAAATGACATCGCTGGACTGGACCCAGTGGTGGAGGACCTCGAGGACCTCGAGTCTGCGGGGGAAGACGAAGGAGAAATGCAGGTAGGTAAGGACCTGGCCCCCCCAGAGACTGACCTCACCCAAGACCTTATGGACAGCGTCCTTGAGGAGTGCGGCCTGAACCAGGACACCGGACAGGCGCAAGAGGCAGTGGAAGAACCACCCCCCCCTCAGGGGAGGTAAGTTCAGCCCACCTGCTAACTAGCCCCTTCATCTCCTTTACATGATGGCAGAGATCTCTATCTTTTCCATTAATGTTAGGAGCATCAAGGATGCGTCTAGAAGACAGGTGGCGCTGACATTTCTTTCCACACAGCAGAGTGATGTCTACATGCTTCAGGAGTGTGCCCTACCCTTCTCGAGGAGGTACACTCATCTGTCCTCCCAGTGGACCCATGGTCCCTCCTACTGGTCCGGGGGTGTCGATTGTAAGTCTGCAGGGGTAGCCATTCTTGTCAGGGGTGGTCGTTTCACGGTTGACTCCGTCCAGGAGCTCGTCTGTGGCCGTCTTTTGGTCGTAGACGGCTCGTGGGCGGGAGAGCC
This sequence comes from Pelophylax lessonae, assembly GCF_965119305.1. NCBI lineage: Eukaryota > Metazoa > Chordata > Amphibia > Anura > Ranidae > Pelophylax > Pelophylax lessonae. Next base: position 268,723,454 of record NC_138774.1, on the reverse strand, counting down.
AGTTAGGCTCATCAACGTGTACGCCTCCCCAGATAAGAATGAGCGACTGGAGCTTTTCCAGACCCTGCGGACCCAACTCGTCACCACCAGGGCAGTAGTAATCGGCGGTGATTTTAACTGTCCGATTGAGGAGGATGGGCGCAGCTCCAGCATGTACGCAAAGCTCGACACCACGTCTAGGCTGCTCAAGGAGATGATCGCGGAGGCTTCCTTGAAGGACGCCGTGGGATCCATAGGGAAAGGTTCCGTGAACTATTCGTGGTGCCGTCCTGATGGATCCGTGCGTTCTAGGATAGACTTCGTGCTCACCTCCAAGACAGTCAGACATCGCGGGTTCTCCATGGTCCCCTGCTTTTTCTCTGACCACAGGGCCATTCACTTTCGGGGTGACCTGGGCGAGGGCTTTGCCCCCGGTCCGGGCTCCTGGAAGCTGAATGGTACCCTGCTGGAAAATGAGGAACTGCTGGAGGAACTCAGGGAGGCCTACATTACCTGGAAGGAGGACAAGAGGTTCTTCAGAAAGGTAAGTGACTACTGGGAGTTTGTGAAAGTCAAGCTACGCAGCTTCTTTCAGGCAAGGGGACGCCAGCAAGTGTGTGCCAGGAAGAGGGAACTCAGGAGACTGCAACGTCAGATGCAGTCCCTGCAGGACCTTCACCACTGCGGCTGGGACGTTAGGCAGGACCTGGAGGACACCAAGAAGAGCCTGAAAGGACACTTCGAGGAAGAATCCAGGCACCTCGTCTTCCGTTCCAAGGTGGAGAATCTTGAGAAAGGTGAGAAATGTAACTCTTTCTTTTTCAGGAAACTCCACTCAGGACACACTCCCTTGTCTGAGCTGCGGGACGAGACCGGAACACTCCAGAAGGGGAAGGAGGCTGTGATGCAAGTTGTCAGCGACTACTACACCAACCTCTACTCCCCGAAAGAAACAGATACGGCTGAGGCCGACAGGTTCTTGTCAGGTATCACTAACCAAATTGATCCTGCAGGTATGTCGGCAATCAACGCCCCCTTGGCGCTGGAGGAGCTGCACTCTGCCGTCAGATCCTTTAGGCAAGGCAGGACCCCGGGCTGCGACGGTCTCCCAGCGGAGCTCTATGTAGCGCTGTGGGATCTCGTTGGCCCGGACCTGCTCGAGCTGTACGAGGAGATGGTGGTGGAGGGCACAATGCCTCCGTCGCTGAGGGAGGGGATGATCACGATTTTGTATAAGCGTAAGGGGGAGAGAGGGGATCTGAAAAATTGGCGTCCCATCTCTCTCTTGAACGTGGACTACAAAATCCTCGCCAAGGTTCTGGCCAACAGGCTGAAATCTGTCATCGGACAGATCATCCACCCGGATCAGACTTGCGGCATTCCTGGTCGCAGGATTGCGGACAGCCTCGCGCTTGTCCGGGACACGGTCCAGTACATTCGAGGCCGCCGTGTGCACGCGGCCCTGGTCAGTCTTGACCAGGAAAAGGCCTTTGACCGTGTCTCCCATGAGTTTATGTGCAGAGCTCTGCGCAGGTTTGGTCTTGGGGACATGTTTTGTTCGTATGTGAATGTGATGTATAATGACATTTGTAGTACGGTGTTGGTGAATGGCTGGAAAACTGACCCTTTCCCTGTTCTCTCTGGGGTCAGACAAGGCTGCCCTCTCTCACCTCTGCTTTTTGTTTGCTGTATAGAGCTCTTTGCCGAATGCATCCGACAGAACCCAGAGATCAGAGGGATCACCGCACCGGGACCGGACAGAAGGGTTGTCAAGTGCTCACTCTACATGGACGACGTAACGGTGTTCTGTGCTGACCAGCGCTCCATCGACTCGCTCGTCCAGACCTGTGAGGACTTCGGCAAAGCTTCAGGGGCAAAAGTCAACTGCGGGAAGTCAGAGATCATGCTCTTCGGAAAGTGGTTCCTGCCTTCTTCTGCATCAATCCCTTTCAGCATCAAGGCGGACTTCATCAAAATTCTTGGAGTTTGGTTTGGAGCTGAGGGCGCAGCCCTGAAGTCTTGGGAGGAGAGACTGTCCAAGATGAGACAAAAGTTTGGACTATGGAGCCTCAGAGAACTCACCATCGAAGGGAAAACACTGGTACTCCGCAGCGAGATCCTCCCTGTGTTGCAGTACCTCGCCCAGGCCTGGCCCCCCCGGGTCAACACCGGCAAGGCCATCACCAGGGCGGTGTTCCACTTCATCTGGGGCTCCAAGATGGACAGAGTGAAGCGAGCAGTCATGTTCAAGGAACCCCTCAAGGGCGGTAAGGGCGTGCCCGACATCGCAACGTTACTGGGGGTGTTCTTTGCCTGCAACTGCATCCGCAGAACTTTGATTGACAGAACTTCGGACTCTGGAGGCAACTCCATGTCCCGTTTTTTCCTCCTGCCTCTCTGGAGGTCCCTTGGATGGGACAAATGGGACAGCTCCATCCCCTACAACTGGGACACTCCTTGGTACTACTTGGACACTTTCAAGTTCATCAAGGAGCTGGGGCTGCATGGAGTTAAGCCCGACTTGTGGAAGCCAAAAACTATCTACAAGTTGATCAGAGCATCGGACATTGCTGAGACTGTTCCAGGCCTCCCTTCAGCCACTTGCAAAGTGGTCTGGAGGAATGTTTCTTCAAAGAGACTCACCAACAGGCATAAAGATCTGGCATGGATGGCTGTCCAGGGGGGTTTGCCACTCAGGACATTTATGCATGCCAGAAACTTGTGCAGATACAGGCACTGCCCCTTTTGTATCATCCATGAGGAAACGTCTTACCACGTTTTCTGGGAGTGCTCATTTGCACAGAGCCTGTTGAGGGCCTTGGAACCTGAACTGAGAGACTTTGTCCCACAGACTGCCATCACACATTTTGCTGTGCTGAATGGACTTTTTCATGGGACTTTTTCCCAAGAGGACATTGACAACGCCTGGCGGGTGTTGTGCTGCTTTAAGGACGCTTTATGGTGCGCCAGAAAGCGCCTTATCCACCAGCGGGAGAGGATGTCCATTGAGGACTGTCGCAGACTGGTTCACAGTCTGCTCAGAGACTATAACCTGATGGATCTCATGGAGGAAGAGGAGGTCTGAAGATTTCCCCTTCCCCCACTCTCCCTTGTGTGTCTTTGTCCATTCAATAAAGCTTCGGGCCTGTGATTTCATTCCCCTCCCCTTACCCCACTCTCCCACTCCCCTATCACACCTGTTGCTTTTTGAAATGTAATATTGTTTGATTGATTCATGCTACGTATAGATAACGTTTCTTAGTTTCATGCTTATAGGGGTATTGCGGCGTCATGCATGATGTGATGGCTCGGGGTATCCTTACTCCGCACACCACATCAGGCATCATACCGCAGAATGAATGTATGTGATTGAATGTATTTATTAGTATGACCGGAAATGTATTGTAATGTAGTGTATTTATGCGCTGCGTCGCAGTACAGGGGAGAATGTACCCCGACAAAAGTATTGTTTTTTGTATATCTTTTATGCAAATAAAGATTACATTTTCAACCAAAAAAAAAATTAGTATAGAGCTGGCCATACATTATACAATTTTTCTTTTGATTTACCAAAAGCATATATTATGCGGTCAAAACAGAATAGTTTCAATTTGTATGCAATCCGGCAGACCCTTACATGGTAAATCTAAAGGACATTGAATAAGAAGTATTGTATAATGTATGGCCAGCTTAAAGTGGATGCAAGCCCTCACATATACCCAGATCAGGGCTCTGTGGGGGCCAAACCATCACTTCCAGGACTTTTTGTTCTTCTTTACACCGAAGATAGTACTTATTGTACTGCTCTCCACCCCTTTGATGAACAAACTGCCTCCTGCTACAGCCAAATATTTCAAATTTTGACTTATTAGGCCGGAGCACCTGCTGCCATTTTTCTGCACGCCACTTCCTATGTTTTCGTGCAAAGTTGTGTCTCTTAGCCTTGTTTCCATGTCTGAGCTATGTCATTTTAGCCATGATTCTTCCAAGAAGTCCACTTCTGGCCAGACTTCTCTGGACAGTAGATGGGTAAACTAATATAAGTATCAGTGGCGGCCCGTGCATAGGGGGCGCCAGGGCGCCGCCCCCCTAAAAAAAAGAAGACAAAGAATAAAGTTCGGAAAAAAAAAAAATCGGTTCGCCGGCCAATGTGGTGACTAAAGGGGGGGTGGGGTTTACGACCCAGAAGAGGCGCCGATTGGCTGCCTTCTGGGGGGCGTAACCTGGCCGCAGGAAAGAGCGCTTGGCCACCCCCACCTTCGTGATATCCTGGCTGTGATTGGTCCAGTCTCCAGCCTGGACCAATCATCATCCAGGATATCGCTGACGTCGCAATGGGGGCGGGGCCGGTGCGTGCGTCAGTCACTCACCGTCACCGCCGCTCAGAGAAGAGGAGTGGCCGCCCGCCAGTTCCCGCCACCGAGACGAGGGAGAAGGACCCGCCGCAGAAGAGGAGGAAGAAGCTGAGCCGCGCCGCCGCCAGGTAAGTTTGAAGGGAGCACGCTGCACTCTGCATTGATTGGGGGACAATGCTGTGGGCACTCTGCAATAATTGGGGGACAATGCTGTGGCGCTCTGCAATCATTGGGGGACAATGCTGGCACTCTGCAATCATTGGGGGACAATGCTGGCGCTCTGCAATCATTGGGGTACAATGCTGGCACTCTGCAATCATTGGGGTACAATGCTGGCACTCTGCAATCATTGGGGGACAATGCTGGCACTCTGCAATAATTGGGGGACAATGCTGTGGCACTCTGCAATCATTGGGGTACAATGCTGTGGTGCACTCTGCAATCATTGGGGACAATGCTGTGGCGCTCTGCAGTGATTGGGGACAATGCTGTGGCGCACTCTGCAATCATTGGGGGACAATGCTGTGGCGCTCTGCAGTGATTGGGGACAATGCTGTGGCGCTCTGCATTGAAAGGGGCTCGCACGCTGAACTCTGCATTGATGGGGGCACGGAACAGTTGCATTGAAGGGGGCACGCACGCTGAACTCTGCATTGTGGGGGCACAGCACAGTGTTTATTGCATTGAAGGGGGCACAGCACAGTGTTTGTTTATTGCATTGAAGGGGGCACAGCACAGTTGCATTGAAGGGGGCATGCACGCTGAACTCTGCATTGTGGGGGCACAGCACAGTGTTTATTGCATTGAAGGGGGCACAGCACAGTGTTTATTGCATTGAAGGGGGCACAGCACAGTTGCATTGAAGGGGGCATGCACGCTGAACTCTGCATTGTGGGGGCACAGCACAGTGTTCATTGCATTGAAGGGGGCACAGCACAATTGCATTAAAGGGGGCATGCACGCTGAACTCTGCATTGTTGGGGCACAGCACAGTGTTCATTGCATTGAAGGGGGCACAGCACAGTGTTTATTGCATTGAAGGGGGCACAGCACAGTGTTTATTGCATTGAAGGGGGCACAGCACAGTGTTTATTGCATTGAAGGGGGCACAGCACAGTGTTCATTGCATTGAAGGGGGCATAGCACAGTGTTCATTGCATTGAAGGGGGCACAGCACAGTGTTCATTGCATTGAAGGGGGCACAGCACAGTGTTTATTGCATTGAAGGGGGCACAGCACAGTGTTTATTGCATTGAAGGGGGCACAGAACAGTTGCATTGAAGGGGGCATGCACGCTGAACTCTGCATTGTTGGGGCACAGCACAGTGTTCATTACATTAAAGGGGGCACAGAACAGTGTTTATTGCATGGAAGGGGGCACAGCACAGTGTTCCTTGCATTGAAGGGGGCACAGAACAGTTGCATTGAAGGGGGCATGCACGCTGAACTCTGCATTGTTGGGGCACAGCACAGTGTTTATTGCATTGAAGGGGGCACAGCACAGTGTTTATTGCATTGAAGGGGGCATAGCACAGTGTTCATTGCATTGAAGGGGGCATAGCACAGTGTTCATTGCATTGAAGGGGGCACAGCACAGTGTTTATTGCATTGAAGGGGGCACAGCACAGTGTTTATTGCATTGAAGGGGGCACAGCACAGTGTTTATTGCATTGAAGGGGGCATAGCACAGTGTTTATTGCATTGAAGGGGGCACAGCACAGTGTTTATTGCATTGAAGGGGGCATAGCACAGTGTTCATTGCATTGAAGGGGGCACAGCACAGTGTTTATTGCATTGAAGGAGGCACAGCACAGTGTTCATTGCATTGAAGGGGGCACAGAACAGTGTTTATTGCATTGAAGGGGGCACAGCACAGTGTTTATTGCATTGAAGGGGGCACAGCACAGTGTTTATTGCATTGAAGGGGGCACAGCACAGTGTTTATTGTATTGAAGGGGGCAGAGCACAGTTGCATTGAAGGGGGCATGCACGCTAACTCTGCATTGTGGGGGCACAGCACAGTGTTCATTGCATTGTGGGGGCACAGCACAGTGTTTATTGCATTGAAGGGGGCACAGCACAGTGTTTATTGCATTGAAGGGGGCACAGCACAGTGTTTATTGCATTGAAGGGGGCATAGCACAGTGTTTATTGCATTGAAGGGGGCATAGCACAGTGTTCATTGCATTGAAGGGGGCACAGCACAATGTTCATTGCATTGAAGGGGGCACAGCACAGTTGCATTGAAGGGGGCATGCACGCTGAACTCTGCATTGTGGGGGCACAGCACAGTGTTTATTGCATTGAAGGGGGCACAGCACAGTGTTTATTGCATTGAAGGGGGCACAGCACATTGTTCATTGCATTGAAGGGGGCACAGCACAGTTGCATTGAAGGGGGCATGCACGCTGAACTCTGCATTGTGGGGGCACAGCACAGTGTTTATTGCATTGAAGGGGGCACAGCACAGTGTTTATTGCATTGAAGGGGGCACAGCACAATGTTCATTGCATTGAAGGGGGCACAGCACAATGTTCATTGCATTGAAGGGGGCACGCACGCTGAACTCTGCATTGAAGGGGGCACGCACGCTGGTCTCTGCATTGAAAGGGGGCATGTACACTGGTCTCTGCATTGAAAGGGGGCATATACTATCTCCTGTACCATGACCTGTGCCATGCCTGTACCATCACCTGTGCCATGCCTATACCATCGCCTGTGCCATGCCTGTACCATGACTTCAAAGTCACGCAATTTTTTACTGCGTTTTTTGACGCAAAGCAATACCTATTACATTTTTCTTTTTGCGCCCCCCCAAAAATTTTGAGCACCAGCCGCCACTGATAAGTATACAATATTTTTTTTCCGGTGTCCTGTTCACACAACAATGCTGTGTCAACCTGCATTGCATTAAAATGCATACATGTTGCATTTTAGTGCAATGCAACGCAGGACAACACAGCATTTTTGCAAGGGGATCTATTGTTGCTGGTAGGGGCCTATTGTTGCTGGGGTATGTCTTTTATATTGCTGGGGGGTCAGTTAGGTTAGGCTAGCTGAGGGAGATCTACTGTTGAGAGGGGTTTATTGTTGCTGGCTGTGGGGAGATCTTTTGTTGCTGCCGGGGGGTCTATTGTCGCCGGGGGGGGGGGGGGTTGGTTCGGGTGGGCTATTGTTGTTAAGAGGGATCTGTTGTTGCTGGAGGGGGGCTATACTGTTACTGGCTACAGGAATCTATTTTATTGCTTTTCTTGTTAACAAATTCCATACAAATTACTTTAGTAATAGTATCACCACAAAAATTATACTTGGTTCTGTATTCTCTAAAAGGGCAGTAATGGGTGGGGTGGAACCAAGGAACGTTGGGGGTGGAGAAGAGAGGTGACTCAGAGTGAGTTCCTGCACTTATTCTCTAAGAAATAAAGTCCTGACCTCAACACTCCTGGGCATTAACACACACAATAAAATGCAGTGAACAGTTGGTATTTGCCAACAAGCGGCTGCTGCTAACCTGCACAGCATCAGAAGATAGCCAATCAGGACAGGACAATATCCGCCGGCTATGAAGGAAACACTGCATGGATGATTTTTATGCATGGATGATTTTTATGCAGGGATGATTTTTAGCAACAGCCTATAGGTAATAGGATATAAACCATTAAACCTATAGCCAGCCATAGATGGAGTGATTTTCTTTCCTGTGTTCTGAACATTTTATATATGGGCAACTCCTATCCTCATATTGATTAGTGGTTCCAAATTAATAACTACTGCAGTAGGGAACCGACACAAAATGATACACACGCATCTTTCCAAAATAACAGTTCTGTTTAATTTGACGCAATTGAAGGCTTTTATACACATGATTACGTAGGTATCGCATTAATATTTACAATTGTACTTTTATGGTAACAAAGGGCGTAACATAGGCAGGCTAATTCTAATCAGGACTCCGAAAGAATGCAAACATATAATGAAAACCTTATTAGTGCTGTGTGCACAATGAGTAATATGCAGTGTGCCATACATACAAAATAGAATACAATAATATACAGGATGTACAAATTTCCATTACACCTGCAACCATGAAGGCCGCCCCCACCGGGAGAACACTGTAAATACTGCTAGCCGCTATATTAGCCGCTGGCAATAATGGCATGTAAAATCCGAAGATTGGTTGTATCCAAGTTGATCGCTCAATCAACTCCGATACATTCAGCCTGCCTATATATGGTTTGAATCTCCTCTGGTTCCTGCTGAATCGGCCCAGATTCTAACTGTCTATGGCCGGCTTTACTAATGTGCCACTGTTGATTGTTGTATTTTTTTTGTATAAACTTAATAAAAACCTCCTACCTCTAAAAAAAAAATAAAAAAAATACTAGTGTGTTATACTAAACTTTGTGTATTTTTTAAAAACAGATGTGTCTGACATACATAAATTTAGAGCTGTACTCTGGGCAGATAGTAAAATACCATTTAATCCTCCATGTACCTCCTTCTATAAGACATAGAGCCAACCAAGTATGTGCAAAGAGCAATGGCAGCTCCTATTTTACTATTCTGACCAGTTTACTTTAAATTTAATTTTAGGTATTGGTGCAGGCTTTTTTTTTTTTTTTTTTTTTACATAATTGCCCTGTTTTTTTTTTCCTTTAAAATTCTAAATGTATTGATTTTCTGGTATCATGCACACCCAAATAAAGGGTGTGCATGATACCAGAAAATCAATACATTTAGAATTTTACCTTTTCTACTGTGTACTTTGTTCAATAAAGCTTTTTGGGAAAAAAAATAAAAAATTTTAAAGTGAAAAAAACAGGGCATTTATGTAAAAAAAAAAAAAAAGATGAGATACATTTTTTTACATATACTCTGCAGATATGTTTCTCTGTCATCATAGCATAAGAGACTTTCTTGATATGTCTCCGAGCCTGTCCTGTGACTTGTATAAATATTTCTATTCCCCAGTTGGCCTGGGGCAGCAAGTCTGTAAGAGGCAAATTGTGTGCTGACAACCTAAGCATCAATAAAGTCAAGTACACGCGGGCTGAATGTCGAGCAGCAACAGGCAGTTCAATAGAAACCGGCCAACATTCGGCCATTTGTACTTCGGCCGGTCCGACAAAAGTTGGCCATTCGGCCCGCTTCTGTTGAAGGGGCATGACCGAAAAAGGTCTGCCGACTGTTTTCCGATCTGTACTCTTATCCAATGGCTGAGAATGCTGACTGGAGTATTGCGTCCCCTGTCCTCCTGTCAGAACACAATTGCACAGCAGCGGAAATCGCTGTACTACGATCAGATTGTTAGTACAGTGGCTCCGACTTGAGTTGTCAGGCTTTTTTGGTTCAGCCCCCTAGGTTAAAGGAAAAAACTTGTAGTGTGTACTAGGCTTAACCGTTTGCTGACCGCCGCAAGTACATATACTGCGGCGGTCAGCCCCGGCCAGGCAAAGTGACGTACCGGTACGTCACTAGCCTGTCACTTGCTTGTGAGCCAATAGCGGGCGAGGGCGCGCCCGCCCCGGCTCGTTCCCTGGGAAGTCCGTGCGTGTGACCGGCGGACCCGATGTCTGCCGGTCACTCGCGATCGTCCGCCGTGAAGGGAGAAAGGCAGGCGGCTGATGTAAACAAGCCGCCTGTCGTTCTCCCCTGTGTAGGAATGGTGATCATACGGTTCTACTATGTAGGACCGTTGATCACTGTTCCTACACCAGTACCCATGTCCAATCACAGTAAGAAGCACGCCCCTAGGGACACACTTAACCCCTCCTTCCCCAATAAAGTTAACCCCTTCCCTGCCAGTGTCATTTTGCAGTAACAGTGCATATGTATAGCACTGATTACTGTAGTAATGTCACTGGTAACCCCAAAAGTGTCAAAAATGTCAGTCAAGGGTCCGATCTGTCCGCCGCAATATCGCAGTACGTACCGCAAAAAAAATCGCAGATCACCGCCATTACGCGTTAAAAAAACAACAAAAATGACAGAAATCTTTCCCTTAGTTAGTAAACGCAATAACTTTTGCGCAAACCAATCAAAATACCCTTTTTGCATTTTTTTTTTACCAAACATATGTAGCAGAAAACAAATTGGCCAAAAATGTTAAAAAATTTTTTTGGGGAATTTCATATAATAAAATGTGAAAAATATTGTTATTTTTGCAAAATTGACGCTCTTTTTTATTTTTTTGTTTATAGCGCAAAAAGTAAAAATCGCACAGGTGATCAAATACCACCAAAAGAAAGCTCTGTTTGTGGGGAAAAAAAGGACGTCAAATTTGTTTAGGTACAGCGTCGCAAGACCACGCAATTGTCCGTTAAAGTCACACAGTGCCGAATCGCAAAAAAGGCCCTGGTCAGGAAGGGGGTAAAATCTTCCGGGGCTTAAGTGGTTAAAGTGGTTGGCAGAAAGTTTTTTATCTTAATGCATTCTATGATTAAAAAAAACCTTCTGTGTGCAGCAGGCCCCCTAATACTTACCTGCGCCCCATCTAATCCAGCCATGTAGCACAAGAGACTCTGGTATCCAGGACTCTCCCTCCTGATTGGCTGAGACACCGCAGCGGGGGCCATTGGCTCTTGCTGCTGTCAATCAAAGTCAGTGAGTCAGAGAGGGGGCCGTGGCTCCCTGTCTGCTTGCTGTGGGGGCACTTGGCAGGAGGGAGGGGCCAGGAGCGCCAGCGAGGGACCCAAGAAGAAGAGGGTCAGGGCTGCTCTGTGCAAAACCACTTCACAGAGGAGAAAAGTATAACATGTTTGTTTATTTTAAAAAAAAAAACAGACTTTATTATCACTTGAAGTCTGCTTGTCCGTTTTGTATTAAGTCCCCGTTCACACTGGGGCGACCTGTGAGGCGACCTGGTCGCCTCACAGGTCGCCGTAGGTCGCCTTCCATAGGGAAGCTGCGGACCCGTTCTTATCTGACTTAGAAAAAGGGTCCAGAGCTTCTTTGGGGCGACCCGGAGCGACCGTCATAGACTTCAGTGTTATGAAGTCTGTGCAGGCCGGACCTCGGAGGTCGCCCCGGGAAGTAGCGTCGCTGCTATGTGAACGGGGCCTTAGTGTGTTGCTGGTGGCCCCTATCTTACATGTCGTCATATAAACAACACCTCACCAGTTGCAGAACCACATTAGAAAGCCTTCCACTTTTCCCTTTTACCTGCTAAGAACCCTTCACATAATTTGCAGTTCTGGGAGAACCGCTGATAAAACCAGCTTATTGGTGGGTCAGTGGTGTTATGCAGCTCACTCTACAAGTTGTGATGGCCCTGGAATACACACCATCAATTGGAAGGTCAATCAACCACAGCTCAAGGAACTCTAGCAACTTCTAGAACGCCAGGGCTTCATCAAACCCTGGTTGAGAATGGCTACTATAGAGTGATGGCTTTGAGTCTGCTGACATCACATCCAAGATGGTGCTGCCTATCAGCAGTCTTAGGGCTTTTGGATGTCGCCACATGAGAGGCTATTACAGGTAAAACCCACATACAATATTACATATTATCATACAATATACATACAATACATATTTTCTTATGTGATTTAGTGGTTAGTACTTTTGCCTTGCAGCACTGGGGTCCTTTTTGTTCAAATCCCAACCAAAATGCTGCCTCCATGGAGTTTTCATGTTCTCCTTGTGCTTGCATGGATTTCCTCCCACACTCCAGTGACCTGCTGGTAGGTAATTTGGTACTTGTCTAAACTGTCCCTAGTATGTGTGTATGCATGTCAGATAGAGACCTTAGATTGTAAGCTTCTTGAGGGCAGGGACTGATGTGAATGCAGTGGCGGCCCATCCATTGGGGACGCATGGGGCGCCGCCCCCCTATCCATACGTCCCTAATCTACATGCAGGGTGCCAGACGCATGGATTGCAATGGGTTTTTTTTTTTAAGCGCGTGATTAGAGCCAGAGGCTCTAATAGGCTTCAAAAAAGGGTGGGAATATTCACTGTTATCACACTGATTCTCCTCCCAGCCAATCGGGAAGCGGGTCCTGAGACCCATTTCCTGATTGGCTGAAAGCAGAGGCCATGCTATTGGCCAAGTAGGAGGAGGAGGAGGAGACGCAAGGGAAGCCGCCGCCGCTGCCTGCCCTCCACATCAGTTCAGGGTGAGTGAGCCGGCGACTGGGGTGGTATGGTGTGCGAGCTGGTGTGGTCCGAGGGGGGGGGGGTATGGTTTGGTCCTTCTGCCGCCCCCCCAGCCACAGGAGCACCAGCTGCCACTGTGTGAATGTAATGCATCCATTCTGATAAACTTTTTGTTAAGATGAATGATTTGATAACAGGTCTCTTTAGGTAGACAATGGTCTCTTCTGCTTTGTCCTTCAGGGGTTGGGGGGGGGGGACAGATAGTTGTAGGGGGCAAGGGCTGAACCTTGCCCTACTTTTCCATCTCATGCAATAATGTACAGGCACGGGACCCTCTGTAAGATAATGAAAATTTATAGATAAAATATTTAATTCAGGGATCAAAAGCTACAGAGTATATAAGACATACAATGCAGATATTTGTGTTACAAATACAGTTGATTGCACATAAACCTATGTATTGCACAGCTATTTTCTTGACCTATTTGTGTTAATTGTCCTTGTGAACGAGTTCATGTCTGCACAAACAGTGTGAAAACTCAGGAACTCACACGGCCCTAACTAATAAAGTCCAAAGTGTAATGACTGTTCAAAGTGCGGTAATCCATAGCAACCAATCATCGTACTTATTAAACTAAGTAGACTAGTCTGACTGAATTGTGGTTGGGCTCTTGCAATTTGCACTGTTTAACTGAATAGGCATGAAAGGGCAAAAGGACATGTGTAATTGCACTGCTATCATGTAAGTGAGAGTGCAGTTGGAACAGGATGGGTGCAGAGTCCAGTCATTAGTCAACTAATTTGCTATGTCATCGTCTTCCTTCTAGGACTCGGATCAGATGACACGGGTCAATGCATGGCCGTATATTGCACTCTGTACTGTAGGACAATGAAACCACTTTCTATGCTTTTCATAATACAGTAGCATGGGTACTATAAGGTGAATGGTATAAATGTACAATGCCTCAGAGAGTTCTTTTCATTTGTGATCATGATCTGTTTGGTTGGAGAATCACCACTCACCCCCTGCAAACCCTAGGTTGGTTTTTGGTATTTTGATATTTTTTTCACCACAGCCAAGATCTCTCTTTTGCCACCTCATTGGTTTTCCTATTGGGTGTTTATGGTCCCCTTCCATTTACTCCCGTGCCAGACACTGAGCATCAGTCACCATTTGGAGACGCTATGTTTTATCAAGTTCCAAGCAAGTTTTATAGGGTTCTGTTGTTGAAGGCATCCACTCCTGAAGAAGTAAAAGTATTCACGAAACGCGTCGAGTTACAAGATGCATTCCTCTCTCATATTGCAATCATCTTGGTTATGTAAATTATGTACTTGAAAATATACCAGCTTGATGTACATTATATATTGTTACATGTACCCTATTGGCTTGATATGCCAAACATTTTTTATGTGTACTTTATACATTTATGTGTCCAATCCTTGTACAATAAATTGACATTTTATGATTTTTGTATTATGCCTCATTTAAAGTCCCATGGGCGAATATTGGTTGTGTGTCTGGTATTTTCCATATTACACCGCACACATAAAGAGAGACTCTTCACCAGAGTTGCTTTGAAGTAGAATTATGGTCTCCCATTAAATACACATATTAAATGTATTACCTGCACTTTTTTTTTTCCTCAGTCCCTCTGCAAAGTTTCACAAATATCTGTTGATCCTGGCCGTGAGGTTCACCTAAAGCAGTTTCCTGGAGTAATAATGATGCTGCACTGCTACAGAATTCAGAGCAGAGTTGCCACTTTCATGTAGACTGTGCCTGCTTGCACTATAGTGGGATGAGTTGTTGTTGCATCCTATCACGCCTAGTCCTGCCCACTGCGATTTGGATTGACGGTACTGCCTCTGTTGATGAAACTCTTGAACTGTGATTTGCAGTGTCTGGGAGCGGGAGGGTGTGAGACACAAATGGAGGATTCCACTTAGTCAGGGAAGGTAAAGGAAAGGTACGAGGGTGGATAAGAAGATGTGTATTGTAACTGGGTGAGCTATAGTATCTCACAATCCAGGGAATATCCGATTGCCTCTCGGGGGATCAGGAAGGAATTTTTTCCCCTGCTGTAGCAAATTGGATCATGCTTTGCTTGGGTTTTTCGCCTTCCTTTGGAACATCTGTGGGTATAGGATTGTGTATATGGGCTTGTATGGTTGGGTTTTCTTTTGATTTTTATTAGCTGAGCTAGATGGACTTGTGTCTTTTTTTCAACCTCACTAACTATGTTAGTATGTTACAAAAGTGAGTACACCCATTAAATTTTTGTAAATATTTTATTTAATCTTTTCATGTGACAACACTGAAGAAATGAAACTTTGCTACAATGTAAAGTAGTGAGTGTACAGCTTGTATAACAGTGTAAATTTACTGTCCCCTCTCAAAATAACTCAACACACCGGTTCAGGCACTGTCAACCCTCCTTGCTGCAGCTTCCAGTTTCACTAGCCCTTCTGGATAAACTTCTCCACATTCCTCCAGACTGATACTCTCTCCACAGTCCTCCCAGACTGAACACTCACCAGCCCACCTGGGTGACTTCTCAGGAGACCTCCCAGACGCACTGTTCCAGACACGCTTGCTCCTGTGCCTCCAGGAAGGGTTTCCTCTGTGTGTTGTGGGGGATCCTTCCAGAACCTGAGCTCCAGGCCCGAGGTCACCCCCTAGTCACCATACTAGGGGGCGCCCTGTGAGGGCCTCCGGCAGCCTCCTTAGCACTTCCATCTTCCACCCGACTCTCCCTGCTGGCATGACCCATGTCTCTTTATGAGGTAAACTGCCCCCTGCCAGTCCATTTTGCTGGGGATTGGCCAGGGTCCTCATATATATGCATTACAGCCCCTTCTAGCTGCCAGGGGGAGGCACCAGAAGAGCTGTCAGATGAGTCATCCAGCCTCCCTGAGTCACTCAACCCTAAAACCCTGACCCAGATTCAACCCAGGCCTGGCTGGCTCTCAGGCAAACCAATATACCTACACTAACAGCTAACTATATACTCTAGCTAGAAGGTGCTACATTTGAAATTATGTACAGGCAGTCCCCGGGTTACAAACAAGATTGGGTCTGTAGGTTTGTTCTTAAGTTGAATTCGTAAGTCAGAACAGGTACATTTTTAAGTGTAGCCCCAGCCAAAAGAATCATTTTTTTAAGTTTTTTGGATAGCATAGGGAAGGGTTAACACCTCTGTACCATTTGTTTTGCTGTCTGTGCCCCTGTTCAGAAGATTTCACTTCACTTTCTGTCCCTATGACAATTGGATTTTGAAAATTTTGGATTGTTGTGTAGACAAGGATTCGTGATAACGCATCAGTGGAGACACCTTTTTTCCCATGATCACTCTTACAGTACTCTTACAGATTGACATTTTCTTCCTAGGGGTAGATTTCCCCTCACTTCCTGTTGTCTCCCTCTGTTTGTAAGTAGAAGTCGTTTGTAGGTCGGATGTTTGTAACCCAGGGACCGCCTGTATTCACTACAGACTTGCTAAAGCTAGGGGTTTGTTGTTTAGCTGTAATGATGATTTTTTTGCAAGATATAGGTGTATGGCATCAGATTGTATTCTAGGTGTCCTCCCACCCTGCAATCCTCACTCAACAAGCTTTTGACAGAGTTAAATACGTTAGTGGCTGGTGAAACCGTTGTAGCAATCAATGCACTAAAAGGATGAATAAACTTTCATGCAATTTTCATTACAGTGGAGGGCGGCTTCTTTTTCTTTGTTTACATGCCACGGTTTTGGAGTGGATAGCGAACTGCTAGAAGCCTGGACCCCATCATTGGAGGATCAGGGGTAGGAGTGTCTGTAATGGAGCAATATGTGCTTTCCTGTTGCTCCAGCTTGGTAACCCATTTTGAGACTGAAAGTATTTCATTGGGGATTATAATGGGCTACCGATGGAGCCTTGGAATGCTATTGTAGCCTGTATTTCTTAACAACCTGGTGGCTGTGTGGCAATACCTGGAAAGCTTCTAAAATTGCGGATAAATAGCCTTTTAAGACAAAATGGTAGATTCTGTAGTACTGCAGAGATCATGACAGCCAAGCTGCGCATTTGAGACCACTACCTTCTCCCTCATATTTTTCCTCTCTAGCCTCCCAAGAACTAACTAGAATACAGATAAGAATGAAGGCCTGGGATGTAATTGCTACACACATATGTGCAGGAGACATAGGGAGGGGGAGGATTTGTATTGTATTACTGCCAAGCTAGTTGGGGAAATATGTATCTGTGACGTTACTGCTGTTTCATATATGTGATGTACACGCTTTTTCAGGCACTTAGCAAGCGTGCATGAGCCGGGCTAAGCCATTTTTGCTAGCGAAATAAAAAGGTTTGATTCTGAATCCTGAGTCCAAGAAATTCATTCTTGGTTTCAATGTATTTGCTGCAACGGCTGTATACAGCAGGAGATGCATAGAGTGTGCCTTGAGTAAAAATAAACAATCTTTCTAATTTAGACATTGGTTATAGTTTGGAGGAGAGAGGATTATTTCTTGCACATTTTTGAGTCCCACATTATGATTTTAGGAATGGGCTTGCAATGTAACCATATACAGTATATTTCTTTCAGTAAACCAAAAGGGGCACATAGACAAGCATTGTTGGTATGCAAAACGAGGGGGGGAGACCAGAACTCTAAGACTGTCACAAGCATTGCTGGTAATATGCAGAGCAGCTTCCCAAAAACATGTAATGCAAAGGATGTGATTGTATTCCGTAAACTCATTCCAGAACTGATAGCAGCTGCAATAAATAATATTGCCAGGGACTAGTGAATTTGTTTCCTATGCTTGAGATTCGGGGAATATGGCAAAGCAATATATTGTGATTGTACAGTATATGCTCAGCAGGGCCGGTGCTTCCACTAGGCAAACTAGGAAGTCGCCAAGGGTGCATTGCCACCTAGGGGCGCAGCCATGAGTCGGCACTATCTCTCCATCATGAATGATCCTTGTGAGCTGAGGGGAGGGGCGGCCGTGGGGGAGGAAGAAGGGGCAGTGGAAGATGCCAGGTGTCTTGGGCAGTGCGGCACTACCAGGCCCTGGCTTTCCACCACTGTTAGGGGGCCCAAAGAGGCAGGAAGTGAGTCCACCAGCGTGCTGCCTGAATGATGATCCTCTTTGGCTGGATCTGAGCGGCCTTAACCCCGGGCAGGAAGTGACTCTCTGCACTGAGCTGATGGGCAGCCGTTCGTTTCCCTGGGTCGGTGTAGCGTGAGAATTACCTACCCCGTGAGTATTACCTACCCCTCGTCACTTCCGGCCAGGAACAGCTGAGCAGCGCAGCAGTGCGCATGCTCACAGGGCCAGATACCTAAAGGGACGACAGAGGAGCTGACTAGTGCGCATGCGCACTAGTATGGAAATAGGACGGTGTACCGTGGAAAAAACCTACCCACGCGGCGGTTAAATAAAACAGCGGGGTTGCAATACGAATCATCTCCGCTCATGTGGCTGTCACTTCCCTGCTCTCGGCAAGTAAATATAAAAGCGGCTGGCGTCTCCGTGATTTATGTTTTCATACACCCGCCGCCGCTTTTATATTTACTTGCCGAGAGCAGGGAAGTGACAGCCACAGGAGCGGAGATGATTCGTATTGCAGCCCAGTTGTTTTAATGTAACGGCTGCATTCCATACAGTGCCGTGAACCGGAAGTGACGAGGGGTAGGTTTTTCTCACGGGTAGGTAATTCTCACGGAACATCGGTATTAAGCAGGGAGCGGAGGAGAGCTGAACCTGAGCCAGAGCTCGGCACCGGAGGGCTGAACCTTTACTGGAGCAGAAGCGACGAGACACTGAAAGGGTCTGAGGAGGTTGGCGATTAAATAAGTGTGGAGCTCTCTGCTGCTTTTCCCTCCACCAGGAGCCAGTTGGAGCTATGTTGAGCACTGTGGTCCAGGAGAGGAGTGTCCTGGGAGAAGGAATCAGCAGGATCAGTGCGGGCCACTCTTCATACCGCCCAGTGAGTGTGCCCAGAACAGGGGATCGGTGTCCCTGGGTGTTACATGGAGCATCCCTGGTATGAAAGGGAATCGGGGTCACCAGGTGTGCCATGGGGAATCGGAGTCACCAGGTGTGGCATGGGGAATCTGAGTCACCAGGTGTGACATGGGGGATAGGGATACCCGGGTGTAACAGGGGTTCGGGGTCACCAGGTGAGCCATGAGGAATTGGGGTCCCTGGGTGTGCCATGGGGGAATGGGGTCCCCAGATGTGACACAGAGAAACATTAGGGTCCCCAGGTGTGACATGGAGGAACATCAGGGTCTGACATAGAGGAACATTGGGGTCACTGGGTATGACAGCATGACATGGAGGAACACGGGGTCCTTGGGTGTGACATGGAGGAACATTGGGGTCAGTGGGTATCACAGCATGACATGGAGGAATATTGGGGTATCAGGGTGTGACATGGAAAAACATCAGGGTCCCTGGGTGTGACATGGAGGGACATCAGGATCCCCGGGTGTGACATGGAGGAATATGGGGGTCACTAGGTATGAGAGCATAACATGGAGGAAGCATCAGATCAGGGTAACTGGGTATGACATAGAGGAGTTTTTAACCATTTCCCTTTTTTTTTTTTCTTTTTTTGAGGTGGGGGGGGGGGGGGGGGGAGCAAGTAGCTGGTCTTGCCTAGGGTGTAAAATAGTCTAGCACCGGCCGGCCCTGATGCTCAGCATGAGAACCAACCATAGCCACACTGACTAATACTGTTCAATACTGGTGAGGGGCATTGGCAAAGAACTTTCCAAGTTCCAGAAAAATGTAATTCAGGCATACTAAAGACCTACTGGTATTACTGTGGTTGCATTTTGTGTTTAGAGTGCACCGGAATCTTAGGAAGACGTGTTCTTGGATTGTATTCCTGAGATCGGAGAATAGATTTGTGCATTTAAGTGTCAGATTGTGAAGACGAATCTAAAGAGTGTGTTGCAGTGTACACATACCATGAGTTTATACACCACTTCCATCGGGTTGTGTTGAATTATACTGCAGAATAATAAGCTTTAATAATTTAACAGTTCTATTAGATAAATCCCGGAAAGAAGCCTCAGTTTCCTACAATAGCGGACTATAGCAGCCACAGAAATGAGACATAATAGATAAAATCAAAAGTTTTTGTACAAAGGTAAAAGATTTAGAGATAATACTTTTCTAACGCCAAGACACAGGGGAGAAAAAGTATACTCAAATTGGAAAATACAAATTTTAAAATGAATGCGTATGGTTGAAAGTATCAATACAATCCATACAATAATAGTGATTTAATGTTGTCTGTAGGCTCTTATAATAGCGTAATGTGCTAGTATGCATCGCATATTAGCACATTATGAAATTCTTACCTTATTGTGTCAAACTCCATTTCATTGCGGGCCACATCAGCATTATGGTTTCCCTCAAAGGGCCGGTTATATCTGTAAGATTAGATGTCCAGAGCACCCCTACGCCCTCTTACATGAGATGTCAAGAGCCCCCCACCATCAGAAGTCATGAGTCACCCACCCTTCCTTACATCACAATGCACCCCCTTACCTTGTGCTGCTGCCAGGAAGAAGATGCAGGTGGATCTGGGAAGCAGAAAGTACAGGGCCTCGAGCAGGACCAGAGGGGGGCTGGAGTCAGCTTCCAGAGTCTGCTGAATCCTGAGACTAGGGGAGGCAGAGACAAGGTGGTGTTGCGGCTGCACAAAGAGGTGCAGGATCTGAAGGTGGTGTGGGCAATGACAAGCCTTTCTGCAAGTGCACAGAGAAGCACTAGATCTGGCAAAGGAGCTCTGTCCTCTCTGCTGCCGACTACTGAGACAAGGTGGTGGCAAAGAAAAAGGGTGTGCTGCAGCTGCATGAGAGGTGCGAGGGCCACATGAAATGGCCTTGGGGGCCTCATTCGGCCCGCAGGCCTTGTGTTTGACACCTGTGCCAAAAATCTCCACCGCTGAGAGGCCTTCCATCTTCCCCCAGTCTTCCTTCTGGGTTCACAGACTCCGGCTGTGTGAGTACCTGGAGCCATAATGACGTCACTCCCAGGCATGCGCACAGGAGCTGAAAAAAGACACAAGTCCATCTGGCTCAACCAATAAAAAACAAAAAACAGTAAAGAAAACCAAATCATACAATCCTATATACACAATCCTATACCTGCAGTTGATCCACAGGAAGGCGAAAAACCCCAGCAAAGCATGATCTAATTTGCTGCAGCAGGGGAAAAAAATTCCTTCCTGATCCCTCGAGAAGCAATCGGATATTCCCTGGATCAACTTTACCTATAAATATTAGCATCCAGTTATATTCTTTACACCTAGAATCCAGGCTGTGGACCTTCAGAGTGCAGGCACCTGTGACGTCACCGGGTGCATCCAGGATGAATATCTCCTAAACGGTGCAGGTTTAGGAGATATTCATCTTACAGGTAAGCCTTATTACAGGCTTACCTGTAGGTAAAAATCACAAAGCGTACTTTAAGCATACTCTGCTACATGCATGCCTGAGAAGTGCGGAGTGGATCTAGGCCAGTGATCTAACCTTGGCACCCTAGATATTTTGGAACTACATTTCCCATGATGCTCAAATACACTGCAGAGCACATGAGCATCATGTATAGTTCCAAAACATCTGGGGTGCCAAGGTTTTCCATCACTGATCTAGGCTATGTAGTGGATCAGGTGGGCAGCTTGTCTCTACAAACTGGAGTGCATCAGGGACAGATCAAGAGTCTAGTCTTGGGAGGGGCACTGCGGTTTTTCGCGGGCAGTTAGTCGGGGCAATGGCTGGTGTTGGCGCTTCAATCATCACGACCCCACGGTTGATATGGTGTCTGGATGATTGAAGCGCATTATTCCTATTATTACATTGTAATATAAAATTAAATAGTTCAACTCACCATAATGCAGAATCGGTGGGAGCCCTGAGCGTGTCACTTGCCACATCACCTGCCACCAGATGTGGATTGTCACTTTCCACGTCGCCTGCCACCAGGTGCAACTTGTCACTTGCCACGTCGCCTGCCACAGGATGGGGATTGTCACTTGCCATGTCGTCTCCCACCAGATGGGGATTGTCACTTGCCACATTGCCTGCCACCAGATGGGGATTGTCACTTGCCACATTGCCTGCCACCAGATGGGGATTGTCACTTGCCACGTCGCCTGCCACCAGATGCGGATCGTCACTTGCCATGTCGCCTGCCACCAGATGCAGCTTGTCACTTGCCACATTGCCTGCCACCAGATAGGGATTGTCACTTGCCATGTTGCCAGCCTCCAGATGCGGATTGTCACTTACCATGTCGCCTGCCATTAGATGCGGATTGTCACTTGCCATTTCGCCTGCCACCAGATGTAGCTTATCACTTGCCACCTAGAGTGGATTGTCACTTGCCAGTGGCTGTGTCCCAGAGTGAGGGCAGGCAGTGAGAGATAATGTAACCTCTCTGCTGCCCACGGCTGCACAGTGAGAGCGTTACTCGGTCACAAGCTAAATAGCGGTGTGATGCAGGGTGGGCAAGTGAGTGAGCAGAGAGATTACATCATCTCTTACCGCCCGCCCTGCATTATCGCTGTTCAGCTTGTGACAGAGTACCGCTCTCACTGGGCAGCAGAGAGATTACATTATCTCTCACTGCCCGCCCTCACTCTGGGATGATGCCATCTCTCTGCTCGCTCGTCCGCCTGCTCACTAGCCTGCCCGCTCGCTCACCTGCCTGTCCGCCCCCTCGGGGACAGTCCTGCGAAATCCAGGACAGTTGGGAGCTATGCTGTTATCATATGTCAGCCACAGATTGAGGATAATGATATGTGATAATAGTCTGGTATAATAGTTACACTTATAACATGTTGCTGCCTCTTTATTTTTTTTATTGCCAAACTTGTGTTGTCTCATGTTCTAAAGACCGGCTGAGGTCTTCTGCACTCATTCTGATGATTTGAAGCAGTAATTTTTTGTTATACTTGTTATGACTGCTTTGTAATGCATATTTGCGCAGTGTTCACATGACATACGACTGGTGGAAGCCCTTTCTGGCTTGAAAACTCATGTATTCTTTTTATACCGGTTTTGTGAAGATGAAAACTCTTCAATAAAAAATATTTGGGGATAAAAACAAAACTGGAGAGTGTAAAATCTGGTGCAGCTCTGCATAGCAACCAATCGGCTTCCAGATTTTTTTTTTTTTTTTTCCAAAGCTTAAAGGAGAAGTACAATGAAAGCTCATTAGGCTGTACTTCTGTGGATCACAGGAGTGCAGATCGTTTTGCACTCCTGTGACCCGTTTTCAGCAGACGTCACAGAGCCGGTCCGGGTTCGGGAAAGATTGCGACCATATAGTTGGGATCCACCCACTTGCCTGAACCGGCACCTGGCTCAGCCTCTCAGCGCTCTCCCGCCGCCTCCACAGCCCAGCAGTCCAGTGAACACGGATGGGGGGGGGGGGGGGGCAGAACAGAGAGCGGTAATTGACAGTCACCAGCTCTCTGCTCAGGGAGCACTGAGAACCAAGCAATCAGCGGTGTTTGATCTTTCACTTCTCAGCCTTAGAGTCGGCAGGGGACAGATGCAGCATCGTACCTAGGTAAGTATGGATCAAAAAAATAAAAATTCTCATAATTCTCTTTTAATTGAACAAGCTGAAGTTAGAAGCTGATTGGCTACCATGCACAACCACACCAGATTTTACAGGTTTAGTAAATCAACCCCTATGTGTCTGTCTCTATGTTTAATAACTTGTATGCTCAAGAACAAGAAACTCCAGTCTCCATCGGGGACCCGTGGAGGTACAGGTGCCGGTGGACTCGTAACATGTTACATGTTACACACTAAATATGGGTGTAACATGTAACTAGTTACAAAAGGTGAACTTATCCTTTAATGATACAAGGGAAAAGGGGACTAGACCCGGCACCACTAGCTACGGGTCCCACCACTTTCAGAAACTATTTTGGTTACTCCCTATGTTGGTACATTTGTTCTTTTAGTAGGGTAATATTGACTTGTTGTCTCTAGTAATCAAAGGGGGGTGGGGGGTTGTAGGAGCAGTAAATAGCAATCTCAGTACTGGAGGTCTAATCGCAGGAGGAAATTTTTCTTCATCAATATCTCCCAGTAAACACATTGCTGGATTGAGCTCTATTTGTATTAGATACGCTCTGTTTATTTTGTCCACCAGTGTTTGCCAATAGCGGACAAGCTTGGCTGCACTGATGGGCACTGATAGACAGCACTGATGGGCACTGTTAGGCTGCACTGATGAGGTGGCACTGATGGGCGGCACTGATTGGCAATTAGTGATGTCGCGAACATAAAATTTGCCGTTCGCGAACGCGAACATCGGCGAATGTTCGCGAACCGGTGAACATTGCGAACCGCCATAGACTTTAATAGGCAGGCGAATTTTAAAACCCACAGGGACTCTTTCTGGCCACAATAGTAATGGAAAAGTTGTTTCAAGGGGACAAACACCTGGACTGTGGCATGCCGGAGGGGGATCCATGGCAAAACTCCCATGGAAAATTACGTAGTTGACGTAGAGTCAGGTTTTATTCCATAAAGGGCATAAATCACCTAACATTCCTAAATTGTTTGGAATAACGTGCTTTAAAACATCCAGTGTGTGTATACGATCAGGTATGATGTTGTATCGTTCAGGTAGTGTAAGGGTTACTCCCGCTTCACAGTGACAGACCAAACTCCCCGTTTAACGCACCGCAAACAACCGCAAACAACCGCAAACAGACCAGAACCGACCAAAATGGGACAGGAACTGGGCTTTAAGGGTTAGGGTTAGGTTTAGTGTTAGGGGCTAGGGTTAGGGTTACGGTGAGATACTTAGGGTTAGAGTTAGTAACCCTACCCCTACGCCTCTAACCCTAACCGTCTAACCCTAAGCACTAAAAATAACCCTAGCCCTAACCCTAACCCTAGCCCTAACCCTAATTCTATTTTTTCTTCTGGTTCTGGACATGCTACAGAGCTGAAACTTCACAGGTACGCTTTTTAGACCCCCAGACACTGAATCACACAAAAAAAGTTTTTAAAAATTGTAATTTTTTGTTAGAGAGCCAATTATTGGAAAAATTAAAAAAAAATAAAAATAAAAAATTTCTTTGGATTTAGCATCTGGGCGGTCTAAAAAGTGTACCTGTGAAGTTTCAGCTCTGTAGCATGTCCAGAACAAGAAAAAAATACGAATTAGGGCTAGGGTTAGGGTTAGGGCTAGGGTTAGGTTTAGGGTTATTTTTATGGCTAGGCTTAGAGGGTTAGGGTTAAGGTTAGAGGGTTAGGGTTAAGGTTAGAGGGTTAGGGCTAGGTTTAGTGTTAGGGGTTAGGGTTACGGTGAGATACTTAGGGATAGAGTTAGTAGCCCTACCCCTACCCCTCTAACTCTAACCCTCTAACCCTAAGCACTAAAAATAACCCTAACCTTAGCCCTGACCCTAACCCTAGCCCTAACCCTAATTCTATTTTTTTTCTGGTTCGGGACATGCTACAGAGCTGAAACTTCACAGGTACACTTTTTAGACCCCCCAGACAATAAATCCAAAGAAATTTTTTTTTTAAGTTTTTTTTTTTTAAGTTTTCCAATAATTGGCTCTCTATCAAAAATGACAATTTGCTAAAAATGACCATTTGCTAAAATCATTTAAGTTCATTCTTCTTCCTCATGAATGTACACATAGCACCCCATACTGACAGAAAAACACAGAATTGTTGACATTGTTGCAGATTTATTAAAAAAGAAAAACTGAAATATCACATGGTCCTAAGTATTCAGACCCTTTGCTCAGTATTTAGTAGAAGCCCCCTTTTGATCTAATACAGCCAGGAGTCTTTTTGGGAAAGATGCAACAAGTCTTTCACACCTGGATTTGGGGATCCTCTGCCATTCCTCCTTGCAGATCCTCTCCAGTTCTGTCAGGTTGGATGGTAAACGTTGGTGGACAGCCATTTTTAGGTCTCTCCAGAGATGCTCAATTGGGTTTAAGTCAGGGCTCTGGCTGGGCCATTCAAGAACAGTCACGGAGTTGTTGTGAAGCCACTCCTTCGTTATTTTAGCTGTGTGCTTAGGGTCATTGTCTTGTTGGAAGGTAAACCTTCGGCCCAGTCTGAGGTCCAGAGCACTCTGGAGAAGGTTTTTGTCCAGGATATCCCTGTACTTGGCCGCATTCATCTTTCCCTCGATTGCAACCAGTCGTCCTGTCCCTGCAGCTGGAAAACACCCCCACAGCATGATGCTGCCACCACCATGCTTCACTGTTGGGACTGTATTGGACAGGTGATGAGCAGTGCCTGGTTTTCTCCACACATACCGCTTAGAATTTAGGCCAAAAGTTCTATTTTGGTCTCATCAGACTAGAGAATCTTATTTCTCACCATCTTGGAGTCCTTTAGGTGTTTTTTTAGCAAACTCCATGCGGGCTTTCATGTGTCTTACACTGAGGAAAGGCTTCCATCGGGCCACTCTGCCATAAAGCCCCGACTGGTGGAGGGCTGCAGTGATGGTTGACTTTCTACAACTTTCTCCCATCTCCTGACTGCATCTCTGGAGCTCAGCCACAGTGATCTTTGGGTTCTTCTTTACCTCTCTCACCAAGGCTCTTCTCCCCCGATAGCTCAGTTTGGCCGGATGGCCAGCTCTAGGAAGGGTTCTGGTCGTCCCAAACGTCTTCCATTTGAGGATTATGGAGGCCACTGTGCTCTTAGGAACCTTAAGTGCAGCAGAAATCTTTTGGTAACCTTGGCCAGATCTGTGCCTTGCCACAATTCTGTCTCTGAGCTCTTCAGGCAGTTCCTTTGACCTCATGATTCTCATTTGCTCTGACATGCATTGTGATCTGGAAGGTCTTATATAGACAGGTGTGTGGCTTTCCTAATCAAGTCCAATCAGTATAATCAAACACAGATGGACTCAAATGAAGGTGTAGAACCATCTCAAGGATGATCAGAAGAAATGGAAAGCACCTGAGTTAAATATATGAGTGTCACAGCAAAGGGTCTGAATTCTTAGGCCCATGTGATATTTCAGTTTTTCTTTTTTAATAAATCTGCAACAATGTCAACAATTCTGTGTTTTTCTGTCAGTATGGGGTGCTATGTGTACATTCATGAGGAAGAAGAATGAACTTAAATGATTTTAGCAAATGGCTGCAATATAACAAAGAGTGAAAAATTTAAGGGGGTCTGAATACTTTCCGTACCCACTGTATATAAAAAAAATTACACAAATACCAGCCCTTAGAAGGGCTTTTTGGGGTGCTGTCAGGATGCTGTCCTTACAGCAGTAGTGGACCAAGAACACTGACTAGCAAGACCAGGAACACTGACTAACAACTGTCCCTAGCTATTAACAGCAGCAGCAGCAACACTCTCCCTGCTCTCACTAACACACTGCTTCAGAATGATCTAAGATGGATGCTGCCCTTGCTTATTTATAGGAGGTGGGAGGGAGGTATGCTGATTGGCTGGAAATGTGCCTGCTGACTGTGAAGTTCAGGGTCAAAGTTTGCCTCAATGATGTATTATAGGGGGCGGACCGAACATCGCATATGTTCGCCCGCAGCGGCGAACGCGAACATGCTAAGTTCGCCGGGAACTGTCCGCCGGCGAACAGTTCGGTGCATCTCTATTGGCAATACTGATGGGCACTAATAGGCAGCGCTGATAAGCACTGTTGGGGCTGCACTGATCATCAGGACACTGATGATCAGTGCCCTGATCAGTGTAGATGTCCCCTTTCACACTTGCCAGTTACCGGCTCTCCTCTCCTCATGCTGTGACAGCGTGAGAAAAGGAATGCCAATAACCAGCAAGCGTGTTTACATTGTGATCAGCTGATCATCTGGTAAAGGGCCGCTGTGATTGGCCCTTTACTCCAATCTGTAAACAACAGTGTCTGAAGGGGGGGGGGGGGGGGTGTTTCTGGGAGGACGTCAATAGACTCCCTCCTAAAACTGGACCTCCTCCCCTGCCACATTTCATTTTTTTTTTGGGAAGGGAGGGGCTACCCAGTTTTGACTGGTACCTACTCCTACTTCCGATGGGATTACCTAAGTTGTCCAAGGATAGTTATCCTCTCCCCCTTCCTTCCCAAAGTCTTCTGGGACACATCACAGGTCCCAGAAGACTGCAGGACCATTCACGCAGCACAGCGGGCAGCCAGATGTGAAGCCGAAAGCAGCATGGCCAGGTGCCCAGAGTTAGGCTGTCAGTGCTGGGAACCCAAAGGCTAACAAAGAAGTAGCCCGAGTGAGGACTGTGCTGGATCCCTGGACAGGCAAGTGTCCTTTTATTAAAAGCCAGCAGCTACAGGATTTGTAGCTGCTAACTTTTTATTATTCTCCAGAGTGAAATGCCTCTTTAAGCATCTCTTTTACAGGGAAAATAAGTTTAATATTTGTAGTCATTTCTCATAACTGAGGTCCTCCAGCTTCCTTATTCGCTTTGTTGTCACTTTCTGAACTCTTGGTTCAGTTCAAGCACATCCTTCCTGAGGATTAGTGACTAGAACTGTATAGCATATTGAAGATGTGGCCGAGCCAAGGTTTTATAAAGTGGTGGAATTATAGTTTTATCTCTTGAGTTAATTCCATGCTAAAAGACTGCTGGTCTTGCTTGCTGCAGCTTGGCATTGCATTCTGTTGCTGAGTGTGTGATCTATCCAACAACCTTTTCTTTCCTCGATTTCCCCAGAGAGTCTATCCACCCAGATGCCTGAGGTGTCTCAGGGCACCTCTGAGAGCTGGAGCTAGCTACTTCTGTCCCCCCCCCCCCTTCCTCCCCACACAGCCTGGCATTCCAGTGAGCGCTGGAGGGGCAGAGCAGAGAGCCAGTGACGGCTCACTGAAGACCGAGAACTGAGTGATCAGTAGTCTTTGATCGCTCTGTTCTCAGTTTTTAAGAGGCAGCTGGGGACAGATTGAGCCTCAGACTAATGCTGCATCCACCTAGGTGAGTATGATTGTATGTTTTTTTTTGTAAATAATATGTAGATGGTTTACCCGCCATATTCTTGCCACAGGTGCACTTTAGGGTACAAACAGAAATTACTGGTTCTCTTTTGAATATTAGTAACCACTAGTATCCTTTTATCTTCTGGATTATAAGCTCTAACGAGTAGGGCCCTCCAATTCCTCTTGTATTGAATTGTATTGTAACTGTATTCTCTTCCCTCATATTGTAAAGCACTGCGCAAACTGTTGGCGCTATATAAATCCTGCATAATAATAATAATTAATTAATTAATTGGACCCCAGCGGTGAAGAGGGGGTGGCACAAATACAAGATTATCTATCTCTATGTACACTAATTTAAATGTTTTACTTTTCAGACTAAGTGACAGGAAATGATAGCGGTACACAATACAGTGTACGTGCGACTAATAACGACAGCTCACATTTATACACACTCACTAATCAGAGAAGCAGAAATGCTAAACTTAGTCACCATCACTCTCATATTCACACCCCAGTTTACTCTCAGCCTGTGCCAGCTGTTATCACTGCTGCTGGAAGCATGGGCACAATGAGTGACAAATTACAGGAATGTCCGAGGACACATCACATGGGTTTATTTATAGAAAACAATAAATCAAAGGAACTAGTCCAATTTCAGCTTAAATTAAACTATATCAAAAGCCGGAATTTTTTTGGGTGGATATTCCCTTTTCCTGTCTCGAAGACTTGGAAGTGAAAGAAGATCTCTTTCGCAATTCGAACATGGGGCTGGAGATAATCAAACGCACACATGCACAGTCCCATATGCCCTGCACTGTGCACCAGCATACTTCCCAACTTTTTGAGATGGGAACGAGGGACACCTATTAGCAAAGGTATGTAGGTATAGGACACACCCCCTGCCACGCCTCCTTAACCACTTGCCAACCGCCCGCCGCAGTTTCACTGCGGCAGGCTGACTCGGCTGCGAGAAACGATTTAGCTCTACGTCGGTCGCGCACATGGTGCTGGGGGGCAAGCTAGTGGCGCCGCCGGTGCACTCCTGTCCCTCACTAGGCAGCCGGGATGCCGATGCGCAGGCCCAGCAGCCGCGATTGCCGCCGGGCACCTGCGATCGCTCTCCGCTGAGAGAGAAGGGCGGTCAGCTGTTGTACACAGCTGACCGTTCTTCACTCTGAAATGATCACAGAGTGCGCCTGTGATCCTACTATATAGGATCACAGGTCTCTGTGGTTATTTCACAAGCCCATCCCCCATACAGTTAGAAAACACTCCCCTAGGCTCACACCTAACCCTTTGTTCACTCTTAGGTTAACCCCTTCCCTGCTGGTGTAATTATTACAGTAACAGTGCATATTTTTAGCACTGATTACTGTAGTAATGTGACTGGTCCCCCCAAAAGTGTCAAAAATGTCAGTTAGGGGTCCAATCTGTCCGCCGCAATGTCGCAGTCCTGCTAAAAATTGCAGATCGCCACCATTACTAGTAAAAAAAAAATACATAAAAATGACCTAAATCTTTCCCCTAGTTTGTAGACGCAATAACTTTTGCACAAACCACAAAATATACGCTTATTGCGATTTTTTATTTTATTTTTTTTTCTGTACCAAAAATATAAAGCAGAATACAAATTAGCCAAAAAGTATGAATAATTTTGATTTTACAATTTCCTTTTTTTTTTGGGGGGGAATGTTTATATAGCAGAATGTGAAAAATATATATATTTTTTTTTTTCAGAATCGTCGTTTTTTTTTTTGTTTTATGGCGCAAAACAAACAAAAAATTCTCACAGGTGATCAAATACCACCAAAAGAAAGCTCTATTTGCGGGAATGAAAGGACATCAATTTTATTTTGGTACAGTTTCGCACAACCGCACAATTTTCCGTTAAAATAATGCAGTGCCGAATCGCAAAAAATGGCCTGGTTCATTAAGGGGGAAAATCCATCCAGTTCAGAACTGGTTAAAGTAGAAATAAACAAAATATAAGATTAGTTAAACCCACAAGTGCTTTTTTTTACCACTACTATTCCTTTATATTGTAGAAATGACGTGATAAAGGGTGCGCTGACAAATCAAAAAAAGCTGCTACCTGTGTATTGATAAGTGATAATGTGATGAAAAAAGGTGCGCTAGGATATCTGCAGTGTTTTGGGACACTTGATGCACCATTGAACTTTGTGGTTTATTTGTTAGTGCACCATTATATCATTTACATTGTATTTGATTTATTATTTGCATTGTGACACACTCACTGCAGATATCCTAGCGCACCTTTTTTCATCACATTATTCCTTTATATTGGTTTTTGAAATTTACAAATGCTGCAATTTAGAAATTGGATAAAAGGTTTAGCCCTGGGAAATACTTTCTTTAAGATAAAAAGTGCATTTTATACAGGTCCCTCTCAAAAAATTAGTATTTTGTGATAAAGTTCATTATTTTCTGTAATGTGCTGATAAACATTAGACTTTCATATATTTTAGATTCATTACACACAACTGAAGTAGTGCAAGCCTTTTATTGTTTTAATATTGATGATTTTGGCATACAGCTCATGAAAAACCAAAATTCCTATCTCAAAAAAATTGCATTTCATAAAAAGGTTCTCTAAACGAGCAATTAACCTAATCATCTGAATCAACTAATTAACTCTAAACACCTGCAAAAGATTCCTGAGGCTTTTAAAAACTCCCAGCCTGGTTCATTACTCAAAACCGCAATCATGGGTAAGACTGCCGACCTGACTGCTGTCCAGAAGGCCATCATTGACACCCTTAAGCAAGAGGGTAAGACACAAAGAAATTTCTGAACGAATAGGCTGTTCCCAGAGTGCTGTATCAAGGCACCTCAGTGGGAAGTCTGTGGGAAGGAAAAAGTGTGGCAGAAAACGCTGCACAACGAGAAGAGGTGACTGGACCCTGAGGAAGATTGTGGAGAAGGACCGATTCCAGACCTTGGGGGACCTGCGGAAGCAGTGGACTGAGTCTGGAGTAGAAACATCTAGAGCCACCGTGTACAGGCGTGTGCAGGAAATGGGCTACAGGTGCCGCATTCCCCAGGTCAAGCCACTTTTGAACCAGAAACAGCGGCAGAAGCGCCTGACCTGGGCTACAGAGAAGCAGCACTGGACTGTTGCTCAGTGGTCCAAAGTACTTTTTTCGGATGAAAGCAAATTTTGCATGTCATTCGGAAATCAAGGTGCCAGAGTCTGGAGGAAGACTGGGGAGAGGGAAATGCCAAAATGCCTGAAGTCCAGTGTCAAGTACCCACAGTCAGTGATGGTCTGGGTGCCATGTCAGCTGCTGGTGTTGGTCCACTGTGTTTTATCAAGGGCAGGGTCAATGCAGCTAGCTATCAGGAGATTTTGGAGCACTTAATGCTTCCATCTGCTGAAAAGCTTTATGGAGATGAAGATTTCATTTTTCAGCATGACCTGGCACCTGCTCACAGTGCCAAAACCACTGGTAAATGGTTTACTGACCATGGTATTACTGTGCTCAATTGGCCTGCCAACTCTCCTGATCTGAACCCCATAGAGAATCTGTGGGATGTTGTGAAGAGAAAGTTGAGAGACGCAAGATCCAACACTCAAGGCCGCTATCGAAGCATCCTGGGCCTCCATAACACCTCAGCAGTGTCACAGGCTGATTGCCTCCATGCCACGCCGCATTGAAGCAGTCATTTCTGCAAAAGGATTCCCGGCCAAGTATTGAGTGCATAACTGAACATAATTTTTTGAAGGTTGGCTTTTTTTTGTATTAAAAACACTTTTTTTTTTATTGGTCAGATGAAATATGCAAATTTTTTGAGATAGGAATTTTGGTTTTTCATGAGCTGTATGCCAAAATCATCAATATTAAAACAATAAAAGGCTTGCACTACTTCAGTTGTGTGTAATGAATCTAAA
This sequence comes from Pelophylax lessonae, assembly GCF_965119305.1. Classification (NCBI taxonomy): domain Eukaryota; kingdom Metazoa; phylum Chordata; class Amphibia; order Anura; family Ranidae; genus Pelophylax; species Pelophylax lessonae. The sequence continues at coordinate 268,691,153 of NC_138774.1, read as the reverse complement.
ATATATGAAAGTCTAATGTTTATCAGTACATTACAGAAAATAATGAACTTTATCACAATATGCAAATTTTTTGAGAGGGACCTGTATATAGATCAGACCAAAATGAGGAGGCACAGAGAAACTAAGTTCCAAATCGGGGACAGTACCTCAAAATCAGGGACAGTTGGGAGCTATGTGCATCAGTCATCAACCCTGCTCAGGGAGTGTAAGGATTATAAGCAGGGCTAAACTATTTTGCACCCTAGGCAAGACCAGCTAGTTGCACCCCCCCCCCCCCCCGAAATGATGATACCATTATATTCAAAAAGCATATGACTGCAGATATACATTTCTTAAGGTTGGCAAATGCAGGCTGTGCAGGGATGTTTTCTCACCTCCTTGCCAATGAGACTGACTGGGGAGCTGGGAGGAAGTGATGTAGCGCAGCTTGCCTGGCACCTCATTGGCTGGATACATCATATTCATGGATTGGCTCAAGTTTGCAGGAGACGGCTTTGTCTCCCGCTAACATCATCCAATCCTGAAGTGGTATGCGGAAGGTCTGCGCAGTGTGTGGGGAACATTGACAGACTGTGTAAGGAAGCCAGTGGAGTGTTAGGAACCTGGCGGAGCAGAGCCATAGATAATTTTTTTCCCTGGGGGGGGTTCATCTCTCAAACTGCAAGAGCGACACAAGATGGTGCCTCTTTCACTGCTTAGTAAGGTTCACTGTTGGGGTATTTTCTGAAAGCAGTTGGGCCTGTGTGAAAAATTATGCCCCTTGGCTGTGAAGAAGAAAGTGCGGCGCATGCAGTGCACTGCAACAAATATTGAGCGTGGTTCTCATTATGCTGATTATTGGCCGTGGCTTAAAGGAACATAGAGTTCAGGGATCAGTAGTAAGTGAGGCAGATTTTAGGAGTCAGTAGTAAGTGGAGGGGGGGGGGGTGGTATTTTTGAGAATATTTATGGATAGGCATTAATACCACTTTAATGACAAATGAAAGAAAGAAGGTAACGGAGGAGAGATTTCATTCTGGATTGAATTTTTAGACCAATGACAGCCTGCCAGACCAAGAAAGATCTGTGCCAGCAGCTTCCCTGTGCAGCTCTGTTTGGGAAAACTGTTTCTGTATTGTAAATTACTGCCGCACTGTGCCTTATTGCACCCTGTATTATGCTCTCTTCATGAACCCACACTGTGCGCTCCTGCCCCCTGACTCACCCATACTGTGCCCAACTGTTTCCTGTACTGTGCCCTCCTGACCAGCACAACCTGTGCACTCCTGACAACACTGTGCCCTACTGACCCCTGTACTGTGCCCTCCTGATCCACCTACACTGTGCCCTACTGTCCCCCCATACTGTGCCCTTCTGACCCACCTACACTGTGTCCTACTGATCCCTTTACTGTGCCCTCCATACCCACCCACGTTGTGCTATACTGACCCCTGTACTGTATACTCCTGACCCACCCACATTGTGCCTTACGGACCCCCGTAGTGTTCCATCCTGACCCAAACATGCTGTGCCCCCATGACCCACCCACACTGTGCCTTACTGTGCCCTCCTGTTCTCCGTTCTGTACTGTCTTGAGCCAAACGCACTGTGCTGTACTGATCCCCTTACTGTACCCTCCTGACCCATCCACACTGTGCCCTACTATCCCCCATACTGTGCCCTTTTTATCCATCCACACTGTATCTAACTGACCCCTGTACTGTACCCTGCTGATCCACCCACACTGTGCCCTCCTGACTCCTGTACTGTGGCCTCCTTACCTGCCCAATCTGTGCCCTCCTAACACATCCACACTGCGCCTTACTGACCCATCCACATCGTGTTCTCCTGACCCTCTCACACCTTGCCTTCCTGACCCACTCCCACTGTGCTCTACTTTCCCCCATGCTGTGCCCTCCTGACCCACCTACACTTCTCCCTACCTACCCAACCACACTCTGCCTTACTGACCCACCCACACTGTGCCCTTCTATCTCCCTTACTGTGCACTCCTGACACACCCACACTTTGCCCTACTGACTCAAATTCTGTGCTCTTCTGACCCACCCAACCTGTGCCCTCCTGACCCACCCACATGGTGCCTTACTCATCCCACACTGTGCCCTCCTGACCCACCTGCACTTTGTCCTACTGTCTATCTTACTGTGCTCTACTGACCCCCTTACTGGGCCCTCCTGACCCACACACACTTTGCGATCCTTATTCACCCACACTGTGCCCTACTATCTCCCTTTTTGTGCACTCCTGACTGACCCACACTTTGCCTTCCTGATCCTTGTACTTTGCCCTCCTGACCCCTCCACACTGTGCCCTACTGATACCCTCACTGTGCCCTACTGACACACCCACACTGTGCCCTGCTGACTCCAAAGCTTTCTCTCATGAACCACCCATACTTTGCCCTCCTGACCCACCTAAACTCTGCCCTCTTGACCCCATACGGTGCCCTCCTGACCCAGCTACACTCTTCCTTACTCAATCCAGTACTTTGCCCTACTTACTCACCTACATTATGCCCTCCTGACCCATCCACACTTTGCCTTACTAACACTTGTTCTGTGCCCTCCTGACTCGCCAACACTGTGCTCTCTACACCCACCCACACTGTACCCTCTGCACTCACCTACACTGTGCCTTTCTGGCCTCCTTACTGTGCACCGTTGACCTACCCACACTGTGCTCTACTAACCCCTGTACTGTGCCCTACTGACTCACCAACACTGTGCCCTCTACACCCACCCACACTGTACTCTCTGCACACACCAACACTGTGCACTCCTGTCCCTCTTACTGTGCACTCTTGACCAACCCACACTTTGCCTTACTAACACTTGTTCTGTGCCCTCCTGAACACCCATAATGTTCTCTACTGACCCCTGTACTGTGCCTTCCTAAATCACCAACACTGTGCCCTCTACACACACCTACACTGTGCCCTCTTGACCCACCCATACATTGTCCTAATGACATCTATACTTTGCCTTCCTTATCCAACCACACTTTGTCCAACTGACCACCGTACTCAGCCCTCGTATCCCACACTATGCCCTCCTTATCAGAACACACTGTACCCTACTAACTCCGTATTGTGCCTTTCTGACTCATCCACACTGTGCCCTACTGATTTTTTTTTTTTTATACTGTCCTTTTTGACCTATGTACTGTGCCCACCCGATTCACCCACATTTTGCCCTACTGACCCACATAATTTTCCCTCCTGACCCACCTACACTGTGCCCTCTGTACCCACCCACATTGTGCCTTACTGACCCACGTAATGTGCCTTCTTGACTTACCTACACTGTGCCCTACTGTCCCCTGTACTGTGCCCCCTTATCCACCCACATTGTGACCTCCTGACCCACCCACACTGTGCCCAACTAACCCCCATATTATGCCATCCTGATTCCCATATTGTGCCCTTCTGGACCCCCGTATTGTGCTCTTCTAGCTTACCTACACTGTTCATTTCTGACCTACTCACTACTCACACTGTGCCTGCCTAACCCACCTGTACTGTGCCTTCCTTAACCCACCCAACGTGTGCCCAACTCACCCCTGTTGTGTGCCCTTCTGTTTTAATTCTATCAACAATTTTTACTTTACTTTTTGAGAATATGTGTGTAAATTGGGGCAAGCTGATGGGGGGGCCCCAATGCATTACTTTGCCCAGGGTTCTAACAAGATGGCTCAGTGTCCCACATTGCGCAGGCTGCTGGGTTCTGTAGAAATTTCACTGCAGGGATTTCTCTATTTTCTTCCTGTTAATGAACTTCAGGCACGGTGGGGTTTAACAGGTTTCGGTCACCTTCTCACTCTTTTCCTTTGAGAAAAGTTAATTCACTGATTATACTGCCTGTAACGAGCACTGTGAATAAGGGTGAGAATCAGAATTGATCAGACGATCCCCCAGATAGCTGCAAATTTAAAGGTAAATCTACAGCAGTGGTGCAGACAAGTCTTGATTAAACAAAAAAAAAAAGAAGAAACAAATTGTTATAAAAAACAAGTTGGAGCAAAAGATGTCCATCCTCCTAGGATATCAGCAAACCATTAAGGCACGCTGGTAGTAGGAGGAGTTATATACCCTGGGCTTGCCTACAGCATTTTTTGACAGTGTCCAATCCAATAAGTAGGCTGCAGTATAAATTGAAGGTTTAAGACTTCCTGTGACCCTCCATGCACTAGAAATAAAAAAATAAAAAAAATGTCACTCCCCCTTCCTACCCCCCCTTATGGCATGCTGCTGATCTCCTGAAGCCTACCTGCAGCCACTTCCTGTCTACATAAACTCCAATGATGGCTGCATGACATTCTCAGAGGGTTTCCTGATACTGCAAATGTACATTGAAATGGCAACTTGTAGTTTATTATCCAGAAGCCTGTGTGACTGACAAGATGACCATACAGGAGCATAATTGAGAGACAGGAACAAAATAGTGTTGCCATAAAACAGGAAGTGCCTAAACAAGTATCTTAATGGTAGGATCACCAGGGATTATTTACATAAAAGTTGCAAATTAATTTATGACTTTTCAGATTACATTTTACGTGTTCAAGAATAATTGAGATTTTATTAATTGGATTTAGTTCTAGTTTAAACTGCATTATTATAGGAATAATTAACAGGAAGAACAGACCTATCCTCCCATGACAAGCATGTTGGGGAGTGTAGGAAACCCTTCCTCAGTCATGGGACATACAATATAAGACAAGGAAAGAATAGAGGATTTCCCTAACACTCTCTGGCATACATTTCGTCTGAGGATATTTCTGCTCTTTTCCACTTAAGTACAATGAGCTTTACGGAGCCAGGCTGCAGTACTTAATATCCCTTCAGCCCTCTGATAGCCCCCCTGGGCTTGTGGTCCACAAGAGCGAAGATGAAAATTAGAGACACTTGCGTAGTGTAGCTGAATAAATACAATTAGTTTTACCTAAAATACACATAGCTACATAGTTGGTAAGGTTGAATAAAGACAATAGTCTATTCGATTCAATCTGTGTGTGTGTGTTCCCTTTTCCCAATCATTTCCCTATATTCTTGAATATTGTGTCCGCTAAGATGCACTTTCAAGAGTCTTTTAAAACGATCAATACTTCCTGCCGACATCACCGGTTGTGGTAGAGAGTTCCTCATCCTTACCAACCTGACAGTGAAAAATCCTCTACGCAGCTTAAGGCTAAACCACTTCTCTTCTAGTCTCGTCGTGTGGCCTTGCATTTTCTTACACTCCCCAAGACTGAATAGGTTCCTACGGTACCTACGCTGGGATCATCATTGAGATATTTGTATTTCGCTATTCTATCTCCTCCCAAGCGTCTCTTCGCCAGGGAGAATAAATTTAGTGCTTGTAGTCATCCCTTGTAATTGAGGTTCTCCAGTCCCCTTATTAATTTTGTTGCCCTTCTCTGGACTCGCCCCAGCACCTCCTTCCGGAGGATTGGTGGCCAGAACTGGACGGAATACTCCAGATGTGGCCGAACCAGCATTTTATAAAGCAGCAGGATTAAAGTTTTATCTATGGAGTAAATCCCATTTTTATTGCATGCTAATAAATTCTGCTGGCTTTGCTTTCTGCAGCTTGACATTGCATGCTACTGCTCAGTTTGTCTTCTACTAGGACCCCCAGATCCATCTCAATCTTGGGTTCTCCCCCCTAGTGAGTAGCTTGCATTTATTCCCAAGTGCATTGCTTTACATCTTTTAATATTAACCCTCATTTGCCATCTAGTTGTCCACTCTATTAATTTATTCAGGTCGTCTTGTAAGGTTTTTCTATATCCTGCTGTAATGTTATTGTCCTACTCATTTTTGTGTCATCCGCAAACACGGAGATTGAGCTTATTAATAAATTCAACAGAGCTGGTCCCAGGACAGGGCCTTAGGGTACCCCACTTACCACTTCAGACAATTCTAAGTACACGTTATTTCTCACCACCCTTTGGCACGCCCCTATAGCCAGTTTTCTATCCAAGAACAAACTCTATGGTCCATGTCTACAGACCTGGGTTTGTAGATTAGGTATTTGTGGGGGACTGTATCAAATGCTTTTTCAAAATCTAGATATACAACATCCACTGGCCTATTTTGGTCCAGATGGCAGCTCACTTCTTCGTAAAATGTTAACCGTTTTTATTTGGGCAAGAACGCCTTTTCTCAAACCCATGTTGGTTACTACTAATGATACTGTTTCCATCAGCAATATACATTTAATTTAATTATGTTTTCAAGTATGGGCTTTGTGGAATCAGAATTCATATCGTGTATATATTGTTTTACTTTCTAGAAAAATTGGTTGCCATAAACTCTAATAGGGGTGGGGAGCTCCCGTGTATTTTTCAATAAAATAGTAATGTTTACTGCAACCTGTAGACATCCTATCCTGTTTTCACCCCTATTAATATATTAGCGGTCGTGTTAATATATAAAGAGGGATTTAACGAATGTTGGTTTACATCAGCCTTTCTCAACCAGGGCCCTGTAGAAACCTAGGTTTTTTCAAGAGTTTGAAAGGGATTGCTTGAGCGGGTGTGGATTGATCTCCTGCCTGATGATGCCAACATGTAGTTGGGGTGCAGCATGGTGTATGCGGAGGCAATAACTCACACAGCAAGTTGCAATAGAAAACTTATATTAAAGAAGGGAAGCAACAGTTCACAATAACCCGGTGGGACAGCCAGGCACGCTCCGTTTTCAAAAATGTGAAGAAGTGGGATGCAGTCAAACCATCAGTGTCTGTTGAGAGGGGACAGAATGTGTCCTGGCCGTCTTGTGCTCAGTCAGGAAGGTATTCAGAGAAAAGTGACCCTACACTTTCCCTCCTCCTCAGGACCCCAGTTATAAAGAATAACTGCAAAAATTAAAGGATAAGTTCACGTTTAAAATAAATGCACATTTTTTGCAGGTAAAATATTAACATTTATTGTTATTTTTTTAGGAGCCTGTAACACATTGTACCTGTGATCAGCAGATTGTGGGTGCAGTGTCAGGCTTCTGCAGACTGTCTGTGTAGCTGTCTGCCTGTACCTCCGATATGGGCAGGCAGTTACTGAAGGACAGGGAGATCAATGAACTACCTAGAGTACTCATCAGCGCCCCGGTAGTTCATTGAGAACTACAAGCCATTAGCCACAAAGGTTGACTGTATGTGTAGTGCATTCATTTACAGGACCCTGTGAAGGACTAACATGGCTGTGTGGGCCGTGCTATTTTTGAACGGTGGGAAGAAGATCCTTCCCGTTGTCACAGGGAAGGGGGGATTGAGGGGAGAGCGGGCAAATGCTGAACATGTTACACCCTAAAAATGGGTGTAACATGTTCACAAATGTGAACTTATTCTTTAAATGTACTCTTCCTAAAGAGCAGCGTAAGAAGAGATAGGATTGCAATATACAAATCTTTAAATAGTGACTCTAGCATTGGGAGGAAACTATTAAATTCTAGGTCTCTAAAGAAGACCTGCAGCCACGCAATGAATTTGGATGAGAAGTGGTCCAGTCTTAGGCCTCATGCACACTGGACATTTTTGCAACTTCTGTTAGGGTTGTCAGACTTTTCTTTTTCCCCTGGCTCTAAACATCCTGCACGTTTTGCCTATGTGTCCATGCACACATACTGTATCCCAGGGCTCGACAAACCCCAGGCGCCAGGTCGCATTGGCTACTAGAGTTAGTGGCCTGGTGCCTGGGCTACACTGCGGCCGGTGTCTTGTCCCCATGCGGCCCCCGTCCACAGGTGCATGAACTAAGATGCCACGCTGGCCGGTAATTGAGACCGCGGCTTTGCTGCCTGCTGGAGCAAGATTCTTACATTGGAGAACTGGCACCCTCTTGAGGAGGCCAGGGCTGCGACAAGCAGTCACTGATGACGCTGAGGGTTTCCCCTGACTGTTCTCACTGCCCGCACATCTCCTTTCCAAGAGAAGAGGTTGAAGGTGTTATGGGCTGTATCTGGCACCCTGTCCTTAACGGTGAGTGGACAGGGAGTGTGGGGCAGCTAGTATGGAACGGCCTCAGTTCCCTTTACCACCCCATAAAGATGAGATTAGTATTATGTTTTTTATTCATTAAAATTCATTTTTTATTTTTTAATTCTCTCCCTGTCTGATCAGGTCCGGCTGTCAGTTTTTCAGGTGAACCTGATCGGACCCGCTAGTCTCCTCTATGGAGCAGTGGTCGTCAGCGGACACATGTTCACTGACAACCGCCACAATCCGATCCTGTCCGCCAAAAACAGACAGATGGTGGTCCTATTTTCCATCTGTCGGGCAGATAAGATCAGATGGCATTGGATGGAAATGGACAGGCAGTCCGTTTTCATCCAATTGCCCTATAGAGGAGAGCAGGGCTGTGTCCGTGTTCGCTCTGCATAGAGGATAGGGCCTGTCATCCGCCTGTTCAGTGGGGTTCAGCAGAGAAATCCCAAATGGATTCCGCTTAGTGGAGGCGCCCGTGTGAAAGGGAACTTTGGTGGCATGAGTCACTGGATCTCCTGTCGCCCCCACCTTGCTGCACTGTCCTTCCCTAGTGAGCCGCTGCCCGTCACAGCATCAAGCCAAGTACACATGAGCCGAATGCCGGGTAACATCACCTGGTTCGATAAAAACTGGCTGCTGTTCTGCCCGGATGTATGGCAGCTGGTCCAACAGGAGCCAGTCGTTCGGCATGCGCAAAAAAAAAAAAAACTTGTCAAGGCCTGCTGTAGCCTTTTAGCAGAGTTTAGTGGCAGGGGCTTATAGAGGCAGAAAAAAAAAAAAAACCCACTGCCAGTGCATCCAGGAACAGCAGCGTTTTGGCAGAAAAAAATTGCTTGATGCTTGTAAAGGCCTGTAAACGCAGCTTAACGCGTTATAAGCTTTAAGCGTCAGGCATCTTTTCTGCCAAAACGCTGCTGCCAGAAGGAAAGGCTTTTAGGAGAGTTGGTCACAGTCTCCTGACATGCCAATTACATGCAGGGAAACCTGCATCCAATTCGCACCAGTGCAAACCCAGTCTCAGATGTGTTTCTCAGTGAACGCAGTGATATGGAAATTTCGTAGCGACCTATGCATACCAGTTGAACTGCATAGACTTATTCAACCATACAAACTACTGTATGTATGTAATTATGTAAGTAGTCATTGTTCCTACTGTCCAATTTAAGATGACACTAGAAATTGCACTTTCACTCCTACACAAAAAAATAAGTGCTATATAAAGCCGGTAATGGTTGAAGGAAATGGAGCAGGGTTTAACAAAAAAAAAACAAAAATAAAAAAAACAAAGAAAAGGACCTACCCCAGGTGTTAGATACTCTACGTTTTTATATTCTTACACCTCACAAACCACTCAAAGATACCGTATTTTTTATTTTATAAGTCATTCATTTTAGCAGGAATTTCCTGGGCTCTGAAAATTATTTAAGGGTTCCTTTGAAGATAAAAAAAGATGAAAAATGCAGTTCTACACAAATTTATCACAAGTGGTAGACATCCATACTGTGGCTTTTGATATGGCGTAACGCGTAGAGGTACCATGCGGTGGGCAGGTTTGACGGTTTTGATGTAACCTCTTTGGAGTTGTGATTGTTAAAGCTGGTTTTTATTTTAATAAATGTGAGTTTAATATTTTGAAGTTGGGACCTGGGTTTATGCCTCCTGAATTTATCGATACTGCACGATTGGAGATTGTCTTCCTTTTTTTTTTTTTTCATATGTGCTTTTTTGGACGGCATTCATCTAACTGCCTTCTAACTGCTTGAGACCCCTAGAGGGTGAATTATGGAGGTGAGCAGACACTTCACCTGGTAATAGCAGCACATAATTCAAGGAGTGGACACACGGAGTGACCCGCTGGCTGCTTTGCTGATTGAGACTCTTTCGGACTTATATATTATTATATATTATTATTATATATTGAACATTTGCACCTTCGGAGTGGTTATTTTTCACTTTGGACTTATCCGCTTCGTTTGCACTTTATTTAATCAGAGACAGCATCTCTGCACTACATTGCACTTTATTCGATTTTTTTTTTTACCTTATTTGGCACAACATTTTCTGTATGGTACATAATGTATGCTTTTTACACTGCTTTTTTTATATACTATTTTTTTAGCAGTGATTTCACATACATTAGTTTTGTTTTTTTCACTTTGGAGTTATTCCTCTTGGTTGCACCGTATCTAATCAGAGACGGTGTCTCTGTATCACATCGCACTTTAGTAAGCCATTTATTTATTTATTTATTTATTTATTTGGCACAACATTTATATGGTATTTAATGTATGTGGTTTTTTTTTTTTTACACTGCATACTTTTTATATTCTAATTCTAATGTCTTTTTTTCAACCTCACTAACTATGTAACTTGTATATTCTGTTTTTGTTTTTCTGATACCATTCACCAAACTTTTCAGACACACCTTGTATATGTTGTAGTTAAGGGATGATTTTCAGATGTTGCCAGCATTACGTGCCCCATGTTATATCTTACAATGTGCTCAATCCAGCGGGCTAAACGGAAAAAAAAAATAACAGAGGAGGTCGCTGAACTAACGATATGTTACTAACGACTTGGGGCTCCCCCTCGCTCTTACTCGGTGGCTCGGATCTTGGCTCTCCTTCAACAGGGAGTTGATCAAAAGTTGGCTTTGAGTATTATCAAGGGTCAGGTTTCGGCCTTGGCAGTTTTCATCCCAAGGCCATTGGCCACCCATTCCCTGGTGCGTAACTTCATCCAGGGGGTGCGACACTTGGTACCTTCGGTGTCACTTCTGTTGCCACCTTGGGATCCCCACTGTGCTATTTATTGTGTTCTGACAAGGGGACCGCCTTCCCCGCTAGAAGCTCATTGGTCAGTGCTCATAGCCTTCAGCTGCAGGTGCTGATTGGGATGCTGATTTTCCAGCATGTTCATTCCACAGAAGCTGGTTGTGAGACCGGTTTCTGTTGGACAAGGAGCTGTACACATGGGCCAAATGTCGGCTGGTTTCAGCGGATATTCAGCCTGTGTGTATGGGGCTTTAGATTGTGTTTAATACAGCATCTTCATGTGACCTTCCTTCTTGAGTCTCTAGTCATAACGCTAAACAGCCAACTGTTCTTAGAAGGAAATCATTGGACTCCGTGTTGATTTTAGTAATTCTGAACAATGAGTGCTTCAAGGACTGATCCAAAAAGCCCATGGCCATATAACCTTGGCTACAAAGAACATAGAGAATTTGGACGGCAGCCTAAATGAAGACGAATCTTATGACTGACTGTATTTGTAGTGTTTACTTTGTTCTGACGGGCTAAACATAGCCATGTAGCTGATTCAGGGTTCAGAGAGGGTAACCAGTACTGCAGATTACACCCTGTTAGTTGAAGGTTGAATACTTACTTTGTCGGAGGCTCTAGAATTTCAAGAATGATTAAGCAGTTTAGTGACTTCCTTATCAATCGACGGCGCTCCCCATCTTTACTCATAATCAATATTTACTGAAATTGGTAACATATATGAGAGAATGGATAGAAAAAATTCTCTGGAACTTTTCCTAGTTTGCATATTCATTTTAAAACAAATAAATTATATGGCTTGTTCATTTGAAGCTGAATCCAGGCAAAAGGCTAAGTTCACAGGTGAACTACAATACATATATGATACCCGCTTTTATCTGCCAAAAGATTTGTATTTCTTTCTAGTCAGTCCTAAGATTTACACAACTCTGCCACATACCATAGCCGTGTCGGTCACTGAATTAAAGAAAGAGAAAAACAGGCCGCCTCTACTGTCAGAGGTTTTTTTCAGTCCTCCAACCTGTAACTGGACAGTGAAAAGAGAAGCAGCAGATTGATGAGCTCATCTCTCTGCTCTCTTCTACAGTCAGAATATTTATTGTTAGCAAATGAGCACAGCAGCAATATGACTGATTGGCTCATTGTACTGCTTTTAATTCTCCCATTGTACTGCTTTTAATTCTCCCAGTCTGAACTCGTCTGTACAAGGATTACAAGACGCTAATACCAAATCTGATTCTTTCGCATATACAATTCAATTATGTATTAATGAATGCAGAGCTGCATTATTTTATGTATTTTATATTCTCCTTACCGCTGGGGTCTTTTTAAAGGAAACCTGTTCAGAGAGAATGCGTATCCTATGTCTGGTTTCTCCTTCTGAAAATGTCAGTTGACTTGCCGTCATGTTGGCGCAGTGACTTTTAAGGCATTACACATATACAGATCAGAGGTTTTGACTTTACACCGACATTCTTGATCTGTAGGCCTGTTGGAGCTCAGTGACTTAACCGCTTCCAGTACCGCCTGCCACAGTTTTACTGAGGTAAGGTGGCCCTCCTGTGCAAACCGACGTAGCTCTATGTTGGTCGAGCGACTGCAGCTAGGGGGCGAGCGCGTGCCGCTGGTGGCGCGCTCCCGCCCCCAATCGGCAGCGGGGACTCCAATGCGCAGGACAGGCAGCTCCAATTGCCGCCTGAATCCCGCGATCGCTCCCCGCTGAGAGAGAGCGACAGTCAGCTGTTGTAAACACAGCCGACCGCTCTTCTCTCTGAAATGATCACAGAGTGCCTGTGATCCTTCTACATAGAAACACAGGTCTCTATGATCATTTTACAAGCCCAACCCCCATACAGTTAGAAACACTCTCCTAGGTACACATTTAACCGTTTGATCACCCACAGTGTTAACCCCTTCCCTGTCAGTGTCATTATTACAGTAACAGTGCATATTTTTAGCACTGATTACTGTAGTAATGTCACTGGTACCCCCAAAAGTGTCAAAAATGTCAGTTAAGGGTCAGATCTGTTCACCGCAATTTCGATGTCCCGCTAAAAATCACAGATCGCTGCCATTACTAGTAAAAAAAAAAATTTGAAAATGATATAAATCTTTCCCGTAGTTAGTAGACGCGATAACTTTTGCGCAAACCAATCAAAATATGCTTATTGCGTTTTTTTTTTTTTTTTAACCAAAAATATGTAGCAGAAAACAAATTGGCCTAAAATGTTAAATTTTGATTTTTACATTTTTTTTTGGGAATGTTATATAGCAGAAAGTGAAAAATATATATATTTTTGTCAGAATTGTCGCTCTTTTTTTGTTTATAGCACAAAAAATAAAAACCGCACAGGTGATCAAATACCACCAAAAGAAAGCTCTATTTGTGGGGAAAAAAGGACATCAATTGTATTTGGGTACAGCGTCACACGACCGCGCAATTGTCCGTTAAAGTAACGCAGTGCCGAATCGCAAAATATGGCCTGGTCATTAAGGGGGAAAATCTTCCGGTCCAGAAGTGGTTAAAGTGGTTGTAAACCCTTACCCATATTTAGTGAAGGGATTGGCCTCAGATGATACACAGGGTTTAGTGAGGAGAGAGCGGATTGGAAGTAAGGGACAAACCACACCACACACACACATCTGCAGCGCTAAGGCCATCAATCAGCTGGAGCTTGGTGTCAGGAAAACTTGTCTGATGCTGATAGCAGAGGAACAAAGCAGCAGAGAAAAATTACATTTAGTGCTTTCACTGTAGAGGGATATGCTTTGTTCATATTTCATGTCTGAGGTTTACAACCTCTATAAATATTACAAGCATAGCAACTAGCATGTTTAGATAGAAGTCTACATGGACAGCTTCTTTTTAGTTTAACTGATTTGTAAAAAGGCAAAACGTCTTTTTCTTTCTTTTTTTTTTTTTTTTTTTTACAACAGCATGAAGAGGGATTAGAATACTTTTCTGTTTTTATTGTTGTGTCCCCATCAGGAAGATTCATTTTATACAGGATTTATATTGCGCTGACGCAGCGCTTTACAACATGAGGGTAGACAGTATAACTACAATACACTTTGAAGAGAAGTAAACCCTCTGGGGAAAAAATCGCATACTAGCTCATTATAAATTACCTTAAAACGAAGCCCCCGCAGTGCCGCCCGCTCAGCGACAGGACGGCCGACATGTCCGGCCGTTCTGCTTCCTGGTTCCCGTCCTCTGGCCATCTGATTGCTTGGAGGCGCGATTGCATCACTCCCGCGCATGCGCGCAGGAGCCGCTGTTCACGGCACAGGGCTCTGAAGGAACGGTACAGGCGGCCGTTCCTTCAGAGTGCATGCCCCGATGATGTCATCGGCTGCATGCACTGTAAATATCTCCTAAATGGTGCAAATTTAGGAGCTATTTATAGCACCTATAGGTAAGTCTTAATGTAGGCTTACCTATAGGTCAAAGTCTTTAAAGTGGGTTTACAACCACTTTAATACAGTAGGAATCAGAGAACTGTTAGGGTGCCAGGAAACCAGACCACACAGGGATGCAGGAAAATTAAGCAGTTTATTGGAGTAAACAACCATAAACGCACAGCAAGAGTGAGGAAGTGAGAGCAGGAACAAGCCAGGATCAAGTCCAGAAGCGGGTAGTCATCCAAGCCGGGGTCGAGTCCAGAAGTGGGTAGTCATCCAAGCCTGGGTCGAGTCCAGAAGTGGGTAGTCTGCCAATGAGGGGCCATCTGCCAATGTGGGGTTGAGAGCCAGGAGAGTTGTCAGCCAAACCAGGTCATACACGGAGAACAGAAGACTGTTAGCAGAGATGCACCTTGGATCACAAACACAAGGGCAAGGACTGCAACCAATCAGGAGATGGATATAGTCAGGTGTGCAGCATCATCACTGTGTGACAGACAGGCAGCAGACAAGTGATGACGCAATCGGGGTTTATAAGAGGCAGTAGTCTGCACATGTCCAAGATGGCTGCCAACAGCAAGGCAAGGTAAAACCTTGACCTTGCTCGTTAGAGCTTGCAATCTAAAAATAACCCTGTCTTTTTGTCCTGGTGATCATTATCACCATGAGTGAATGCAAAACCCAAATTTTGAGTTGTCACCAGAATAGAAATAGAGGGAAAATCCTCTAAAGGGGACACTACTTCCCGTAAAGCTGGTGGCAGTGCTTTCCTCACATTTTGCACAGGATTTCTGGTCACTTCCTGTTGTGTCAGGAACACAGGCAGTGAAAGGAAATCTCCCTACTGTGACACAGATGGCAAAATAAAAAAAAAACGACGGGTTTTAACCCTTTCTTACGCTATTCAAAATGGAAAAATAGTTCTACTTTAAGACATGCATCTCAGGGCATGTTGAAAGCTAGTTGCTATTTTTTTTCCCACTTCAGATAAATGTTTTTTTTTTTACTCCTCTTATTCCTTTTCTAACAATGTTTACAGGATGGTGGTTTTTAGGTTTTTAAATGCAAGTCATTGTGTCAATTACATAGTTAGTCTGTCTGAAAAAAGACACATCCATTTAGTTCAACCAACAGAGGGGAAAACATTTTTTTTTATATATTATACCTGCAGTTGATCCAGAGGAAGGCAAAACCCACCCCCCATCAAAACATGATCCAAATTGTTCCAGCAAGGGGACAAATTCCTTCTTGATCCCTCAAGAGGCAATCAGATATTCCCTGAATCAACTGTACCTATAAATATTAGTACTCACTTATATTATGTGAATCTAGGAAAGAATCCAGGCCTTTCTTAAAGCAATCTACTGAGCTGGCCAGAACCACCTCTTGTGGGAGTCTATTCCACATTTTCACAGCTCTTACTGTAAAGAAGCTTTTCTGTATTTGGAGATGAAATCTCTTTTCCTCCTGACTTAAAGAGTGCCCCCCCCCCGTCCTATGTGATGACTTTAAAGTGAATATTCCAAGTTCATTATATGGACCCCTTATGTATTTATACATGTTGATCATATCCCCCCTTAATCTCCTCTTCTCAAGAGAGAATAAATTCCGTTCCTCTAATCTTTCCTCACAGCGGAGCTCCTCCATGCCTCTGATCAGTTTGGTTGCCCTTCTCTGCACTTTCTTCAGTTTCCCATTATGCTTTTTATGAACTGGTGCCAAAAACTGAACTGCATGTAGCACTACTCCCAAGGGAGCTGCTGGTTACGGGTCCCCCTGGGTTACCATTAGCAACAGTAGAACATTCAGACATGTTTACAAGTGTTTTTACCCCAGAGAAGAATCAGTCCAGTTTCTTTGGTTTTTATGTTTTTTTAAGAACTTGGATAGGAGAAGGGATGAGTGGGATACTCCGACTAAACAAACTATGCACAATTTGCTGGGACGACTTGAGTAAACGCTGAGTAACACTGAAATTGAGCTAGCCATGGCTATGCCACTGGTTTCAGCCTGTCACAGCTGTGATGCAGAACTGAAGTAATTCTCTGAAGCAATCTGTACTCTGAAGCAACTGCACTGTACTACTGAACAACTTCAGGGCACCCCCTTGTTCCTAATCTTCAGGGTTCACTACATGGCACCCCTTTTACTGTAACACTCTGAGGGAGCTGGCTCCTTGATTCCCCTGACTTCTCTGGAGTCAGGGCCGGCCTTAGGTGTTCAGGCGCCCTGTGCGAGCTAATCCTGTGGCTTTTTTTGCACTTCATTTGACTTTTCTTTTTTATGATCACTAATAACTTAGCCCCCCTTACATTAGAGATCCCCCACGGAGCCCCCCTTACATCAGAAACCCCCCACAGAGGCCCCCCTTACATCAGAGACCGCCCACTGAGCCCCCCTTACATCAAAGACCCCCTTACATCAGAGACCCCTCACGGAGCCCCCCTTACATCAGAGACCCTCACAGAGGCCCCCCTTACATCATAGACCCCCAACACAGAGCCCCCTTATATCAGAGACCCCACACACAGAGCCCCCCTTACATCAGAGCCCCCCACACAGAGCCCCCCTTACATCAGAGACCCCCCACAGAGCCCCCCATACATCAAATACCCCCACACAAAGCCCCCTTTACATCAGAAACCCCCCCACACAGAGTCCCCCTTACATCAGAGACCGCCCACACACCCTTACATCAGAGACCTCCACAGAGCCCCCCTTACAGCAGAGACCCCCTTACATCAGAGACCCCCCAGACAGAGTCCCCTTACATCAAAGACCCCCCACCCAGCGCCCCTTTACATCAGAGACCCACCACACAGAGCCCCCTTACATCAAAGACCCCCACACAAAGCCCCCTTTACATCAGAGACCCCCCCACACAGAGTCCCATGTACATCAGAGACCCCCACACAGAGCCCCTCTTACATCAGAGACCCCCATACAAAGCCCCCTTGCATCAGAGACCCCCACAGAGCCCCCCTTGCATCAGAGACCCCCACAGAGCCCCCCTTACATCAGAGACCCCCACAGAGCCCCCCTTACATCAGAGACCCCCTACACAAAGCCCCCCTTACATCAGAGACCCCCTACACAAAGCCCCCCTTACATCAGAGACCCCCTACACAAAGCCCCCCCTTACATCAGAGACCCCCACACAAAGCCCCCCTCTTACATAAGAGACCCCCCACACAGAGCCCCCCTTACATGAGATCCCCCACACAGAGCCCCCCCCTTACATTTGATGCAGGAGAGAGCTTACTTGCCTTGGTACGGAGGCTCACCACGAGGAGAAGGGCGGGAGGAGGAGGAGCGGGAGAAGGAGGAGCTGACGATCTCTCCTCTGGCGTCCCTGGAGAGGAGGGATCGGTCAGTGGCGGCAGATCGGAGGCTGAGCTGTGTGAGACATACACAGCTCAGCCCTGGAGCAATAGGAGACCGAAGCACAGCCGCACAGCGGGAGGTAAGTGGCAGCCCTGGCCTGTGTTAACCCTCTCCAGGCCGCGGTTGACGCTTACCTCCCGCTGTGCGGCCTGATCATGTGCGAGCTGTGATGGCGAGCTTTAGACCATTCAGAGTAAGAATCATTAGCCACTATTCTCTGAATCTTATCTTTTAGCCAATTTTCTATCCATTTACAAACCGATCTTTACCTTACACATTAGTCGTGTGTGGGGCACTGTGTCAAATGCTTTTGATTTTGGGCCATTAAATATCTGTTCATATGGACTTCACTATGTGGGCTGTCTGTTTCTTTTTGAGCTGCTAAAGATTCCTCACAAGGTGTTATACAGTGACAGAATGCCATTATAAAGTGGATTTTTCCTTTCACCAGTTTCAAGCTTATTTGACCCCCAGACTGAAATAGCTGAGGGTCCATTACTTCCAGTGAGTGGGGGCACAGGAGGGGAGTGAGACTCCCTGCACTGTCTGATTGATTTGAAGCACCCCAGCACTTTTTGATGCACTCCAAGCACTTTCTTATACCAAGCATAATTGCACTATTTATGGACTCTTTATAGCACTTTTTGCACTTTCAAGGAATTGCACAGTTTATGACTATATATTTTTTCAAACACTATTGCACTTTTGGAATTTTTATGCACTATATTTTGCACATAAGATATTTCACTATATGATTGTTTATTGTTTTACTGCAAGCGCTGTTTTATTGTTGGTCAGTAGTGTCAGATCTGTCCGCCGCGATGTCGCAGTCCCGCTAAAAATCACTAATCGCCGCCATTACTAATAAAAACAACACAAAAAATTAAAATTCAAAAAATCTATCCCATAGTTTGTAAACGCTATAACTTTTGCTCAATCCAATTAATATACACTTTTTGGCATTTTTTTTTTAACCAAATGTTTTATAGCAAAAAGTAAAAAATATGGTGTTTTTTTTTTTTTCAAAATTTACGCTCTTTTATTGTTTATAGCGCAAAATCTAAAAACCGCAGAGGTGATCAATTACCACCAAAAGAAAGCTCGGTTCTTGGGGGAAAAAAGGACATCAATTGTATTTTGGTACAGAGTTGCATGACTGCGCAATTGTCTGTTAAAGTAACGCAGTGCTGAATCGCTAAAAATGGCCTGTTCATTAAGGGGTAAACCCTTCAGGAGCTGAAGTGGTTAAATATAGGCACCACATTGGCCCTACACCAATCCGCTGGTACTATTCCAGTTATTAACGAGTCCTTTTCAAATTATAAACAATGGCTTGAAATGATACAGCTCAAATCTGCTAGGATTCGTGGGTGGATGCAATCCGGTCCAAGTGCTTTGTCCACCTTTAGTCTGTCCACATATTTCTGGACCATATCACTTTTTTGAGCCATTGTGGATAATTTGGGGCTGTGTCAATACCGTCCTCATTATGGTCATGAGCTCCCCCTGCTCCTTTGTATACACAGAGCTTAAGAAAGTATTTAATACATTTGCCTTCTCTTTGTCCGCAGTCACCCACTCCTGATTATTTTGTAAAGCGCCTACATGCTCAGACCTGACTTTTTACTATTAATATATGTGAGAATAATGTAATTGGATTTATTACTACTAGAAGCGCAATGTATCAAGGGGCATGATGGGAATGCTGTCCCTACAACCCAAAATCAATGGTCAGGAGAATGGATATAAAATCCTAGTGTGTAGTAATACAATTGTTTATGTCAAGTAAATGGCATATACTGTTACATAGTTACATAGTTAGTAAAGCTGAAAAAAGACATCAGTCCATCCAGTTCAACCTATGATGTGTGTGTGTGTGTTTGCTTTTAACCGTACATTGTATACCCCTGTATGTTGTGGTCTTTAAGGTGTCCATCCAATAGTTTTTTGAAACTATCAAGGCTCCCCGCTGATACGACTGCTTGCGGAAGAGAATTCCACATCCTTACCGCTCTTACAGTGAAGAACCCCTTACGCACTTTAAGGTTAAACCGCCTTTCCTCAAGTTTTAGTGAGTGGCCACGTGTCTTATTGTATTCCCTTACTCTGAATAGTTTGTTCCTTATGCTAGGGTCGCCAGTACAGTATTTGTACATTGATATCATATCCCCCCTCAATCGTCTCTTCTCCAGAGAGAATAAGTTCAGTGCTTGTAGTCTTTCCTCATAGCTGATGTCCTCCATTCCCCTAATTATTTTTGTTGCCCTTCTCTGGACTTTCTCCAGTTCCAGCACATCCTTCCTGAGGACCGGTGCCCAGAACTGGACAGCATACTCCAGATGTGGCCGGACCAGAGTTTTGTAGAGTGGGAGAATAATCTCTTTATTTCTGGAGTGAATCCCCTTTTTTATACAACCCAGTATTCTGTTGGCTTTGCTTGCAGCGGCTTGGCATTGCATGCCACTTCCAAGCCTGTTGTCTACCAGTACCCCCAGGTCCCTTTCCATCCTAGACTCACCCAGAGGTTCCCCCCCAAGTGAGTAGCTTGCTTTCTGGTTACTGGCCCCCAAGTGCATTACTTTACATTTTTCTACATTAAATCTCATCTGCCATGTAGTTGCCCACCCCGTTATTTTGTTCAGGTCTGCTTGCAAGATTTCCACATCCTGCATAGAAGATATTGGCATGCCTAATTTAGTATCATCTGCAAATACTGAGATTGTACTAGATATCCCCTCCTCTAGATCATTTATGAATAAATTAAACAGGATTGGTCCCAGGACAGAACCCTGGGGGACCCCACTTTCCACACCCGCCCAATCAGAGTACTCCCCATTAATCACCACCCTCTGGACTCTCCCCTGGAGCCAGTTCTCTATCCAGGTACTCACCTTATGATCCATACCTATATTCCTTAGTTTGTACAGTAAGCGTTTGTGGGGAACGGTGTCAAAGGCCTTTGCAAAGTCCAGATACACCACATCCACAGGCTTTCCTTTATCTAAGTGGCAGCTCACTTCATCGTAGAAGGTTAATAGATTGGTTTGGCATGAACGATTTTTCATGAATCCATGCTGATTACTACTTATAATACCGTTTTCATTACTAAAGTCTTGTATGTGGTCCCTTATCATCCCCTCCAAAATTTTACAGACTACTGATGTTAGGCTGACCGGCCTATAGTTACCCGGGATATATCTCGGCCCCTTTTTAAATATTGGTACCACGTTGGCTTTTTTCCAATCAGCTGGCACCATACCTGTCTGTAAACTATCCTTAAAGATCAAGAATAATGGTCTGGCAATCACCTGGCTGAGCTCATTAAGAACCCTTGGGTGCAAGCCATCCGGTCCCGGTGATTTATTTATGTTAAGTTTCTCTAGTTTAGCTCTAAGTCTATCCTCTGTTAGCCATGGCGGCACTTCCTGAGGTGTATTATTTAGTTCGGCCTTACAAGCTGGGTTAGTGTAGCCCCCCGATTCCTTTGTGAAGACTGAAGAAAAGAAATTATTTAACACTTCCGCCTTTTCTCTGTCCTCAGTGGCCATTTTTCCTTTATCATCTTTTATGGGGCCAATGTGTTCTGGCCTCGCTTTCTTACTGTTTATATACTTAAAGAACTTCTTGGGGTTCTTTTTACTCTCCTCCGCTATATGTCTCTCGTGTTCTATTTTAGCCGCCCTGATTTCATCTTTACATTTCTTATTACACTCTTTGTAGTGCTTAAATGCTGCCAATGACCCCTCAGTCTTGTATTTTTTGAAGGCCTTTTCTTTAGCTCTAATATACATTTTTATGTTGGAGTTTAGCCACCCTGGGTTTAGTTTTGCTCTTTTAAATTTATTTCCCTGTGGAATGCACTGGCCCACCCCCTTGTTAAGTATGCTCTTGAAGCACTCCCATTTTTCCTCCGTGTTCTTTGTTCCCAGGGTTCTATCCCATTTGATATTTTCTAGCAGCGAGCGCAGTTTAGGGAAATTGGCTCTTTTGAAATTCAGCGTCTTAATATTACCCTTGTGTTTCCTATTACTGTAATTAATACTGAAACCAATTGACCTATGGTCACTGTTCCCTAAGTTGTCCCGTATTTCTATATCCGTGAGCAGGTCTGTATTGTTGGTAATCAGTAGGTCAAGTACCGCATTGTTTCTTGTCGGTGCATTCACCATCTGACCCATGAAATTGTCCTGCAAAACATGTAGGAACTGTCGAGCCTTGGCTGAATGCGCGGTTCCTTCTGCCCAGTCTATATCAGGATAATTAAAGTCCCCATTATAATGACATTTCCCATCCTTGCTGCCAATCCTATCTGTAACATGAGGTCCACCTCACCCTCCTCCCTCTGGTTTGGGGGCCTATAGCATACGCCCAATATTACCTTCCCCACCGTGCCTTCCCTTTGAAGCTCTACCCATAGGGATTCTGCTTCGTCCATAGCTCCATTATTAATATCATCCCTCATATTTACCTGTATACTGTTCTTAATATACAAACATACCCCTCCCCCTTTTTTACCCTCTCTATCTCTGCGATAAAGGGAATACCCCTGAATGGTCGCCATCCAGTCATGAGAGCTGTCAAACCAAGTCTCAGTTATCCCCACAAAATCTAAGTCCTCCTCAAACGTCAGCAGCTCCAGCTCTCCCATCTTGTTGGCCAGGCTTCTGGCATTGGTATATAAGCCTGTGTGTATGTATGTGTGTGTGTGTGTGTGTGTGTGTGTGTGTGTGTGTGTGTGTATATATATATATATATATATATATATATATATATATATATATAATGATACCATTAAGTGACAGTGTCAATAAAGGCTTAGGGTATATATCCAGAGGTATGTCCCATCCGTCCTAAGCCTTTATTGACCTCCATTGCCGTACGGTACTGGGGGTCAACATCTTCCGGTGAGTTTGTATTTCTCCCTTACCCCACGAGCACGGAGGGTGACACCACCATTGCTTTAAAGCTGCACTCCACAGTGATTGGAAGACCTACTTCACCAGTCCATGTTTGAGGAGTTCTTTAAATTTTAAACACACTATATCCACTTTTAACTTATTGGACACTTTTATGTGTGTTTTTAATGTGAAGATCACATGTTTAAAAGGACATCTATATTACCTGCAACGACCATTTTTTAAATTCAGCATCTTGATGCACTTTTCATGGGCACTTATATTGTTGTATGAAGTATTTTATGACCATCACGGATGCACTTTAGTTTTTATAGGATGCACTTTATATATTTTGATATGTACTTTATATGAATATTATATTAATGTAATTTGCACATGTCACTTAATGGTATCATCATCATATATATAGATATGCCATTTACTTGACATACACAATTGTATTACTACAGACTTTAGGATTTTATATCCATTCTCCTGACCATTGATTTTGGGTTGTAGGGGCAGCATTCCCATCACACCCCTTGATACATTGCGCTGCTAGTAATCTAATTACATTATTCTCATCTCTTACCATTGTGGGTTGTAGCAGCAGCAGTCCATACATTGCCAACATTTGGTGTATAGATCTATACACATACCTTTTCCCTTGGCGCGAGTGATTTACCATATTGATAGATTTGAAGATTTTTTTGGGGGGTTTTTCCTTCTATCTTTTGCAATCTGTTGTTTGTTTAGAATTTTTACGTCCTTTATTTCCTTTTTACATATTCTGTTATATTCTTTGTAACCTTTAAACAATGATAGTGTTCCTTCATTTTTATATTTTTTAAAAGATCTTTTCTTATTATATATAGCTATTTTTAGCTTTGGATGTGAGCCACATAAGTTTTATTTTTAGCCTTTTAAACTTATTGCCCATGGGGAATATACTTTGTAGTGAGTTTGCATATCTTGGAAACCCAAAATAGTCTTTTCAATTAGAACTCAGGAAAATGAATATTATGTCTAAATATTTTGGGACCACAACAATTAGGAGACCCCATGTGAGTGCCTGACAGACAGGCTGGATACATGTAAATCACATATTCTTTTGGCAGTGTAAGCGGCATCAGTTTAAGATGCTTCTGAGATCATTCATTGCATTTGACCTGCTTGAAGCAGGTTTTGCCATACCTCCCCACAGTTCTGGATTTTGTGTGACTGTCCCACATTTTACATAGTTAAGTTGAAAAAAGATCTGTCTCAACCAATTAAACAGTAATGATAACCCAACCATACAATCCAATCTACACAATCCTATACCCACAGGTGATCTAGAAGAAGGTGAAAAACCCTACTACCACCATCCTGTGTACAGAGGCTGTGTCCTACAAATGCTCTACCCCTGTACACTGGGTCCACAGCTCATTCATATTCAAATTTATGTAGAATTTGCATATCAACAGGCAGTCAGTGGGTTTTGCACATGAATGAGCTTTACTGGCTCATCCATATGTGAAGTCGATGGAAGGCCCTCTTCAGGTCTAGTCACATTGTACAGCTGAGGGGAGGATTTCCTTCTGCCACTGCATCTTTCCATTGCATCTGATGAGTTAGCGGAATGTGGGGAAAGTCTGTACAGGTGTATTGGTCAACAGGTAGGGTCTGTACCGGGTGGAGGGGGGGGGGTGGGTGTGTATTGTTCATGAGGGAGTGGGTCTAAACTGGTTGAGAGGGAGATGGCTGGAGGTTTGTGCTGTAGGTATGGTCTGAAGTATTTTTGAAAGATGAGACTCAAAAACCCCCCCCTGCTTGTCTGTGCAATTTTTTTATTTCATTTAATTCCACTATACTTCAATACCGGGCACTTTCACCTCCTTCCTGCCTATGCAATTTTCAGCGCTGTCACACTTTGAATGAACACTGCAGGGTCATGCAACACTGTACGACAATGACATTTTTATCATTTTGTTCACAGAACTAGAGCTATGTTTTGGTGGTATTTAATCACCACTGGGTTTTTTTTTGTGCAAAATAAACAAAAAAAAAACATTTTCTTTGTTAAAATAAATTTAGCAAATAAAAAATCTTTCTTCATAAATTTAGGCCAAAATGTATTAGGATACATTTCTTTGGTAAAAATGACCCAAATCGGTGTATTTATTTAGAGTATATCTGAAACTCCTGATGTACTGACGGCCTATAGTTTCTTGTGGCCCAAAAAATGCCAGGACAGTACATATACCCCCCAAATGACCCCTTTTTTGAAAGGAGGCAATCCAATGTATTTAGTAAGAGGCATGGCAAGTTTTATGAATTTGTATTTTTGTCACATGTCACAATTGTTTGGAAAGTAAAAAAAAAAAAAAAAACTTATTTTTTAATTTTCCATACTGCCAACCAGTGCAGTACGAGTCATCACATAACTGGTGTGGCAGTGAACAGGGACACTGACTGGTGACCAGTATGTAAATAAATAAATACATTTTTTTTTAAATACGTTTTTTTCTTTATTACATTTTTTTTTTTTTTTTACATACTCTGACCAGAGCAATACGCGCAAGGTGCATTGTGGGGAGGACGCCATATGTTCACCATAATCTAGAGTGGTTCCACCCGGCTGTCATTTGTCTATAGGCCAGGTGGGAACTGGTTAAGGTAAGCTGTGTGCATAAAAGCATACAGTATGTAATGGAACAGTGAATTTTTTCTAAAGAAGTCTACTGAGGTTTTTATGTGTCTGCTAGACTCTAGCTTTGTTGCACTGTAATTAACCCCTTCAGCTCCGGAAGGTTTACCCCCCTTCATGACCAAGCCATTTTTTGCAATATGGCACTGTGGTACTTTAACTGACAATTGCGTGGACGTGCGATGCCATACCCAAATAAAATTGATGTCCTTTTTTCCCCATAAATAGAGCTTTCTTTTAGTAGTATTTGATCACCTCTTGGGTTTTAATTTTTTTTAAAAAACAATATTTTGTACTTTCTGCTATAAAAAAGTAAAAAAATCAAATTTATTCATCAATTTAGGCCAATATGGATTCTGCTGCATATTTTTGTTAAAAAAAAAAACCCCGCCAATAAGCGTATATTGATTGGTTTTCACAAAATTTATAGCGTCTACAAATGATATGCAGTATTCTAAGATCAGATATTTTTGCGGGATTGCGGCAGACAAATCTAACACTAAGTGCCACTTTTTGGGGACCAGACCAGTGACACTAATACAGCGATCAGTGTTAAAATGCACTGTCCCTGTACTAATGACACAGGCAAGGAAAGGATTAAATGTGTCCCTAGGGGGTGCTTTCTAACTGTTTGGGGATGGCATAACTGGGGGAAGAAAGATCTGTGTTCTTCCTTGGCAGATCTCCAACTTCCTCTTTGACAGAATGGAGATCTGCCTTGTGTACATACGCAGACTGCCATTCTGCCTCTCCTGTGAATGATCGGTGAGTCGCAGCCGGACATCGCGTCTGCCGGACCCGCTGAGTCCAATCACAGCGGAAACGGGTCACTGGTGGCGCTAGCCCCCCCCCCCCCCTGTGCACGAAATCACTTGCATGTACGCGATTTCGCGCAGGAGGGCCCCTCGGCCGCAGTATATCTGCATGGGGCGGTCCTCAATCGGTTAAAAGCATATTTTGTGGGTAAGAGGACTGTGGCGCGTGTGTGCGCGCTGTATGCAGTGGGTAGGCACAACGGGTGTTGCAGAAAGGTCAGTGTCAAATGATTTCTAAATATTTTGCCAAATATGTTGGCAGTGTAATTGGTGTTTATCACTGTAATCTCTACAAGAGCTGTTGGGTTATTGCACTCTTAATAGACAGTAAAAGTGGTAGCTAGCTAAACAATGTGAAAATGCATAAATAATTTTATGAATGAGCAATACCTTCTTGGATGAGTTTCTGTCCTTATGATAAATCTTCCAGTGGCAGGTGGGATTCTGATCAAAGCTGCTACAGGTATAGCTTTAAACCACACCTAAATGGTTAGACCCACTTTTTACTGTGTTGTGTCACATTATGCCACTATAAAAATGGTCCCTCCAGCTCTCCTTGGCTTTCCTATGACTCATCCCTCCCTCCCTTGCTGGCAAACTTTCACGTGATTTAGAGAGAGAGCTGTGCATGATATCATTAGCCTAGGCTTTTATTTACCAGTCTAGAGGAAGTGGACTGTATAAGGCATTTTACTGGCAGCAAAAAATGTTTTACCATCCAAAATTAAAACAGGCAGAGGATTTAATAGATGAAAAAATGACTGAAGAGCCGCTTTAACCTGGGTATACATGGACATTTTTTGTTTCATTTGACCAGTAGGTGGAACTAATGAAAAAGAGGATTTCCCCATCCATGCAAGCGAGGTGGATGAAGGATTCCTCCTGAATTAATATTGTATTCTGACAGCAGGGACGCCCCAACATTGTATTCAAATAGCGGGGATTCTCCAACATTGTATTCTGACTTTGGGGACTCTCCACTGATTGGTGGCTGCACCTGCTGATCGATGAAAGTTTTCCAGCGTGGTCATTTGACAGAAGTCTGTCTAAAGACATCTGTTGAACAGGGAGGGTCACACACATTGAAAGTCGACCGGTCCATGCTGAACTGGGCACATTTTGAATCCTCTGTACCACCTTTAGTCAAGTTCAAAAGTTTAGAGGAAAGCATTCTCAAATACGTTTGAGCTGTGCTTGAAGTATTGTAATGAAATGATGTTCAGACAGAACTACTGATTGTCCACATGAGATCTGCTGTAGAGGCAGTTTAAAGTGACCATTATTTAGGTTTTTGTTCACCTTACCAGTAAAAAGTCCATAGAGCTAAATTCTTTTTTTTCGTGGGAAAATTCGTCATCAGCTACGGAAAGTGACGACAGCGATTCTGATGTCTCTTTCTGGCACATTGCTGCGTTGGAAATTCTGAAGAATCATTTGATATCCTTCCCAAATTCCACAAGCTGTGTGCCAGAAAGAGACATCAGAATCGTCTCTGTCGCCACTTTCCGTACCTGATGACGAATTTTCCCACGAATCGCTATCGGTCAGTTCTTCAAGTAACTCAGTATCGCTGACACGGTTTTCCAGTTCATCTAAAAGCGCTTTTGCGCAAAAAAAAAAAAACTTTTTGGATGCCATGGTCGTTCTCTATTTTCCAGGTACAAAGAACTGGAAAAGCACAGGCAGGGCACTGGAAAAGTCACCAGGTGAAATCCTGTGGTGAAATGGCATGAAACAGTGTATGTAATCTGTTAGGATCACAGCTTTGTATTATGTCATTTAGTCCCGGTTCACATTTCTGCGATGCAGGAACGCTGCGAATATACAGCGTGTTCCCGCATCGCGTTCACACTGCCATATGCGTTAGGCTGGGGGTGTCAATTAAAAGTTAATGACACTCCCAGGTCAGATCGCATATCGCAGTGCGATCTGAAAGTTCGCACAGAATCGGATCGCACTATTGTGAACCACCATGCGATCCGATTCTGCTGCGGACCAAAAAAAGGGTCCTGCGTGTGTTTTAGTGCGATTGTGGTGCGAATTCAGCCATACAAACTGCGTGGCTGAATTTGCACCGCACAGAGATCGCATGTGATTTTAGGAGCAGTGTGCTCCGAATTACATGCAATCTCTGTGATCGCCCAAATGTGAACCAGCACTTAGTGTTTTTACACTTTTGAATTTGCCACCAGTTCCACCCACCTGCGTCGCAACGCTCGCAGGGAGGGAACCAGAAGGCAAGTGCCGGAAATCAGCCGTGCACAGAGCTGGGAGAGACTGTAAGGATGGCGGGGGAGGTGAGTAAGATTCTGGGGTAATCCCGAGTGTGGCTCGGGGTTACCGCTTCTGGTACTGAAAGTAAACAAAAAAAGAGATCTTTCTGCACAACCTCATTCTGAAATATTTTTTTTTTTTGTTTTATTTAAACAAAATGAATGTGAATAGAGATTCCAACACCCTGAAACAGATTAATGACATGGGGCAGAGAGGAGGTCTGGGAGGCAAAGAAAGAAAAATAATGGCAAGGATGCAGGTGTGCAGAGACGCAACATATAATGGAGCAGAAAGGAAAGAAAGGAAAAGCCCCAAAGTCACATGTTGAGGTATTTGGAAGAAACTTGCCTTCTTGGAATTTGTAGGTGGAATTTGACAACAGAAAAACAACCCCCCCCCACCCCCCCCAAAAAAACAAAAGCATAAAACAGACATTCACAAGAAAAAAAAATATACCCAATAGACCTTTCTAAACATAGAACATGGTATTCTCAGTACAGTACAGCCTAGATTACAATATATAATATAGAACACGACAGATAACATAATTCTCTTTAGCTCCAAATTTACACATAGAAACTAAAATCTCTACAGAATTTACTCCAAAGCCAGTTGGGTTTTAAAAGCAACATTAATTCTCTTTTAACAAAGCAAAGAGAAATGTGACAGACATGGGGGGAAGAGATTCCGGGACTGGACAAGGATGCATTTAAATTAAAAATATGATTTTTTTTTTTCCCATTTCTGGTGTGAAAAAAGCAGGCAGGCAGCAAAATGCACAGGCAACAGCAGCAATTGGCCAAAAAAAAAAACATACAGCTCTGAAAAAGCAATTTATACAACCAAGCAGTGAAAAAAATGAAAATCTACAAAGATATCTATGAATAAAAATTACTTTGGTACAAATTTCATCAGTACGCAAGCCTACAAAAATATTCCCTTAAAATATATAAACAGATTAATTTAAATTAATTTTTTTCTTAATTTATCTTCTATTTTATTATTTTTATTATTTTTTTTTACCCCTTCATGCCCGAGTCTCTTAATCCGCACACTGTAGGGTTTGTATTACCACGATACAACAAGTTTAAAAATCAAGGAAAATAGTGCTTTATACGTTTCTTTTTTCTTTCTTGAACTTTTTCTTTTTGCCAATTATAAATGGTTTGGAATTCTATTTTTTTTTGTTCTGGATAGTTGAGCTGTTTCTTAACAGACAATTTTTTTTTTTTTTTAATATAAATTCAATTAAATGTAAACTTAGTTTTCAAGATCCACAAAATGACAGAATGGGGCCCTAGTTGGCATGCCCCTAGGAAACAAAAAAGGTCAGTGCGAATATGATGGTAAGTAAACATTTGCAGTGCCAGTCTCTGACGAATTCCTTTAATATAGCATATTCCAAGAGATCAGACATGAATTTTCCAGAAAATGTCTCAGGGGTGAAGGGGGCTGTACATAAGGAAGCAACCATAGCTTCCTCCTATTAAAATAATAAAAGCCAGGTGTCCTCCCACAAATGTGCGTGGGAAGTCATCATCAGCACCTTCAGAAACTTTTAAATAGCTTTAATAAAAAATAAAACAAGCTTCAATGCACCAGAGATTTTCACAGTGGGGGGAGGGGAGAGGAATAGCACCGATCGCCTTTATCTCACGTTGTTGTATCAGTCACGCCTCTGTGTAAGTACAGCTTTGGTTTTTTGTGTTCCTTCACAGGAAAGATGTGGGGAGGGGGGGGGAGATACTACTCTTAATCTCATTAAATAATATATTACTTTTACATATTTTTTTATATTGCACTTCACAATGCTTTCTGCCTAGGTTACCCAAAATTCTTGTCTGTTACCAGCTCCCCGGCAGAAAGGGAGGATAAGGACAGACTGAAGACTGTTTTTGGCTTGTTGCATGTAATCGCTCAAGCACGTGACTGGTGGACCTCATGATCTTTCCTTATTTCTTTGGCTAACACACTTTTCCTGTGGGTGTTAGCTAGTCTGGAGAATGATTATTCCGTTTCCTGTCCCTGAAGATTCTATTAATATGGGGGTGGGGCATGATGGAAACCCCCCCCAAGTCCAAGTTCCTCTGTAATGCAGTGGATTGGGGTCCAGGATAACCGGATTAGCTCTACTAATATTTGCAAGTCACTCGGCAGCCTTCATCCATTCAGGATAACAGTTCATTTAGGGTTCAAGACTGTTGGTTTAAGTCAGGTGGATGCAGAAACCAGAGTAAGAGTTCACAAGAAGCAGACACTCCCCACTTCTAGGTGAAGGTTCTTCCCAGGTTTGGATGGAGGGAGGTTTATTACGTCTATGATCGGTAAATTAGTTGGGTCCTGTGTCCGAAACGTGAAGATAGTTTGATGCCAATGCCCGTCTTGTAACTGCAAAGAAAAATATTTTTTATAATTATAGTGCTCATGCTGTAAAGATTTGTTTTTCTGTAAGAAATAGACATTAGCTTTCATCTTTTAGCCATACAAAGAACAATATTAGCAGCCAAGTTCCTAAGACAAGATCTCTCTGCCCTTGTATATAGTAGAAGTAGACAATGCGGCAGCCATATACCTAGTCAGACTGGGCCAAGTCCTAAATCCTAATATGGAAACTCCTCCCTTTGTCAATGACTTGGAAAAAATACAGAAGCCTTTAAATAAATGTGACAGCTAAGCATTGAATATTTTTAGAACAAGTTGTCAGCAATGCCACAGAGTCTATAATTTCTCACTAGAAGTTACCCTAATAAGCCCCCGTTCACATTAGTTCGCTCCGACTTAGGGGGCGACCTGTGAAGTCGCGTGCACCGCGACTTGCACGGACTTCACATAATGGAAGTCAATGCAAGTCACCTCCAGGTCGCCCCAAAGTAGTACAGGACCCTTTTTCTAAGTCGGAGCGACTTGTGTCGCGCCTATTAGAACCGGTCCTGTACTACACAATGGGAGCGACGGTGCACGACTTGTCAGGCTGACCAAGTCGTACCAGTGTGAATGAACCAATATTACATTGATCATGTTTTATTTTTTAAAAATAACAAACATGTTATACTTGCCTGCTCTGTGCAATGGTTTTGCACAGAGCAGCCTCAATCCTCCTCTTCTTCTTGGGTCCCCTGCCGCTTGCTTTGGGGGCACTCATATGCACGCTCACTGCCGAGCCTGCACTATGTGTCCATTAACACACACAGCGTGGCTCAGTCCACACCCCCCTCCCTCCTTCCCCACTGGCTGTGATTGACAATGGTGATGCAGAGAGGCTCTGGTCTCATGCACAGCGCTGAGTCGAAACTCGGATAAGTATAAGGGATGAGCTGCATGCATAGAATGCAATAAAGCTGATTTCCAGGTTTCCTGTCACTTTAAATAGTTTGTTGACCAAGCTGGTCCAAACAAACTACAGTAGTTCCTTCACTGACCAAGCTGGTCCAAACAAACTACAGTAGTTCCTTCACTGACCAAGCTGGTCCAAACAAACTAGTTCCTTCACTAAGTGTTGCAGTGTCTCCATGCACTATATAAATCTGCATGTAGCTTCAACTACGTTTGGGTTTTGGCTGTGAGACAGACTTCCCTTCTCACACTCTGAGCCCTGCTTAGACTGAATCATTTTGTGCAGTCATTCATAGGCAGCTTTGTATTCTGTGAATGAAGTTGGAGAGAGTGACATCATCAGCCCACCCTTCCAACTCAGTCATTCACAGAAAACTTTGTATTCCTTCACATAATACAAAGCTGCCTATGAATGGCTGAGCGTCGCTCGGACTGACTCATATTTTGAGTTGGGTATGATATGGGAACCCAGCACTGTGTACTGTATGTAGCTGAAGCCACATATAGTGCCTAGGGCCAGTGCAGCAATGAAGGAAATAGTTAATGAAGGAAATAGTTTGGACCAGCTTGGTACAAACAAACTATTTAAATTAATAGGAAACATGGACATCTGCTTAAGGCTCGGTTCACACTATTGCGATGCGGGAAGTGCGAATTCGCAGCCTGTTCCCGCATCGCACACGCACCCCCAGCAGTTCACACTGCCATATGCGATACGCTGGGGGTGTCAATGTAATCTTAACGACACCCCCAGTTTGATCGCATATCGCAGTGCGATCGTGCAGTTCGCACAGGATCGGATCGCACAAGTGTGAACCGCTGTGCGATCCGATCCTGATGCGGCAGCAAAAATGCCTCCTGTGCGTGTTTGCACTGGGTGCGATGCGAATTTAGCCATACAAACTGTATGGCTAAACTCGCACCGCACAGCTGATCGCATGTAATGTTGGAGCAGTGCGCTCCGACATTACATGCGAACCCGGCACTCGCAGAAGTGTGAACCGGGTCTTAAGGTAAAAAAAAAAAAAAAAAAAAAGTCTGTCATTACAACCACCTAAAATGCTGTTAGTAGCAGATCTATGTACTTGTGAGATGAGCCTTAAATGGAATCTGTCATGTTATAATATAATAGCAGCTCTCATATTTCTGTTAGTATCCTAACATAAGCATGCAGTTAGTAAAGAATTCTTGTCCTGAATGCTTCTTTTGGGTCAGTTACATTAACCAGTAAGAGCAGGTTAAGGCTGGGGTTCACATATGTGCAAATTGGATGTGGATTTCCCCACATCCAATTCACATGACATGCGAGTATGGTTGAACGAAAAAAACCTGACTGTATTGCCACATCCACACACTCAATGTGAACAGGGGAATCCTCCCTGCTGGGCTAATGTATTGTGACAACGGGGAGACTTCCCTGCATCATAATACACCAAGAGTGTTATAACTATGGCCCTCCAGATGTTCAGGAACTACAATTCCCTTCATGCCTAGTCATGTCTGTGAATGTCAGAGTTTTACAATGCTTCATGGGGTGTGTAGTTCTACAACAGCTGGAAGGCCATAGTTTGAAGATCCCTGTAATACACTGATCAGATTGTGGGCTTATAGCCTGCAGTGCTGATTGAGTGGGGAAAATCTGACAGGGTGTTTGTACAGAGGTTGATTGGTAGATCTACTTCTGAACAACCACAGTGCCCACACATGGAACGAAATTCAGCCAGTCTCTGCTGAATTGGACCAATTTTGATCCATGTATGGCTGGCTCAATAATACCAGAAACCTTAAACATGAACTCAGACAAAGAAGCTCCTATATTTTTAGGCTGACAGGTTACTTTATAGGCAGCAGGGTGTGGATCCACTTTGGAATATAACTGTTGTGACAAGTGCATGCCAATGTTCTTGTGGGTAAATGCATCAGAGTCCCACACTCCCAGATGCCATGTTTTGTGCAGCATTATAGATGTGTGTGTTGATATGTACACAAGGGAAAACACAAGCAACTAGTTATTTTTATAGTAGGGGCAGCTTTTTGTGAGCAATGGAAGGTGTAACCAGAGTGTGTGACATGGTGACATTTGGGTGTTTGTAAAGGACATGGTTATTGTAACACGCTTTCCAATTTTCCAGCATCCGTTCCCTTTGCATTTAGTCAAATGACCTTTCAGAGCTACCAATGAAGCTGGTGCTGGAAGTCTTCTCTGTGCCAGACACTGTGGTGGTAGATTTACTAAAAACTGGTGCACTTAGAATCTGGTGAAGCTGTGCATGATAGCCAATCAGCTTTGGCAAAATAACCTGGAAGCCGATTGGTTTTATTAAAACATGTGACTGATTTTGCACTTTCCAGCTTTAGTAAATAAACCCCTACAGGGCAGCCATCAGAAATTTTGGGGCCCCTTACACAGCTTTAGGCCTGGGCCCATCCGGGCCTGACCATCAAAATTTGCAGGGCCCGCCCTTTGGCTGTCCAACCAAATCCACCCACTGGCCATCCCACCAAGTCCTACAGTGCACTCACTTCTATTTTAACACTCTTACAACTTAATACGTGAAAATGAATCCAATCCAGCAAAGCAACATCCCCATATATTCAGAAAAGAGACATCTCAATCCAGTAAAGAGACGGCCTCATATATTCAGCAAAGAAACATCCCAATCCAGCAAAGAGACAGCCTAATATTTTCAGCAAAGAGACAGCGCAATCCCGCAAAGAGACAACCCTTCAGCTGCACCGGCTTACTCTGCAGCCACCCGTCTTTAGCAATTGCTAGTTACTACAGTAGCAACAACTCGGTCTCGTTGGTTGGGACCTGGGTGGCCGGGCCCCTCGGAACACTTGGGCCCCCTACATGTGTATGGGCTGTCCCCCCCTGATGGCTGCCCTGAACCCCTATGATCTGAGGTCTGAACAGGGAGCTGTAAATAAACACACATTTAGACATTTTACAAATTTATCTACACTCCCTGCTGCCACCCCTAACTTTGGATGGGAGTTCACATCTTTATCTCTCCAGGGCTGCATTTATACCAGGGGAAAATTGCGTGGTTTGTCACCCAAGAAGTTCAGGGGCTTCTTTTGGGCAACATGTTTCATGTTGTTCGCAACAGAACTGCACAGAATTTTTAGGAGCCATTCAAAGGAAAGTCATCTGAAATGTGCATTGTGCTATATTTGTCATTCACACCTAGGGTGCTTTAAAATCATGGGCAGAAGGGTGCCCATGAAAGCGACCCGGTGAGAATGCAGCAACAGTAGAACCCCCCTTATGCAGTTTAAGACTGAACAGCTTTTTATCCAACTTTGTGTGGCTGCATGTCTTTTTTATATATCTTAGGTTAAATAGTTTTCATCCAAAAGATACAGTCCTCATTTAAAGATTTGCATATTACAATCAAACAAAAGGTTGGTCTGACTAGAATAGTCCTTCGTAAGCTTATTTTGGTTACTACTAATGATACAGATACTACGGTTTTAATCAGAATATACAGTACTAGACATTAAGCCTGTTAAATTAACGGGCGCTAGAACATATGTGGTCAAACATTTGTAAAAACAGATTTAGCAGTAAGTCCACGCGAGCGCGCGCGCGCGCGCCCGTGCACGCCAACCGCTTCCAACAGTTTTGCCCGGGGGATTGTAGTGTATGGGGGGAGGGAGGGGATTGTAGCATATGGGAAGGGAGGGGATTGTAGCGTATGGGGAGGGAGGAGATTGTAGTGTATGGGGGGGGGGGGTTCTACAGTGTATGGGGAGGAAGATTGTAGTGTTGGGGGGAGGGAGGGGATTGTAGTGTTGGGGGGAGGGGGATTATAGTGTATGGGAGGGAGGGGATTGTAGTGTGTTGGAGGAGGGAGGGGATTGTAGTGTGTTGGGGAAGAGAGGGGATTGTAGTGTATGGGGGTGGATTGTAGTGTATGGGGGAGGGAGGGGATTGTAGTGTGTTGGGAGGAGGGGATTGTAGTGTGGGGGGAGGGGGGAGAGAGGGGATTGTAGTGTATGGGGGGGGGGGTTCTACAGTGTATTGGGGGGGGGGGTTCTACAGTGTATTGGGGGGGTTCTACAGTGTATGGGGGAGGGGCTCTACAGTGTATGGGGAAGGGAGGGGATTGTAGTGTGTTGGGGAAGGTATCGGGGAGGGAGGGGATTGTAGTGTGTGTGTGGGGGGGGGGGGGATTGTAGTGTGTTGGGGAAGAGAGGGGATTGTAGTGTATGGGGGTGGATTGTAGTGTATGGGGGGACACAGGGGATTGTAGTGTATGGGGGAGGTTCTACAGTGTATGGGGAGAGGGAGGGGATTGTAGTGTGGGGGGGGGGAGAGGGGCTCTACAGTGTTTGGGGAGGGGATTGTAGTGTGTTGGGGAAGGGAGGGGATTGTAGTGTATGGGGAAGGGAGGGGATTGTAGTGTGGGGGGAGGGAGGGGATTGTAGTGTATGGGGGGGTATTATAGTGTATGGGGGATGGGTTCTACAGTGTATGGGGAGGGAGAGGATTGTAGTGTGTTGGGGAAGGGAGGGGATTGTAGTATGGGGGGAGGGATGGGATTGTAGTGTGTGTGTGGGGGAGGGGATTGTAGTGTATGGGGGGACGCAGGGGATTGTAGTGTATGGGGGGAGCAGGGGATTGTAGTGTATGGGGAGGAAGATTGTAGTGTGTTGGGGAAGGGAGGGGATTGTAGTGTTTTGGGAGGGAGGGGATTATAGTGTATGGGGAGGGGATTGTAGTGTGTTGGGGAAGGGAGGGGATTGTAAAGTGGGGGGGAGAGAGGGGAATGTAGTGTATGGGGGGTTCTACAGTGTTTGGGGAGGGGATTGTAGTGTGGGGGGGGAGGGAGGGGATTGTAGTGTGTTGGGGAAGGTATCGGGGGAGAGGGGATTGTAGTGTATGGGGGAGGGGTTCTACAGTGTATGGGGGAGGGAGGGGATTGTAGTGTGTTGAGGAGAGGGAGGGGATTGTAGCGTATGGGAAGGGAGGGGATTGTAGCGTATGGGGAGGGAGGAGATTGTAGTGTATGGGGGGGGGTTCTACAGTGTATGGGGAGGAAGATTGTAGTGTTGGGGGGAGGGAGGGGATTGTAGTGTTGGGGGAGGGGGATTATAGTGTATGGGGAGGGAGAGGATTGTAGTGTGTTGGGGAAGGGGGGGGATTGTAGTGTATGGGGGGAGGGGGTTGTAGTGGGGGGGGATTGTAGTGTATGGGGGGACACAGGGGATTGTAGTGTATGGGGAAGGGAGGGGATTGTAGTGTGGGGGGGAGGGAGGGGATTGTAGTGTGTTGGGAGGAGGGGATTGTAGTGTGTTGGGGAAGGGAGGGGATTGTAGTGTGGGGGGGGGAGGGGATTGTAGTGTGGGGGGGGGAGGGAGGGGATTGTAGTGTATGGGGGGGTATTATAGTGTATGGGGGAGGGGTTCTACAGTGTATGGGGAGGGAGAGGATTGTAGCGTGGGGGGGAGGGAGGGGATTGTAGTGTATGGGGGGGGGGTATTATAGTGTATGGGGGAGGGGTTCTACAGTGTATGGGGAGGGAGAGGATTGTAGCGTGGGGGGAGGGAGAGCATTGTAGTGTATGGGGTGATATTATAGTGTATGGGGGAGGGGTTCTACTGTGTATGGGGAGGGAGAGGATTGTAGCGTGGGGGGGGGGGGGATTGTAGCGTGGGGGGGAGGGAGGGGATTGTAGTGTATGGGGGGGGGTATTATAGTGTATGGGGGAGGGGTTCTACAGTGTATGGGGAGGGAGAGGATTGTAGCGTGGGGGGGGGGGGTTGTAGCGTGGGGGGAGGGAGGGGATTGTACTGTATGGGGGGTATTATAGTGTATGGGGGAGGGGTTCTACAGTGTATGGGGAGGGAGGGGATTGTAGTGTGTTGGGGAAGGTATCGGGGGAGAGGGGATTGTAGTGTATGGGGGGGGGGGGGGTTCTACAGTGTGTTGGGGAAGGGAGGGGATTGTAGTGTGGGGGGAGAGGGAGGGGATTGTAGTGTGTTGGGAGGAGGGGATTGTAGTGTGTTGGGGAAGGGAGGGGATTGTAGTGTGGGGGGGGGAGGGGATTGTAGTGTGGGGGGGGGAGGGAGGGGATTGTAGTGTTGGGGGGAGAGGGGATTGTAGTGTGTGGGGGAGGGGGTTATAGTGTATGGGGAGGGAGGGGATTGTAGTGTATGGGGAGGGAGAGGATTGTAGTGTGTTGGGGAAGGGAGGGGATTGTAGTGTGGGGGGGAGGGAGGGGATTGTAGTGTGTTGGGGAAGGGAGGGGATTGTAGTGTGGGGGGGAGGGAGGGGATTGTAGTGAATGAGGGGGTATTATAGTGTATGGGGGGTGGGTTCTACAGTGTATGGGGAGGGAGAGGATTGTAGTGTGGGGGGGAGGGGATTGTAGCGTGGGGGGGGGAGGGAGGGGATTGTAGTGTATGGGGGGGTTCTACAGTGTATGGGGAGGAAGATTGTAGTGTGTTGGGGAAGGGAGGGGATTATAGTGTATGGGGAGGGGATTGTAGTGTGTTGGGGAAGGGAGGGGATTGTAGTGTGGGGGGGGGGTATTATAGTGTATGGGGGAGGGGCTCTACAGTGTATGGGGGGGGATTGTAGTGTGTTGGGGAAGGGAGGGGATTGTAGTGTGGGGGGGAAGGGAGGGGATTGTAGTGTGGGGGGGAGGGAGGGGATTGTAGTGTGGGGGGGAGGGAGCGGATTGTAGTGTATGGGGGGGTATTATAGTGTATGGGGGAGGGGTTCTACAGTGTATGGGGAGGGAGAGGAAGAGGATTGTAGCGGGGGGGGGGGAGGGTATCGGGGAGAGATGGGAT
The DNA here is from genome assembly GCF_965119305.1 of Pelophylax lessonae. Taxonomy (NCBI): domain Eukaryota; kingdom Metazoa; phylum Chordata; class Amphibia; order Anura; family Ranidae; genus Pelophylax; species Pelophylax lessonae. The sequence continues at coordinate 268,652,798 of NC_138774.1, read as the reverse complement.
TGTAGTATGGGGGAGGGAGGGGATTGTAGTGTATGGGGGAGGGGCTCTACAGTGTATGGGGGGAGGGAGGGGATTGTAGTGTTGGAGGAGGGAGGGGATTGTAGTGTGTTGGGGGGAGGGGATTGTAGTGTGGGGGGAGGGGGATTATAGTGTATGGGGAGGGAGGGGATTGTAGTGGGGGGGGAGAGAGGGGATTGTAGTGTATGGGGAGGTATTATAGTGTATGGGGGAGGGGCTCTACAGTGTATGGGGAGGGAGAGGATTGTAGTGTGTTGGGGGGGGGGGAGGGGATTGTAGTGTGTTGGGGAAGGGAGGGGATTGTAGTGTGGGGGGGAGGGAGAGGATTGTAGTGTGTTGGGGAAGGGAGGGGATTGTAGTATGGGGGGAGGGATGGGATTGTAGTGTGTGTGGGGGGGGGGGGAGAGGGGATTGATTGTAGTGTGTTGGGGGGAGGGAGGGGATTGTAGTGTGGGGGGGGGAGGGGATTGTAGTGTGGGGATGGGATTGTAGTGTGTGTGGGGGGGGAGGGGATTGTAGTGTTGGGGGGAGAGGGGATTGTAGTGTGTGGGGGAGGGGGTTATAGTGTATGGGGAGGGAGGGGGTTATAGTGTATGGGGAGGGAGAGGATTGTAGTGTGTTGGGGGGGGGGGGGGGATTGTAGTGTATGGGGAAGGGAGGAGATTGTAGTGTATGGGGAAGGGAGGGGATTGTAGTGTGGGGGGGAGGGAGGGGATTGTAGTGTGGGGGGGAGGGAGGGGATTGTAGTGTATGGGGGGGTATTATAGTGTATGGGGGATGGGTTCTACAGTGTATGGGGAGGGAGAGGATTGTAGTGTGTTGGGGAAGGGAGGGGATTGTAGTATGGGGGGAGGGATGGGATTGTAGTGTGTGTGGGGGGGGAGGGGATTGTAGTGTATGGGGGGACGCAGGGGATTGTAGTGTATGGGGGGACGCAGGGGATTGTAGTGTTTGGGGAGGAAGATTGTAGTGTTTTGGGAGGGAGGGGATTATAGTGTATGGGGAGGGGATTGTAGTGTGTTGGGGAAAGGAGGGGATTGTAAAGTGGGGGGGAGAGAGGGGAATGTAGTGTATGGGGGGTTCTACAGTGTTTGGGGAGGGGATTGTAGTGTGGGGGGGGAGGGAGGGGATTGTAGTGTGTTGGGGAAGGTATCGGGGGAGAGGGGATTGTAGTGTATGGGGGAGGGGTTCTACAGTGTATGGGGGAGGGAGGGGATTGTAGTGTGTTGAGGAGAGGGAGGGGATTGTAGCGTATGGGAAGGGAGGGGATTGTAGCGTATGGGGAGGGAGGAGATTGTAGTGTATGGGGGGGGGGGGGGTTCTACAGTGTATGGGGAGGAAGATTGTAGTGTTGGGGGAGGGAGGGGATTGTAGTGTTGGGGGGAGGGGGATTATAGTGTATGGGGAGGGAGAGGATTGTAGTGTGTTGGGGAAGGGGGGGGGATTGTAGTGTATGGGGGGAGGGGGTTGTAGTGGGGGGGGGATTGTAGTGTATGGGGGGACACAGGGGATTGTAGTGTATGGGGAAGGGAGGGGATTGTGTAGTGTGTTGGGGAAGGGAGGGGATTGTAGTGTTTTGGGAGGGAGGGGATTGTAGTGTGTTGGGAGGAGGGGATTGTAGTGTGTTGGGAAGGGAGGGAATTGTAGTGTATGGGGAGGGGATTGTAGTGTGTTGGGGAAGGGAGGGGATTGTAAAGTGGGGGGGAGAGAGGGGAATGTAGTGTATGGGGGGTTCTACAGTGTGGGGGGGGGGGGAGGGAGGGGATTGTAGTGTGTTGGGGAAGGTATCGGGGGAGAGGGGATTGTAGTGTATGGGGGAGGGGTTCTACAGTGTATGGGGGAGGGAGGGGATTGTAGTGTGTTGAGGAAAGGGAGGGGATTGTAGTGTATGGGGGGAGGGAGGGGATTGTAGCGTATGGGAAGGGAGGGGATTGTAGCGTATGGGGAGGGAGGAGATTGTAGTGTATGGGGGGGGGGGGTTCTACAGTGTATGGGGAGGAAGATTGTAGTGTTGGGGGGAGGGAGGGGATTGTAGTGTTGGGGGGAGGGGGATTATAGTGTATGGGGAGGGAGAGGATTGTAGTGTGTTGGGGGAGGGGGTTGTAGTGGGGGGGGATTGTAGTGTATGGGGGGACACAGGGGATTGTAGTGTATGGGGAAGGGAGGGGATTGTGTAGTGTGTTGGGGAAGGGAGGGGATTGTAGTGTGGGGGGGGAGGGGATTGTAGTGTATGGGGAAGGGAGGGGATTGTAGTGTATGGGGAAGGGAGGGGATTGTAGTGTGGGGGGGAGGGAGGGGATTGTAGTGTATGGGGGGTATTATAGTGTATGGGGGATGGGTTCTACAGTGTATGGGGAGGGAGAGGATTGTAGTGTGTTGGGGAAGGGAGGGGATTGTAGTATGGGGGGAGGGATGGGATTGTAGTGTGTGTGGGGGGGGAGGGGATTGTAGTGTATGGGGGGACGCAGGGGATTGTAGTGTATGGGGGGACGCAGGGGATTGTAGTGTATGGGGGGACGCAGGGGATTGTAGTGTATGGGGGGACGCAGGGGATTGTAGTGTATGGGGAGGAAGATTGTAGTGTGTTGGGGAAGGGAGGGGATTGTAGTGTTTTGGGAGGGAGGGGATTGTAGTGTGTTGGGAAGGGAGGGGATTGTAGTGTGTTGGGAAGGGAGGGGATTGTAGTGTGTTGGGGAAGGGAGGGGATTGTAAAGTGGGGGGGAGAGAGGGGAATGTAGTGTATGGGGGGTTCTACAGTGTTTGGGGAGGGGATTGTAGTGTGGGGGGGGGGGGGAGGGAGGGGATTGTAGTGTGTTGGGGAAGGTATCGGGGGAGAGGGGATTGTAGTGTATGGGGGAGGGGTTCTACAGTGTATGGGGGAGGGAGGGGATTGTAGTGTGTTGAGGAAAGGGAGGGGATTGTAGCGTATGGGAAGGGAGGGGATTGTAGCGTATGGGGAGGGAGGGGATTGTACTGTATGGGGGGTATTATAGTGTATGGGGGAGGGGTTCTACAGTGTATGGGGAGGGAGGGGATTGTAGTGTGTTGGGGAAGGTATCGGGGGAGAGGGGATTGTAGTGTATGGGGGGGGGGGGGGGTTCTACAGTGTGTTGGGGAAGGGAGGGGATTGTAGTGTGGGGGGAGGGAGGGGATTGTAGTGTTGGGGGGAGAGGGGAATGTAGTGTGTGGGGGAGGGGGTTATAGTGTATGGGGAGGGAGGGGATTGTAGTGTATGGGGAGGGAGAGGATTGTAGTGTGTTGGGGAAGGGAGGGGATTGTAGTGTGGGGGGGAGGGAGGGGATTGTAGTGTGTTGGGGAAGGGAGGGGATTGTAGTGTGGGGGGGAGGGAGGGGATTGTAGTGAATGAGGGGGTATTATAGTGTATGGGGGGTGGGTTCTACAGTGTATGGGGAGGGAGAGGATTGTAGTGTGGGGGGGAGGGGATTGTAGCGTGGGGGGGGGGAGGGAGGGGATTGTAGTGTATGGGGGGGTTCTACAGTGTATGGGGAGGAAGATTGTAGTGTGTTGGGGAAGGGAGGGGATTATAGTGTATGGGGAGGGGATTGTAGTGTGTTGGGGAAGGGAGGGGATTGTAGTGTTTTGGGAGGGAGGGGATTGTAGTGTGTTGGGAGGAGGGGATTGTAGTGTGGGGGGGGAGGGGATTGTAGTGTGGGGAGGGGATTGTAGTGGGGGGGGGGAGGGAGGGGGATTGTAGTGTATGGGGGAGGGGTTCTACAGTGTATGGGGAGGGAGAGGATTGTAGCGTATGGGAAGGGAGGGGATTGTAGCGTATGGGGAGGGAGGAGATTGTAGTGTATGGGGGGGGGTTCTACAGTGTATGGGGAGGAAGATTGTAGTGTTGGGGGGAGGGAGGGGATTGTAGTGTTGGGGGAGGGGGATTATAGTGTATGGGGAGGGAGAGGATTGTAGTGTGTTGGGGAAGGGAGGGGATTGTAGTGTGGGGGGGAGGGAGGGGATTGTAGTGTGTTGGGAGGAGGGGATTGTAGTGTGTTGGGGAAGGGAGGGGATTGTAGTGTGGGGGGGGGAGGGGATTGTAGTGTGGGGGGGGGAGGGAGGGGATTGTAGTGTATGGGGGGGGTATTATAGTGTATGGGGGAGGGGTTCTACAGTGTATGGGGAGGGAGAGGATTGTAGCGTGGGGGGGGGGATTGTAGCGTGGGGGGGAGGGAGGGGATTGTAGTGTATGGGGGAGGGGTTCTACAGTATATAGGGAGGGAGAGGATTGTAGCGTGGGGGGAGGGAGGGGATTGTAGTGTGGGGGGAGAGAGGGGATTGTAGTGTATGGGGGGTATTATAGTGTATGGGGGAGGGGTTCTACAGTGTATGGGGGAGGGGTTCTACAGTGTATATGGGGAGGGAGAGGATTGTAGTGTGTTGGGGAAGGGAGGGGATTGTAGTATGGGGGAGGGAGGGGATTGTAGTGTGGGGGGGAGGGAGAGCATTGTAGTGTATGGGGTGATATTATAGTGTATGGGGGAGGGGTTCTACTGTGTATGGGGAGGGAGAGGATTGTAGCGTGGGGGGGGGGATTGTAGCGTGGGGGGGAGGGAGGGGATTGTAGTGTATGGGGGGGTATTATAGTGTATGGGGGAGGGGTTCTACAGTGTATGGGGAGGGAGAGGATTGTAGCGTGGGGGGGGGGGGGGATTGTAGCGTGGGGGGAGGGAGGGGATTGTACTGTATGGGGGTATTATAGTGTATGGGGGAGGGGTTCTACAGTGTATGGGGGAGGGGTTCTACAGTGTATGGGGAGGGAGGGGATTGTAGTGTGTTGGGGAAGGTATCAGGGGAGAGGGGATTGTAGTGTATGGGGGGGGGGGTTCTACAGTGTATGGGGAGGGAGAGGATTGTAGTGTGTTGGGGAAGGGAGGGGATTGTAGTGTGGGGGGAGGGAGGGGATTGTAGTGTTGGGGGGAGAGGGGATTGTAGTGTGTGGGGGAGGGGGTTATAGTGTATGGGGAGGGAGAGGATTGTAGTGTGTTGGGGAAGGGAGGGGATTGTAGTGTGGGGGGGAGGGAGGGGATTGTAGTGTGTTGGGGAAGGGAGGGGATTGTAGTGTGGGGGGGAGGGAGGGGATTGTAGTGTGGGGGGGAGGGAGGGGATTGTAGTGAATGAGGGGGTATTATAGTGTATGGGGGGTGGGTTCTACAGTGTATGGGGAGGGAGAGGATTGTAGTGTGGGGGGGAGGGGATTGTAGCGTGGGGGGGGGGAGGGAGGGGATTGTAGTGTATGGGGGGGTTCTACAGTGTATGGGGAGGAAGATTGTAGTGTGTTGGGGAAGGGAGGGGATTATAGTGTATGGGGAGGGGATTGTAGTGTGTTGGGGAAGGGAGGGGATTGTAGTGTGGGGGGGGGGTATTATAGTGTATGGGGGAGGGGCTCTACAGTGTATGGGGGGGGGATTGTAGTGTGGGGGGGGGGAGGGGATTGTAGTGTATGGGGGGTATTATAGTGTATGGGGGAGGGGTTCTACAGTGTATGGGGAGGGAGAGGAAGAGGATTGTAGCGGGGGGGGAGGGTATCGGGGAGAGATGGGATTGTAGTATGGGGGAGGGAGGGGATTGTAGTGTATGGGGGGTATTATAGTGTATGGGGGATTGTAGTGTGGGGGGGGGGGAGGGGATTGTAGTGTATGGGGGAGGGGCTCTACAGTGTATGGGGGAGGGAGAGGATTGTAGTGTATGGGGGAGGGAGGGGACTGTAGTGTATGGGGGAGGGGGGATTATAGTGTATGGGGGAGGGAGGGGATTGTAGTGTATGGGGGGATTGAACGATAAATGTTGGGTCGGAGATTGATGTGGGGGAGGGGAGATGTGAGGGCGGGAAATCAGAGAGGAGGGGGGAGGGGAGCTCCTGACACACACAGAACAGTGTATCATCCAATAGGAAAAGACCCCAAAATCCACCACCACCTCCCTCCCGGGAAAATTGCTGTCACGGGCGAACCAATGGTAGTGGAGACCCCAAAATTTTACCACAGGTGGCTAAGACGCTCCCCCTACAGCTGATAAAAATTTGGGGTTTCGGGGATGAAAGGGCACGGAATAGTGACCCCGAGAACCGGGCCACCCCCCGCCATAGACTCCAATGTTAAACCTGGTCACCTCGCGGTTAGGTCACGGTCCCTTTGGGGAGGGGATTGTAGCTTATGGGGGGGTATTATAGTGTATGGGGGAGGGGCTCTACAGTGTATGGGGAGGGAGAGGATTGTAGCGTGGGGGGGAGGGAGGGGATTGTTGGGGGGAGGGGAGGGAGGGGATTGTTGGGGGGAGGGGATTGTAGTGTATGGGGGGGTATTATAATGTATGGGGGAGGGGTTCTACAGTGTATGGGGGAGGGAGGGGATTGTAGTGTGTTGGGAGGAGGGGATTGTAGTGTATGGGGGGGGGGGGGATTATAGTGTATGGGGGAGGGGTTCTACAGTGTATGGGGGAGGGAGGGGATTGTAGTGTGGGGGGGAGGGAGGGGATTGTAGTGTATGGGGGGGTATTAGTGTATGGGGGAGGGGTTCTACAGTGTATGGGGGAGGGGTTCTATAGTGTATGGGGAGGGAGAGGATTGTAGTGTGGGAGGGAGGGGATTGTAGTGTGTTGGGGAAGGGAGGGGATTGTAGTGTGGGGGGGAGGGAGGGGATTGTAGTGTGGGGGGGAGGGAGGGGATTGTAGTGTGGGGGGGAGGGAGGGGATTGTAGTGAATGAGGGGGTATTATAGTGTATGGGGGGTGGGTTCTACAGTGTATGGGGAGGGAGAGGATTGTAGTGTGGGGGGGAGGGGATTGTAGCGTGGGGGGGGGGAGGGAGGGGATTGTAGTGTATGGGGCCGAGGGAGGGGATTGTAGTGTATGGGGGGATTATATCCAATATATCTATCAATATATATAGATTACTTACATCTAGTTAAGTATACTTTTTTTTTCCTAATCCCATACTTCTCTTTTAAGCAGTGTTTTTTTTATACCTGTTCAGATTTCAATCCTTACCCACTGTTTTAGCAATAGCAGTGCTCTGTAGGGAACCATAGCAACTAAACAAATCTCTAAATGGGACTTTATAGATTCTGAATCTGAATTAACCAACAATGAACTCTCTGAATGTTTTATAACAGGTGCAGTAAAGTCTGAACTTCCTGACTTGTAACCACACCTGTATCTATAGATTCTTCAGATTGTTTCATATCATCCATTAGGTTTTACTATTACTGAGAATTTTATTTTTCAATAAGAACAAATCATAACTACCTCCACCCAACATAAAAATAAATAGCCTGAGGCTAGTTACAATGTTTTCTGTGTCTTTTATATGCGGAGCATATAATATTGTCTGATGGCAAAGAGCCAGTGTATGTGCTCTGCGTCATATGGTTTGAATCAGTATATTCCATTAATTTAAACAGATATTCAACTTTTTCTTTGTATTGAATCCTCCTAATAAGACAAAGAAAAAAGCCTAGTTTGCAAAGGAGCCCCTCCTTCCATTTGACAGTCTAAGGCCTAGCAGTCAAGCACTTTCACATGACTGATGTCACTGCTCCCCCTAGGGACTGACACCAACCTACACTGGGGATTTTAGTTAGAGAAGAAGCCTCAAGGGAGCACTGGCAATGGGTTGGACCTGGAAAAGGGGGAGCTGTATTCTCTGCAAAGATGTCAGTTTATAACTGTACATGTGATATATTGTAAACCTTTGGCTCTGATCGGGTCTCCATGTAAAAAAACAGGAAGTGATGTCATGACATCACTTCCGGGTACTCGGCGCCGAATTAAAAAAACTGACAGCATTCAAAACAGCCAAACGTGGAGTTTTGAATGCTTTTCAGTGCAGAGGAGGGGTTTGGGGTCTTTTAGACCCCCCAGATTCCTCCACAAGGGAGTGGCAAGAAGAAAGCCATTTCTTAAAGATATCCATAAAAAGTGTTGTTTAAAGTTTGCGACAAGCCACCTGGGAGACACCAAGCATGTGGAAGAAGGTGCTCTGGTCAGATGAAACCAAAATCAAAACTTTTTGGCAACAATGCAAAACGTTATGTTTGGTGTAAAAGCAACACAGCTCATCACCCTGAACACACCATCCCCACTGTCAAACATGGTGGTGGCAGCATCATGGTTTGGGCCTGCTTTTCTTCAGCAGGGACAGGGAAGATGGTTAAAATTCATGGGAAGATGGATGGAGCCAAACACAGGACCATTCTGGAAGAAAACCTGATGGAGTCTGCAAAAGACCTGAGACTGGGACGGAGATTTGTCTTCAAACAAATCAATGATCCAAAACATTACGCAAAATCTACAATGGAATGGTTCACAAATAAACATATCCAGGTGTTAGAATGGCCAAGTCAAAGTCCAGACCTGAATCCAATCGAGAATCTGTGGAAAGAACTGAAAACTGCTGTTCACAAACGCTCTTCTCCATCCAACCTCACTGAGCTCGAGCTGTTTTGCAAGGATGAATTGGCAAAAATTTCAGTCTCTCGATGTGCAAAACTGATAGAGACATACCCCAAGCGATTTACAGCTGTAATCGCAGCAAAAGGTGGCGCTACAAAGTATTAACTTAAGGGGGCTGAATAATTTTGCACGCCCAATTTTTCAGTTTTTTGTTAACAAAGTTTGAAATATCCAATAAATTTCGTTCCACTTCATGATTGTGTCCACTTGTTGTTGATTCTTCACAAAAAATTACAGTTTTATATCTTTATGTTTGAAGCCTGAAATGTGGCAAAAGGTTGCAAAGTTCAAGGGGGTCTTATGCTTTCGCAATGCACTGTATCATGTCATTTAGTGTATTTACATTTTTGAATTTTCCCCTGGTTCCACCCCATTGCTTCGCAACGCTCACAGGGAAGGGAACCGGAAGGCAAGTGCCGGCATCTGCCGAGCACAGAGCAGGGAAGAGAGTGTGAGGACGGCGGGGGATTGCAGGGAAGGTGAGTAAGATTCTGGGGTAATCCCAAGTTTGGCTCGAGGGTTACTGCTTTTGCGACTGAAAGTTAACCCCGAGCCACACTCGGGAATACCGCCAGGGAGGTTAAAGCCAGTGGTGGCATGGAGAGTCTGCCAGGCGCCTTTGAAAACTACATCATTCTGGTCCGGTTTGGTGCAATAAGGCCCACCAGAACGTGCCTCATCCTGATCCTGCAGAGACATTGAGAAAGGAGCTTAGGAGGTGGAAAAATGTAGATCAGGTTGAACTGATCCACAGTCACCAAAGCATCTACAGTGAAGGATTCCTGGATCCGGAGACAAGCTTGTTGTTGTACCTGGAAGCCAGGAGGTTCACATCCGGTGTCCCCCACCTGCAACAAAGGTCTTTGATCACCTCTGGGTGAAGAGGCCACCTTCCCGGCTCCAGCCATTGATCACGGAGGTAGTTCACCTGCTAGTTATTAAAGCCTGGAAGTACATGGCAGGAACATGAAGTTCTGTGCAAGCCAGAGTCAGAGATCAGCTTCTCCTTGAGCTAAGAATTCTGGTACCGCTTGATGTAAGCCAGTGCTATTGCATTGTCTCTTCCTGTACAAAGTCTGTAAATAAGGATCTGGTAAAATCCTCCACATCCATGGCTGACTCTACAGAATAAGCTGCAGCCTCAAGGAAATCGGAGACAGACTCTGAAGGAAAGGGCATTGAAACGTTCATGCCTGCCTTTTGAGGGAGCTATCATGGTTGTAAATTTGTCTATAAACACAGACACAGTAGCTGGGAAGTTTTACCTAGACAATACTGAGGAAGAGTTCGTTCCCAAAGGTGTTAAAGGAGCACACAGACGAGTGCTGTGACTGGGCTATTGGTATCCAGTCCCTAGACGATTCCTTGATGAAGCTAGTGGATCGCATTGCTGTCTATGTAAAAGTTTAGGTATCCTAGTTTGTCGTCATTTCTCTGGTGCTTGTTTTTTGAGTCTTGACATGTTTGGTATCTATTTACTCGATTTAACCTCCGCTTTTATATTTTACCATAATTTGGCCATTATACTTTTCGAAAATTAATTTTAGTGTACTTTTTCCTGAAATGTTGCTTTAGATAAATGGCTGCACAAATATTGTGTGAAAAAAATTGCAAAGGCCACTTCCAGGGCCTTGGCTTTCAGAACACAAATTATGTTTGGGGTTTCTAGATTTTTCTAGCAACAAATGCCAATATTTATTGTGTGTGAAAAAGTAAAAATATTGCCCCAGACAGCAAGTGGTTAAGGAAAAACGAAAACATTTTTATTTGTGATGGATTAGAACACCTGTTGGGTTTTTACTGCGATCCAGGGCTTCTTCATTAGGGGGATTTTTCCTCATTAATATCATGGCGGCCATGATTTCACCAGAGAAGGGGAAATCTGTAACAGGGACATAGCAATAAAAGAGGTTCTAGAAGGCGCAGGAGGCACTAAGTGCCAGTGTAGAATGCGCCTTAACAGGGAAAGGAGGAACCTGACCCTTGATTGAATAGGCCTGAACTACCCTCTGTCTGATCCATCTGGAAATGATCGCAGCAGATGCGGCTAACCCCTTGTAAGGTCCATCTGTAAGGAAAAATAGCGAGTCTAGTTTCCTAAAAGACTCGGGTTACCGCCAGGTGCACCCTGATCGTCTGAACCATATCCAGAGAATGCAAAGCAATCTCCTTAGAATGCTTAGGTTTAGGACACACAATGTCTTCATTCAAATGGAAACCAGAGACAACCTTAGGAAGGAAAGACTGACAAGGGCGAAGCACCACTTTATCTCTGTGAACGACAGGACAAGGTGAAGTAAGGTGTAAGTAAGTAAGACAAGTAAGGTGAATGACAGAACAAGGCTGCTAGCTCCGAAACCCTGCGTGCAAAAGTGATCGCCACCAAGAAGCCTAACTTCTGGGACAATGTATGCAAAGGAAACTCCCAAATATTTTCAAATGGTGGTTTCTAAAGGACCGACAGTACCAAATTGTGATCCCACAGGGGCAACGGAGACCGCACAGGGGGAGCCAAGTGGCGAACCCCCTAAACAAAAGTGCGAACCAAAGGATGCGTAGCCAAAGGACACTGAAAGAATATCGCCAAGGCCGAAACCTGGCCCTTGATGGCACCAAAGCCCAACGCTATTCCACACCTCTTTGAAGGAATGTCCAAATCCGAGCCACCAAAAGAACAGGGAGAAACCCCTAGAGACTCTCACCACGTCATGTATGACTTCCAAACGCGATGGTAGATCTTCCTAGAGGTAAATTTTCTAGCTTTTAACAGCATGGGAATCACTGAGTCCAACAACCCCCTATCCTTCAGCACCTGGCTTTCAACAGCCAAGCCGGTAAAGCCAGCGACTGTAAAGCAGGATGAAAGACCGGCCCTTGAGCCAACAGGTCTTCTCTCTGAGAGGGAGTCGCCAAGGGACATCGGCCATACTGACAAGGCTAGTCTGAGGCCACTAAGATGACCGTAATTCCTTCTGCCTCGATCCTTCGTAGAAGTTTTTGAGGCGGAAAGGCGTAAATCAGACAGTACTGGCCCAAAGGACCCACCAGTGCGTCTGTGGCATTGGCCAGAGGATCCCGAGACCTTGCCATGAACCTCTGCACCTTCCTTTTGAGGCGAGAGGCCAACAGGTCCACCTCGGGATTTCCCCACCAGAGACACAGCTGATGAAACACCTCCGGATGAAGAGACCATTCTCCCTGGTCCAATTGCCTGTTGACTGAGGTAATCTGCCTGCCAATTTTCCACCCCTGGAAATATGCACAGCAGAGAGAGGGTGGGAACGAAATGTTCCACCCATCTTAGAATTCCGGCTACTTCCCGAGCTGCTAGGACACTTTTTGTGCCTCTTTGGCGATTGATACATGTGACCCCCCTGAAGACGAACCGTCCAATGCGCCAGACAAAGTCTGATCGCTTGAAGTTCCAGTTCATTGATTGGTAGTCTGGACACCTTCAGAGTCCAAACCCCCTGAGCACAATCGTGCCCAAGACACCTCCCCACCCAGACAGGCTGGCATCCATGGTCCAGTACAGGGGAAGGAAGGATTTACCCTGTCGAAGAGCCAGAGAGCGAAGCCACCATATCAGGGATCCTCTCGTACCCCGGCTCAGCAGCATCAGATTGTCTAGAGACTGGATACCTGTCCCACTTGGTAAGAATCTCTCTGCAGAGGTCTCGTGTGGAACTGTGCAAAGGGAACCGCCTCAAAGGTAGACACCATCAGGCCTAGCATCCGTATGCAAGTCCTGAGAGACGACCGACTGCTGAACAACAGAAGTCGAATGGCATCCTGCAGCTTCTGGAGCTTGTCCAGCGGAAGAAACACCCTGGATGAAGCCAAGTCCAGAGTCAGACCCAGATAGTCTAACTTGGTGGACGGAACCAGAGCAGACTTCTGGAAATTCTATGTGCAACTGAACACCATGATGTCTAGGTTGTCCTGCAGAGCAGTCGGAGACTGTTCGTGCAGAAGAAGATCGTCCAGGTACCCCAGTATCACAATCCCCCGCTGTCGCAACAATGCTATCACCGGGGGCCAACACGTGTGGATACCCAAGGAGCTGAGGCGAGACCAAAGGGTAACGCCACAAACTGATAATGTTCCTCGTCCATGGCAAAGCGGAGGAAGCGCTGATGCCTGACATATTTTAGGAGATGGAGGTAAGCATCCTTGATATCACAAAGAGGCCATAATGAAGGGATGCCTCTACTGTATGAATGGACTCCATCTGCAACTTCTGTACTCTCACAAAGCGGTTCAGGGCCTTGAGGTCCAGGATTGGACACATTTTTTGCCTTCCTTCCTGGTAACCGTAAACAGGTTGGAATAAAAACCCCGAAAATGTTCAGAGTTAGGAACCAGTACAATTACCCCTTGCAACAGCAAATCTTGTACTGCCCCGAAGAGACCACGTAAGCGGTCTGGGGACAGGCGCAGGTTGGAAGGGAAAAACCTCTCTGGAGGACAAGATTGAAATTTGATCTTGTAACCTGACTGGATAAGCTCATGGACCCACTTGTCTTGAATCAGAGAGGTCCACGGGTCCGGAAAAAAAACAAAGACATCCCCCCACCCCAGATATGGTGTAAGGGCGCCCCTTCAGGCAGAAGAGGGCTTGTCTGCAGGCCTGGAGGGAACTGCTCTTGGCTTACCAGGCCAGGGCCTCTTAAAACCTCCAGAGACGGTCCTAACAGATTTGGATCCCTTGTCTTGAGACCCTGAGGGATAAAAAGGCAGCTTTATGAAAAAGGGACCATGTCTCCTTGGCCCTGTAAACCTGTGGGAGGAGTGTACTCTTCCTTCCTGTAACTCCCTTATAATGATTTCATCCAGGGAAGAACCAAACAAGCGATCCCCCACAAAAGGGGAGATCTGATAAGGTCTTCTTGAAAGCTTTGTCTGCAGACCGACATTTCAGCCAGATCATGTGCCAAATTACCACTGCTGTCACGGACAGCCTAGAAACTAAGGGAGCTGCATCCAGAGAGGCAGCACAGATAAACTGTAACCCCTGGACACTGGCCTAAGGACTGAACTGGCCATAGTAAATATGTGCCAGACCAAAGTCTCTGCTTCATTAAAAAGGGTCTTTAATTTCGGTGGAGGAGTCTCCAGCTTTCATAGCGGATTTGTTCAGCCTGGAAACCTGAGAATCCACCACAGGTGGAACATTCCACTTTTTTTAACAAGGACACTTTAAAGGGGTACCTTCTAGCGAAACACTTAGGTACCGCAACATTGCATTTAGGGGAATCCTACTGCCTCGCAACAATTTTGTCAAGATAAGTGGGAAAAGGAAAAACCTTTGTCACCTTTTGAGGATTTTCGGGTAACGAAGGTGACTGGCGCCTCAGACACAGCTGCATCCTCCATTTTTAAACAATCAATGTATCCAGCCGTGCTTTTTCATGCGCGGCTGTAGTAGAAGAGGAATTATCCTCTCTATCAGAGCACCGCAGGGTGACTCTAATCCACGGTGGCCAGATCAGACTTAGAATCTGAGGCGGAAGAGGAGGCAGGTGAAGGTGGTGGGACACTTTTTGCAGGACCATATCAACCTTTGACACTATGGACTCCAGCGCTGCCGCCATTGCATTGCTATGTGTGGTTAGATAGGGGGTGGTCCACAGGGGACCCTGACATATGGGGGAAGGGGACGTTGTGTGGGAAGGAGGGGAACCCAGGGGTCCAACCGTCCCTGAAAGGCCACCAGGGAATGGGGGAAACTACTTACCATACCATGGAACTGGGTGGCCACTGCGACTCATCAGGTCCTAAGCGCCCTTGCAAGAGGTTTAACTCTCAGGCCAGCTCCTGTCCAGTGGGGCTAAGTCGCAGTCGACCTAGCATGGAGCTGAGGCCTGCACGCACTCGCTGGCCGGACTGGGAAGACCGTAAGGATCTAGAATATCCAGTCCGTTGCCCAGTTCAGCAGTTGACTGTAGTTCCCATAGCAATAGAAAATACAGAGAAAATCAGTTTAAAAAAAGACAAAAAATGCTAGGACCAAATATCCCAGCAAGGAATTACAAGGTCCTTGACTAGGCAGAAAAAAACTGTATGCCTATAGCAGGAGGTGGGAGTATACCCCCTGGGACTGCCCCAGGAGTATACCCCCTGGGACTGCCCCATAGGCGTGGTAACGTTTTTTTTTTTTCCTGCCTAGTTTCCTGTAGGGGGCAGCATAACCCAATGGTCAGGAAGATTCTGGAGCTGTGTCTGTCAATAAACTAAAGAGAAAAAAAAAATTGCTTCCTTTTGATGCTTTAAATCTAAAAATAAAACAAAAACAAAACGATTATACTATATTACTACAAGATTCTGGTCCGGCCACATATTCAGTATGCTGTCCAGTTCTGGGCACCAGTCCTCAAGAGGGCTGTGCTGGAATTGGAGAGAGTCCAGAAAAGAGCAATAATGCTAATAAAAGGGAGAGGATCTCCGCTATGGGGAAAGACTACAAGCATTGAACTTATCATCTCTGAAGAAGAAACGCTTGAGAGGGGATATGATAGCGATGTACAAATAACGTACTGGTGACCTTGGCAAAGGAAAAAAACTTTTCAGTGAAAGGGAGATTAAAAAGGCACGTAGCTATTCACTAAAACTGGAAGAGAAGCGGTTTAACCTTACACTGCGTACAGCACTGGTTCTCAACTCCTGTCCTCAGGCCAGATTTTAAGTATTACCTTGGGGAGACACAGACTAGAATACTGCAATCACTGAACAGCAAATTATCACTTGTGATGTATTCAGTTATCTTGCAAACCTGGCCTGTTAGTGGGTCCTGAGGATAGGAGTTGAGAACCACTGGTGTAGAGGATTCTTTGCTGTCAGAGCAGTAAGGATGTGGAATTCTCTTCCACAAGCAGTGGTATTAGCAGGGAGCGTCGATCGGTTAAAAAAAAAAAAAAAAGATTATTAGATGAGCACCTTAACAATCACAACATACAGGGATATAAGAGGTACTACTGACAAGCACACTCACACACCACAGGTTAAATTGGATGGATCGGGGTCTTAGCCTTACCAACTATATATTTTTGCTAAAAAGCTTACTACTATACTGTATACTATTACTACTATACTGTATACTACTGTATCTCTTGCGGAGTGCAAGACGTGAATACCAGGTTAAATGTAGATATTTACAGTAATCACATTGTAAACATGGAGGACAATTTATATCTGCTCAAAGTTTGGCTTTATAGGTAAGTTCTATTGGAGAAAGGCTACCATTGTTTATCCTGAAAATGTCACTCATCTGTCTTTGAAACACCGACCTGAAAAAGCTATTGGATAGAGCAAGGAATAGTTAGGCAACAAGAAGAGACTTGTGCCAATGTCCCAGCTGAGCATTTTCTATTTGTACTGCTGACTATTGCCCCTTGAACAGAGGGTGCCAGACAATTAAAAGTTTGAGTTGTCAGCAGAACAAGATATGTACCAATGAAGGCAAAAGTTTCAGTGGCAACTGCCTAAAATAGAAATTATCCTCCCTTTACAGGGATTTCCTTTTATTCCCTGTTTGGTCTCAAGAACAGAAGTAAAGGGAAATACTCCCAGCAAGACACAGACAGCCAAAAAATCTGCTGGAAGATATATCCTTCCCTACTAAAATTTAAAAATCTATTGGCTACCCATGCAAAAAAAGGGGCATAACTTAACAGTTTGGGGTTAAATTATTTTTAGGGCCAAGAATATTTCCCAATTTAGCAGGAATCTACCCTAATTTTATGGTTTATATAAGGACTCCTTTTCATTTTTTGCCACTGCAATAGCTACAGAGGGTCTGCAGTTGTGAATAAATGGAACTGCCTTTTCTAAATACCTGTGCACAATGGATTAAAGCAGTCCGTTGTGATGTTACACTGTACTCCAGTGCAGAGCTCCTCCTTAGAAGAACAGCTTTGTTCCCAACAGCCCTAAAGACTGTAGGCTGCCTTAATCCATTGTGATATTTGCATTCAAATATTAG
Organism: Pelophylax lessonae; assembly: GCF_965119305.1. Taxonomy (NCBI): domain Eukaryota; kingdom Metazoa; phylum Chordata; class Amphibia; order Anura; family Ranidae; genus Pelophylax; species Pelophylax lessonae. Next base: position 268,636,334 of record NC_138774.1, on the reverse strand, counting down.
CTGATTGTTCTGTGATATTAAGTATTTTCCCATGAGGGTTATAGCACGATTTGAAATCTTACCTTGCAGTCATCCAGCGTGACCTCTGGCTGAAACTGGCCTCTCGCCTCAAATATCTGTCCATTCCAAGCCTTGAAGCGCAAGGGTTTTGGGGAGACTTTGTCTGAGGCAATTCCCCACACAGGGACGTTAAGGCAGTGGATAGTTATGTGCTGTACTGCTTCTGAACTCAGGAGGTGAAGAAAATTCATTTGAACCCGGCCAACATCAAAAACCAACTGTAGAAAGACACAACTGTTATTCTAGGTCCATTATGTGTAAATATGGAACATGCATAGTCAATGTGGAAGATAGAATCACATTGTTGAAAATACAGATATCAGGTGATTGGGGATTATTACATTTTGGTATTTTTTTGCCTCAACTTCATTGTTTGAGCACTTCTGTATGCAGCCACCTGCAATCTTTGTGCAGAATTTAATAGTGAATTCTAACTAATTAATGTAGCATTGGCATTTTGAGACGTGGAGACTGGTCACCTGAGCCGGCTAGTTGTGCAATGGGTGACTGGTCTCCAATATCTCCCCGCCCCCAAAGCACTGCACAGCACACCAATGCCATGGGCTTTTCAAAGTTAAGCCATTGAGAACTGGAGGCAAATGCCAAGGATTATTTTATTATTAACAGAACAGTAGGGCAGTGAGGGGAAGAGGAGTATGTGAAGGTGGGGGGGGGGGGGGGGGGAACAGCACAATTTATGTGAACCAGTTCAGTTGCTGTGCCTTGCAATTTTTTATCCCTCACGGAAAGACAAGAACATCTAACTTTCCTTCTGTATATAATTTTTTTATTTAGTCTTCATTTAACCACTTGACCTCCAGAAGGTTTTACCCCCTTCATGACCAGAGCATGTGTTATTCAGTGCCGGCTACTTTAACTGGCAGTTGCTCAGTCATGCTATACTGTACGCAAATACATTTATATCATTTTTTTGACACAAATACAACTTTCTTTTGCTATATAAACAAAAAAATAAACTGTCCAAAAAAACAATGAGTGCATTGCAGCGTGTTTTCAACGCTTTTCAGGCATTTGCGGTGAGCTTTTTAAAGGACAGGTGACTCAAACTTTCTCCAAAAACCATTTTGAGGCACGTTTGAAGCACTTTTCAGGCGCTTCCCATTCATTTCAATGGAGAGGGGCGTTTTTTGAGTTTATTTAGCTCTCCAAGTATGCTCCAAAGATGCTGCATGCTGGACTTTTTTCACCCCCCCCCCCCCCACCAGCGCACCGCCGCAGTGTGAAAGCAGTCATTGATTTTTCGTGAGCTTTTCAGGCGCTTTTTTTTTTTAACGTCAAAACACTTGGAAAAACTCCTCCATGTGAAAGGGCTCTTATAGAATTTTGCAAACAAATATTCTTTCTTCATGAATGTAGGCCAATATGTATTCTGCTACATTTTTTTTTTTGTAAAAATAACCCAAATCAGTGTATATCATTTTGGGTAAAAGTTACAGAGCCAACAAACTATGGTGTGTGTGTGTATGTGTGTATATATATATATGTATATATGTGTGTGTGTGTGTGTGTGTATGTACACACAAACATAATAACACACACACACACACTATTACCAAAAGTATTGGGACGCCTGCCTTTACATGCACATGAAATTTAATGGCATCCCAGTCTTAGTCCGTAGGGTTCAATATTGAGTTGGCCCACCCTTTGCAGCTATAACAGCTTCAACTCTTCTGGGAAGGCTGTCCGCAAGGTTTAGGAGTGTATCTATGGGGATGTTTGACCATTCTTCCAGAAGCGCATTTTTTAGATCAGGCACTGATGTTGGGCGAGAAAGCCTGGCTCGCAGTCTCTGCTTGTCATCCCAAAGGTGTTCTATCGGGGTGAGGTCAGGACTCTGTGCAGCCCAGTCAAGTTCTTCCACCCCAAACTCACTCATCCATGTCTTTATGGACTTTGCTTTGTGCACTGGTGCACAGTCATGTTGGACAAGGAAGGGACCATCCCCAAACTGTTCCCACAAAGTTGGGAGCATGAAACTGTCCAAAAGGTCTTGGTATGCTGACCCCCTTATGAGTTCCCCTCACTGAAACTAAGGGGCCAAGCAAGCTCAACCCCTAAAAAACAACCCCACACCATAATCCCTCCTCCACCAATTTTGGACAGATGGATTAGAACGCTTGTCAGTTCTTATTGCTGTCTGTACCCCCCTGTTAAGGAGGAAATCTTCCCATGGGGACACTAGTTGTGGTGACCTGGGGGTCCCCAAGGAATTCCCGTAATTTGCAGGGATTTCCTCTCCTGTTTGGCTATGGGACATGGGGCACAGATGGCAAAAAAAAAAAAATCTTAAATGGGTTATAACTCTCCCTTGCTTTATCTAAAATGTAAAAAAAGTTTTGCCTATAGTTCTGCTTTAACTGTCATGAATGGTTTTCCATACATGACAGCTTGCTTACTGTTGACATGCTGTGATTGGCTACAGCTAATCACATGGTACAGGGTGCTGTGATTGGCCCAGCTGCCATGCGACAGCTGTGAGTTAATCACAGCAAAACATAGCGATCACATACTACCCCAGCAGCCCACAGCAGGCATCGCCACAGGTTTGCACCTCTGTGCATGTGCACCTTGATGTACCAGTATGTTGCGGTGCCTGCAGCTGCCACCCACGCAGTACATTTACTGTGAGTGGGTCAGCAAGTGGTTAAAAAAACTCCATCAATTTTAAAATTAAAATATTTGTATATATTAGTACATGTTTGCATCATTATAAATCTAACAAGTTGTTCTTGTGTGTGTGTATGTATAAATCTATATTGCCAAATTATTAGAACTATAGCGGAAATGTAAAAACTACTTTGGTCCGAAAGGTACAAGTGTGTACATACAGACTAAAAAGAATGGTTTTCTGTAAGATATCCAGGAGATGCCTATTAATGACCGCCTACCTTGGATGTAGTTATAGGTCTCAGACACGTGTAACCACCTTGTGTAAAGTTACAGGTGACCTCAATTGTATCCGAAGAACAGCCAACATTAGGGTCAATCCAGTAAGTGCCTGTTGAGAAAGTACAACATTACACCATATGTCCAAACCCACCCTAGAATATATCAAATGGAAAACATCTCCTTACCATCTCCCATCTTTTGTTGGCAATTCATCAGATCACGGCAAACACGGGCAGGATTATCTCTTGTGCCCAGCGGGTTCTTTATACTTTGGATGAGGCTACTGAGGTAGTGTAGGGTCTTGAAAATTTCTCCCCCATTGTCCACCAGCATAAAGTCAGTACTCCGATAGGACTAAAATAAAAATTTTAAAGTTCTTTATTCCTTTCAGAAAAAAAATAAGCGTACAAATTCCCTAAATTGCAAAAGGTAAAATAATATAAACTTTTACACATTTAAAAAGGACATGATAGCGATTTACAAATACCTCAATGGTGATCCAAGCATAGGAAAAAAAATATTTAGTCTCAAGGAGTGTAAGAGGACATGTGGCCACACAATAATATTAGAGGAGAGGAGGTTTAACCTGAAGCTGCGTAAGGGCGGTGAGAATATGGAACTCTCTTCCACAATTGGTGGTAGCTGCGGGGAATATGGTGGCTATTTGTAAAAGACTCTTGGACGTGCATCTCACAGATCACAACATTCAGGGTTATGGGAAGTGATCACGTCACTGACACACACACCTGCACAGGTTGAACTGGATGGACTGTTGTATTTATTCAACCTCAACTACTATGTAACTATGTACACTAATGCTACTTGACTACTTGAGGAGGACTTTGACTTCATGGGAATTATCAGAAACCTGGTTTGACAGCTCACATAACAGGTTGTGACTATCCAAGGGTACTCCTTGTATCAGATGGGGTGGGTTGTGCCTGTAAGGAGGGAGAGATTTGATGGGAATTATAAGGCATGACATTGCTGATGGGGCTAGAGAGGAGGTGGAGTACTTGTGGCTGGAGCTTCACAGGGATGAAACAAACGGTGAATTGATTGTGGGGGTATTCTATAGGCCACCTAATCCTAAGGAAAAAGTGGAGTTCATCTTCTTTTACAGTTGGAGATGATGAGAAAGGCAGGGCAAGGTTTTGAATGCAAGCAAACAAGTCATAAAGTAATATAGAAAGGTATCCCATAATAGTGAAGGCAGCTAGACAAGTTTGCTACCAGCACAATGGGAACAGGTTTTCTGTGACACATCAGTAAATTTAAACATTTTCCCCACTTACCGTAACTGCAGTGCTCTACAGAGCACATACCCACACAGCAAATCTGCTATTTAGGAGCCACACTGCAGGCCCCACCCTGAAATCTTGGCCCTCTTCAGTTGGCTGCTTCTTCCAGGTGTGGATAGTCAACTCTGATGACATGCCAGACCCGCCACCTGTCTGCTCTGTGTGCTGATCTTGCAGCCTCCTGGAAGATGTGATGTAAGTATCCCAGAAGGCTGCAGGACCCGGTACGCATCTTTCTGGCCTAGGTCAGAATGGTGGTGGAGCAGGGCAAAAAAAATTTGTGAAATGGGTTTGAGATAAAAATGAGCTTGGATTTGGTCCAAACTTGGGTTGCGGCCATATCAGGTCAACGACATCACAAGTATTCCTGCTCCTTTGTGTACATGCCTCTTTATGTACATGCAGCTAAAGTGGGCAGGGAATAACCTAGCAGCAGTAGGCAGGAGTTAAGAACAAATCTGCGCTCATCTCTAGTTTCAGAGATGGAGAGCACAGTAAGGTAGTAGCTCCTGGTATTTTTCTGTATATGTAGTTTTTTGGGGAATGTGGATATTGTCTTTTGGACTCTCTGCGCTGCCATGAATCATTTATTTTCTATTTACCCTGTCCTCTACTTATATCTATAAATAACGAATATAGCAAAGTTTTAATGATTTTTCTGTGAGTGGTATAGAACTTGTATGGTTGCCGAATATGTTTTATAAACTGATAAATTCAGATCAATTCGGTGTTAGAATTAAGGAACGGATTGCCAAAAACATTACGGTCACATCTCCTTTAATTGTTGTAAGCCCATGACCACTCAGGCAGTATAGGAGTAATAAGGGTAATCCGAAATTATATATTTACCGGTCCATTGGAGTCCATAAGGGCTTGGTAGTTTTCATTAATGTCTTCTGTCCTCTGAAAAACACAAAATGTTGAAACTGAGTTCATTTAAAGTTTACATTGCGACACCCCCCCTCTTTTATACATAGTAGATGATATATTCTTAAACAATATTGGGAGTAATACTAAAATCAGCAGCATGTTTTTTTTTTAAATATGGTGTGCAGCAACCAATCAGAAGCAGAGATGTATAGTAACGAAGTAGAACTACTTAAGTACTGTACTTAAGTACCGAAATGCGGTATCTGTACTTTCCTAGAGTAGAATTTTTTTCTCCTACTTCTACTTTTACTTCACTACATTTTTTTGATGATTTCGATACTTCTACTCAAGTATTTTTTTTTTTTGTGCTGCATAGTTACTCGTTACTTTTAAAAAAATTACCACTGCCAGAACAGTAGATGGCAGGTTGCATAAAGCTCAAAAAAATGTGTATAATGTCATTTGTAAATCAGCGCATACGAAAATAAAGGCTGTGTATAATAAAAGCTGCTATACCAAATCTTTCCAATAAAAAGAAAATATGAAATAAACAAATAAATGGTGCTACAGCGCTTAAAGTGCATCAAGAAACTACTAACAAACACAACTTGGCTGTGCGAATAAAGTGCCTGTGCAATCGATATAATATCATTGTTGCCCCCAGTGCCCTGCCCACGCTCCACACAGTATCAAAAATAAAGTGACATGAATGTGCTAAAGCCTAAATGCAGTGAAAATAATTATTCCCACAATGTAACAGTAAATTCAATTCATATAAAATATGACAATAAATCACAATAAAATAAGTTATGAAATAAGTTAGGTCAGGTGCGTGCAACAAGTTGAAGTGTGTAAACCTATCTAGAACGAAAAGTCCATAAATGAATTCCAGTGTGCAAATCTAAAGTGTCACTTCACTTGTCAGATGCTTCCACCTCCTTCAGTGCTCGAGTGACCGACCAACACACTTAATGGTGGTGGCACTGGTGGATAGCGTCTGGGTGGCACTGTGGCACTGACTGCACTGGTTCAAAAAGCCATATATATTTATTTCAATTCTCAATCCATAGGTCCTCTCCTCATAAGATATTAATAACTTAAGATTAGGTGATGAACTTCTTGGCGGCCCTGGCAGGATGACGGGGACACCCGCCACTTCTGGAGCCGAGCCGATGTGATTCCCCAACATGTGACAAAGTGACAGCCAGGAGATCTAGTGGCTAGTAGTGCTCAACAATACCGCTTTTATATATAAAAATGAAATAAAATATACTGACTCACAATTTAGTAGTAGTAGTAGTAGGTAGCGTGTAGCAGTAGGCAGCACAACTCAATTCAATCAATCCCACAGCCTCGCTCGCGCCGCGGCCCGCGGAATCACTGTCATGATCATCAAGTTAAGACCGCACTGGAGGAGCCGTGCTGCCGTCTTCCCGCTCGAGGTCTCCGCCTCTAAACGTGTTGTGTGTCACTCAGACTCCACCCCTTAGGGCACTTACTGAGAGGAGTTGTGACACGGGCGGCGGGACGCAGGAGCAGGACTCGGAGCATTTTCTTCGTTATCTCATCTTCTTCTCTCTGTGAGTGAGGTGGACCGTGAAGAGGGCCTAATCCTTGCCATGGCAAATGTGCCATTTGAGAATCAAATAATCAATATAAAATATTAATATATTATATACACACGGGTCATGGGTGGCTTTTTTGAACCAAGAAGAGTGAGACTGATGGCTATGATGATTATCCGACCATCCATGGTCCATGGACCATAAGTGTTGTGTTGTGGTGGTGCCTGTGCTTCCTGCGGCCTGCCTCTGCCTGTGCGGCTGTGCCTGCACTGCAGTGGCCACTGGCAGTGGCACTTGACTTGAGCAAAGCAAATGAGCACTACTAGTGTGAAGGACAGGTGGTGGAAGCATGTTCTGACAAGTTCTTATAATGAAAATAATATAGACAGCTTTTTGAACCAGTGCAGTGCCAGTGCTACTAAGGTGAGAGACAGAGAGAGAGGCTATCCAGTCCACCACTTTACTTGAGCAGATCACAGAAGAAAGGTGGAAGCATCTGACAGCAAGTGACAAGCACTTCTTAGATTGCACACTGGAATTCAGTTATGGACTTTTCGTTATAAAGTTTAGTTTACACACTTAAACTTGCACCCAACTTATTCACAATCACAACTTATTTTATTGTGGTATTGTCATATATATTTTATATGAATTACATTTACATTGTGGGAATAATTTGCACTGCATTTAGCACAGACATGTCACTTTATTTTTGATACTGTGGGCGATGATTTTGAATACAAGAAGAATATATATACATATAAAATTGCAGGCACTTTATTAGCATTTTTAGCACAGCAACTTTGTTAGTAGTTTTTGATGCATTTTTCACTTTAAGCGTTGTAGGTTTGATGAAGCTGGCCTGGCACATCATCATCAATTGAGCGAATCAAATCAAACCGCGATTAAGAAGACTGCGCATGCTCCTGTTCTGCCTTTTGATCAGCTGAAAAGATGGACGAACCAAAAACACCACCTTCCACCCCTGGCCCTTCAACTTCAAGTGATCTGCCTGGCTGTGAGAGTGACGAAGCTCAGGAAGGAGACCACCCCTGGCTTTAAAAGGTGGATGCTTTAAAAGGGGAAGGGAGGGACATACTTTATCTGTTTTTTGTTTACAAAAAGTTACAGCCTAAGGAATTGTGATTGTCCTTTAGGTTGATCATTTGAATAAATCATTTAAAATAATAAAAAACAATATGATGTTCAAACTTTTGACTTCTTTCTTTAATAACTACATAACACAGTACTTGTACTTCTACTTTCAGTACTTGAGTAGAATTTTTTTTTCAAAACTACTGGTACTTTTTACTTTTAGTACTTAAGTAGCAAATTTTTTGAAAAAACTACTTGCAATACTTAAGTAAAAAAAATGTTGAATACTTTAGTACTTCTACTTAAGTAACTTTTTCTGCGAGCACTTCCACTTCTACTCAAGTCACTTTTTGATCGAGCACTTGTACTTTTACTCAAGTAGAAATTTCGAGTACTTTATACAAGTCTGATCAGAAGTAAACATTCGTTTTCAAACCGATGAATACTGTCAATTAGTTGTTTTGTACATCAACAGCAGTTTTCTGTATTACCTAAACATTCAAGCTAGGAGTGGAATATCCTGGTTAGGCAGAACCCCCAGCTCTCCATTCCTGAGCCAGCATACACTAGCTTATCAGTTGGCACATGCTACACTTTAAGTGCCATGTCAGTTTCTTTGCAAGACAAATTGGGTAATGTCGCAAGTTCATGTATTCGACTGAAACAGCATTTGATTTTCTCTTTCATTCATTGACGGACACCGCTCCTCATCTTCTTGACTAAGTGGGTTATACTGCCCCCTACAGGAGCTAGGACACTAGGCAGAAAATGACTATGTCTATGGGGCAGTCCCAGGAGATATACTCCCACTCTCTGCTATAGGTACTCAGATTTTTTTTTCCTGCCTAGTCAGAAGGGACCTAGTGCCTTGCTGGGATCTCTGGTCCTGGCATTTTTTTTCTTTTTAAATGGAATTTCTTTCCTCTTTTTATTATTTAGTTCCTGTGAGATCTACAATCAGTGCCGGACTGGGCGATGGACTGAATAATCTAGATCCAGAGGGTCCCCCCAGTCTGGCCAGCGAGCACGTGGTATAGATCGGCAGCCATGTTTGTGTAGCCTCGGCGGCCATTTTCTTGTGGTTTCACATTGAAAATAGTGGCAGCCATATTTTTGGAGCTGGATGGGCGTTGATTCGGTGGTGGGAGCCCCTCTTCGACCTCTAGTGCTGATCCCTGGATATTCCTCTTCCTGATCGCTGAATGGTGTGCAGTTAGTTTGGTGCTGCGAGTACCTAACCGGTGGTGGTGAGTCTGTTTGTGGGGTTCTCTCTCTGCTGTTGCAGCAGTAGTGCTCTGTGCTGGGTCTTGTGGTGCCGCCGGTGCGGTGGGGTGTCCCTTGCAGTTCTACACTTTGTTTGTGTGGGTTTCCCTCTCCATTCAGGGAGACCCTGGAGCAACTTTCACCACCTGATCCCCTCTCAGAGGCTGTCGGGCCCTCCGGGTCCCAACAAATGACTGCACTGATGGCGGTCCTGGAGTCCTTGGTGTCCAAGGTAGATTTGGTCCTGGGCAAACAGGCTAGCAAAAAGTGTCCCCCCTACCTTCACCTGCTTCCTCTGTTTCATCGGATCCAGAATCTGATTCGGCCGCCGCGGATGTGAGTTACTCTTTGGGGTCTGCGTCCATGCACCTTGTGTGCTCAGATAGTGAGGATGATTCCACTGCTCCACTAGCCGCGCTAGTGGATGCTCTGATTGTATTAGTGCGGGAAACCTTAAAGATGGAGGATGCAACTAAAGCAGCATCGGAGGCACGGGTCATCTTTGACACCCACAGGTCCTTCAAAGCGGCGAAGGTATTCCCCTTTCCCACCTTCTTTGACAATATTGTCACAAAACAGTGGGGGGTGGCCGAAACGCGCCTTTGCAATCCCTAAGCGGTTTGCAATGCAGTACCCCTATGAGGATTCCCTGCTTTAAAAATGGACGGTTCCTCATGTAGTGGACTCCCCAGTTTCAAGGTTGAATAAAGCCACTGTAATTTGAGTTGAAGAGTTCCTGGTTCCAGATCCGGCTGATAGGTGGTCAGAGGCCTTGACTCGCCATATGTTCACTGTGGCTGGTTCAGCCCTTAGACCAGTATTTACTATTGCCCTGGTGTTGCAAGCTATGACAGAGTGGGCAAAACTTCTACGCTGGGACCTGGAGGGGGAACAGCTCCCACTGCCTTTGTGGAGCTGGCAGATCAGTTGGTCCAAGTGCTACAGTTTGTCTGTGTCGCCTCTTTGGATGCGGCTCCCTTCATTTCTAGACTCTGTCTCAGCAGTAGTCCTGCGGCGTATTATATGGCTAAAATGAAGGTCTGTGGACCAGACTTCTAAGAAGGCTTTATCCAATCTTCCATTTGTGGGGAATCGCCTGTTTGGAGCTTCTTTGGATGAAATCATCAAAGGCCTCACAGGGGAAAAGAGTACTCTTCTTCCTCAGGCTTCCAAGGGTAAGGAGTCCTGTCGCAGACAAGGAGCCTCTTACCAGGGGTTCTAAGAGGACCTGGTCTGGCAAGCTATGAGCGGGTTCTGCCAGACCTGCAGACAAGGCTTCCTCCGCATGAAGGGGCGTGCTCACCCGTATCTGGGTTGGGGGGTCTTCACGGGTTTCCTGATCCATGGACCTCCCTGACAAGTAGGTCCACAAAGCCATTCACTCCGGCTACAAGATTGAGTTTCGATCATATCCTCTGGACAGGTTCCTTCCTTCCAACCTGCACTTGTCCCCAGATCACTTAGGGGATATCTTTGGGCCAGTGCAAGACTTGTTACTTCAAGGGGTGATTGTTCCGGTTCCGCCATTGGAACGTTTTCAAGGTTTTTACCCAAACCGGTTTACAGTTTCCAGGAAGGAAGGAAGGCAAGGTGCGTCTAATTCTGGACCTGGCTAAAAACTGCTTTGTGTGGGTACAGAAATTCCAAATGAAATCTATTCGCACAGTGGTGGCGTCCCTACATTGACATCAAGGGCGCCTACCTACACATTCCAATATGCATCGGCCACCAGCGCTTCCTCCGCTTTGTTGTGTGTGAGGAGCATTATCAGTCTGTGGCGTTACCCTTTGGTCTCGCCTCTTCACAAAAGTATTGGCCCCGGTGGTAGCATTGCTGCATTAGCAGGGGATAGCGGTACTGGGGGAATCTGGATGATCCGCTTGCTCTGTTGGACAACTTGGAGATTACTCTGAGAACTCTGAGGGAGTTTGGTTGGATTCTGAATCTTCAGAAGTCTGCTCTGGTTCCGTCCACAAGCCTGGACTATCTGGGTCTGACTCTGCCTCAGCCAGAGTTTTTCTTCCTCTGGAAAAACTTCAGAAATTGCAGGAGGCAATTCAGCTTCTGCTGTCCAGCAGATGGTTATCTCTTCGGTCTTGCATGTAGGTACTGGGCCTGATGTTGTCTACCTTCGAAGCAGTTCAGTTTTCACGGTTCCACATGAGATCTCTGCAAAAAGATTCTGTTGAAATGGCACAAGAATCCTCAGTCCCTAGACTATCTAATCCTGTTGAGCCGGAATACGAGGGGGTCCTTGAATTGGTGGCTTTGCTCTCCGGCACTTTGACAGGGCAAAAAGTTTCTTCCCCTGTACTGGACGGTCATCACCACGGACGCCAGCCTGTCCCGGTGGGCAGGTGTCCTCGGCACAGAGTGTGCTCAGAGGGTCTGGACATTTGAGAGGTTTCCCTGTTTACATTGTCCAAGAAGGTGGCCTTTTTGGTGGTTATTACTTCTGTGCACAGTGTGTCGGAGCCGGCAGGGCTGTCTTGTCATTCGCCTTACCTGGTGGTTCACAGGGTAAAGTGGTTCTTCGTCCATGTCTGTCGTTCCTTCCAAAGGTCGTCTCTGATTTTCATTGAATGAAGACATTGTGTTGCCCTCTGTATCCCAGGCCTAAGCATCCTTAGGAAATTGCCTTGCATTCATTCCCTGGATGTGGTTTGGGCAATAACAGGTGTACCTGGCAGCTACGCATTATTTTAGAAAGTCAGACTCACTATTTGTCCTCATGGATGGACCTTGCAAAGGATTGGCTGCTTCTGCTGCGACCATTTCCAGATGGCTCAGACAGACTGTGGTTCAGGCGTATTTCATTATGGGTCAGGTTCCTCCTTTCCCTGTTAAGGCACACTCTACTCGGGCGTTTAGTGCCTCCTGGGGCGTCAGTGATGCAGGTTTGCAAGGTGGTTACCTGGTCATCTGTGTACACGTTCACATGTGTTAACATCTGCAGATGCTTCCTTTGGCCGCAAGGTTTTGCAGGCTGCTGTTTAGAGGACTTGGTCCTGTTTGAGGGTGTTTTAATTTTTTTTCAGGTGAGCTCCAGTTGTTTTATGGTTGAGCTTCAGGTTACCTGGTTGGCTATGTTTAGCCATGGGAAGTTTTTTTTTTTTCTTGCTGTTCCCTCCCCTCACGTTTGACACTGCTTTGGGATGTCCCATCTAGTCAAGAAAATGAGGAGCTGTGTCCGTCAATGAACAAAAGAGAAAATGGGATTTTTGACTTACTGTAAAATCCATTTCTCTGATGTTCATTGACGGACACAGCACCCATGGGTTTTACTCTTCTGACACTGTAACAAAACTGAGTACCTATAGCAGTGGGAGTATACCCCCTGGGACTGCCCCATAGGCATATAGTCAAGTTCTTTTCTGCCTAGTGTCCTACTCCTGTAGAGGCAGTATAACCCACATAGTCAAGATGATGAGGAGCTGTGTCCATCAATCAACATCAGAAAAATTGATATTATGGTAAGTCAAAAATCCAATTTTTAGACATCTTCCATGACTAGCCAGACTATGACCTCTCTGCTGGCTTAAAAATCTAACTAAGCCCCTGAAATATTTGCCATTGTCTACATACCCCACAAACTTAAGATTGCTCACCTGACATCTACAAGTAGAGCCAGTCTCGCAGTGGGGAACAGTAGTTTTAACCGCTTTTAGTACAGGGCACTTTTACTTCCTTCCTGCCCATGCCAAATTTTTAGCTTTCAATGCTGTCACACTTTAAATGTCAATTGTGCAGTCATGCAATGCTGTACCCAAATGACATTTTTTTTCTTTTGGTGAGATTAAATGACCACTGGGTGTTTTTTTTTTTTTGCTAAAAAAAACAAAATGAGCGAAAATTTTGAAATAACAAACAAAAAAAAAAACGAACAAAACATTCGTTAGTTTCTGTCAGAAAATTTAGTAAAAAAGTAATTTTTCTCCCTCACTGATGTCCGCTAATGAGGCTGCACTTATGTGCACTGATAGGTGGCACTTACTTGCATCACTGATGGACACTGTTGGGGCTGCACTGATTATCTGTACAGGTCTCCCCTGTGAGGAGATGCCACTGATTGGCTCTCCTCTCCTGACACTGTCAGTGTTAAGGGGTAGTGAGAAAAAAAAATCTGAGCAATGAGGGGCAGTGGGGAGGGAGGTGTAGTGTGAGAGATAAGGGCGATAATATTGAGGTTTGTAGCTGCAAACTAGTTCTGTTCCCTGTGGGCAAGGGGTACAAAGTTCAGCTGTATCCCAATATTACCCCCCTTCCCAGCATATCTCCCTAGGTTCTCATTATATGAAACTGTTCTCTAAAAAGTTCACGCTAGGAACTCAACAGATTCCTAACGTACCTCAGTTCCAGGTTTTACCCAGGTAACACTAATTGCTAACAGGAACTAATTTAAATACAAAAAACAGGGAATTAATTTGTTGATGCACAATGCTTGTAAACAAGCCTATCAGTTTCGCCAATACCATTTATTTAGCAATATATATTTTTTGGGGGCACCACAAAGGACCTGAATTTAAGAAAACACACAAAATCATGAGGTATTTCTTTACATTTGGCCAAAATATATAAGCTCATCACCCACACCAAAGGCATGTCTGATGATTACTACACATACACTTCACAAAGTACAAGAAAGGTATGCAAGGAAAAAGAAGTCAGTTATTTGTACCATTGACTTGCACATTCTGGCCAAAATATAAACTATTACCTTGTAAGTTTGTGTTTTAGTCTTTTTGTAAGTTTGTGTGTTTTAGTCTTTTTGTAAGTTTGTGTGTTTTAGTCTTTTTGTATGTTTGTGTGTTTTAGTCTTTTTGGAAGTTCTTAAAGAGGATCTTTTACCCTGTAAGCAAAATGTAAAAAGTCAGCAGCTACAAATACAGTAGCTCACCCGACCCGGTTCTTTGTTGGTCTTTGGGTATCTTAACTGTGGGCAGCCAGCTGTGACTCCTTGTGGCTTCACAGCCAGCTGCCCACTCTGCATGCACCCCTTTTGGGTTAAGTTACGCTTTAATTTTATATGTAGAGAGATAATGTAAAAAAAAAAAAATAACGATATTTCATTACTGTAGCCAAGAAAAAAAATCTGCAATTCAGGTTACTTACAAATGATTCCAGAAACCCTGGTGGTCCCTGCAAGGGAAAACATGAAAAAATATGATCAATGATATCAAAGGAAATATGTGGCTTTTAAAATGAGGACCACACACGCCATCTTTACATGGGCACTCTATGCATCTAATGAAGGCATAAATTAGGGCATTACGCCACTGACTTATCACATGATAAACCCATCCATTGTTTGTAGAGGTGAACAAAGGTTGTGCTGAGATGATTTAGTCCTAAATTGCCAACAACTTGTAAATCACAAAACTGCAACTTTGAGCTCAATGGTATGATACTTTTTTCAGAGATGGGTTATAGTTAAATACGTCATAAGTGGATGGGGAACATGGAAATATTATATGGTCAGACTTAAGGAAAGACCTTACCTTAATAGCTTTATGTTCAACACCGCAAACCAAGTGTATTATTACCAGTGGACCTCAAGGACAAGGGTAATAACACTACTTGTGTTTATTGCCTTTGAAACCTCAATTGCTAGCTGACATTCCCACTTAAGATGATATTCTAAAACCACATAAGTGGTAAGAATGCAATACAACTGTACAATGCCTTCCCACTGGCTTTTCTAGAATCCATCACAATTTTCTTTAATCCTCCTTAATGTTTTCTGCGTGTCTAGTGTCACTTTATACGAGAAAGCCTAGACTGACTACAGAAATATATCTGAAAATGTGTGTCGTTTATTCCAATGGGTGTACCAGGCAATATACTGTATACATTAAATGTATAGGTGAAAGAAAGCTGGCAGCTTGATTGTCTGCAATAAATTAGTTTCATATTCCAGGTAATCCAACATCTTTCTTTCACCTATATGTTTGCTCGGGTGCTAGGAGGATAATAAAAGCCAGTACACCGACACTTACCACCTCGGGGAATTACAACAGTTTTCTACTATACCTCAAATGTGCCTCCGCTTTTTTTTTTGGTTTGTTTTTTTATTATCAAAGTTTCTAATTAGCATTTGTCTGTTTTTGGCATGACAATGTCTACACTCTTGTCTTTTCCTGACCTGTTCTTTACTCACATGACAAATGCTTTTGTCCCAAGCATAAACATACAGTAAGGTCCTGCTCTTTGAACTGCAGGCTACCCCCAGTCGGACACTTTTTTTTGGAGGGCATGGTAGTGTTTTGTTCTCTGTGTAGCTTAACTCTTATTTGGACATCCCTCTTGCCTCAGAATTACCCTGTGTCCAATGAACAATAAAGAAACAAGACTTTTGTTCTTTTCATAAAAACCTTTTCTTAAGAGTTCCACATAGGTCCCACTTTATGATCCAGTCCTAACTACTGCCTTTCCACAAAACTGGAGCATTATGGGAGTGGGAGGGATTATAGCTGGCTGACTAACAGCTTTGTTTGCTAGTGTCCACTCATGTAGGCAGCAGTATAACCATCCTGTCTCAGAATTAACCTTGTGTACCCTAATGAACTCCAAGAAAAGTTTTATAGACCGACAGGCACTGGCACCTGTACTGCGTGCAGGTTGCCTTTGTTTTGGCATCTGCTTTGAGCTACAAGCAGGTAGGCTGTAGAGGTGGATGCAGACAGGGTGCGTTCTGGGCTGTGCAGCTGCCGTTTCTACATCCACCCCTATACACTGCTTGTATGCAGATCAAAGGAGTTGCAAATGCCAAAACAATGGCAGCCTGCACGCAGTAGAAGTGCCATCACCTGTCTCAACAAAGCCTCATGGCAAGTACAAAAAACTTTTTTTCTTAACCTGGTGTTTCTGCCAGTAAACCTTTTACTCTCCTTTGCAAAATATATTTGGTCGATGTGTGTTCGACAAATACAAAACTCTGACAGATGTGGTCACTATCCAGTACCATACCAGTGCTATTTTTTACAATCAATGGGCTTTTGGGGCCTATGCACTCATTAAGACTTAAGCCTCGTACACACGATGAGAATATTGGATGAATGATTGCCCATTGTTTTTTGAATGCTTAACTCATGTCGAAAATTAGGCTACTAAAGTTTCGAAAATTCTCGTACGACAGAATAGCGCTTTGGAAATAAGTCCCCGTTCACATTAGGTCGCTCCGACTTAGGGGGCGACCTGTGAAGTCGCGTGCAGCACGACTTGCACGGACTTCACATAATGGAAGTCAATGCAAGTCGCCTCCAGGTTGCCCCGAAGTAGTACAGGACCCTTTTTCTAAGTCGGAGCGACTTGTGTTGCTCCTATTAGAACGGCTCCTGTACTACACAATGGAAGCGACGGTGCACGACTTGTCAGGCTGACCAAGTCGTACTAGTGTGAATGGACACTAAATGTAATGTATTTCTTTTGTTTTCGAGCATGTGCGGTCTTGGTCACTTTTCAGACGAATACTGTACTGATTAAACAAAAATCGTGCTGGTCCCTTCAGATAATTTTGCATTAACTGACGTAAACGGCTCTCGAAAGCGGTGTACGAATGATCAGATTATCCTACAGTTGCTTCGAAAGTGGTATTTTTCTGGATTTTCTGATCGTGTGTACAAGCCATTCAAGGAGCCCAATTGAATACTTAAATTGTATGTAAAGCCTAACAATTAACTTTTTTGTACCACTGAAATGTTCAAAAAATACCCCATGATCCTGTCAATAATTATATGAGCTGATAACTTCCTGCGTTGCACTGTTATAAGTTACATTGTTCCCAACTTTCTCTGTGGACTACAGAACACACTCCTATGCTATGGAGATGAGACTGGGAGATGTTCTGTAGTCCTTAAACACTTTACTAAAACTGTTTCAGCCTTGCATATTAACCAATCAGCTTGCTCAATTAAGCTTTGACAATAAAACCTGGAAGCCGATTGGTTACTATGTACAGCTGCACCAG